>NC_050596.1:0-600000 GCF_013368585.1 Megalops cyprinoides
GCGTTTCTGATGCACTTCTGGAAAATGAATGCTGTGTGTTGTTCAAAGCTGGGAACAGAGTTTTTGGGCTTGGAGAGTGTGAAAATTGTGTTTCTGACAGTCTACTGAAATCTGAATGCTGAGTGTTGTTCAAAGCTGAGAACAGAGTTTTTGGGCTCTGAGTGACTCCAAAAACCTTTTCAGGCATTCTCCTTTAAATTGAATGCTGAGCGATGTTGAAAACGTGGGAATCGTGTTTTTGCGCTCTGAAAGTGTTGAAAACCGTGTTTCTGGCAATATAGTTGAAACTGCACGTTGAATGATGTTAAAACCCAGGAATCGCGTTTTTGCGCTCTGAAAGTGTCGAAAACAGGGTTTCTCGCAATATCATTGAAACTGCACGCTGAATGATGTTAAAACCCGGGAATCGCGTTTTTGCGTTGTGAAAGTGTAGAAAACGGCGTTTCTGATGCACTTCTGGAAAATGAATGCTGTGTGTTGTTCAAAGCTGGGAACAGAGTTTTTGGGCTTGGAGAGGGTGAAAATTGTGTTTCTGACAGTCTACTGAAATCTGAATGCTGAGTAGTTGTTCAAAGCTGAGAACAGAGTTTTTGGGCTCTGAGTGACTCCAAAAACCTTTCCAGGCATTCTCCTTTAAATTGAATGCTGAGCGATGTTGAAAACGTGGGAATCGTGTTTTTGCGCTCTGAAAGTGTTGAAAACCGTGTTTCTGGCAATATAGTTGAAACTGCACGCTGAATGATGTTAAAACCCGGGAATCGCGTTTTTGCGCTCTGAAAGTGTCGAAAACAGCGTTTCTGATGCACTTCTGGAAAATGAAGTGCTGTGTGTTGTTCAAAGCTGGGAACAGAGTTTTTGGGCTTGGAGAGTGTGAAAATTGTGTTTCTGACAGTCTACTGAAATCTGAATGCTGAGTGTTGTTCAAAGCTGAGAACAGAGTTTTTGGGCTCTGAGTGACTCCAAAAACCTTTCAGGCATTCTCCTTTAAATTGAATGCTGAGCGATGTTGAAAACGTGGGAATCGTGTTTTTGCGCTCTGAAAGTGTTGAAAACCGTGTTTCTGGCAATATAGTTGAAACTGCACGTTGAATGATGTTAAAACCCAGGAATCGCGTTTTTGCGCTCTGAAAGTGTCGAAAACAGGGTTTCTCGCAATATCATTGAAACTGCACGCTGAATGATGTTAAAACCCGGGAATCGCGTTTTTGCGTTGTGAAAGTGTCGAAAACAGGCGTTTCTGATGCACTTCTGGAAAATGAATGCTGTGTGTTGTTCAAAGCTGGGAACAGAGTTTTTGGGCTTGGAGAGTGTGAAAATTGTGTTTCTGACAGTCTACTGAAATCTGAATGCTGAGTGTTGTTCAAAGCTGAGAACAGAGTTTTTGGGCTCTGAGTGACTCCAAAAACCTTTTCAGGCATTCTCCTTTAAATTGAATGCTGAGCGATGTTGAAAACGTGGGAATCGTGTTTTTGCGCTCTGAAAGTGTTGAAAACCGTGTTTCTGGCAATATAGTTGAAACTGCACGTTGAATGATGTTAAAACCCAGGAATCGCGTTTTTGCGCTCTGAAAGTGTCGAAAACAGGGTTTCTCGCAATATCATTGAAACTGCACGCTGAATGATGTTAAAACCCGGGAATCGCGTTTTTGCGTTGTGAAAGTGTAGAAAACGGCGTTTCTGATGCACTTCTGGAAAATGAATGCTGTGTGTTGTTCAAAGCTGGGAACAGAGTTTTTGGGCTTGGAGAGTGTGAAAATTGTGTTTCTGACAGTCTACTGAAATCTGAATGCTGAGTGTTGTTCAAAGCTGAGAACAGAGTTTTTGGGCTCTGAGTGACTCCAAAAACCTTTTCAGGCATTCTCCTTTAAATTGAATGCTGAGCGATGTTGAAAACGTGGGAATCGTGTTTTTGCGCTCTGAAAGTGTTGAAAACCGTGTTTCTGGCAATATAGTTGAAACTGCACGTTGAATGATGTTAAAACCCAGGAATCGCGTTTTTGCGCTCTGAAAGTGTCGAAAACAGCTTTTCTGATGCACTTCTGGAAAATGAGTGCTGTGTGTTGTTCAAAGCTGGGAACAGAGTTTTTGGGCTTGGAGAGTGTGAAAATTGTGTTTCTGACAGTCTACTGAAATCTGAATGCTGAGTATTGTTCAAAGCTGAGAACAGAGTTTTTGGGCTCTGAGTGACTCCAAAAACCTTTCCAGGCATTCTCCTTTAAATTGAATGCTGAGCGATGTTGAAAACGTGGGAATCGTGTTTTTGCGCTCTGAAAGTGTTGAAAACCGTGTTTCTGGCAATATAGTTGAAACTGCACGTTGAATGATGTTAAAACCCAGGAATCGCGTTTTTGCGCTCTGAAAGTGTCGAAAACAGGGTTTCTCGCAATATCATTGAAACTGCACGCTGAATGATGTTAAAACCCGGGAATCGCGTTTTTGCGTTGTGAAAGTGTAGAAAACGGCGTTTCTGATGCACTTCTGGAAAATGAATGCTGTGTGTTGTTCAAAGCTGGGAACAGAGTTTTTGGGCTTGGAGAGTGTGAAAATTGTGTTTCTGACAGTCTACTGAAATCTGAATGCTGAGTGTTGTTCAAAGCTGAGAACAGAGTTTTTGGGCTCTGAGTGACTCCAAAAACCTTTTCAGGCATTCTCCTTTAAATTGAATGCTGAGCGATGTTGAAAACGTGGGAATCGTGTTTTTGCGCTCTGAAAGTGTTGAAAACCGTGTTTCTGGCAATATAGTTGAAACTGCACGTTGAATGATGTTAAAACCCAGGAATCGCGTTTTTGCGCTCTGAAAGTGTCGAAAACAGCTTTTCTGATGCACTTCTGGAAAATGAGTGCTGTGTGTTGTTCAAAGCTGGGAACAGAGTTTTTGGGCTTGGAGAGTGTGAAAATTGTGTTTCTGACAGTCTACTGAAATCTGAATGCTGAGTAGTTGTTCAAAGCTGAGAACAGAGTTTTTGGGCTCTGAGTGACTCCAAAAACCTTTCCAGGCATTCTCCTTTAAATTGAATGCTGAGCGATGTTGAAAACGTGGGAATCGTGTTTTTGCGCTCTGAAAGTGTTGAAAACCGTGTTTCTGGCAATATAGTTGAAACTGCACGTTGAATGATGTTAAAACCCGGGAATCGCGTTTTTGCGTTGTGAAAGTGTCGAAAACGGCGTTTCTGATGCACTTCTGGAAAATGAATGCTGTGTGTTGTTCAAAGCTGGGAACAGAGTTTTTGGGCTTGGAGAGTGTGAAAATTGTGTTTCTGACAGTCTACTGAAATCTGAATGCTGAGTGTTGTTCAAAGCTGAGAACAGAGTTTTTGGGCTCTGAGTGACTCCAAAAACCTTTTCAGGCATTCTCCTTTAAATTGAATGCTGAGCGATGTTGAAAACGTGGGAATCGTGTTTTTGCGCTCTGAAAGTGTTGAAAACCGTGTTTCTGGCAATATAGTTGAAACTGCACGTTGAATGATGTTAAAACCCAGGAATCGCGTTTTTGCGCTCTGAAAGTGTCGAAAACAGCTTTTCTGATGCACTTCTGGAAAATGAGTGCTGTGTGTTGTTCAAAGCTGGGAACAGAGTTTTTGGGCTTGGAGAGTGTGAAAATTGTGTTTCTGACAGTCTACTGAAATCTGAATGCTGAGTGTTGTTCAAAGCTGAGAACAGAGTTTTTGGGCTCTGAGTGACTCCAAAAACCTTTTCAGGCATTCTCCTTTAAATTGAATGCTGAGCGATGTTGAAAACGTGGGAATCGTGTTTTTGCGCTCTGAAAGTGTTGAAAACCGTGTTTCTGGCAATATAGTTGAAACTGCACGTTGAATGATGTTAAAACCCAGGAATCGCGTTTTTGCGCTCTGAAAGTGTCGAAAACAGCTTTTCTGATGCACTTCTGGAAAATGAGTGCTGTGTGTTGTTCAAAGCTGGGAACAGAGTTTTTGGGCTTGGAGAGTGTGAAAATTGTGTTTCTGACAGTCTACTGAAATCTGAATGCTGAGTGTTGTTCAAAGCTGAGAACAGAGTTTTTGGGCTCTGAGTGACTCCAAAAACCTTCCAGGCATTCTCCTTTAAATTGAATGCTGAGCGATGTTGAAAACGTGGGAATCGTGTTTTTGCGCTCTGAAAGTGTTGAAAACCGTGTTTCTGGCAATATAGTTGAAACTGCACGTTGAATGATGTTAAAACCCAGGAATCGCGTTTTTGCGCTCTGAAAGTGTCGAAAACAGGGTTTCTCGCAATATCATTGAAACTGCACGCTGAATGATGTTAAAACCCGGGAATCGCGTTTTTGCGTTGTGAAAGTGTAGAAAACGGCGTTTCTGATGCACTTCTGGAAAATGAATGCTGTGTGTTGTTCAAAGCTGGGAACAGAGTTTTTGGGCTTGGAGAGTGTGAAAATTGTGTTTCTGACAGTCTACTGAAATCTGAATGCTGAGTGTTGTTCAAAGCTGAGAACAGAGTTTTTGGGCTCTGAGTGACTCCAAAAACCTTTTCAGGCATTCTCCTTTAAATTGAATGCTGAGCGATGTTGAAAACGTGGGAATCGTGTTTTTGCGCTCTGAAAGTGTTGAAAACCGTGTTTCTGGCAATATAGTTGAAACTGCACGTTGAATGATGTTAAAACCCAGGAATCGCGTTTTTGCGCTCTGAAAGTGTCGAAGTGCCGAAAACAGCTTTTCTGATGCACTTCTGGAAAATGAGTGCAGTGTGTTGTTCAAAGCTGGGAACAGAGTTTTTGGGCTTGGAGAGTGTGAAAATTGTGTTTCTGACAGTCTACTGAAATCTGAATGCTGAGTGTTGTTCAAAGCTGAGAACAGAGTTTTTGGGCTCTGAGTGACTCCAAAAACCTTTCAGGCATTCTCCTTTAAATTGAATGCTGAGCGATGTTGAAAACGTGGGAATCGTGTTTTTGCGCTCTGAAAGTGTTGAAAACCGTGTTTCTGGCAATATAGTTGAAACTGCACGTTGAATGATGTTAAAACCCAGGGAATCGCGTTTTTGCGCTCTGAAAGTGCCGAAAACAGCTTTTCTGATGCACTTCTGGAAAATGAGTGCTGTGTGTTGTTCAAAGCTGGGAACAGAGTTTTTGGGCTTGGAGAGTGTGAAAATTGTGTTTCTGGCAGTCTACTGAAATCTGAATGCTGAGTGTTGTTCAAAGCTGAGAACAGAGTTTTTGGGCTCTGAGTGACTCCAAAAACCTTTTCAGGCATTCTCCTTTAAATTGAATGCTGAGCGATGTTGAAAACGTGGGAATCGTGTTTTTGCGCTCTGAAAGTGTTGAAAACCGTGTTTCTGGCAATATAGTTGAAACTGCACGTTGAATGATGTTAAAACCCAGGAATCGCGTTTTTGCGCTCTGAAAGTGTCGAAAACAGCTTTTCTGATGCACTTCTGGAAAATGAGTGCTGTGTGTTGTTCAAAGCTGGGAACAGAGTTTTTGGGCTTGGAGAGTGTGAAAATTGTGTTTCTGACAGTCTACTGAAATCTGAATGCTGAGTGTTGTTCAAAGCTGAGAACAGAGTTTTTGGGCTCTGAGTGACTCCAAAAACCTTTCCAGGCATTCTCCTTTAAATTGAATGCTGAGCGATGTTGAAAACGTGGGAATCGTGTTTTTGCGCTCTGAAAGTGTTGAAAACCGTGTTTCTGGCAATATAGTTGAAACTGCACGTTGAATGATGTTAAAACCCAGGAATCGCGTTTTTGCGCTCTGAAAGTGTCGAAAACAGGGTTTCTCGCAATATCATTGAAACTGCACGCTGAATGATGTTAAAACCCGGGAATCGCGTTTTTGCGTTGTGAAAGTGTAGAAAACGGCGTTTCTGATGCACTTCTGGAAAATGAATGCTGTGTGTTGTTCAAAGCTGGGAACAGAGTTTTTGGGCTTGGAGAGTGTGAAAATTGTGTTTCTGACAGTCTACTGAAATCTGAATGCTGAGTGTTGTTCAAAGCTGAGAACAGAGTTTTTGGGCTCTGAGTGACTCCAAAAACCTTTTCAGGCATTCTCCTTTAAATTGAATGCTGAGCGATGTTGAAAACGTGGGAATCGTGTTTTTGCGCTCTGAAAGTGTTGAAAACCGTGTTTCTGGCAATATAGTTGAAACTGCACGTTGAATGATGTTAAAACCCAGGAATCGCGTTTTTGCGCTCTGAAAGTGTCGAAAACAGCTTTTCTGATGCACTTCTGGAAAATGAGTGCATTGTTTTGTTCAAAGCTGGGAACAGAGTTTTTGGGCTTGGAGAGGGTGAAAATTGTGTTTCTGACAGTCTACTGAAATCTGAATGCTGAGTGTTGTTCAAAGCTGAGAACAGAGTTTTTGGGCTCTGAGTGACTCCAAAAACCTTTCCAGGCATTCTCCTTTAAATTGAATGCTGAGCGAATGTTGAAAACGTGGGAATCGTGTTTTTGCGCTCTGAAAGTGTTGAAAACCGTGTTTCTGGCAATATAGTTGAAACTGCACGTTGAATGATGTTAAAACCCAGGAATCGCGTTTTTGCGCTCTGAAAGTGTCGAAAACAGCTTTTCTGATGCACTTCTGGAAAATGAGTGCTGTGTGTTGTTCAAAGCTGGGAACAGAGTTTTTGGGCTTGGAGAGTGTGAAAATTGTGTTTCTGGCAGTCTACTGAAATCTGAATGCTGAGTGTTGTTCAAAGCTGAGAACAGAGTTTTTGGGCTCTGAGTGACTCCAAAAACCTTTTCAGGCATTCTCCTTTAAATTGAATGCTGAGCGATGTTGAAAACGTGGGAATCGTGTTTTTGCGCTCTGAAAGTGTTGAAAACCGTGTTTCTGGCAATATAGTTGAAACTGCACGTTGAATGATGTTAAAACCCAGGAATCGCGTTTTTGCGCTCTGAAAGTGCCGAAAACAGCTTTTCTGATGCACTTCTGGAAAATGAGTGCATATGTGTTGTTCAAAGCTGGGAACAGAGTTTTTGGGCTTGGAGAGGGTGAAAATTGTGTTTCTGACAGTCTACTGAAATCTGAATGCTGAGTGTTGTTCAAAGCTGAGAACAGAGTTTTTGGGCTCTGAGTGACTCCAAAAACCTTTCCAGGCATTCTCCTTTAAATTGAATGCTGAGCGATGTTGAAAACGTGGGAATCGTGTTTTTGCGCTCTGAAAGTGTTGAAAACCGTGTTTCTGGCAATATAGTTGAAACTGCACGTTGAATGATGTTAAAACCCAGGGAATCGCGTTTTTGCGCTCTGAAAGTGTCGAAAACAGCTTTTCTGATGCACTTCTGGAAAATGAGTGCTGTGTGTTGTTCAAAGCTGGGAACAGAGTTTTTGGGCTTGGAGAGGGTGAAAATTGTGTTTCTGACAGTCTACTGAAATCTGAATGCTGAGTATTGTTCAAAGCTGAGAACAGAGTTTTTGGGCTCTGAGTGACTCCAAAAACCTTTCCAGGCATTCTCCTTTAAATTGAATGCTGAGCGATGTTGAAAACGTGGGAATCGTGTTTTTGCGCTCTGAAAGTGTTGAAAACCGTGTTTCTGGCAATATAGTTGAAACTGCACGTTGAATGATGTTAAAACCCAGGAATCGCGTTTTTGCGCTCTGAAAGTGTCGAAAACAGGGTTTCTCGCAATATCATTGAAACTGCACGCTGAATGATGTTAAAACCCGGGAATCGCGTTTTTGCGTTGTGAAAGTGTAGAAAACGGCGTTTCTGATGCACTTCTGGAAAATGAATGCTGTGTGTTGTTCAAAGCTGGGAACAGAGTTTTTGGGCTTGGAGAGTGTGAAAATTGTGTTTCTGACAGTCTACTGAAATCTGAATGCTGAGTGTTGTTCAAAGCTGAGAACAGAGTTTTTGGGCTCTGAGTGACTCCAAAAACCTTTTCAGGCATTCTCCTTTAAATTGAATGCTGAGCGATGTTGAAAACGTGGGAATCGTGTTTTTGCGCTCTGAAAGTGTTGAAAACCGTGTTTCTGGCAATATAGTTGAAACTGCACGTTGAATGATGTTAAAACCCAGGAATCGCGTTTTTGCGCTCTGAAAGTGTCGAAAACAGGGTTTCTCGCAATATCATTGAAACTGCACGCTGAATGATGTTAAAACCCGGGAATCGCGTTTTTGCGTTGTGAAAGTGTAGAAAACGGCGTTTCTGATGCACTTCTGGAAAATGAATGCTGTGTGTTGTTCAAAGCTGGGAACAGAGTTTTTGGGCTTGGAGAGTGTGAAAATTGTGTTTCTGGACAGTCTACTGAAATCTGAATGCTGAGTGTTGTTCAAAGCTGAGAACAGAGTTTTTGGGCTCTGAGTGACTCCAAAAACCTTTTCAGGCATTCTCCTTTAAATTGAATGCTGAGCGATGTTGAAAACGTGGGAATCGTGTTTTTGCGCTCTGAAAGTGTTGAAAACCGTGTTTCTGGCAATATAGTTGAAACTGCACGTTGAATGATGTTAAAACCCAGGGTATCGCGTTTTTGCGCTCTGAAAGTGTCGAAAACAGCTTTTCTGATGCACTTCTGGAAAATGAGTGCTGTGTGTTGTTCAAAGCTGGGAACAGAGTTTTTGGGCTTGGAGAGTGTGAAAATTGTGTTTCTGGACAGTCTACTGAAATCTGAATGCTGAGTGTTGTTCAAAGCTGAGAACAGAGTTTTTGGGCTCTGAGTGACTCCAAAAACCTTTTCAGGCATTCTCCTTTAAATTGAATGCTGAGCGATGTTGAAAACGTGGGAATCGTGTTTTTGCGCTCTGAAAGTGTTGAAAACCGTGTTTCTGGCAATATAGTTGAAACTGCACGTTGAATGATGTTAAAACCCGGGAATCGCGTTTTTGCGCTCTGAAAGTGTCGAAAACAGCTTTTCTGATGCACTTCTGGAAAATGAGTGCTGTGTGTTGTTCAAAGCTGGGAACAGAGTTTTTGGGCTTGGAGAGTGTGAAAATTGTGTTTCTGGCAGTCTACTGAAATCTGAATGCTGAGTGTTGTTCAAAGCTGAGAACAGAGTTTTTGGGCTCTGAGTGACTCCAAAAACCTTTCAGGCATTCTCCTTTAAATTGAATGCTGAGCGATGTTGAAAACGTGGGAATCGTGTTTTTGCGCTCTGAAAGTGTTGAAAACCGTGTTTCTGGCAATATAGTTGAAACTGCACGCTGAATGATGTTAAAACCCAGGAATCGCGTTTTTGCGCTCTGAAAGTGTCGAAAACAGCTTTTCTGATGCACTTCTGGAAAATGAGTGCTGTGTGTTGTTCAAAGCTGGGAACAGAGTTTTTGGCTTGGAGAGGGTGAAAATTGTGTTTCTGACAGTCTACTGAAATCTGAATGCTGAGTATTGTTCAAAGCTGAGAACAGAGTTTTTGGGCTCTGAGTGACTCCAAAAAACCTTTCCAGGCATTCTCCTTTAAATTGAATGCTGAGCGATGTTGAAAACGTGGGAATCGTGTTTTTGCGCTCTGAAAGTGTTGAAAACCGTGTTTCTGGCAATATAGTTGAAACTGCACGTTGAATGATGTTAAAACCCGGGAATCGCGTTTTTGCGCTCTGAAAGTGCCGAAAACAGCTTTTCTGATGCACTTCTGGAAAATGAGTGCAGTGTGTTGTTCAAAGCTGGGAACAGAGTTTTTGGGCTTGGAGAGGGTGAAAATTGTGTTTCTGACAGTCTACTTAAATCTGAATGCTGAGTATTGTTCAAAGCTGAGAACAGAGTTTTTGGGCTCTGAGTGACTCCAAAAACCTTTCCAGGCATTCTCCTTTAAATTGAATGCTGAGCGATGTTGAAAACGTGGGAATCGTGTTTTTGCGCTCTGGAAGTGTTGAAAACCGTGTTTCTGGCAATATAGTTGAAACTGCACGTTGAATGATGTTAAAACCCAGGAATCGCGTTTTTGCGCTCTGAAAGTGTCGAAAACAGAGTTTCTCGCAATATCATTGAAACTGCACGCTGAATGATGTTAAAACCCGGGAATCGCGTTTTTGCGTTGTGAAAGTGTAGAAAACGGAGTTTCTGATGCACTTCTGGAAAATGAATGCTGTGTGTTGTTCAAAGCTGGGAACAGAGTTTTTGGGCTTGGAGAGTGTGAAAATTGTGTTTCTGGCAGTCTACTGAAATCTGAATGCTGAGTATTGTTCAAAGCTGAGAACAGAGTTTTTGGGCTCTGAGTGACTCCAAAAACCTTTCCAGGCATTCTCCTTTAAATTGAATGCTGAGCGATGTTGAAAACGTGGGAATCGTGTTTTTGCGCTCTGAAAGTGTTGAAAACCGTGTTTCTGGCAATATAGTTGAAACTGCACGTTGAATGATGTTAAAACCCAGGAATCGCGTTTTTGCGCTCTGAAAGTGCCGAAAACAGCTTTTCTGATGCACTTCTGGAAAATGAGTGCAGTGTGTTGTTCAAAGCTGGGAACAGAGTTTTTGGGCTTGGAGAGGGTGAAAATTGTGTTTCTGACAGTCTACTGAAATCTGAATGCTGAGTATTGTTCAAAGCTGAGAACAGAGTTTTTGGGCTCTGAGTGACTCCAAAAACCTTTCCAGGCATTCTCCTTTAAATTGAATGCTGAGCGATGTTGAAAACGTGGGAATCGTGTTTTTGCGCTCTGAAAGTGTTGAAAACCGTGTTTCTGGCAATATAGTTGAAACTGCACGTTGAATGATGTTAAAACCCAGGAATCGTGTTTTTGCGCTCTGAAAGTGTTGAAAACAGGGTTTCTCGCAATATCATTGAAACTGCACGCTGAATGATGTTAAAACCCAGGAATCGCGTTTTTGCGTTGTGAAAGTGTAGAAAACGGCGTTTCTGATGCACTTCTGGAAAATGAATGCTGTGTGTTGTTCAAAGCTGGGAACAGAGTTTTTGGGCTTGGAGAGTGTGAAAATTGTGTTTCTGGCAGTCTACTGAAATCTGAATGCTGAGTGTTGTTCAAAGCTGAGAACAGAGTTTTTGGGCTCTGAGTGACTCCAAAAACCTTTTCAGGCATTCTCCTTTAAATTGAATGCTGAGCGATGTTGAAAACGTGGGAATCGTGTTTTGCGCTCTGAAAGTGTTGAAAACCGTGTTTCTGGCAATATAGTTGAAACTGCACGCTGAATGATGTTAAAACCCAGGAATCGCGTTTTTGCGCTCTGAAAGTGTCGAAAACAGCTTTTCTGATGCACTTCTGGAAAATGAGTGCTGTGTGTTGTTCAAAGCTGGGAACAGAGTTTTTGGGCTTGGAGAGGGTGAAAATTGTGTTTCTGACAGTCTACTGAAATCTGAATGCTGAGTATTGTTCAACGCTGAGAACAGAGTTTTTGGGCTCTGAGTGACTCCAAAAACCTTTCCAGGCATTCTCCTTTAAATTGAATGCTGAGCGATGTTGAAAACGTGGGAATCGTGTTTTTGCGCTCTGAAAGTGTTGAAAACCGTGTTTCTGGCAATATAGTTGAAACTGCACGCTGAATGATGTTAAAACCCAGGAATCGCGTTTTTGCGCTCTGAAAGTGTCGAAAACAGCTTTTCTGATGCACTTCTGGAAAATGAGTGCTGTGTGTTGTTCAAAGCTGGGAACAGAGTTTTTGGGCTTGTAGAGGGTGAAAATTGTGTTTCTGACAGTCTACTGAAATCTGAATGCTGAGTATTGTTCAAAGTTGAGAACAGAGTTTTTGGGCTCTGAGTGACTCCAAAAACCTTTCCAGGCATTCTCCTTTAAATTGAATGCTGAGCGATGTTGAAAACGTGGGAATCGTGTTTTTGCGCTCTGAAAGTGTTGAAAACCGTGTTTCTCGCAATATCATTGAAACTGCACGCTGAATGATGTTAAAACCCGGGAATCGCGTTTTTGCGCTCTGAAAGTGTCGAAAACAGCTTTTCTGATGCACTTCTGGAAAATGAATGCTGTGTGTTGTTCAAAGCTGGGAACAGAGTTTTTGGGCTTGGAGAGTGTGAAAATTGTGTTTCTGGCAGTCTACTGAAATCTGAATGCTGAGTGTTGTTCAAAGCTGAGAACAGAGTTTTTGGGCTCTGAGTGACTCCAAAAACCTTTTCAGGCATTCTCCTTTAAATTGAATGCTGAGCGATGTTGAAAACGTGGGAATCGTGTTTTTGCGCTCTGAAAGTGTTGAAAACCGTGTTTCTGGCAATATAGTTGAAACTGCACGCTGAATGATGTTGAAAACGTGGGAATCGTGTTTTTTGCGCTCTGAAAGTGTTGAAAACCGTGTTTCTGGCAATATAGTTGAAACTGCACGTTGAATGATGTTAAAACCCAGGAATCGCGTTTTTGCGCTCTGAAAGTGTCGAAACAGAGTTCTCGCAATATCATTGAAACTGCACGCTGAATGATGTTAAAAACCGGGAATCGCGTTTTTGCGTTGTGAAAGTGTAGAAAACGGCGTTTCTGATGCACTTCTGGAAAATGAATGCTGTGTGTTGTTCAAAGCTGGGAACAGAGTTTTGGGCTTGGAGAGTGTGAAAATTGTGTTTCTGGCAGTCTACTGAAATCTGAATGCTGAGTGTTGTTCAATAGGTGAGAACAGAGTTTTTGGGCTCTGAGTGACTCCAAAAACCTTTTCAGGCATTCTTCCTTTAAATTGAATGCTGAGCGTTGTTGAAAACGTGGGAATCGTGTTTTTGCGCTCTGAAAGTGTTGAAAAACCGTGTTTCTGGCAATATAGTTGAACTGGCATCGTTGAATGATGTTAAAACCCAGGAATCGCGTTTTTGCGCTCTGAAAGTGCCGAAAACAGCTTTTCTGATGCACTTCTGGAAAATGAGTGCAGTGTGTTGTTCAAAGCTGGGAACAGAGTTTTTGGGCTTGGAGAGGGTGAAAATTGTGTTTCTGACAGTCTACTGAAATCTGATTGTTGAGTATTGTTCAAAGCTGAGAACAGAGTTTTTGGGCTCTGAGTGACTCCAAAAACCTTTCCAGGCATTCTCCTTTAAATTGAATGCTGAGCGATGTTGAAAACGTGGGAATCGTGTGTTTGCGCTCTGAAAGTGTTGAAAACCGTGTTTCTGGCAATATAGTTGAAACTGCACGCTGAATGATGTTAAAACCCGGGAATCGCGTTTTTGCGTTGTGAAAGTGTCGAAAACTGCGTTTCTGATGCACTTCTGGAAAATGAATGCTGTGTGTTGTTCAAAGCTGGGAACAGAGTTTTTGGGCTTGGAGAGTGTGAAAATTGTGTTTCTGACAGTCTACTGAAATCTGAATGCTGAGTGTTGTTCAAAGCTGAGAACAGAGTTTTTGGGCTCTGAGTGACTCCAAAACCTTTCCAGGCATTCTCCTTTAAATTGAATTCTGAGCGATGTTGAAAACGTGGGAATCGTGTTTTTGCGCTCTGAAAGTGTTGAAAACCGTGTTTCTGGCAATATAGTTGAAACTGCACGCTGAATGATGTTAAAACCCAGGAATCGCGTTTTTGCGCTCTGAAAGTGTCGAAAACAGCTTTTCTGATGCACTTCTGGAAAATGAGTGCTGTGTGTTGTTCAAAGCTGGGAACAGAGTTTTTGGGCTTGGAGAGGGTGAAAATTGTGTTTCTGACAGTCTACTGAAATCTGAATGCTGAGTGTTGTTCAAAGCTGAGAACAGAGTTTTTGGGCTCTGAGTGACTCCAAAAACCTTTCCAGACATTCTCCTTTAAATTGAATGCTGAGCGATGTTGAAAACGTGGGAATCGTGTTTTTGCGCTCTGAAAGTGTTGAAAACCGTGTTTCTGGCAATATAGTTGAAACTGCACGCTGAATGATGTTAAAACCCAGGAATCGCGTTTTTGCGCTCTGAAAGTGTCGAAAACAGCTTTTCTGATGCACTTCTGGAAAATGAGTGCTGTGTGTTGTTCAAAGCTGGGAACAGAGTTTTTGGGCTTGGAGAGGGTGAAAATTGTGTTTCTGACAGTCTACTGAAATCTGAATGCTGAGTATTGTTCAAAGTTGAGAACAGAGTTTTTGGGCTCTGAGTGACTCCAAAAACCTTTCCAGGCATTCTCCTTTAAATTGAATGCTGAGCGATGTTGAAAACGTGGGAATCGTGTTTTTGCGCTCTGAAAGTGTTGAAAACCGTGTTTCTGGCAATATATTTGAAACTGCACGTTGAATGATGTTAAAACCCAGGAATCGCGTTTTTGCGTTGTGAAAGTGTCGAAAACAGCGTTTCTGGCAATATCGTTGAAACTGCACGCTGAATGATGTTAAAACCCGGGAATCGTGTTTTTGCGTTGTGAAAGTGTTGAAAACAGCGTTTCTGATACACTTCTGGAAAGTGAATGCTGAGTGTTGTTCACAGCCTGGGACAGAGCTTTCGGGCCTGGAGAGTGTTGAAAATTTTGTTTCTGGTAATATCTTGAAATTGCATGGTGAATGATGTTTTTCAATCGGAGACAAACTTTGGACCATGGAATTCACCATCTTTTGAGTGATGAGTGCACATGCAATTCAATTTACTCAGATTTGAATGATGGGCAATGCAGTGATCTTTCCCAAACTGGTTTATTTCATATGCTTTATTTATAAAGGTCAAAATGAATAAAATAAGATTAATAAAATAAACCAAGTAAACGATACCAATACAGGATAAAGACAGCTAAAAACATTTCTAGTAGCCTATCATAATCTTACAAACGGTGCAGGATTGTCCTGTGATCTTTTAATACCTGATGTGTCTTGCTAATTACGTTGGATGAAAGTAGGACCATACATCTTAGGCAGTTTAATAAAAAAAAAAGACTGCTGATGTAACATAAATGGAACCCCCTCGTTCCGGACCGACGCTACTCTCGCAGGAATCACAGGCTGGGTTGGGTTCACAGCGCGTGTTTTATTAGGACTGGGAATAAAACATCGTAAGTAGGTTGTCAATAATGTAACGTGTCTCCAGTTCCACACTCGTCGCTAGCATGAGGAAAAAAGCATAAATCACATATAAATCATATATTTTTATTCTGGTATCTAGTATTTTTTGTGACGTCGAACCAACGTCTCAACAACTGTTCATTAACGACAGTGACTATGCCGCCGAACTTGACCACAGGCCAACGTTCGATTTACTATCAGTGGGGCGACCGACGTTGGTGTGACGGTGGTTCAATGTTGGAATTCCGCTTCCAACACTGCCAACCAATACCAATGTCTGGCCAACGTATGCTTGCTATCTGGGTCGAGTCCGACTCGAGCCCTAATTTTAAGGACTTGTGACTTGACTCGGACTTGAGTACTGTTGACTTGGACTTGGACTCGGACTCGTGCATTAACTGCATTCGGACTCAGAGTCAGAGACGAGTGCTCAGATTTTTATTTTATTTTATTTTATGTAATATGCCATAATAATTTGGCATAAGATAATATCTACATTAAGTTCAATATTAATTTCGTGCAAGATGCCCTTTCCCACATGCCATAAATTCATGTCATACGTCATGTTTACGAGCAAACTAATGGCGCTAAAATGCCAGGAGACAATGTCCCTTTGCTTTGTCCGCTTTGCTTTTACTGATTTCTCGTGTCACGGTAAAAAGTGCACTGCTAAGTGTTCCATTTGTAAAAATAAAAATAAAAAAATAAAAAAAAACATCGAGAAGACAATGGGGACAACTTCCAACTTCAGTCGTCATCTGGCAAGAATTCACCCAGAGAAGTAAGTGCTACAATAATGTTTTTTTTGCTCTGTTTATAGCGGGGGCAGAGCGGTAGAGAAAACTCTGTCTATGGCTGTGAGCGGGGGGCTTGCTGACCGATGAACTAGAGTTAAAACTTATCCTCACTTTCGTTGTCTTCTTTCACAGACTGCTAGCCTGCTGCTACCATGCAGAGCTGCAGCTGTAGCCTATTAATGTTAAAATTGGGTTAACCCCGTAACGTTAGCAGAGACGGTTTGTCAGTAGCCACTAGCCACCGTCAAGTGGTGCAGTTGGTCCTTCAGTTAAACTGTTCATTTGTAAGTTAATGTAAATTTTATTGATTTTACTGTGAGTCGCTTTGGACAAAAAAACTGCTAAGAACTAGGCTATAAACATGTAATTGAGGTTGTTAATTTAGCTATCAGGTAACCAGAGAAGAAGTGCTATGCAAGGGCTAGCGCTAAATTTGTTTAACATGCTTATGTTTTTGAAATGCATTGGTTACAATAAAGCATATTAGAGTGTTGTGATCGTGAGAGTGCTATGTTTTTGAAATGTAACAAGAACATGTATGCTTAGAGATGCTTAAAATGGGTTTTAAAAACTATGCATGTGTTTAAAAAGCTGATAGCTATGTCATTTGGATTCGATTCGAATTGGACTTGACTCGGATCAATAGTGGACTCGACTCGGATTTTTCTTTAATGACTTGGAATTGACTCAGACTCGAACACTAGGGACTCGAAACTGAAATCGGACTCGAAGTTTGGTGACTCGATTACAACACTGATATGTGACCATTTTGGTCACAGTCTGGAGCCCTGCATCATGTCCACATTAATAGCATTAGTAAACTATATCATAAAGAACAATTAATAAAATGCATACCTTATTCTACTCTTCAATCTGCACTGTCGACCAAAAGCAGAAGAGTAAAATCAAACAATTTCAATGCAATTCAAAACTCTATCAGGAACAGTAAAACGCTGTCAAATAAAATGCAAAGTTAACGGGAGAGACAGCTAATTTACGTCATACACCTACAATTATATCAAAAGTCACAATTATTCACACCCAGGCTTGCACGCATTTTATTAACTATAGCACATAGCTAGCACCGGGCTACATACTTAGATATCGTCCTTGGGCGGAAACCTTGTATGTCCAAAACCGTTACTTTTCAGGAAATGGAAAAAAAACAAAAACCCTGTGTATTTAAAATAACTGAACACCGCGTTGTCAAAGTTGGTGTTGTGTCTTTACATATAAACAACCAGAGACTGTCTCCAAACAACTGCCTACTACTGCTGTATGTTCTTCTACAGTATAGCCAGCTGCTATACTTCATTTATCATCGTCGTTTCAGTAATGGACAGAGTGGGGATTGATCTAGCTAGGGAGAGAAAGGCTATGAATAATCTGATCATTTCTTGTCACATCGCTAGCTAGCTACGCTAGTCTCCTCAGCAAACACTTCCATCTATAATCACAATGTTAACATCAGAGCTAAATTTGATAAACAGGTACACTGCACAGTTTTAACTGAGGCTGCAACCTAGGGCTATTTTGAAAACATTTTATTGAGCCATTTGCCTCAGATGAAGTCAGACGAAATCACCTCATCACTGCTTACCTTTAGCTCTGCTGTGTGGGCACTTCACTCAAGATGGAGGCGGGGTGGAGCTATGACATTTTGCCGACATTGAGGATCCAATGGAGTTACGAGATTTAGTCACAAGCTCTTTGTAATACTTTTCATTGGTTAAATATTTGTAAAACCCACAGACAGACGTAAAGTGACCAATAGTATTGATCTATGGGCGGAAAAAATGACGAGGTTTCCACCCGACAACGACGATATCTAACAGTATGGCTACTAGTGCTATCACTTTATTCACTAACTACAAAATATAAAATGTAGCTAATGTTACCATTAGTTGTTGATGTTTAGGTAGCTAGACACATGGTTGCCTAAACATAAACTCATTAAACAGGTTGATAATATCACAAAGTTTTAAATTTGTGGCCTGTACTACCATAGCAGACTGGTGGCTACACCACCCCCAGTTATAACGGCGGGAGTAACAAGAGTCTAATACAGATAATGTGCAAGTAAAAAAAAATTATATAAATACTAGCGCTCTGTCAATAAATGAGAGCAATAAATATTAACAATCTATCAATAAATAAGTGCAATAAATATTGTCAGTCTGTCAATAAATAGAAGTAGCATGTAGTATCAGTCAAATCCCCGCACAAACTCGCAGGACATATAGGACAAAGAATGAAAAGGATGTGCAAGCAGGTAATACATGAGCCCAAGGCCCGATAGGTCCACGTGGGGTGGCTAAACCCAGTACACGTCACACAGCAAAGGTATTTCTCACAGCAGAGCTGAAAGAAACAATAAATATGTAAACCCCTTTCGGAGGAAAATTCACTTCAGAGTGCGTAAAATACACAGCACACTAATAAGACACAGCAGGCCACCACACTCAGTATAATAAGCTGGGATGCCCACTTAGGCCTACCCAGGGATACTTATTGCACAAGCCCGTTGAGGAATGCTACAGCACCCCAAAAGATTGCACTTTGCCCTACTGTATATGGTCACTAACTATTGCACTATCTCGGGTAAACTGTTACAACCAGCTGATATTACATGAAAACTGACAGTATTAAAAATAAATATTGCGCTAACCCCATATAGGATATTCTCTATTGCGATTCGCACATGGGAAAGTATAACACTCAAATGCACAACCCCGCACTACATTCACAAACAAACAGAGCTCATAAAACACACAAAACACATGAAAGAGATAAATTTCATATTGGGAAAAACAGTGGTGCCCCCTCTCTCTGGTCATCACACCCCTGGCTATGCCCACAGCCGCAGCCAGCCACCGTCTAGGATCCACCCGTTCCTAAGAAATGTACCGGGAGATTTGACGTTAGTAACAACCACGCGACCATTATACTTATGAAATGCACAAAGAATCAGATAACAAGTACAGCACAGGTAGGCCCATGGCGTTTACAAGAGACAACATTAGCCTACCTTCCATCAAGTTCCCTCTACCCACACTCTTCTTGTCGAATGCACCCATTGGCGTTAAAGTCCGTCATATTGGATTTTCTGCCATTTTGAATTTTTCGAAATGCAAACTAGTCCTAGGCTGTTGATCCTATCACCACCAAATTTGGTACGTATCATCTACAGATGGGTGTGACCAAAAGTTATTCAAAGAATTTTGCTAGGGCAAACGATGTGGCCGCTGTTGTCCAATGAATTTCCATGCCGAAGACACCAAACCAGGAAGTGAGCCATATGTCAGCAATGCTTGGTTGGAGTCACGCCAAAATTGGTATACTTTATTGCCAGGGGAATATTGGGTACCCACCAAGTTTCATGAAATTTGGCCATATGGGGCGCTATACCAGAAAAACACAGAAAAAAAATTCAAAGGCCTATGGCTTTGGAACCAAAGCAGATGTTTCAACCAAATTTCTTGTGCATCATCACAGTGAAGGACCCTAGCTGGGAAAGCATTTAAATTTTTTCAATGGTTTTCTATGGCAGGCCATAGAAGCCCTAGGTGGATATTGGTGGAATCTGGCACCCTCATAGAGCACAGTCCAAGTTATACAGGCACCAAATTTGGAGTCAATCCATCAATCCCTGTAGTGCCACCAACAGGCCAAATTTCAGAATACATTTTTGGTCATTATTTTTGAACTGTTTGTCCTAGAGTTGTGATCCCTGGCCACTTGGGGGCACTATACCATTAAAAATCATTAAAATTGCCATTACTCTGGCAGAAAAGCAGATATCTCAAGTAAATTTCTTGTGCTTCATCAAAGTTAAGGATCCTATCTGGGAACTTGTGAAACCTCCACATCAGCCATTTTGTGTTTCATCCATCTTTGTCAAAAACACATTTAACCACCTCCTCCTAGAGTTATGGCACAATGAGGTTTTGTGTATTACCTCTTTGGACCATTGACTTTAACAGTTGTTAAAGGATAGTTGCCAGGCTGAACAATGTGGCCGCAGTGTACCCACAAATTCACCCGTGAAGTCACCACAAAGGAAGAGTGGCCATATCTCTGCAATGCTTTTGTTCATTGGCATAAAAGTCGATGCACATGCTTACAATTAGGCCTGGGTGCCACACAGCAAGTTTAGTAAAATTTGGCAACTTTGGGGTGCTATACTGAAAAACAGGTTTAAACACTCACGTGTCCATGTACTTAGATTTTAATGACATTTTGTTCTAATGGACATCACAAGGCACAGACTACACAAAGAAAAGCAGATATTGCGACCAATTTTTGTAGGTCATTACATCATTACATATCAGGTCCTAACTGGAAAATGAACACATAGTTCAGTGTCCAAATGGCATTGGCTGCTAAGATACAATCAGTTTGTCACCACTTAAAATAGGCACATCTCCTGCACCTTTTGACGCATTGCCACAACTAATACACTAAATAGTGTTGAAGAAATACTTGGACTTTCCATATTGGCCTGAATGTTAGACAGCGTTTTTTTTCCTACTTCAGAAATTACACCTGAAAAGTGGGGTGGTCTTACATGGGGGAACTAGACTTTTTAATATCATTATACATTAAGAACAGCAGATGGCGCCATTTACCTGAGATTGTTGAGCGGTATTAGAAATCCCAGTAGACTAGTTTATTTTTATTTAAATGTGGTCATTTCATCTAACAGATGAGTACCTTGTTTTCAGTGTATTTTATTAAATTGATTTCAGATTGAGATTTCCTTTATTGTCATTTTATCATGCACTTGCCTACAATCAAGAATGAAATGCGGTTTCTTCTATATCAACAGTGTATATAAATTACAAAGAGAATTAAAACAACATATATCCATAAACAATACACTCAGTTTTGTAAACATTTGGAGGGAAATAGCAGCATGACTCTATAGCAGCATGTCTTTATGGTATAGTTGGAGGGGAATAGCAGCATGTACTGTCAATAAATGATCTTTTTTTGTCTGTAGAAAAAATGCCAGCTGCAGCATGAGATGAATTGCACTAGTGCAGAATAGTGTCTGTCTGGTCCTATGGGGGGATTAATGGTTCAGAGATGGGGGGGGGGGGGGGGAGCAAGAGTGTTCATGATCTTCACAGCCTGGGGTATGAAGCTATTTAGAAGCCTGGTGGTATCAAATGAAATGATTTCTTTAAATAAATAAGATTTGATCTTCAAAAAGTCTTTTGCCAAAAAAGGTGTTAAAAAATGAGGGGTCCTTCTCTAATCAGGGACATTTTATTATATTCAGCTAATATGGTATGTTCTCTGCCATTTTTCCCATGATTTTGGATTTTTTCAAATACCCAAAAATTGCACTCCTCCAACAGCATTGGCACTTCTCATTGCAATGTCCCAAGAAGGCACACTGCATTTTATGGCATTGCTTATGTTTAAGCTTGACATATATGTAGTCGGGGGCAGTCCAAGGGTGCAAATCAGTAGCAGTACTGCCTAACATTATGGAGGTTTCAAGTTCAAGGTGTGCCTGCATTCAGTTTGTACCTTGTCCCTGTGTTCATCTGGCTTTCCTCTGGGTACAGTCCAGACACATTTAGGTAATGTCAACTGGACATGCTTTATTGCCCATAGGTGTGAGTGTAAGAGTGGGTCAATGTGTCTGTTCAGCCTGTGATGGATTGGTGTCTTGGTCAGGGGTTGTTCTCATTAGTTGTCTACCTGATGGCCCTGAGGTGCTTGGCCCCTTCATTGCTGCTTGCAGCTGTATTTATTATTATTATTATTATTATTATTATGCATCTGGCATGGGAGTCTAAGGTATAGACTCATTATGAACTCCTGAAGCTGCTTAATAACAAACTGATCATTTGAATCAGCAATTTACTTACTCTGAAATTTGGCTGGAACATGTAAATAACTAACGTTAGCTAATTAACGTTAGCTATGCTTCCCCTATCATTCAGGCAACTGTATGCAATAGACGTTATAAGTAACGTTAATGTAAGTAAATTGCTGGGTTGTTAGACAAAGCCATCTAGCAGTATCACTTACATATAAATCTTCAGGTATCGCCGCCATTGTTCCATCCACTGTGTCTTCAACTCCGAACTTGTCACGATTCAGTTCTTTGAAATCACAAGCCTCTGGCCAAGCACTGTCTGCCTGTCGTTCAGTTCACGGAAGCTGTCAATCAAGGTTCAAGGAGGTCGTGTGATTGCGTTGAAAGTGACCAATCATAAGAGGGCCAGTGACTCCCTTGGTTTCCGCCCACCAAATTGTCAAAACTCAGGTCGATTCACGCGAGCAGAGTTAACCCGCGCAAGCGCATATGCCCTCCAGTGCTCGCCAAGCAGAAATTCTCTCGCGCATGGTGACTGCTTTGTTCGCGAGAATGTTCCCTGCGCTCGCGACTTTTGACATAAATCTGACACCATATTAAACTCTGTTTATCATTGGAAAATGCGGAAACGCTAGATTAGAACATTTTGAACTTCACTGTATTTCTCTGGCGCCGGTAGCCTACGGTTGAATTAAATAGGCTAAGCAAGATATTATGTTTCCAAAGTTTCTTACATTATGGGGGCGACAGTGGATCAGGAGGTAGAGCAGTTGACAGGGGATTGGAAGGTCCCTGGTTTGAATCTGGCTCGTCCTGGCAGAGTGTCGAAGTGTCCTTGAGCAAGACACTGAACCCCCAACAGCTCCCAGTGGCTAGTTGGTAAGCCTGTATATAGCAGCCTCTGCCACTGGTAGGTAGATGTGAGGCATATAACTGTAAAGTGCTTTGAGTACTCAAAATGAGTAGAAAAGCGCTATATAAATGCAGTCCATTTACCATTTATTCACTGCAATGATAATGTTTCATAATGTAGTTTAATATGAGAGGGTGTTTGCTGCTTTGCTAGTATTGTGAATACATCATTGTCAATCTGTTCTGTAAAACCGAAGCGCGTTTGTTATGGAAGAAAGTATTCGAAGAAAGAAGTGTATGAATTACCTGGTTTGTTAGTCTTAAGAACACATTTATGAATTACTTTTCTAAAACCTAAGCGTGCTTGTTATGGAAGAATGTATTTAAAGAAAGGAGCGCATGCATTACCAAAGCAGCGACTTGTTCAGAGTTGAGTCTACATAACCTGATATTCATGATGTAAGCAGGTTGTTCCACTCTTTTTGCTTTATTCAGTCTAACCGGCGTGCCTTCTGTAGTGTAGTTTAATATATGTCAGCGGTGCTAGGTTGCTAGCTAGCTTGCTAATATTTTTAAATACTTGTGTACATAGATTCTACTTCTGAAACTTTAAAACAAAGCGTACCTCATGGTAAAATGTACTGCAAGGAAGTAGTCTGTATGTCATGTAACAACAGTCCTCCTTATGTAGAATCTGCACGTAACTTGCTATTGCAACAAGATGATTATTATTACACAACATTTAAATTTGTGTAGCTATAAAACAGAATGTAGCTGTGATTAAACGAATGTATGTCATTGAATTGTGCTGTGTGTCTAATTTGTTTGGAAAGCACTGAAGGTGTTAATGTTATTATGGAATCAGGCTGTGCGGAAAAAAAGCTCAGTTTGTTTAATTGTAGTTGAGGTGGATTGCCACCTCTAATTATGGTTTTTTTTCTTTCGATTCCTTGGGTCATGTCAAGTTGAACAGATGTAAAATTTTCATTTCCACCATATTTGTTTGTCCACCATTTTGAATTTTAATGAAAGCAGTCTTTTCACTACTTCTCCCACAAATTTTCTCCAATCTTCATGAAAATTGAGTCAGAGCATATTGAGACCATGCCACACAAAAGTTATCCATGATGTTTTGTTTATGGAAAGCATTCGCTAGTAATGCGCTAACAAAGTCAACAGCGAAGACCCAAAACAGGTAGTGAGGCCATATCTATGCAATGCTTTTTTGTACTGACAGAAAATTTGGTGCCTGTGTTTGCGACTATGCCCTGAGGGTGCCCAAGCGTTTTAGTGTCATTGAACCACTGGGTGGCGCTATAATACATATTGCATATAACTTATATTTTAACATACTGTATCTTTTGAATTGCATGGCCTAAAATTGTAATTCTTTCTTCTTCTGATTCCTTCAGTCATGCCAAGTTACGCACACATAATGGTTTCAATGTCTGCCATATTGTGCTTGGCCCCTGTATCACTGCTTGCAGCTATATTTTGATTCTTGATATTGGATTTTGACAAACGTTGCAATTTCCATCAACTTCGTTGGTTCAAAGAGTACTCACACTGAATGAACAACAGACATGAATGTACAACCATTGCGCTTTGGATGTTCACATGATATATTGCAGTTTGGACTGTATTGTTGTAGGACGATACTGTGTGTTACATTCAACTACAAGTTGGGATACAAAAACAAGAACATACAGTGGGGAGAACAAGTATTTGATACACTGCCGATTTTGCAGGTTTTCCCACTTGCAAAGCATGTAGAAGTCTGTAATTTTTATCATAGGTACTCTTCAACTGTGAGTGACGGAATCTAAAACAAAAATCCAGAAAATCACATTGTATGATTTTTAGGTAATTAATTTGCATTTTATTGCATGACAAGTGTCAAATACTTGTTCTCCCCACTGTATGTTGTGACCGCTTAGTGCCCTACTTGAGTGGATGTCATTACGGTAGATGATGAAATCGCAGTGGTGTGTTTTGTGTTACACTGTGCATTCGGCAATACTCGAGATGAGTTCGTCAACGACTTACATGACATCGTCTTGCTTTGTAATTACGTACTTGTGCAACATGGGGTGATGGTGACTGCTGCACCAGCATATCTCTTCTTGCAAGGCAATCAAGCAAAGTTTTCAGTATCAGTATTCAGTATTGTCTTTCTTCTTGAATTCCTCAATCAGCGCAGCACTTCCCACTGGCAGATTCACATATTTGAAGCTGTGGTATGCACTCAAGATTCTGCGATCATGACAGACGTTCGTATTGTAAGACGCTGCACACCATTACATTACATTTCAAACAGGCAGAGTTACAAGCATGTGGCTAAAGCACCTACATCTGCCCATTAGAAACTAAAGATTTGTTCCATTGTAGCTGCTAATTAACATGCTAACGGTTACTTGGGTTAAGGATCTCCAGCCCCATCCGTCATGCAGAGATTTTAGTTCAGGCAATGAATTATTACTAGCGTATACAGGCTCTGATATTACCAGAGCGGAACGCAATTCTGTTCAAAACAATCACTGGCGTGGTGTTTTTTCAGATGTGTTTTAACCAATCATAGCCTCTTTCAGCGACGTACTGGCACTGTTCTTATCCAATCAGCAACTAGTTTCTACATTCTGTGAGGCAGTCCCAGGAAATATTTGCGGGGACTGTACAGTTGATTATTGCACAATAGTCTAGCATGCATTGAAATAGATGGAGCATGGAAGCGAAACGTGTGAAGGTTGGCGCAGACACAAGCACAATAGAACGGGTGAATGGGCATAGTTGGTAATGACGGTCAAACGTCCGGCTCATGGTGTCATAAATTAAATGAGCTAGGACCTGCTTTTGCACCTTGTGTTCGAAAAAAAATACAGTATGGGACAAGCGGGTAAAAGGCATTGTCTCGGCATGATCCAGTTCCCTCACACAAAGCAGCTGTTCAGGCTCTTCGTTATACGTCAATGTTGCAGGGAGCTGTGGTCACTGTAGCTGCTGCCGCTTCATCCTTCCAAAACCACGTGTGCAATCATAAAGTCTGTGTTCGTACATTTATAGAGATTTATACATTTATGTACATTTTTTTGTTTGTTTGTACATTTATATGACCTGTCTTTTAGGAGAGCGCCAGCGCTAGTTGACCTTTGCAAAACATTATTACAGGACATACCTGCACTCTCCAAACTTAGCATGTCAAGTAGGCCTACACAGGCCAGCACTCACAGCATTGCCAGGCAATGCTTAAGGCACAAGCTGTCAAAACAGATGTTTTCACTTAACTTTGACGTGTCCACAAACTGCAACATGGACAGAATTCTCAATATCTTGGTCTGATTCTGTGATGATGACTTGGGCAAAGTTGTAACACAGCATCTTGCTTCTTGAAAAGTAAACACAGCGGATGCTTCAGCCCTTATGGTTGTACTCATAATGCATTCTAATGACCTCAGGTGGATTCAAACTGTTTTTACTGGATAACTGTCCAGTAATGAGAGGCAAGAAAAGAGGGTTTGAGACCCAGGTCAGGAGGGAGAACCCTCATCTGTTTGACATACTGTAAGTGCATATGGTGAATAATGCATCCAAGGCTTGGTTGAGCTCCTTCAACTCAGTGGTGGAGGAGTACTTTTCTGACATCTACTACGATATTTAAAAGTTACCAAAATAGAGGGACTTCTGGGGACAGGTGACACCCCAGAAGGATGAGGAAATAAGAGTGATCACTTGTTGAGCAAACTGTATGAACCTTAATTTCTGTTATTTTGCATCTTCATCATTCATGTCGAGTGATGAGGCATGTGTCACCACACAAATGCTGCATTTAAATTTGTTTACTGTTTTGCTCATCATTGAAATGTCTTTTTATTGAAGTTGCACTTTTCATTTTTAATAGCATTTAAGGAAAAAAAGGATGCACTATTAATTTGAGCACCCTAATACAAAATTGTATTAATAATTGTATTAATTATTTTTGTTTTACAATTTTGAATTAAAGAAGTTTTGGTAACGCTAAATATATGTGTATCCTATTTTGTTACCCCCCTCTCACCACCAACACATCTTGTGACCTGTGTTGTTTCAAATGATTGATGCATTTTTTATTTGCAAAATCCTATGAAAAGATTAAAAAAACTTGGTAATGTCAATCAACATATTTCATCCTCTGTTACTGATCAAATCAACTTCTCTCAATTAGTGGATGATCAGAAATGCGTGATATTTACATCACTGTCTAAACATCAAACTTGATTGTGATGCAACTTTTCATGTGTTAAACTTTGTTATTCATGGATTTTGTTTGTTACGGCCCGGTCTAGGGTCAGACCGTAACAGGGGAAAAGAGGGGAGACCACGGTCGCGAACACTGGGGAAAGTGTAACAGAATTTATTACACTTAACATTTAAAGACAAATAAAACATATAACATAAATCAAGTGGGTAACCGGGAACACAAACTCAGTCGACAAGCCAAAATAACAAACAAAACACAATCTAACTAACGAGAGAGGGAAACTAACTGACCTAACAAAATAAATCTCAAAACAAAAGATACAGTAAAACTTCCCTATCTCCCTTCCTAACGAAACCAACGTGAAAAAGAGATGGAAAAGAAAATGGCATCGACTCCCTACTTCCCACACCCAACCACAGTGTTACGAAGACCAAAAACAATACTCACAGAAACATAAGGACGAGAACCTAAACATACGCACAACGATGTACAATCAATAATAACACAATGCAGAAACAAGTGGTCTCTTCCCTTGCGCGGACTGAGCCTCTTTGAAGGGAGCGGGCCGGCCAGGAAATGAGGGAAGGCTCCAATCACGGGCGAGGGGAGGAGACACCCAGCGAAGGACACACCTCCCGGAAGGGATGAGACGGACCTGGGGAAAACGTAAAACGACGCACGCACGCAGCCGGAGCAAAACACATATATCGGGGAAAACGAACAAACACAAACAGTAACGACCATAGTCGTAACATTGTTCATTTAAATTAGATTTTAGAATGTGATACTTGCTTTGAACTCCCTGAAAATCAAAAAAAAAAAAAAAAGTTATTTGGGCAATACGCAGTAAAGATTTTTTAACAAAATGGCCACTGAATATCTGTGTAGCCTTTCCATTTCTGTGTAACTCTGTGCTTGACAAAACAATGTGGATTATTTTAATAGTTTTAGTTTAAGCAACACTGATTGATTGTTGGATCATTTTACATTATTGTGCATACATTATTCAATTATTGCGTCAAAGAATATATAACTAATTCATGAGATCTAATGATAAATAAAAGCATGATCAATTTTTATTTGGATATGAGCATGATGGGATGAAGCAAAATGTCTCTGATCTCGGGAGGCAAGTGTGCAACCAATAAAAACATATTCAGCCAGTGTCGCCTCATGGGTGTGTGCGTGCTTTGAAAGATCTTAGTCAGGAGCACTTCAAGATTCTGTTTTTCCTGAGCTGAGAATGACCATGGCTGACATTCATTTCAGATACTGCTTCAAGTTTACAGAAGGCCAGTGACGACTGATGAGCAGATACAGAACCTAAAACTTCATCATTTAAGTGACACTGTATTTTTTCTTTTGTCTTTATGTACTTTCACCTACACTGTAAAAGTAAATAGTATACATTACTAGAAAAATGCTAGTATGTTTACTTAATTTTAACCAAAATGTTGAGTTTACTACAAATTTAGTTAATTGTTGTTAAAATGTTATATATATATATAGCTTACATAACTAACATAATTTAAGTAAAATTACTCGAAATGTTCAAGACATTCTATTGGGCATGCGCACTCAAGCACAGCCTCCCCCCCCCCCCCCCCTCCACACTTTGCTGAAGCACATGGACTGAGGATTCTGAGCTTCGCGTAATATAAGTTAATTTCCACATAATTTTTGTTTTTCTTGTTTGCTAGCTATAATTATGGCACTTAATTGGATGCATGTTATCGTATGGAACATGTCAGGACCTTAAAATATGTCTTTACACAAACACGTTTTGATCACCTCACATGTCATTCGAATGTGAAATTCAGTAACAGCTGTAGCCTACGAGTGCTAGTCATTGCTGTTATTCGTCGTCACGAAAGTTTTCATGCGTTTAAAAGTCTTGTCAGTTTGAACTTTCAATCGATTTTACTCGAACGCTGTTCTTCATACATAAGCGCACAGACACGTCTTATTGCACTAAAACTGTTGAATACACGCGGGGTTATGTCAAAAACATATGCAAAATGAGTAACAGCTAAGGTACAAGCAGCAGAAAACTACAGTTTCACAAGTAATGGTGTAACACCTAACTGTGGCAGACCTGGTGTGCAGGGCCAGTGTTTAGGAACAGGAATTAGCGGAGTGTATTGCTCAACAGGCTAAACTAATGGTTATACTTGTCGACATGCCCAAGCTAAGTGTGCAAATTGGCAACTAGTCAGTTATTCTCGCAAAGCGACGGAGGTTCAAGGAACACTTTACGTACTGTTAATATGAGTTTGGTTAGTGTAATTTCTAGGAGAGCAGAGTGAAATAATAGGAAACTGAGTTTGGATTAAATAAATGGGTTAAGTTCATTAAATCAGTTCATAAGCATTTCATTTAAGAGGAAGTAATTCATGTGGGTTTAAAAACAGTAATTAAAACAGTAAGAAAGACACTACTAAGACAAATACAATACAATAGTTTAGGTTGGAGTCATGTGCAAGTGATGGTCATCACTGTAATTTACAAGAAGTGTATTGTATTATTACTCACCTGTAACATGTCAAATAAGTGATAGTGTAAAGGAGATTGTTTTCATGTTTAATGTTACCTGTTATCATTATGGAGTACAGGAACCTCCTGTTTGTGAGATCATGGTGAAGTGGCCAGCAGTTTTCACTGAAAACCAGGTTTGTTTTCTCTTCTTCTTTACAACCGAAATGGTTTTTTTTATTAAATGTCTCATTTTAATGTAAATAACCCCTTTGTGTTTGTACTTAGATCTTGGCAGAATTCAATCGAATATCTGGTAGAAATCTGAGGTCTGAGTTTTATGCAGCACTGGACACACACTCGTCATGTTTGATTGAAATTTTCCAGAAGAAAGGAGGAAATCAAGGAAGAACATTTGAAGACATTTTGCGTCAAGTTGATTCAAAGGTATTCCTATGTCATATGTTAACTATTACCATTATCATGATTTGAATATGACTGTTACCCTCATTCTCTGTTTTCATAGTCATCTGATGTAACATGTGTGTGCACTGCAGTAC
The DNA here is from genome assembly GCF_013368585.1 of Megalops cyprinoides. NCBI lineage: Eukaryota > Metazoa > Chordata > Actinopteri > Elopiformes > Megalopidae > Megalops > Megalops cyprinoides. The sequence continues at coordinate 29,510 of NC_050596.1, forward strand.
TTCACGGTCTTCCAGTCCTCCTGGGGGATGACTGAGGAATTTTTCAGGATGTGCTTTGTAAGTAATGTTGGTGTTTCTGCTTTTTTAATTATTTTGTTTTGTTCCATGATTGTATGAATCAGGTTATGAAAGAGTATACAGTAAATACTATATTTGTCTCGACTTGAAATTCTGATTTGAGACATTGGTAATTTGTATGATTTAAATTTACGAAATAGTGTTGACTTGATCAGAGACTTTTGGCTTCATCAGTGTTACAACTTTTGAAACTATGTAAATTATGTAATATGTCACCCCATACCAAGAGTTGTTTCTCTTAAAATCTAAATGCAAACAGTGGATCATATACAGGATATGTAGCATATTGTGATTTTCTGAATGTTTTCCAAAATTTAAAGATCAAGATTTAAAGTTCATCCAAAAATGAAAATGTAGTCATTATTTACTCACCCTTGTGGCAGTGTGTGGTGTATATATCTTAAGCTTCAAAAGGACACAAAAGTTTCATAAAATAATACAATGTGACTTGTGCAATACTGTGTCTTCTGAAATGGGATCTTGCGTGCATACCACATGAGAGCGGCCCGGACTCGACTCCGGCTCGGACCGATTTGCTCCATGTCTTACCCTCTCTCCACCCCCCATCTCCTGTCCATCTACTGTTTCTATCCAATAAAGGCTAAAAAGGCCCCCTAATTTTTCTCAGTTTAGGATTCAGATGTAGATGCAGACTTCAGTGGAATTGATGTTGGCCTGCTCACAGTTCTACATGAAGACATGCCTGCCAGAACTCCACATGCCCTCAATGTTGACTCGTCAAGGGCAATCATTCTTGAGGGACAAATTGTCATGGATGATGTCCCAAACTTGCCCCATGCTGTATGTCACCTCTTTGCTTTAGTCTATGCTCTGAATTTAGACTACCCAAAGACAATGAGGAACACATTTGATTTTATTCAAAGGGTGTTTCTGTCATTGGGAGGTAAGAATCTCAAACCTAAACTGCAAACCCTTAAAAATCAACTTTTAATCTAAACTATTGTTTTTGTTTCTGTCTTGAATGCCTCTGCTCCCCGTCAAATATTTTTATTAGCATATTTAGTAATTGCACTCATTTCAAGTGTGCAAGTTTTCACCTCTTAGATAAATGAGTTATGTTTTTGTAGTTTTAACTGGACATTTCTAAAGCCAAGCGCTGTATTTTAGGCATATTTGGTAATTGCACTAATTTCAAGTCTTTTCACTTGTTACAAATGGATCAGTTATGTTTTTGTAGTTATAACTGAACGTAAGTGCTATGATGTCAAAATGGCAATTGACAGTGCTGAGTCAGGTTTTGCTGTTCAGACAGAAGCATTGTCTGTGCATTCACACATTATTGTGTTCTTGAAAATCTAGCTGTTTATTAAAAAATAAACAATTGAGAATTGCAAATGCGTGTTCAGTGCTTTCTGTATTTCAGTTGTACTTTCAATTTCATAAAAATTTCACTTTACTTGTAAAAACTTTGGAAACTGATTGCACATAGTTTTTTAAGTTGCCATAGCTTAAAATGGAAAATTAAATATGTATCAAGAGTACTAGTATTTAGGATGTTTGCAGTAATAAATACATCACAGTTAATTAAATTGAATTAATATAGTAGTCTTACTATAATTGTTTATGTAACTTTAGTAACCACTAAAGAGTATATTAACTGAAATTGACATATTTAACTTACTTGATATTTGTTAATTTACTTAGGAAAAGCTTGTTTTACTTACATACAGTGGATTACTAACTTAACTTTAATTTTCCCTTTAAGTTAGCTTTGAAAAAATGAGGCAATCGGTTTCCAAAGTAAACTCAACTTACTAGAAATTACAGTGTACCATTATGTATTAATAGAAATGCCTTTAATACAACCCATTATATGCAAGAATTGAATATATTCAAATTTAATGGCATGTATGTCTTGAGAGTCTAAGTACTTTCTGCAAATGGTAATGTGTAAAACATTCTTCAGTTTTGGGGATTGTGTTGATTTATGAAAAAATGGATGTTTGCAAACAATTGAAAAAATACCTGTAATGAGGTGGATGTGAAAAAGGAAATATTTTCCTAAAATCAATGTTAAATAAATACAAAGATTGCGACAGTTTCGGTAGTTTTCTATTTTTATTAAAACGTTACTGACGCATTTTGACGTGGTTTCTTTAAAAGCACAAGACAAAACACACCGTGGATCTCTCACTCATTTCAGAATGTAAAGATTATCGGATGTTTCCCTGAAGAGGTACTGACGTTTGAAACTGAACTCTAAAGAATATTGAGCGTCAAGACAGGTGCCGCAGTGTGTCCAATCGCTGGGGCAGCAGACTGCACTTTCACTCAGTTTGTTTACCCTGCTAGTTTCCTTAGTAACGCTCAAACAGTCAATGAGGCCGGCGTCAGCAATACCGAAAACGCTGACTGACACGTTACTAGGATGCCTCCAAAAAGAAGGGAAAAGAAGGACATCGCTGACAAAATGGTTAAAAAAAAAACTGAAGGATATTCGCGAGAGAGAACCGCCGGGGATCCGTTGACGGAACTGAGCAGGGAATACTACTGTGTGCAGATACGGGACCTAGAACACCAGCTGGAAAGGTAATAGACAGCATTGTGCATATTCGTTTATAAAACGATTGCTTTCAACCCAGTGTTAATACTGGTGGAACTAACATTTAAACCGTGACAAAACACCACGGTAAAATGTAACTTTCGTAAAATTACAGCAATGTACGAAGGTTACTTTGGCGGCAGTGCACAATAGTGGTAAGGAGCCGGTTCGATTCCCCGCTGGGGCACTGCTGCTGTACGGTTGGGCAAAGGTACCTAACCCAGAATTGCCTGTGTATAAAAAAACTGTAACCTATGTAAGTCTCTGTGGATAAGAGTGTCGGTGAAATACCAGTAATGTAAAAACTGTTGGATGAACTGAAGGCTAACGTTCAGAGCCGGCGCCAGCGGAAAACGAATCGGGGGGCAATTGAAATGCAGTGAGGGGGCGGTGACTTAACCCAAAAAATTACGCACGCTGCGCAGACATACAGTCGTTTAACAAGTGCATTATTACACCTCACACACAAACACACACACATACTCACAGATCAACAAACCCCAGGAAACACTTACCATCCACATACCATCGCATGATAGCGACTCTGAGCTTGATTTCAACAGAGCCAACAACGTTTACCGATTCAAAGCAAGTGAGCGCTTAAAGCAACAACCACCAGGTCAGGTCACCCATACAACGCTCTGGAGAAGCCTCTGCTAATAAACACATGCAACTGGAAATTGAGAATCAGTTTCTACTGAAGAACAGAATCTAACGCAGGCAGTGCAACGTAGTAGGCACATATTGTTCTGTAGGCTATTATAAAACTAACAAAACTATTAGTGACATAAACGATAGGCTAACACAATAGGCCTACCCAACAAATTTAAGTATCCCTCGACCAACCTAGCCTTCCAAAACATGAAAAGAATATTCAATCCTATCTTATTTCAGTACAGTTGAACGCAGGGGGCGTTTCTAGCTATTGGAAAAAATCACTGGTCAAGTCAAGTTTGGCTTGTCTTTTTTTTTTTTTTTGAAGGGAGATCGGCATTGGTAGGTTGGGGATGTTATATCTACCTTTATAATAAATAAATATTATCACACCTTCAGACGCTGCAAGTCAAGTTCCGCTCTGTTACACAGTCTTGTTTTGCTATAAACACCTCCTTTTTCAGGGCGAAAATATTCAGGGCTAGGCTTAAAATATTCGGTGCTATAGCCCCGAATGATCGGACCTAACGATGCCACTGGTTGAAGCCAAGGTCCCCTGGCTGAAAGGCTGAGCAGGACTGTCAGTGAGCGCCTGCTCTCCCGAAGTCGTTCTTTCTGGCTTGCCTGTGTTGTCTTGAGCGGCTGGTTGGTCAGTGCTGGTTGATACGCTAGTCCCAGGGTCCTCTATCGTGTTTTTTATCCATTTTCCACTGTCCATTTTGTTTGTTAAAAGCAAGATAAACTAAGCTAGTTACCTTCTTGAAATACCGTGGGAAAGTTGCCAACTCGGAGTACACACACAACGCAACACAACAAACTTACACTATGTTAGTTAGCTCGCACTCACCCAGACAACCAATCCAGTGGATTTGAAAATGTAGGCAAGAATGTGACTTTGGTTTTAGCTGATTAGGGTGGGCTAAATTATGTATTGGTTTTTAAAAATGAAAATAAATAAAAAAATAATAATAATTATGCCTTAGGGGGCAGGGTAGTCCATCTGAGGGGGCAACGCCCCCTTACGCCCCACCCCCCCATGGCACCAGGCCTGCTAACGTTACTACTTAAGTTACTGAACTTACTTAGAACAGAGACCGTATTTACACATTCATATGAAACTTATTCGCGTATTGCATAAAACATCCATAGCCATGTTAATATCCTCGATATACAGAGACTAAGTACTAGACTAGCTAATGAATCCAAGCTAGGTTGCGTGCAAGGAAACAATGTAGACAAAGTGGACACGATGGAGAATAAAAGTTATGGGTACTTGAGAGCAGGAAACGGTGTAGTAACACATTGTCCGAAACTAAATGTGTGCATCCTGTGTTTAAAAAACAGATCAACTTGGTAGACACTTCTCCCAGCAACTTCTCCTAGCAACATTAATTGCACTGTGAATGGACATGTGCAAATTAATGGTTACAACAAACAGAAGTAAGGCGTTCTGCTGGTAAGACAGCACAGGGCCAGCCCAAGCATTTATGGAGCCATAAGCTGTTTGACTTGGGGGCTCAGCTCCGCCAATACTATTGACTATTGTTAACATAATATTGTGTTTTTGTATGATTACCATTGACATAATATAATTATGGCTGTCTAGCGATTAAAAAAATAAATGTAAGTAATTACATGCTTTGTGATTAATTAATCTAGATTAATCGCATATATCAATATTTGCCGTGAGAAGCATTTCAAAATATTTCAATTCAAATGAATTTTGGTAGATGGCTGCATCACTTTAAACAATAATAATCAAAAATATAACCTAATGAAAATCAGAAATGTTTCAGTAAGAACAATGAAGGAAATAAGTCTATAAGTTTCTCATTTTATCCTTGACATTGTAATAAGAATAAGAATAAGAAATACTTTATTAATCCTGAAGGAAACAACTGTGTCACAACTGCACCGTCCGGCACATATCAAAACAATAAAAGAATAAATTGAATAAAATAAATAAAGAGGTATAAAATACAACAAATAGAAAGAAGTTTGTGCAATTATGCTTTGAGAAGTTATCATGCATGTGCTATAATTATATACATAGTATAAAATAAATTATGAAACAAGAATAAACAAGGGTAAGGTTATTGCTATTATACAGTATGAAGTGCAGTAGAAAAACAGTTATTGTTGTACAATATGCAAAACAATGATAACTATATAGTGCAAATCCTGACCAGATGGCTAGAGAACAGTTATTGTCCCATGTGCAACGATTATGTGTGGGGGGGGACAGCACAGGGCATCAGGTGCCAGTCAATCCCATGTTGCAGCAGAGAGGGGAGGAGTTGTATAGTTTGATGGATGCAGGCAGAAAAGACCTTCTGTGCCTCTCAGTGGAACATTTTGGGGAGATCAGCCTGCCACTGAAGGTGCTCTTCATCTTCACAAGCCCGTCATGGAGAGGATGGGAGGTGTTGTTTAGGATGCTCACCAGCTTGTTAAGCATCCTTCTCTCCGCCAGCGCCCCTAGTAAGTCCAGCTCAATTCCGCCACCTATGACAGAGCTGGCTTTCCTGATGAGCTTGTTCAGTCTGTTTGCATCCCCAGCTTTCAGACCACACCCCCAGCACACCACCGCGTAGAAGATGGCACTGGAAACCACAGACTGGTAGAACATCTGCAGCATCTTGTTGCAGACGTTGAAGGATCGTAGTCTCCGCAGGAAGTAATGATTGTCAATGTGTCATATTTTAGATGCCAAAAAAGCTAAACTAAAATTAGTTAGGCAACATAGACCAACAGTAATATATGGTGGATATATATAGTATATAATGTGGATATGTTTTTGTGTATGATATAAAAGAACCAATGGCGGCGGGTGAGCTGGAAACAGGGGAAGCCCAAACACTAACTTCAAATCTATCATTACTTTCAGCCTGTTCCCCTTTATCCTCCTTCATTAACAATGAAACAAATAATTCACAAATTTGCAGATTTGAAGTATAACCTTTTAGTTATAACCGTTTAGTTAGGCTACTATTATTTAATTGTAAAAACTGGATATTTTATGAAGGTTGAAACTGTACGTGTAGTAAGTAGACTATGTAACTATTTGGAAGACTAACTTTTTTGCCATGGATTTAGAGCAGTGTTTGTCAATCCTACTCCTGGAGTCCCCCTGTCTATCTATCCTGGCTCCCGTAGGACAGCCACTCACAACCAATGAGGGAAGTGGTGGCTGTTGAAGGCAAATGCATGTGTTGCGTCTTGGAAGTAATGGTGTTAAAATCTAACAACTAAAATCTGACTCCATTTTATGCTAACCTATGTTTCAGTTTCCCAATTCCCAATTCTACTTAGCAACCCAGGAATTTTCAGTTCGCTTCGGCTTGTAGGTGATCAGGCTATATAGTCCACGACGTAGGATACCGTACCAGCACATTTAATATAACTCGCTGCCATTTCATATTCTAAATCATAGAAAATATATTAGGCGGCGCATCTAGGGATTGCACACTCATCAGAATAGTGCTTAATACTTAAGACTGACTGAGCATCAATGGGTTTCGAGCGGTAGGCAAGACTTATGGAAAAACCTCAAATCCTGCTACGTGCATCATTAAAAATGGTCAAATGAGAAATCACAGAGGTTAGGACTAATACTTTTATTAATCCACATTATCCTAATCAGTTGAAATTTCAAGATTACAGTAGGCAGTATGGTGTAGTGCAAATAATGATAAATACACATACCTATACAGAGTCATGTGGCTATACGCTTGGTGCACAGATGTCCGTGCTGACGGTGCTCCTCAAAGTGCAAAATCTTTCCCTCTATATACCCGAACATCGAAGACTTGATCAGCATGTGAGATGGGGTCATGGAAAGGGCTCCGATATGTTTTGTCATTACCTGGTGATTGATTAGTGCTGGTGTTTATTCGCGTCCCATTATCTGGGGCATGCACAATGCTGTGCATCCTTTTAGTTTTCTGAGCCAATTCCCAGGACAATGGTTAGGAGACCCCCTGCTGTTATAGAACTATCACCCCTTTGCTACTCGCACTGTATGGATCAAAATGAGACCAAACAAGACATATACTTATACTTACGTATACTTTGAACCAAACAGAATATACAGAAATAGTAGTTTATAATTGAGGATTGAGATTTCACCACTGGTCAGGAGGAAGGGTCAATGAAAGATTTGGGGTTATAAAGATCCCATGCCCTCTGAGTCTCTCTATCAGTGGCGACTCCTCCTGTCATGAAATTCCTTTGTGTGGAGGAGTGGGGATACATTCTCAGCCAGGTGGCTGTCGTTCATGGCCTGAGAATGTTTATTTTTGTGTGCCACATTCCATACGTGCCAGGCATCTCCCGTTCCCACCTTACACTCCAAACCCACCTGTTTCTCAGCTTGGACTTTACCACACTCATCTGGCTGAAAAGTCGCTCTACCTCGGCACTGGAATGTGGGAGAGACAGTACCGACAATGCAACACAACAAAGCTCACTGGAGGGATTCAGACCTGCAGAATCTCTGCAGCATCTGACCTCACACCAGAACTGAATGGTGTCTGCAGTGGCATGTCATGGCAGGAGGTGAATGGTCCTCCACTGCTATATGACTTTGTCAATGACAAGACTGGAGAACCCTAGCATCTCACACACATCTGATACCTCAAGGCTTTTGTTATATTTCAGTGTCTCCGTAACACTGAACAGTGCCATGTGCTTCAGTGTTCCCAAATTAGGTGGTAGCCTGGATTTCAACTCATGTAGTGGGGCAACAACATAACACACACACCTTGCTCTAACATGTTTCTCCTCTTCAGGGGAGAGCTTTAATTCTGCTACCTTTGATTCAAAGAGGAACCCAAGGTATGGTATAGGGCAGGGGTGTCAAATTCAAACTTACTGAGGGCCATGCTGAGGGTTGTGAATAAAATCAGGGGTCAGGCATTTATTACAATGATTATTTTTTATTGAAGAAATATAAGTATGCTAGTAACTGTATTAAATTAAAAAAATATTGCATGCATGCTCAGTTCAAACATTAGGCTATGGTTTTTCCCTGGAAACAGGGGAGGCTGAAATATTACCTTTAAATCTATCATTACTTTCAACCTGTTCCCCTTTATCCTCCTTGATTAACAAGAAAACAAATAATTCAAAATAGTATTATCATTTTTTGTAGGCTATAAAATAGCTTCACAATTAAACAAAAACACATTTGCATCACAGTACTAAGAAATAAGGTCTTTGTTAGCAGCAAAACTGATTAATAAAGCAAAACCCGTCTGCACTCTCATCTGCAGCCAACAAATACGCAACAAATTCCTTGGCTTTAGTTCTTAGCTGGATCTGTAAGTTGGAGGCCAGCTCATCCACCCGACTAGCCACATTATTTCGGGAGAGGCTGATATTCGCAAATGCCTGCTTCTTGTCGGGGCATACAACATCACATACCTTTTCAATGCAATTTTTAATAAACTCTCCCTCTGTTAACGGCTTGCATGCTCTTGCTATTTCCTCAGCTATTATAAAGCTTGCCTTCACAGCTCCCTCACTCTTGACTCCCTCACATGCGAGTAAACATGTTTTGCTGTTGTTGAAGCTTGTATTTTAATTCTTTGACTTTTTGCTGCCGCTCGTCTATGTCCATGTTTCCATAATGCTCATGCTTTGTTTCGAAATGCCTCAGAAGGTTATACTCCTTGAAAACTGCCAATGACTCGACATACAAGACACATTGGCTTTTGTTAGAATTCACAAAATAAATATTCTGTTTTCCATCTTTCTTGAAATTGTCAATAGGGCCTATTCATTGTCCACTTTTTTTGGCCATTGTTTATGTTAGCTGCATTTGGAAAGGCAGATAGCATTGACGTTGTTTGTATTGTAGGCTAATTGTCTGATAAAAGCGTGAGAGTGGAGCGCGGCAGCGCCTCCTGCGATTAAAAGTCGTGGAGGGTCATGTCTGGCCCGCGGGCCTTGATACTGACATATGTGGTTTAGTGCTTAGGTGCCCATCAGTTGCCTCCTCAAGGAGATTAATACTGGTCATTGCATTTAAAACACGTGTGGTGACAGACTTGAGACCAGTTAAAGTTTCTAAAAGCCTGAGCGGGTCTCTTTGGTCACCTTCAAAAGCCTTCACAGCTTCTTGGACATCTGATAGAATTGACATTAAAAATGTTAGGTATAGTACATTCTGAGGGTCACTGTACATTGCATAAAGTGTCTCCGCCATGTAGCAATGCTCAGAAGACTTTGTAAGGCCAAAGTGCAGCTTCATCCCACTGGTTCAGGATGCGGTCAACTGTGGGCTCAATGGACAGCCACCGTGTTGCACACACCTGAGTGAATTGCAGGGGCTTTTCTCCAATCTTTATTGTCTCATAGACTGCCCTGTAAGCATCCCTCCATTTAGAAGACACAGAAAACCAATTATATGTCTTGCTCACAAGGTACTCCACACTTCTCGGTATGGTGTCATGTGATGCATGGCTGACAGCTAGCTGGAGAGAATGGCACACACATCTAATGAGCACAAGATTGGACAGGCCGTACTCATCCCGAAGGATTTTGTAAACACCATTATTTATGCCAGTCATTACAGAGGCATTGTCTGTTCCAGTGCCAATCAGATATTCCTTTTTTAAACCACACTTGACCAGAAAATCCATTAGTGCAGTCGCAATAGCCCTAGCATCACCACCCATTAGCTCGACCAAACCAAGATATGTGGAGTTGACTTGATTTTTATTCTCACTGAAGTAGCAGACCACAATACCTAGGTATTTTGATACGCTATCATCAGTGGACTCATCTAACAAAAGGCTATACTTCTGTTCCCCTATAACAGACACTAGCCTCTGCAGGAAGTATGGAGCTAGGACACCATTAATCATTTCCCTGCATTTTGTCCTATGCATCCGGAAATGACTAGCTGCAGCAGAGTCACTAAATGCTTCCCCAAATGATCTATGGTTAACAATGAGCAGTGCTCCGCAATAACTAAAGCCATAGTGGCTTCATCTTTTTTAGAGGCATCCAGTTTAGCTGCAACTACAGGAATGGTAGTTTGATTTGGGGCATAGGGTTTTGACTTCTCTATATGTTTTTTGTTTGCATGCGTTACTTAAAGTGGACATGAAACACTAGATGTAGTTAACATAATTTACAAGATAGATTCCCACTCTAAAAATCCTTATAGGTTTAACACTGTCATTGAAACTGGATTAAAAATAATAAGTAATCCAAGTTACATATTTGAAACAAGTGTAGCGCCATCTTGTTTTAGCGTAGAATGTGACGTCATGAGGTTGGTTGTCTTGGAAATTCTACATTAGTTCACATTAGCTAACTAGTGACAGCACTTACAATCACTGACTCAATGGAAAAAGAAAAGCCAAACGAAAAGGCAATGCAAGGAGGGTCACTTTTGTATTGCCCCTGGATGCAGCAATGAATTTTATAGAGTCAAAAACTGAAGAAAGACTGTCCACTTTCATACTTTGCCTCTTAAGCAGCAAGCGGTTCTTTATCGTTAGCTAGCTGCACTGAAACGAAAGAATCCCCCAGTTAGCTGGGATGCTAGGGTTTGTAGTGAGCACTTTGTAAACAAGGATGATGTGGACGAGAGTCAGGCGTACTGGTGGTTCGCCGGACCAACAAGCTGAAGTCCTAGGCCGCTCCCTCTCTGTTTGACTTTTCCTCTTATAAGATAAGTGTACAGACCATCCAACCCAGTCTAACAGCAAAGAAGTAGCTGTGCTCCGTAAGGAAAGGGCCCAATGGCACGCTCATCTGGCAGAGCAGAGAGAGGTACGACCAGGGTTATGTTATCTCTTTTCTCGTCAAAGCATAGCCATCTAGTTTACAAGATAATGATTAGATAATATGTAAAGGATAATGTACAGCGGGCCAGTCATAATATTTTCAGCGAAATAAACCCAGACGGGGTGATGCAGGACCCCGATGCAAAGCTGTACATTATTCGCTTATTACACAGCTACTTACTAAAGAAATCAATAATTTGACACAAAATATTGTTTTAAAAATGATTTTATTGATTTACCACTGTTTGTACCATTTGTACCACTGCCACAACTGCTATCTTCCTTGGTCGACTTTCCAACTAACCAACCTCATGATGTAGTCAGTGACGCAACAGCAATATGGCGGCAAGCTAGAGCGAAAGCATAAGTTAGTACCAAACATAAATCTATTATAATTTAGCGTGCAATCGTTTTATATCCAAAATTTTCTCAAAATAAATTCCAACACACTTAATTCTGTACAAAACCCGTCAAAACTCGTCGAAAAGGCTGTTTCATGTCCATTTTAATGTCACATTATTTGGCATAGAAGTCTACCTTGAAGTAGCTAGTCTCTGGACCTCCTCACCCTCCCCCCCTACACCCTTGCCCCACCCACAGATCTGTTGCCAAGTACGTGAGAAAGTTGTCAGTCAGAAGAGAGTTTGTTGCTTGTGTATATGCATAGCTCAGTTACCTTCATGCATTACCAGTTTGCAATCATTACTGAAGTAAGGGGGTATCTACTATAGCATCATTATAAAAAAAACTTGTTACTATTGGTGTGATTGATTCAATTGTTAATCTGTTTAAACAAATATACTTCACAGCTTGCACAACTTTTATTAGAATTAGAATTATGCAGTGGTACTTATATTTTGACAGCAATGATGTGCGGGACCTAGGACAGGGCACGGTGGGTGAGCTCTCCTCTAACCCACTTTTTTCCCATGCTCTGTGTACAGTGTGCTTACCAGTAAAGTGCCGTCAGATTTTACGATCAGTTTAATTTATGAGTGTCCACATCGTCATGGTACAGTACTGAGTGTAAAATGTCGAAATGTTGGTATACGTAGTAACACAGGACAGTAGCCTAAAATGATTAGTGTATGTAAGTTTTCCTGTATACCCACTTTTCTGTTGAGACATACAGAGTGTTCATGAGTTTTATAATAGCCACGCGTGGCGATCAGCATACTGTAGGTTTTGTGTCTGCCTGCCCTCCAATGATGTTGGCCGAGCTGTGTAGTATCTGTTAGATCTGTGGAACATCTACTTCCTTGTAATTACAGCGGCTGATTCTACATAGGTCAATCATCACTTTTATAAATGTGGGCAACGCTAGAGCGCTAACACATTCACAAATCGGTGAAAGGTGATTTTTGCTGTTGCTTGACAACGAGAATGGAGGTTGCCAAAGTTGCGAGAAGTCACCAAATTTGTCGCTAGATTTTTGGTTGCTAGGGAAGGTCAAAAAGTTGCTAAATCTAGCGACAAAGTCGCTAAATTGGCAACACTGCTAGAAAGTTAAAGGGATGTTATTTTTTTGAGAGTATTTTTTATTATTTATTTTATTATCATTATTTATTATGTATTATTTATTGTATTTAATTTTTTGTTTTACAAGTTTTTTTTCAGGGAGGGACTACTAGAGACATTTTTTTCAATTTGATTAAAAAAAATCTTTGCTAGGGCTGTCAACGTTAACGCATTAATGCTCGTTTGCGATTAATCTGGAAACTTTAACGCCGTAATGTTTTAACCCAAATTAATCATATTATCAAGTTTGACCGTAACTTCCTTCCGTAATTCCAGCGCGGATATTTACCTGGCTGAATTACTGAATGCCATGTCATGACAGCAATGACCACTTAGTCCACCAGAGACTCTATGATCCATGCCAGCACCAGGCCATGTCCCTCAGCTAAAGGATTTACTGTGTAGATATGTTTTTAGCCTAGACTTAAAGCTGGAGAGAAAGTCTGCTCCCCGAACCTTGGTAAGTAAGCTGTTCCACAGGAGAGGGGCTCGATAGGAAAAGGCTCTACCGCTTATAGTAGTTTTGCCCACTCTCGGAATGATGAGAAGCCCGGCATTTTGGGAACGAAGGGCTCTTTGTGGAAGGTATGGATGAAGAAGGTCCTTAAGATAGGGAGGGGCAAGCCCATTCAAAGCCTTAAATGTGAGTAAGAGTATTTTAAAATCGATCCGGTATTTAATAGGTAACCAACGGAGAGAAGCTAGAATTCTAGTTCTAGTAACTAGTTCTAGTTAAGATTCGAGCAGCTGCATTTTGTACCAGCTGAAGGGGTTTTAGTGAGGCATTTGTACATCCTGACAAGAGGGTATTACAGTAGTCTAATCTGGATGTTACAAATATCCAGATATCGTTCTGATAGATAGGACCTACACCAGGATAGAGCCTGTCCACTTATGCCAACCAGGTTTTCGAGGTGGTCGAGGAGGATACGATGATCAATGGTATCAAAGGCAGCACTCAGGTCAAGTAGCTCAAGAACAGAGATACAGGCATTGTCGCAGGAGTGTAGAAGATCGTTGAGCACTTACAGGAGAGCGGTTTCCGTACTATGATGAGGTCTAAACCCGGACTAAAAGACTTCCAAAATGTTGTTAGCGTGTAAAAATGCACAGAGTTGCTTTGAAACTGCTTTTTCCAGGATTTTTGAGAGGAATGGAAGATTCGAGATGGGCCTATAGTTTGACAGGTCTTTGGGATCTAGATTGGGCTTCTTCAGAATAGGCTTGATAACTGCTACTTTGAAAGACTGAGGTATGTGTCCAGATGGGAGGCGTTGATAAGATTTAATAACGGTGTGCCAATTGCAGGTAGTAGCTGTTTTAGGAAGCTGGTTGGTATGGGGTCTAGTTGGCTGGTAGAGTTTTTAGATGAATTGATAAAAGAAAGAAAGTCGCTAAGTTCAATGGGTATAAAAGAGTCAAAGCCCAAGGCAGGCCTAATAGACGTACCTGTGTTGTCTGGGACGGGACTGGCCACACAGGAGGCAGAAGTCGATGAAAATTTTTGTATTGTGTCTCTTATCGTTATGATTTTACTATCGAAGAAGTTCATGAAGTCATTGCTACTATAAATAGCTGGCATGTTAGAGTTAACTGATGCAGGACTCTTATTTAATCTGGCGATAGTGCTAAACAGATACCTAGGATTGTCCTTATTTTTCTCAATAAGGGTAGAGAAATATTTGGATCTGGCAGCTATGAGGGCATGCTTACAGGTTAGGAGACTTTCCTTCCATGCCAGGAAAAATACTTGTAATTTGGTGGAGCACCATTTTCTTTTGAGTTTACACGTGGCTTGTTTGAGAGCACGAGTATGGTCGTTATACCACGGTGCTAGCTTTTTGTCTGTGATTTTCTGCCATTTGAGAGGAGCAACGGCGTTGAAAGTTTTACACAAAGTAGAGTCAATACTGTCTGCGAGTAGATTTATTTCAGTTGAGCTAGGGTTTGAACATAGACTAGAGGAGATTTCATTGTTGTATGATTTAGGGAGCTCATCGATAAAGGCATTAGCTGTAAAAGAAGAAAACATGTGCCTCGAAAAAGATTTGGGCTCCGAGTATGTGAGGCACGTCAGCGGTAAGTTGAAAGAGATGAGATAGTGGTCTGATAACACGGGATTGTGTGGCATAATTTCTGCCTGGTTAATATCAGCTCCATATGTGAGGACCAGATCTAGAGTATGGTTACAGTAATGTGTGGGTTTATCCACAGCTTGATAGAGTCCAATAGCTTCAATGATAGACAAAAATGCTGTTCTGAACGGGTCATGTTTATTATCCATATGCACATTAAAGTCGCCTACTATTACAGCCTTTTCTGTATTGACAACCATGTCGGATAAAAAGTTGGCAAATTTCGATAACAAGACACTATAAGGGCCCGGTGGCCTGTAAACTATTGCAAGGGTAAATAGCTAGAATGCAGTCTTGTCAGGATGTGCAAAGCTAAGTACTAACAGTTCAAAGAATGAAATTTATAGCCAGGTTTAAAAGTGGTGCGGAGTTTGGAGCTGTGTACAGCAGCAACACGGCCACCTCTGCCAGTAGAGTGACTGGTGATTACTGTAATTGGGAGGAGTTGATTCATAAAGAGCGATAAAGTTATCAGGTTTAAGCCATGTTTCAGTCAGGCATAAGATATCAAATGGGTGATCAGTAATCAATTTGTTTATTAACGTAGCTTTAAGCTGTAATGATCTAATATTTAGTAGCCCAATCTTAAGGACCATTTACCATACTACTTTCAGGTTTGTCAAGTTTAATTGTTATCAAATTATCAGCACAAATTCCCTTACTAGATGTTTTTAAGAAGTTTGGGACCGGGAGTCAGGGAGCAGACTCTATGGGATTGAGCTTAAGTGGTGGTTCAAGGGAAAAAGCAGACATCTGTGTAGGACAGAAAGTCTGCTGCCTGGCCTTGGCCCTGATCAGTCAAGGTTTAGAGGAGTTCAGACTATGATCCAGGTTTCTAGCGATGATTGGTGGATGCCATCTCGTTGCCCACGTTGTTAGAGGGGCAACACTCAGACAACCAACGATTAAGTGACGTTAATCTGCTATAGATCTCATCACCCCGCCGCATGGCGATGGGGTCAGAGAAAATTACTGAATCCAAGATTTGTTTTGCAATCCTGCACACCGATTTAATAGTTAGCTTTGTTATTTCCGGACATCGTTAGTGACAACGTGAATAACAATTTTAGAGTATTTACTTTTACTTTTAGCTTTAGCCAGCACTTTCAAATTGGCTTCTATGTTGGTCACTCTGGCTCCAGGAATGCAATTGACTATGGTTGTTGGCATCTCTACTTTCACGTTTCTAAGAATGGAATCGCCAAACGGGGCTCTTTTAACAGGCTTCTCAGCAGGTGCATTACTGAGGGGGGAGAACCTGTTTGAAACGTGAACCGAGGGTTGGTGGTGCACCGGGGGCTTACGCTGACGTCTATTTTCCCAAACCGTAACCTACTCGCCTTGCTGCAAAGGCTCTGCTGAGGTTGACTTAGGGGAAAGGCTAACTGACGCATCCGGTACCAAGAAAGACTTGATAAACTTTTCACTAGCTTTAATCTCATATAAGGTGCAGATGCGTGCTTCTAGCTCTGCTACTTTCTCCGTCAACCTAGTGTTTAGCTCGCATTTATCACAAATAAAGTTAGCAGTACTGGCAGAGAAAGAGTAACTAAACATGCTGCACACTGAGCAGGGGAGACAGCGACAGGAAGGAGAACTAAGGATGGGGAAAATGGACCTGCGAGAAGCCATCGTAGATAATTTAGCTGGCGACTTACGTTTGTAGTCTTTACTTTGTGAAGATGTTGGAATCCGCAAATACTCCAGGTTTGAGTCCTGGCTGGGTCCTAGACAATCGGTGTCTGGCATTCAGGAAGTGCGAAGCAGGAAACAGGTGACGGGCAGGTAGCGAGCAGCAAGCAGGTAGCGAGCAGCAAAAACGACTTCATTCAGAACCAGGGATAATTCCACCTTGTTCTGCCACAGAACCATTATGTGATACATTACAGCAAAATTAATGAATTAATATATGATTATATAACATATGAAATTAATAATAGTTTCATTAAAATTATATGAAGTAAAGTTTGATGAAATAAATTCAAATTGAAAAAATGGGTGTTTATGTGTTTATCATGTTTTGGAACAAAATTTACTTTATACATTATACATACGAAATACAGTATAGCCATTAGAATAACTTGCAAACATTTCACTTTCATTGTGATCAAGCTGCAAATAGAGGTATTTGTCACACCCACTGCCAGTCAGCCAGCTCAACTTCACCCACTCATCAAGCGCACCTGTGACTCGTTCTTCAATCAAGTCCTGGCTACATAAAGACTCAGTTTGTGTTGCCTCATTGTGAGGTCTTGTTTCCTGCAGCACTACCAAGCCTGCTCTCTGCTGTTCTGACTTTTGACTACTGTGTTTGACCCTTGCCTATTTTTTGGACCTTGCTTGTGTTTTCTGGATCTGGTTTTTGTACTGCTGCTTCCTGTTGCCGACCTGTTTCGTCCCTGACTACATTTTGGCTTCTGTGATTAAATCTATTTGACCACACTTGGATCCCAGTCTGTTCATTACAGTATTTGTCGAATTTTTAGAACCTATTGTATCTGTGTCTGTGGGGAAAAAAGCAAGGCTTTCAAAGGGAATCATAAGTTAGAAAATGAGATCAGATGGCATTCTGGGGAAGGAAATATGCCACAAATAGCCTGTTGTCACTCTGCTGTAGTGAGTCAATGTGTTTTTTCATACTGACAAATGGTCAGAGATAAGAATGCACCAGTGTACGTTATAACTCTGATGTAAACTTTGGATTTATCTAATTCAAACTGATCTGTAATTGCACAGGTTTGTGCAACTTCATTGTTGAGCTGGCTGAATGTTTATAATGCCATAAAAGTGAATAGTATGTTCACGGTAGTTGTTAAAGGAACATTAATCAAACATAAAGGTGATAATATGGAAATGTTTGACATCTTTGAATGGGAATATAGCTGTCAGATGATAACAGTGCTGTTGATAAAAGATTTTGTATGGCCTAGTTCCTGAAAAAAGTTGCCTGGCCTGCTGATGTCATAGGTAAATCAAGGTAACAAAGTTTGCTGATACAGTTGTAAGAGACTGCTTAATAGTGCACTGATTTTTATAATAGTTATACTGCTATTATCCGAGACCCCTTGATTGACACTTGAGACCCCCTGAAAGCCTCAACAACAAAATTTTGGGGGGTCTCTGGAAAAATCTTTAAAAAATTATTTGTCACTAAAAATGTCTTTAAACCCTTAAAGCCCGACGGACGCAGCTTGCGTCCAAATTCTCATTCCTTCTTCTCGGTTGAATTGCTCACAAAGTTTTCATCGTTAACGATGCTAGTTGCTTGTCTATGCAACGAAGTGTTGGCGAGAAAAATAATTTTAAATTTACATCAAATTTAATCATTAGTTACAATCTGCATACAGCGCTGCGTCCATCTCCACACCCATTACTATTGTTTGAATTACTCATGAACTTGACATTGCATAGATATGGAATACATATCACAAGAAAGAGTGGAACCGAAGCTTTGTAGTGATGCTAGTCACATATTTGTACACACCGAAGTAATCACGTTATAGAGACAGATCAAATGTCTGCAAAGTAATATCTTTACTAATGTCTTCACCCATTTTCACACACATGCTTCTCGGTTGAATAAGTCATGAAGTCCCTATCGCTTCACAACGCATATCAAAATAAACAGCAGGACTTACCCTTTCCGGTGATACTAGTCGTTTCTCTGTGCGACAAAGCATTGTCGAGTAGTCCGGTTTTGAAATCACAGCAAATTCCTGCATTGTCTCCAACATAGGGCTGACATTACTTCCCACTTTGTATGAAAAATAAACACAAAATAATGTATTTGCTTTTCATTGCAATGATTCAAAAGCTGTGGTCAAAAGAAGTGTGCAGGTTTTCATAAAATAAAGCACATTCTTCACCCAGTGATTCAGTGACAAGACTTCAGTGAATAAAACAATGACATTTATTTCCATTAGGCACTAAGCACATATTTTTTTTCAAAATGCTAGTCATGGAGTATCCCACCATCATGGTTCTGATATTGCCAGATTCCAGACAATCTCCCCTACACAATTATGAAAAGATATCTCTACTGCCAGCATTTATTTACATTTACATTTACATTTATTTATTTAGCAGACGCTTTTATCCAAAGCGACTTACAAAAGTGCATACAGTAGGTACAGCGACAGTACGGGGACAGGATGTGTACAGTTCCACAATGAGACAGTTCTCAGCTGAGAGCAAGGTCTGTTTGAGGACGCAGTACTATCAGATTTTTACAATTACAGCCTAAAGGGCAACTAGTACGATATACTTTCGAACGGCAAACTTCAACAACTTCAAACGGCACAATGAGCGTCAGGGTAAAGGCGGCAACAAGAGACAAAATTTAAAAGCACAATTTAAAAAGCACAGCAATTTACGACAGCACTGATGGGCGGGGGGGCAGCAATTGTGTGCTGGGTCAGTCCAGGTAGAGTCTGAAGAGGTGCGTCTTCAGGCCCCGTCTGAAGGACTGGGGTGAAGGAGCTGTCCGTAGCGAGACCGGGAGTTCGTTCCACCACTGGGGAGCGATGTAGGCGAAACGCCGATGTCTGGCAGAACGAGCACCTCCTGCCTTGACCATGCAGGGAGCAAGGCGTCCAGTTGCTGCTGAGCGTAGGGGTCGGGCTGGTGTGTAGGGCTGGATGAGTTCTTGGAGGTAGGCAGGGGCTGTCCTGTTGACTGCAGAGAAGGCGAGGGTCAGGGTCTTGAATCTGATCCTGGCAGCGACAGGAAGCCAGTGGAGGGATTTCAGCAGGGGAGTAACATGGGAGAATTTGGGGAGGTTGAAGATCAGTCGGGCAGCTGCACTCTGGATGAGCTGGAGAGGGTGGGTGGTGCATGCTGGGAGGCCTGCAAGGAGAGCGTTGCAGTAGTCCAGTCGAGGGAGAACTGTGGCCTGGATAAGGAGCTGCGTCGCGTATGTGGTTAGGAACGGGCGAATCCTCCTGATGTTGTGGAGGAGGAATCGGCAGGTCCGTGAGATACATGTAAAAACATAATCACAATTTTTTGTGATCCTAACTTTTTCCCTTGATATAAATGCTAATATAAAAAACCTGCAAGTATTATCATATCAAATGATACAATTATTTGTTTACTTATTTATTTACTATCCACAACCCCAACCACAACACAAAAGACTTACTTAGCACACACCTTATTTGAGGATACTGCTTCTGCAAAGGGGTGAGTGGTTGGTGGGTGTAGTAGTTTAAGTAGGTACATTTTTCCCCCTTTCTACCCTTTATTCTTCCTTTACCCCTACTCATGCATCTACTATCTGGGCATCCAAGGTCAGATGTTATTCCAAGTCTAAAGAGTTTACATATATGCATATTACAAGTCATAATCAATTGAATCTAATACATCACATCTTCCTGGGGGGTGCTTCCTTAAACTGACTTCCTGGAATGTCAAAGGATTAAATAATCCAATCAAACACAGTAAGGTATTTCACCACCTTAAACAGTTGGGACCACAGATAGTTTTCCTACAGGAAACTCACCTTAAAGCACTGGATCAGGTTAGACTGTGTACAGCAGGGGTGGGGAACCTTACTAAATTATTGAACACATATATCACACTAACCTCTCTAATGCGATGGCTGGAACTGCTTCTCTTTGGCAAGGCGTCTGATGTCAGATGGTAGTGATGATGATGCTACTCGCAGCTGGTTTTCCAGGTTTGGGTCAGTCAGACTTGAGCTGATTCGGTAGTTCAAATTTGTTCATAGCCAAAACAACTTGCTCAAAAATTCTCACCTTTGGTAGTGCCATGCATGGCTTGCAAAGACAGCAATTCCTCCCTCGTATCAAGCAGTAATCCCATGCACCAAAATGGCTAGTTGGGCCGTATTTGTTATGTCTGTTGTTTCATCGCAGGCCAGAGAGAAAAACTGGAAATTTCTTGTGATGTCCTTCAGTGTTTTTTCAATCTTTTCAATCTTTTCAATCTGCTCTGCGACAGTTCTTCGAGACAAACCGACACTTTGGAACACTTTGTCCGGTGCTAGCAGCTCCGCTGCGGCAACAAGGCACTCCTTCACAAAATTTGCTCACCACAAAACTTGCCTAATTAAAACTTGCATAACATTGTATCTGTGAGAAGGCGGTCTTGTGAAAGCTGCTTGTTGGGCACCCACACTCTGCCGAAGAGCCTTAACTTTATCCAAGCACATTTGTCCTTGCAACTCATCCAGTTTAGCATGTTTCGAGATGTAATGAAGCTCGAGATTGGCCTTTTATATCACCTGGAGCACGTCCCCACAAACTAGGCACACTGGCTTGCCTTCAACAAAAAATAATCGTTTGTCCATTTCTCTTGGAAAGCGCGACATTCTGCATCTACTATTCTTTTCTTGACGGTTGCCATGATGCATGTCAGCGATGACAAGTAACCGCCAAAGATTTTTGAATCTTTGTAATGGCTACTGGGTGGTGGGCTGAAGGCTGCTATCTGCTTTAGTTTTTGAAA
The DNA here is from genome assembly GCF_013368585.1 of Megalops cyprinoides. Classification (NCBI taxonomy): domain Eukaryota; kingdom Metazoa; phylum Chordata; class Actinopteri; order Elopiformes; family Megalopidae; genus Megalops; species Megalops cyprinoides. The sequence goes on from NC_050596.1 coordinate 50,725, forward strand.
TGATTGATCCTCACCGATAGAGTATCTGTTTTTTTTCATATAAACTAAATATTTTTTTTCTGAACACGTTTCCGTTTGGTGGCAGTCTCAAGTCGATCATATTTTTATGAAAACTAAACTTACGTTTCATAAACTGATTAGGCAAATGGTAGGGGGTACTATACTGCAAACCAATCAAAAACTCGTTTTGGCGTCACCTGACTTGAAGTCTGCCAATGATATTCGTTCAAATAGGAAGTAAACAAATCATCAGAGGAATTGACAGCTCAAGATCAGAAGCTGCGGATACTGCTGTCAGGTAAGGTGTTTAATTTCATATTCATTCATATTCAGATTCATATTTTCTTTTTAATGGTAGTACTTAATACTTTTCTACATCTTTGATGCAGTCAATATTGGCAACCTACCTTAGATGGAGAGAAAAATATGTGATGACTGTATGGATTGTAGTAGTAATGCTTCCAAAGTTAGTTTACAACTCTCCTAATGTTTTCCCAAGTAACCCCAGATGCTTAGCCCTGCTATCAGACATCTTCTGGACCTGACCTGACTTGACCCTGACCCTGACCCATCTATGATGCTGAAACAATGAATGTGCTGTTTTTTAATGATTCGGCTTAAAATGGATTCTTAGCATTTATACACACAAATGTATAAGGTCAAACTACAGTTACAGTACAACTACAGTTAACCAGTTTAAAGCTGCTTTACAAACCTTCAGCCTCCTGTACCGTCTTTTCTCTCCTCTTGCGGGTTCTTTCAGTATTTCTTTTGTTGGCATACTGCATGTAGCATTCTCTATGGTAGCCAACATGAGCTGGCACATCTGGAATGTGGCTGTCTTTTAGGTCATATTTTTCTACAGCTCTTTCTGCAATTTGGCTTTCTTTAGTATTCAGATTCACCCACTCCAGAGAACTTTGTGCAAATATTGTTCAACTTGCCAATGAAAAGGGTATGACATTTGTTGTACAGCTTGTTACATACATCTCATTTTTTTCCCATTTGCATCCAGACACACTAGCTAAGGTATACACGTGTTTGGGTTTATGCAAATGAGATGTCAGACATCAAATGAGATAGACATCAGATATTTACATTTATTCATTTGTCAGACACTTTTATACAAAGAGACATATAGGTTACATTTCTTTACAATGTCATCCATTTATACAGCTGGATATTTACTGAGGCAATTGTGGGTTAAGTACTTTGCCCAAGGGTACAGCAGCAGTGTCCCAACAGGGATCGAACCGGCAACTTTTCGGTTACAAGTCTGGCTCCTTAACCATTATGCTACACTGCCGCCCCAGATATGAAATGAGGTGGCAGACATGACCCAGAAAAATAGTTGGATGAAGTAGTTTATTTGGACATTCTTCTGAACAGCTGAAATTATACAATTTAGGGTCTATAACAAATATGCAAAATCTTTACTCTCTGTTTAATGTTACAACAATATGAAAAAATTACATAGCAGAATAAATCAGAACACTGGCCATTTTAAGCACCTGCAAAGGAATGTGTTTAGACATCTTAGATAGATTATATTCCATATTTAGACATACATTCATTCGTTCGTTCATTCCGACAACTATAACAACTATATCTGAACTTGTTCAAAACCAAGCTAATGTATCATACCACTATGTAATTCCAAGACCCACTCTGCATGTTTACATTTAGGGGTCCTATTTAAGCCGTACGCGATTGGTTGATATTTTTAATGGCATTAAACACTACAATCTGATTGGTTTGATCATATATTTTCACAAACTTATATTTTAATTGTCAGTCTGCTCAGGCAAATAGCTCTTAGTTGATGAACCAGAGCTGCCAACAAATTTTATTAGACTTTATAGAATTATTTAATATCATACATAAAAAAATGGTGTACTCTATCAATGGAGATCGATCAACAACACAAAAAAAGCATTCGGCCCACCGTCTATACGTGCGTGTTGCGTTCACCCTGACCGTGACACGGACAGGCATACAGCCGTAAGGGACCACCCAGACACCTGACTCTACTATTTTCTGTTATTTTTTTATCGCAGAAAACAAGTAATTGCTGTCTAGAGAATTTTTTTTTGTATTTCCGATTTGCTTTTTTTGTATTTATGAATTGTGTCGTATGCCGGATCAAACTGTCTTGTGGGCCACATACGGCCCGGAGGCCAGACATTCCCCACAACTGGTGTACAGGTTGGATTGGACAAGTCTTTCATTCATCTTTTAATGCACAAGCCAGAGGGTAGCCATTCTAATTAATGAATCAGAGCCCTTCATTCTCACAAATGTTATTTCTGACCCATACAGTAGATACATTGCAATTATCAGCAAGATATATAATACACCCCTTACTATAGCCAAAATATATGGACCCAATTGAGACAGTAATGATTTTTTTCTGTAAATTGTTTTCCCTGCTATCAGATATGTCATTACAGCCATGGATTCTGAGAGGGGACTTTAATTGCCGGCTGCATCCTGCTCTAGACAGGTCTTCTGGAAAGGCGAGTGTTCCTTCAAAATATGCAAAATTTATCCAGACTTTTATGAGTGAGTTTGCATTTTCAGATCCTTGGCGTCATTTGAACCTCCTTTATGAAGTTTTCATTTTTCTCCACAGTTCACTAACCTATACTTGAATAGACTGTTTTTTAATTGACAATAGGCTCTTGCCACTAGTATGGGGCTGTAAATATAATACCATAGTCATATCTGACCATGCGCCAGTAACTTTATTTATTCTTCAATGCCAGGGTCAATTATAGGCCACTATGTTGTTTAAATGTGTGCATGCTTTCCAATGGCAGTTTTGTAAAATTTATATTCCTATCAAACAGAGGATTTTCTCATCTTAAATAAAACACTGAACATCTCAGCAGCCACTCTCTGGGAAATATTCAAAGCTTATATTAAATGATAAATCATTTCTTATACAAACCATGAAAAAAACAGTGCTAAAGATATCTATCTGATATAACTGGGCAAATTTCTGAATTGGACATGGTATACTGTATATCTGTGGACCCTGATCTATAGAAACTACTTATAGTATAGTCTAGTATAGTCTATAATAGTATAGTCTACTATACTATACTATTGTCTACTATACTTTGTCCTCTGAGACTATTGAATACATGCTTATTAAATCCAGATGTAAAGAATATGAGTATGGCGACAAAGCAAGCAGAATCTTATTAGACTATTAGCTGCGCCAATCTGCCTCCACACACCAAATTTCACAAATACAAACTTCACATAGGATCACTTCAGACCCACTAAAAATTAACAAACAGTTTAAAGAGTTTTATATGTACCTGTATTCATCAGAACTATCTCTATTTATACCTATCTCTGTTTATGTTGAAAGGGGGTAAGCCCTACCCTTTGTCATGCATTAACTGCATTCGGACTCGTAAGTCGGAGACGAGTCCTCAGATTTTTATTTTATTTTATTTTATTTTATTTTATATTATGTAATATGCCATAATAATTTGGCATAAGATAATATCTACATTAAGTTCAATATTAATTTCGTGCAAGATGCACTTTCCCACATGCCATAAATTCATGTCATATGTCATGGTTATTAACAAACTAATGGCGCTAAAATGCCAGGAGAAAATGTCCCTAGGATTGTCCGCTTTGCTTTTACTGATTTCTCGTGTCATGGTAAAAAGTGCACTGCTAAGTGTTCCATTTGTAAAAATAAAAAAAAAAAACCATTGAGGAGACAATGGGGACAACTTCCAACTTCAGTCGTCATCTGGCAAGAATTCACACAGAGAAGTAAGTGCTACAATAATGTTTTTTTGCTCTGTTTATAGCGGGGGCAGAGGGGTAGAGAAAACTGTCTATGGCTGTGAGTGGGGGGCTTGCTGAACGATGAACTAGAGTTAAAACTTATCCTCACTTTCGCTGTCTTCTTTCAGACTGCTAGCCTGCTGCTACCATGCAGAGCTGCAGCTGTAGCTGTAGCTTATTAATGTTAAAATTAGGTTAACCCCATAACGTTAGCAGAGACGGTTTGTCAGTAGCCACTAACCACCGTCAAGTGGTGCAGTTGGTCCTTCAGTTAAACTGTTCATTTGTAAGTTAATGTAAATTTTATTGATTTCACTGTAAGTCGCTTTGGACAAAAAAACTGCTAAGAACTAGGCTATAAACATGTAATCGAGGTTGCTAATTTAGCTATCAGGTAACCAGAGAAGAAGTGCTATGCAAGGGCTAGCGCTAAATTTGTTTACATTTACATTTCATTTACATTTATTTATTTAGCAGACGCTTTTATCCAAAGCGACTTACAAAAGTGCATACATCAAGTATAGCAACAGTACAGGGACAGGATGTGTACAGTTCCACAATGAGACAGTTCTCAGCTGAGAGCAAGGTCTGTTTGAGGACACAGTACTATCAGATTTGTACAATTACAGCCTATAGGGCAACTAATACGATACACTTTCATTTATGTTTAACATGCTTATGTTTTTGAAATGCATTGGTTACAATAAAGCACATTAGAGTGTTGTGATTGTGAGAGTGTTATGTTTTTGAAATGCAACAAGAACATGTATGCTTAGAGATGCTTAAAATGGGTTTTAAAAACTATACATGTGTTTAAAAAGCTGACAGCTTTTGTCAGTTTTTTATGTCATTTGGAGTGGACTCGACTTGGACTTGACTCGGATCAATAGTGGACTCGACTTGGACTCGACTCTGATTTTTCTTTAATGACTTGGACTTGACTCGGACTCGAACACTGAGGACTCGAGACTGAACTCGGACTCGAAGTTTGGTGACTCGACTACAACACTGGTCTTAAGTTGCCATTTTTTGTGTATGCACTTTCGTACCAGGCCTGTTTTTGCTTTGGTTCTCATGCCTACAGTAAAGAAAATTTTCTTTTCTTTGAACCAGCCCTTTTGTGTCCTGAGTCATCTCTGCATTTGGATTCACCATGCTCCATGTAACAAAGCCTAACTAAAAGCCTATTCTTTTTTCCCTGCAGGAAAGTCTTCATAATTAACATTTTGTCACATTAGTTAAGTTTCATTATTCTCTACTCATGTTTAGGTTCACTAGCTACGTAATCAAGTTTTCAGGTTGCCAAGTGAGCTAGGTCCTTACAGTATGTAATTGTACACTATTTGTACTTGTAGCCCACTGGCTGAACATGATTTGGATGCTGGAGATCCAGATGTTCTGTGAAAGGATGCCATTTCTTCATAGGAAATTTAATGAAACTAGCCTAGCTAGCTAGCCAACATTAAGCTGGTTTCATTTTAGTCAAAAGAGTGCACATTTAGCTGGGTTAATGTCATAGCTAGTAAGAGAAAAATCAGTGACTTTGCATCACTGCTCTAGTACTGTTCCCTAATCTAACACTGCTGCTTCCAGATAGTTCATGTGAAAAAAACTTACATGTAACTCTGTATACTCAGCCCTGTGTGCATAAAGTGATTTACATTTATGTTGCTAGCCAAATGATTTAAACATTTTCAGTATCTCTGTTTAGCAAACTAGTCTTTTGCCCACATGGATCCTGCTGAAATGTCTTTTTGTATTGTGAAAAGTTGTGCTGCATTCTTTTTTTTTAAGTCTTTAAAAGTATATTATGTTGCACAATCTACCATAGCAAATGTATATTGATGTAGTAAAAGGAATAAGCCTCATATTATTACACGAACTGAATCATTTAACAGTAATGTCTGAATTGAATCTAAGATACTTTTATGTTAAAGTATTAATTCCTCTGCCATCACACACGGCTGCAGGTAAAACATGTTACAATATTACAATGTTACAATAGGATACAATGTTACAATAGGCAACTGCACAATTTTGCCATTTTCTTCAGCTGAAAAGGTTGGAGTGAGAAAGCGAAAGCCCCACCCCACATGGAATATCATGCAGTATCACCCAATAACATGTAACAGCCTTCTTTTATTTTGAAGAGTTCAGTATGTGGATGAATAGATTTTGCTGTCAACATGCATGTTCATGATTGATAGTCAATTAATCAACACATTGGTTACATTCCTAGTTGCTACTGTATGAAATCTGGTTCCATTGTCTGCCTAGCTAGTGAATTTGCAAAAAACATTATAAGACAATCATCGGCAGAGCACATGCTAGCTAGTTAGCTACTGAAATGTTATTCACTCAGCTCATCATAGTACTGTTTTATAGTAGAAAAAGAAGTATTAGATGGCCAATTCCCTTGTCTTATTCAGATACCAGAAGAAATGTGATGAGCTGGTGGTGCAGCAGAGGGACTTTTCCTTTAAATACAGCAGTCTGGAAAAGGAGAAGAAAGACATTGTGCATTTCCTGAAACGATCTCTAACTCAGAAAGAGGATGAGCTTTCAGACCTCTCTGAGCATCTCCTAGTACTCAAGCAAGCCAAGGAGGCAGAGAAGGAGTCCTTGGAGAAGCAGGTGGCTCAACTCCGCCATGAGTTCCAGGAGCAGAAAGACCAGCTCACCTCTGAGAACATGGTCCTGGGTGAGATATGCCATTCTCTTTTACAGAGGATCTCATCATAGTCACAGGACACACTCTACACACATGCAGGAGATATCACACGCACAAGACACACACAGATATGAGCAGCAGGTATGAGACATACAGCTTGCTCACAGAAGACATATGGGACCTGATTCACTAAAGGTTTGTGGGCCATTTAATATGTGCAAAAATGTCACCACAGGAAATGATTAATAGTGATGTGATGTACTGAGATTTGCACATCTTAAATGTGGCAGATGTGTGGACTGTGGTTTTTTGCTTAATTGTAAGCATGCCTGTAGGAAAGAGCAAGAGTGGGAGGAGGAAATTCTCATAGATGAATGCGATATAACTCATGCAATTTACCAAGGCTAAAAGCAATTTGGAAGGTAGCTGCATGAATGTATTTAGGCATGGGAGAGGTAGCTGTTAACTGTAACACTAACATTGACTTGTAATAATAAGGTAGGCTTAACATTGTAGTAAGTAGGAGACATCAAACATGGCATCTTTCATTAACCGTTCTTTTGTCTGTCCCACAACATTTAGCTTATCGCTAATACTTTCATATTGCATTTCTTCTTGCTATACAAGTATTTCATTGATGCACCTCTGAGGAGTGTTTCTTTTCCTGTTTTATCAAGTTGAAGATCTTGTGGATCAAATTTTATACTGCTTAAAGGTCCATCTAAACCCAGCATGTGAAATCACTGCACATTGTTGGAATTCGGTGAAATAGCTTCAAAGAGCTGAGGTACACTATATTGACAAAAGTATTTGGCCAGACCTGTTTTTCAGGGTTTGGGCTAGGCCCCTTATCTCCAGTGAAGGGCAATCTTAATGCTTCAGCATACCAAGACATTTTGGACAATGCTATGCTTCCAACTTTGGTGCAACAGTTTGGGGAAGGCCCTTTTCTATTCCAACATGACTGTGCCCCAGTGCACAAAGCAAGGACTATAAAGACATGGTTTGATGAGTTTGGTGTGGAAGAACTTGACTGGCTCGCACAGAGCCCTGACCTCAACCCCATCGAGCACCTTTGGGATGAACTGGAACGGAGATTGCAAGCCAGGCCTTCTCGTCCAACATCAGTGCCTAACCTCATAAATGCTCTACAGAATGAATGGGCACAAATTCCCACAGAAACACTCCAAAATCTTGTGGAAAGCCTTCCAAGAAGAGTGGAAGCTGTTATAGCTGGAAGAGGGGGACCAACTCCATATTAAAGTACATGTATTTAAATACAATGTCATTACAATGTAATGGTCAGGCGTCTGAATACTTTTGTCCATATAGTGTATCTTGCAGTTGTGATATATGCAGTGACCAACAGATCACCTCTAGGTCGTTAATTATGAAGTGACTGAACTAACAGCTACATGAGTGCACGAAATCATCTTAGGCCTCTCCGTTGGTAGGCCTGCACCACGCACACACTTACAGTGTGCATGTGTGCATGATTAGTTCAACATAGCAGCATCACATTCGAATGTAGATGACATGCCCTGGCTACACGACCACCTTAAAAACTACTACAAACTACATAGACACAATCATCACTGTTTAGTTCAGACTAATTATGCTAGACTAATCATTATACTGATATAATGATCACTAAATAATCATCACTATTCTTCACCATCATGTAAAAGAATTTCTTTCAAAGGAGCAGTTCATATTTAAATCTGATTGCTTGCAATTGTCATCATTAGCAAAAAGGAAATACACAGCAATTGCAATTTCTTTCAGTGTGCATACAGAATAACAGCCCTTGGTAAAGCAGGCCCATAATGCCCGACACAAGAGAGACTCAAAAAAACATACAAAAAACTTATGCCGAATAGATGCCAAACATACAATAAACACACATATATGCAACAGACATAAGATACAGCCAGCATACCAATACATGACACACACAACCCACATACATTTGGACAAGGTTAAGCTGCAAAGCATATGTGTTTGGATACAGGCTCCATGTGCTTTCTCCTTAGCAGGAAAGCTGGCTGCTTTGGAGGAATTCCGAGTGCAGAAAGAGGAGTTTATGTCACGCTTTACAACTCTGGAGGAGCAGCTAGAAGAACAGAAACAGAAGCACCAGATTGTCATCTACAACCTGGAGAGAAAGGCTGTGCTAGACAACAACAGGTAAGTGCTACAGTGCCCAAAAGCTGCAAATGTCATTTGTCGTTATTTTTACTACAGCTGGGTCTTAAAGTGTTAAAACCATTTGTTGCTGTTTTTACTACAGCTGGGTGTTCAAGTCTTAAACCTCATCACCAGTTTCTGCTCATTGCCATCAGGTTCCATCCCAGTCTGTCTTTCCTTGCAGGCTGAAAAAAGAGATGCAGCAACATGTGGCAGCTGTAACTGCAGAGTTAAGGCTGGTCTCTGACAGGAAGATGCCAGAGACCACCATAAGGGCCATCCATGAGAATGCATCTGTTACATCACAGCTGCGCAGACTTGCAGACAAAAGTGACAAACTATTAGAGGAGAATCAGGTTCTAAGACAGAGGAAGAAACAACTGAAATGGGAGGGGGAGGTGCTAAAACCTGTGCTGAAGGAAACCAACAGCAGGAGCCTCAGCATACAGAAGGTAAGTCTGTCACACCTGTATAGTAGTAAAACAGATTTCTCCTTAAATATTGTTCCATTTTCACAGCTGTCCCAACCTTAACCAAATTCATACATGTATACATGTCATATAATGTCTTGTTCATCTAATGAGCCTGTCCGTCCCTTTTTTGTGTCAGGTTGTACATCAGCTGATGGTGAAGTATAAACAGCAGTGTGTGGAGCTGGAGGAGAATGAGAAGAGGCTTGCACAGCATGCCCAGCTGCAGCGACAACATAGTGCACTACAGCAGGACTTCAGCAGCCTTAGGTCAGAGACCCCTGGCCAGTATATGTCAGAGCAGAAGGTGAACATTGCACTGACTGTATCTAATTATGCATTTACATACATACAATGTAGGCAAGAGCTGGAGTCAGTGAAGGGGGAGTTGGAAAAGAACAGCACCCAGGTGGAGAGGCTAAGACAAGAGCTGATGAAAGAACAAAGCATTAGACGACAGCTGGAGACTGTTCTGCAGGAGGCAGCTATGGCCCTCAAACAGGCCCTGAAGGTAACAGAGTAAAATCTGCTATATACAAGGACACCGATCGGGGTCAGACTGGATGGGTTACAGTTGGTTTGGGGTCAATATCTTGAAACTTGTGGGAGGAGAAGTGGGACAAAAAAAAGAAGAAGAATAAAACATTTGACCAATAACCACAGGACCTGATACGTTGCTTAGGGGCATGTGACCCAACACTCACCAAAGGTGGGTGTGTCCCTACAAACCATATTGTTTACACTAGCAACAACTTAGCAACACCCAGGCAACCACCCAACAACACCCTAGCAACCAAATCATATACCTTAGTAACCATCTAGCAACGCGCTACCAACCACCTAGCAACAACCTAGTAACCACCTCATATACCTTAGCAACCACCTAGCCACTTATTTCATATATGTTATCGCTGCCGGGTTGCAAGCACACTCTGCATTTTCTTCAGGAAATGCACTTTTCTAGTTTTTTCCTCAACATTGAGTGATTCCATATTTTTTTCCTCTGCTTGACATGGAAAAATATATGCTATTAATTAGTGTGATTGCGACTCCCATTCATTTTCAAAATCACCCCCCTCACACTTCATGGCCTTCCCACTCGGTCAATTTTCACCCCATAGCCACCATACCTCACATGTTGCCTCGGGACAAATCACCCACCACTCATCCAAGACCATCTTGACCCGCACTTGTCTTTTTGTCATTCACTCATCCCTCCATCCTCCCATTTACCTCAGTTCATTTTTCAATGTCTTACCGCATGGTCACCTGTTGGCCTACGGTCACAGTACCTCATATGCTGGCTCAGGTTATGCCACCCAATACTCACTGAAACCCATACTGACCCCACACTTCTTTTACTTGTTTATTCATCCTTCTATCCTCCCATTGACTTCAATTCATTTTTCAAAGTCTTACCGCTTGGTCAACTTTCAGCCTACGATCTCAGTACCTCATATGCTGGCTCAGGTCATGCCACCCAACACTCATTGAACCCCAAACTGACCCGCACTTGTCTTTTACTCATTTTATCCCTCCATCCTCTTATTCACTTCAGTTCATTTTTCAGTCTTACCACTCGGTCACCATTTGACCAATAGCCACAGGACCTGATATGCTGCTTTGGGTGCTTTGCTTCACCAAAGGTGGGTGTGTCCCTAGCAACCATATTGTTTAGCCTAGCAACACCCTAGCAACCACCTAGCAACCACTTAGCAACACTTTGGCAACCACCCAACAAGGCCCTAGCAATACCCAGCGACCATATTGTTTACCCTAGCAACCACCTAGCAACACCCTAGCAACCACCTAGCAACTACTTAGCGACACCCTGGCAACCACCCAACAACACCATAGCAACCACCTCATATACCTTAGTAACCACCTAGCAAAGCCCTAGCAACCTAGCAACACCCTAGCAACCACCTTATATACCTTAGCAACCACCTAGCAACAGCCTAGCAATCACTTAGCTACATCCTAGTGATCGTCTCAGCACATTTTCGCTGCTGGATGGCAATCACACTCTGCATTTTCTCCAGGAAATGCACTTATCTAGTTCTTCTTTTTCTTCTTATTCCACCAAATTTTTTAACACTTCTCCTCCCACAGTTTTCGAGATATCGACCCCAATCCAACTGTAACCCGTCCAGTCTGACCCCGATCGGGTTGCTTGTACACAGCTAAACCATACCCACACTCGTTCTCCGGTTTTTGTCATTTTTCATCCCTGTTTTCCCATAGACTCCCATTCATTTTTAAAATCACCCCCCTCACACTTCATGGCCTTCCCACTCAGTCACTTTTCACCCCATAGCCACCATACCTCACATGACCTCTTGACATACCTCCTGACCTCTGTGATTGTTGTTGGAGGGAGTTTCTCACGCTTCTGAATTGTTTCCAGCAAAGTTTGTTGTTGCAGCACACTTTTCTTCTTGGCACTCTTTGCCTGTATAAATTCGGCATACTCCTTTCCATGATGCTTCTGCAAATGTTTAATCAAGTTTGTGGTGTTGTTGTTTCCAACGCTGCTGCCACCCCTCGAAACACTCGCATTGCATAAATTGCACTTGGCTGTTTTGCTTTTTTCTTTCTTGAGCTTAAAATAACTCTACACAGCAGACATGATGACAGCACTGCTGACAGGTCTCACTCACGTTCTAGCTAGGGCTGTGACAATAACCACGTCACCGCAATATGAGACGCCTACCGCGAGGTTGAGCTCATTACCGCATCACTGCAACGTTCGTTCACGATTAATCTGGAAACTTTAACACATTAATGTTAACGCAAATTAATCATATTATCAAGTTTGACCGCAACTTCCTTCTGTAATTCCAGCACGGATATTTACCTGGCTGAATTACTGAAAGGCATGGCAAACGCAGATGTGCTGAACGGCAAATTTTGTTTTAACCCTTTCACATGTAACTTATTTGTTATGGTATGTAGCGTGTGTGTTACCTTATATGGTTCGTTATGTTTTCATTTGCGTTATTAAGTTTCTTATAGATTTCAGTTAGCATTTGCTATATTTTTAGAGTTAAATCACTGTTTCCTCAAAGCTAAAATTAGCTAGAATTTCTCCAATCTAGTGTTCTAATCGCACCAGTTTTAGCATATGTGCTAGACCAGTGTTTCTCAACCCTCTCCTGGAGTACCCCCTGCCCTGCATGTTTTAGATCTCTCCCTGCTCCAACACAGCTGATTCAAACGATCGGTTTGTTATTAAGCAGCTTCAGGAGTTCATAACGAGTTGATCATTTGAATCAGCTGTGTTGGAGCAGGGAGAGATCTAAAACATGCAGGGCAGGGGGTACTCAAGGAGAGGGTTGAGAAACACTGCGCTAGACGGCCAATCACACCGGTGTGACCGTATGCGCAAAAGGGTTAAAACAAAATTTGCCGTTCAGCACATCTGCGTTTGCCATGTAAAATAAAAAGACTGTAAAATAAAGAATGAGTACATTTGGATTTTTTGCAGCACTTTATACAAGCAGCGATTGTAGTAGATAGCCTACCGACATCATGGGGGGAGGGCGTAAACCGCTAAATCATGGTGATTTGTTGCTCATTACCGTCACAGCCCTAGTTCTAGCTACTGTTCACATGAGACATGCTGCTCATCTGTGTTACTCGTGATGCATCTCTCTGTACGGCATGTTGCTCAAAGTTTAGTTAAGCATTTATGTGATAGTTTAGGCTAATGGATTGTATCAGATTATACCTTTTTCCGATATCCGATCCAGTGATTTTGGCCAGTATTGGACCGATACCAATACTGATTATTGGATCACCGCATCCCTACTATAAAGTCAAGCAATGCAAACAGCTTGTTGCTAAAACTCTGGTCACTAATTCACTTGTTGGGTCTCAGTGCAAATTCTCTCTTCTTCTTACGCCTCTATGTCAGTCTCAGTTACTTTTAGAATTGATTTTAAGATTTTATTACTGCTTTTAAAGGAAAATTCCCCTACGTCAACATCAAATTATGTAACAAAAATGCTTCAATCACACATGCCTGCTCAAGCTTTTAGGTCATCAGATAGTGGATTATTGAATATACCAATGGTTCATTGCAAAAACAAGGGGACAAGATACTTTTCTATGCTCAGCGTAGGTTCTCCAAGACTCTGGAATTGACTCCAACAATATAACGCACTCAAACGCAGTTTTGAATGACATAATTCTACCACAGTATTACATCAATAAATAGTCTTTGTTACAGTCAACCGAGTCATTGTTAGTGATGGGAGATGGAGGCCTCATGAACTTCATAGTGGTAGAACTATTATGTACTGTCAATCAATGACTTCAAAGAACAACAAATAAGAAAAAGCACAATGATTGTTTCAATCTAGTGAGTAACTGATTACACATGATAGATTCACTCATTTTACAATTCATGAAGCCTCACTCTTTCATCACAATATGAATTGTGATATGTTCAACTGAACAGAACTCAATAATATGGATTTAAGGACTTACTGTAGGCCTTAATTTCAGGAGGTGCCCAATGAGGAAGATTCAGAGGTAATGATGCTTGCACGTCGAAACCAGATGCTGCAAAAGCTCTTTGTGGTGCTTGATAGTGCTGCCCTGCTGGGGAAAGGACCTGCTTTGACAGAGTTCATTGTAGAGACAGACTCTCTACATGAACACAAGAAAGACCAAGGCCCTCAGAGGTACAACACCTTTTTTTTCCCTTCATTAATCCCACAACTGCCCATATAGTCTGCCTGCAGTCTCTTCAGTGGACTATATTTGTGAGACAAGATTTTTTGTAACAGTTTGTAAGATTACAGAAACTATTGTATTAACTTACTTAACCAGGGTGAATAACAACTATTTAAAATGTACAGATTCTTTAAGCCATTTTTGTTTGAATTTGGACTAACACAATTATGAAAGTGAACAAAAACTGCATCCAGTCAGAGTCCAGTGTCTGATTTTCCCAGGACAATCTTGCAAGATTGATTTGCTGTCTGCTACTGTTCCATTTTCTTGGCCAAATTTTATGATGATGACTTTTAGTCATGACGATTAAAATAGGGCAGTGTAAGGCAAGAAAAGGGATTTCACTGATCCCAGGAACTATGCTCAAGTTTGTTTAACTTGGATCCCATGTAAGATGTTTGAATCTATCATAAGGGATATCTTAGAATTGTTTCTGTAGAAACAATTTCAGAAGGGATAGTGGAGAATTTTTTACAATTATAGGAACAATTAAAGCCTGTTTTGGGAAGAGCTTTCAACTGGGCTTTGGATCAGGGTCAGTGGGCAGACTCTTGGTGTAGTTCAGTGATTACAGTAATCCATAAGAAGGGAAAGGATCCCATAGATTGTAGTTCCTCTAGGCCAATAGCTTTGTTGAATGTGGAAAGATTACTAACTGGAATTTTAGCGGGCAAACTAACAAAGATTATTCCTCATATTGTAGATTCAGACCAGACAGATTTCATTACCAAAAGACAGTTTGCCGATAACATAAGGCAAACACTGAATATTATAGATCATCAAATAAAGCTAACATCCAAGCATTGATTCTTACCTTAGATTGTGAGAAAAGATTTATTTTTGAAACATATTGTTAGGTTCTACTTTGTGGAATGGACAGTCGGATGAATGAGATGAGACCACTCTTGCAGAGACAAGGTTTATTCCCCAGATGCCAAAGTTATGCATGCAATCATCGCCCAAACTAGACTGCCTAGGCTCAGATGAACACTCACAGAAATACTTAGGTGCGATTAGGCCACACCTCAACAGTTGTTGATTGGGTTTAGACAGAGGCAGTGGACTACAGGTATTGATGTGTTGATGACCCTTTGTTCTAGAACAGTTCCTGTAGACAATTTGGTGTTATCTGCCTTGGTATGGTAGTGACACTTTGTTTGACGTCAGTTCCAGCAGACATTTTGGTGTCATCTGGCTTGGTACGGTAGTGATACTTTGCCCTGGGACAGTTCCTGTGGATAATTAGATAAATACAATGTAGATACTAACAATATAAAGGCTTTGGCTTTCATAGCACTTGTATTAAATGGCTACATGCAATGTGTAGAATTTCCAAAGCACAGGTTAAAATGAATGGAACACTGTCAAATAGGTTCAGGCTACAAAGGGAAAGTAAACAAGGGGATCCTCTGTCCCCCCTCATCTTTGCGCTCTACATTGATCCTATAGCAGTAAGCATTGGGTCGCAACAAGAGATTGAAAGGGTGAATATTGCAGAAGATGTGGTGTTGTATAACCAAAATCTTAAAAGGTCATTACCAGCAGTTATACACACTATGAGAGTATGGCTAAGAATATAGCTATATCTCTTGATGTAAATTAAACATGCAGAAATGTGAGGCATTGATTTTGGGTATGTCCCAAATCCCAAGAACATTGAATGTTGAATATAAATGGAAATGGAATTAAGATTGAATGGGGTACCTGGAGATCATAATGACTGAATATTTGGATTTACTGTCTAACTGAATTATGAACACTTGGAAGTTCAGTTAAAGAAGGATGTTAACAGGAGGGAGATGAATCCTATGTCACTGTCACAGCATATTAATACTTCTATAAATATTCTTATGAATGTACTACCTCGCTTTTTTTTTGTTTCAGACATTACCTTTGTACACCAGTATGTTTACATTTAAAACATGGGATAGAATGTTAAACCAATTTGTATGGAATGGCAAAAAGCCAAGGGTGGAGTTTAGGAGTATTGACAGAAATAATTCGATTTTACCCAAATAAAATGTTAATGCCTTTCAAATGTAGGCCCAGAAAGGCTTGAATATATTTAGAAAGTTTGATTTATGCATGATCTACTGCACTTACATTTTTATAGATACCTTTTATAGATACTTTCAAGTGAGAAGTTATATTCATAACAGTCATATACAAACAAAAACTACAAAACATCTTCATCCCCATGTAAGTGTGGATGTTTGAGGACACGTGTGTGGGTGTGTAAACAGAGGTGTGTGGATAGTTTGGAAAAGTCTGTGGAGTCTTCTCGATATTGACAAGTCTGAGCATTCCAGGAGAGTCTGTATGTGTACAAGCATGCATGTTATGAGTGTGACTGTATATGTGAGCATTTTGTGGCAGTATGAGTTGATATCTGAATGCATGGGTATAGGATTGCATGAGCGGTGTGTGCATACAGGATGTGTGGGAGGTGTGTGTGTGGGGTGAGGTCAAAAGATTTTACCATTTAGCACAACACAATACAGTATGTCAAGCAAGCCTATTCTGTATACTTAATTACTTGTATGTTTTTTGTGTTAAACATAAATAGCAATATGGCTCTTATAGAACTTAATGAGTAAAAACAAAAAGTGTGTAAAGTGTGTAAAGGTTACACAGACACCCTCTATTGAAAAATTTTAAAGGCAGAATTTACAAAAGGATAAATTCCCAAAGTTGCTGAGACAAAATTCCCCTGGAAACTTTCAAAATTTACTGGAAATCTGCCCCCCACCCCCTTTTCAATCCTGCTCAACCCTGCCATCCTGCACAAGAAAGCAATTTCTTCAGATAAGAAAAGCTTTTGACAACTACCTATTATTTTGAATGGTTTGGAAAAAGGTGTGTTAATGGTTAGATTTTACTGTTGAGATAAACTCCTGACTGACAGTCAATTAATTGACATCCCTACTCTACACCAGGCAATGTGTGTTGCCTGTAACATGTGTTGTGCATTGTTCCTACTTGTTTTTTATCTGTCTTTTACTGAAAACTGATTTTCACTTTTACAGCTGTAAAGCACTTTGTGCTACAGCCATGCTTGTAGAAACACATATATTATTACCATGGCTGTTTGTTCAATACTGTATGCTCTTCTAATTAGTCACATGTACAAGAGAGAAAACCTGTCTCATGTCCACCATACAATTGTTCAGGCACAAGGATTAGTTTGTAGGGATGGTGTGGAGTTTGCGTGGAAGCATGAACATTATCACGTCAGGGTCAAGGTACATAAATCAGAACATGGTTAATAGTTTATGTTTCTTCTACATATGCATAATTCATATTTATGTGTAAACATGCTTTATAAATGATGTCCCAGGAATGACATTTAATAAATAAAAACTTATGTTGGTACATGGAAAAGGGGAGTTTGTCTTGGTCAGCTTGCAGATTGGTTGGGTATACCCCATACTTGTACATCTTGTACATCACCAAGTCTTCCTTTTTTGGGATCTCCTACAGAATTGTCTTAATTGACCCAGAGGTCTCAGCCCTCACAAGTAATACCTAATCTTTGATGTAATTTCAGAAAATAGGGAAAAACGATTAAAAACTTGAATACTTCAGCATAATCCCAGCAGGGAGTGAATCTACATTTCTAAAATGCATTTATATGCTTTATATTCAATTAATATATTTAGGTTTAGTTGTTAGTAAGTTTTATACTGTGGAACATGGGAAAAACAATAAAAATGTGCCTAAGGCTAAACCGAGTACAATGCATGTGTAAATGTGCAATTGCATAATTGTACTGTACACTCAGTGACCACCTTATTAGGTATACCTGTATACCTGCTCGTTGATGCAAATATCTAATCATCAAATATCTGATCATCTGGCAGCAACTCAATGCATAAAATCACGAAGACATAGTCAAGAGGTTCAGCTGCTGTTCAGACCAAACATCAGAATGGGTAGGAAATCTGATTTAAGTGACTTTGACTGTGGGATGATTGTTTGTGCGAGGTGGGGTGGTTTGAGTATCTCAGAAACTGCTGATCTCTGGGATTTTCGTGTGCAACAGTCTCTAGAGTGTATAGAGAATGGTGCAAAAAACAAAAAACATTCAGCGCGGCTTGAAAACGCCTTGTTAATGACAGAGGTTAGAAAAGAATGGCCAGACTGGTCCAAGCTGACTGGAAGGCGACAGTAACCCAAATAAGCACACGCTACAACAGTGCTATGCAGAAAAGCATTTCTGAACATACAACACGTCGAACATTGAGGTGGATGGGCTACAGCAGCAAAAGACCACTCCGGGTACCACTCCTGTCAGCCAAGAACAGGAAACAGAGGCTACAGTAGGCACAGGCTCACCAAAACTGGATGGTAGACGATTGGAAAAACATTGCCTGGTCTGACGATTTCATCTGCAACATGCAGATGGTAGGGTCAGAATTTGGCATAAACAACATGAATCCATGGACCCATCATGCCTTCTGTCAACTTTTCAGGCTGGAGGTGGTGGTGTAATGGTGTGGGGAACATTTTCTTGGCGCACATTAGGCACCTTAATACCAGTTGAGCAATGTTTAAATGCCACAGCCTACCTGAGTATTGTTGCTGACCATGTGCATCCCTTTACGACCATGGTCTACCCATCTTCTAGTGGCTACTTCCAGCAGGATAACGTGCCATGCCACAAAGCACACGTCATCTCAGACTGGTTCCAGGAACATGACAATGAGTTCAGTGTACTCCAATAGCCTCCACAGTCACCAGATCTCAATCCAGTAGAGCACCTTTGGGATGTGGTGGAACAGGACATTCGCAGCATGAATGTGCAGCCAACAAATCTGCAGCAACTGCATGATGCTATCATGTCAGCATGGAGCAGAATCTCTAAGGAATGTTTCCAGCACCTTGTTGAATCCATGCCAGGAAGAATTCAGGCCGTTCTGGGTGCAAAGGGGGGGGGGTCCTACCCAGTATTAGAGAGTTGTACCTAATAAAGTGGTTACTGAGTGTACATGTCCATTGTAAATGAATAAAAATACTTCGAGCAGCAGCTTACTATGTTCTGATTCCAGTGCTAAACAAGTCAAGTCTCTCTTAGCTTCATCTATCAGATAGGAGAAGGCTACAGGGAGGTTTGGCCCCTAAGGAAGTCACCAGTTCTGCTATGTTTACAGACCTGGAATAATCCTCCCGCTGTTGAAGGCCACTAAACACATGTGTCACTACAAGATGGGGGACCTGGGACTGGTCCCTCAGTCTAACTGCATCCACATGCCCAAAATGGAGCCCTTCCCTGTAAGCACACATCTGCACACACCATGAGGAGCAGAGTAAGTCTGTGTGTTAAATTATATGAGTTTTTTTCAGTCATTTTTTACAGTAGTGCATTGAGTATAAGATAATCTATATCAAAATAATATGTTCAGAATCAAATATTTCTGTGATTGGTCAAATTTGTAATAAGCTTAATGTATGTGTTTGCAGTAATGTTTTATTTTTATTTATTTGTCCAGGCTCCATGATCTTCAGCCATTTTGGTTTAAAGCTTGCTGCCTTGGTCCTAGCTGTCTATGAAACAAGAGCTGCTGGGCACAGCCTGCAGGATACATGATTTTGTATTTTTTTTTCTATCAGAGAAGACTCAGTGATGCTTTCTGACTTTTTTTCTAATGATTCATTCACAATATTATATAAAAAAGTATCTAAATATTGGTGGTTTTGAACAAAACAGGTTAAATATAACAGAGAAACTACCAGAACTTTCATACTGGCCATTAGCCATACACATGTAAATGACAGCAAATGCTGGCTCATTATTTCTAGAGGGCTGAAATAAATGTGATTTATTTACCCAAATAAAATGTTGTCAGTTTTGATAAATGTGTGAATGTCAGATGCTTATCTGGTTATTTCCTTTATTCTGAGGACTGTAGAAAAAGTGGTGAGTATATGTCATGTGAATTAACCCAGTGTAGGTGAAGTATCACAACATATATATATTTATATATGGATTTTAATCCATATATATCTCTCTCTCTCTCGCTCTCCATATATATATATATATATATATATATATATATATATATATGGGTGGGTCTCCAAGTTTCCCTGCTATCTTTGCCTTTGGGACACTAGGGACACTGCAGCGCACTACCACAGGCAGTACTGGTCACAGCAGACCGAGTTCTGCTGGTGTTCTGCTGAAGGTGTTGATGCCACCACTGCACTGCTAAAATTGGGCCTTATGAAACAATTTGTCACAAATCTAGATAAGGAGTTTGCAGCCTTCAAGTACCTTCAAGACTTCTTCCTTAAGCTGTCTGAGGCAAAGGTCAAAGCCGGTATCTTTGTCGGACAAGAGATAAAGAAGATCCCGGAGTGCAAAGAATTCCCCAAGAAGCTCACTAGGAAGGAGAAAGCAGCTTGGGACAGCTTTGTCACAGTGGTTCGGGGCTTCCTGGGCAATCACAAGGCTGAAAACTATGTGGAGCTGGTTGAGACTCTGGTGAAGAACTACTGCAAAATGGGCTGCAGGATGTCCCTCAAAGTCCATATCCTTGATGCTCATCTTGATAAATTCAAGGAGAACATGGGAGCGTACTTGGAGGAGCAAGGCAAGCGCTTTCACCAGGATATACTGGGACTTTTCAACGCCGCTACCAAGGAGCATATAAGGAGAACCATATAATGGGTAAATCTCGAAAAAAATACTCACTTCTACATCTTTTGTGGTCACTTCTGCATAACTTTAGTATAAATGCATGTTAATTTTGATTCATATGTTGTTTTTTGTGACTTTATGTGAAGGAAAATGTTTAAATTCACCCATTTTTTCATTGGAAATAGGTAAATTTCAAAATATCACTGTCCTGCTCACAAAAGCAAAGTTTGAAGGGAATAATAACCATTTTATACTTTTTAGGCATAAGCAATTAGGAAACAACACTTACTACCCAGGAACAAAAATTGTGTTACATAGTGTAATTAGCTGATGAGGTGATCAGGTGTATCAAATCAGGGAGAGACCTAAAATGTGAAGTACTGTGTGCCCAGGAGCAGAATTGAGAAACTAGTATCAATAATAATAGTAGAGTAAATAATGAACTAGCCAAGTAGAATCCTCAGACAATGGGGGGGGGGACTAATCATGGAAGAGTAAGTTATTTCAAGGAACTGTAAAAAAAAAACTTGAGATCCTCCTGTCTTAGAAATAGAATAATAAATTAATTAGCCTGAAAACATGACATATAATTAGTTGAATAGTATATGATGGGTTGAAGCTCAGAGACTTATAATTTTCACTATTTTTCTCTCCAAGATTGCCCACTGGATTGCATGCTCTGGGTTACCTGCCAGAACTGTTGAGGATGAAGATTTTGTCCATATGATAGAGACTGTAGATAAGAGACTGACTGTGCCAAAAAAAGCCAAAATAAGCAACCCTGTAGACAAACTGTACAGTGATGAGAGGCAGAAATTTAAATGTTGACTTGCCACAGCCCAGAGAATAACAACTGGCCTTGACATATGGACAAAAAAGGGAGCAACAGTGTCATTTCTTGCCATAAGTGTCTGCTACTTTTGTGTTAAGCAAAATAAAGCAGAACGTATATTGTTAGCCCTTGAACAAATCACCCACCCACACAGAGCACAGCTGATAAAATGATGTGTGGACAGATGCACAGGGGAGTGGGGTATACACAAAGAAAAGATCCTAACAGTCATCACAGACAATGGCAGCAATATGGTTGCAGCTTTCAAACAGGTGGTGGAAGAGGATAAGCCCAGCTCTGAAGATGACACCCAGGATAGTGACTCAGAGTCTGAGGATGAACAGCGACGGTATGCTATTATATTTTGGGTTTTTTCCTCTTAAAAATGACATTGTGTATATGTTGCTCATACAAGGAATTTTTCCATCAGAGTAGTCAAACTGATGAAGGATTAGGGGACCAACACTCCAACAGTCTTTCACAGAAGTCAAAAGAGGCAGAAAAATCATTTCATGGTATTTATCGAACCTGGATAACATGCAAAAATGTATGTAAAAAGTGCTCAGTACAATACAAGACAAACGTTTCGATCTTGCGTCTTCTTATATCTTACATCTTTTCGCAAACTTTTTTGCATGTTGGCCAGGCATGGGTGAATAAGTAACATGAAATGATTTTTCTGCCTCTTTTGATTTCTGTCAGACTTTCGGTGTGGGTCCCCTAGCCACCTTGATGAATACAGAGCACAAGCACCAGGACCTAGTCTCGTTCTCACAAAAAATGAAAGCAAACACAAACCAGGACTTCTGCTTTGCCTTGGATCCAGCGGAACAGAAGTTCTCTCCCCTTCTAGCAGCTGCAAGTTTCCTCAACCCCACTGTCTGTGAAGCCCTCATCGAGAATGAAGATGAGAAAATTCAAGAGCTGCTTAAACATTCATTGGAATACGTGTCCAAATCTGCCCTGCCACAAAGCCAGGGTGATGATGATGATGAAGATTATGAAGATACAAGAATGGAGGAACCAGAGGCAACCCATCATCATCAAAGCAACCTAAGTTTCGATTCCTGTGAACATAATGCAAGGCTTCTAGGCCTAGGCCCTCCATCCCTTGTATCAAACAGGAGATCAGGAAATACAAGGAGCAGCTTTCACAGCCCATCAATGATAGAACTGGCACTGACTTTTGGCTTGCACAGACTGATCATTTTTGGCATCACGGCTGACCTCACTCGAGGTCGACACAACAGAGAAAAGGTCATCTTGGAGAGAAGCGCTTTCCACAAACTGAATCAAGACAAATATAACTGGTGTACTGTATTTGTTACCACTGCCAGAACTGACTTTGTCTTTCAGGGTAGGTTATATGCACTGACTGCATTGTTGTACTGTAGTTAATTGTTTTTCATTTGTGCTATTACTGACTTCTTGTAATACTTCGCGATAACTACTCATCATAGTGATGCCCTTATTTGGAACTCACTCTGGGTGAGAGCGTCTGCTAAATGAAGTAATGTAATGTAATGTAATGTAACATGAATAAAAGTTGTATAAGGAAAAAAAAAGAAGAAATGACAACAATTAGACTTAAAACTAATCTAATCAGGTAAGTATAAATGAAATTTAAAATTTGGTCATTCTCTTAACGTCAATGTTCTAAATATTCTGATAGCAAGTCACACAGTAGCTAACGTATTCATCATAGAAAACAATACAAATTAACAACATGCTAGGAATCTTGGCCCACTGTTCACAGTTTGCAGAACTGCAAAGGTTTTTGAATATGAACTGTTCTTTTCAGGTCTTGCCACATCATCTCTATCTCGAAGTCAGGACTCTGACTAGGCCACTCCAAAACTTTAATTTTTGCTTATTTTTAGCCATTCAGATGTGGACTTGCTTCTGCGTTTTGGATCATTGTCCTGCTGTATCACTCAGTTACACTTTTTTCACACACAGATGGTCAGACATTCTCCTTAAGAATTGTCTGGTGTATAGCAGAGTTCATGCTTCCTTCAATGAAGTTGTCCAGGTTCGGAGACAGCAAAACATCTCCATACCATCACACTGCCAACACCATGTTTCACTGTAGGTATGACGTTTGTCGGTGAAGTGAGAATTTAATAAAAATTAAATTGTCTGAACCCAGCAGTCTTAGAAATTGATGCCCTTGTTTATCGTTCGGCACTCTGAATACCAAACACAAATGAAACCAATTACTAAAACTCCTCACTTAACCAACAAATAAAACAATAAAATAAAGTAATATGGTAAATATAGTAAAATAAAAGAATTGATTTAATTTAATAATTATTATTAAAGATATTACTTATCAATGAAATCACCAAATTTGTTGATAGGAAATGAGGAGTCTGGTGGATCAACCTTTGTCAGAATTATACAATCACAACTGGAATAAATTAAAAAGGTTTATTGAACAGTTACACTAAGAAAGACAAAATTCAAAGTCTGGGCTACAGACCTGGTCCACTACCTTAACAGACATTAAATTACATAAATACATTAACAAAACAAGAACATGGATGGATCACGGAATGGATGAATGAATGCATGAAGAGAAAATTACCCAAGCCAATTGTTTACCTCTCCCAAGGAAGAGCACAGGAACCACTCACAATAGCAGCAAAACTCCAAAAGGAAAAATCCAAAAAGTTGCAGGAGAAACTGAGCCATGGACTGGATGACTGAATGGATGACTGAACATCTATCTGAGCTGGCTGAACATCAAGGCTGAGCTTAGGCAAAAATCGAGCCAAGAGGCCTGATCTCGGCCTGACTTAAGACGAACCTCTCTCCACCTCCCTGACCCACGCATAATTAATTTTATGGTGGGGGAGTGCCTGGAAATTTCTTCAGGACTTAATTTTGGTGCTGTAGATCCAAACATCTGGAAATACCAGATATATTTTTGAGATGATCATTTTTGCATTCAGCTCTTCATGAGCATCGCAATGACACCAAACAATAATAGGCATGGGTTGAGCAGAGAGAGCTGGCTGAGAGGAATTGGTAAAATGGTGGTTTTGCTGCTGTCTTGAGAAATACACGTTATCACATGGCATTGGGTTTTCCAACATTTTTCCCATGACATGAGGGTACAATTAACTGGGGGGTATAAAAGGGTAAGTGATCTGAACATGTAGATACACACAAACACATATGCTGATTGTGTTCAGGAAGGGGAGAAGGGGGGTGGGGGCAACCCTCTGCTGTTGTGGTCTACCTGGATGTTACTGCTTTTCAGAAGTAGCTTTAAGATTGGCTGAAAAGGCAGAGTTCTTCAATATTATATCATAAGGATTTGTCACCTGAACCTCTTTCAGATTAAACCAAACATGACTGTAGCCACCGTTTAACCAAAGATTCTACATCTGAGGGGCAGATTAATGCTTACCAATGCACAAAGCAGGCGTACCATGCCCTACTTTCGCTTTTATCTGGCAAAATCAAATGTAACTCCAAACCGGCAATCATTAGTTTGAGATTTTAAAGTATCTGATTGGGTTCTAGGTAACTTCTTGCAATTCTTAAAGCAATGGCTGCTTATCTTAAGTAGCTATGTGACCTGAGGTCACTGATTTAGGGGTATTTATGGTGATAGGCCATTTGCCCTCTTGCCTGCTATGTGTGTGTATTTGTTGACTTATATGCTCTTGGTCTGGTCCTGAGTAATGAAGGGAACCATAAAAACCCAGACCAGGGCAAGGAACCATAAAATGCCTGGTACTCTCCCGACACGTTCTTACATTGGAATGCTGTATTCCCTTTACGCCAGACATAGGAAGACTTGCACCCTCTAAAAAGTTCCACTTTTGACTTATCTGTCCATAGAATATTATCCCAAAATTCTTGGGGATCATCCAGGTGATTTTTAGTGAATGTGAGATGAGCTTTGATGTTTTTCTTGGTGAGCAGTGATTTCCGTCTTGCTACTCTTCCATGAAGCCCATTGTTGCACAGTCTCTCTTATTGTTGAGTCATGAACACTGACATTAGTTAATGCTAAAGAGGCCTGCAGTTCCTTAGAAGTTTGTCTGGGATCTTTTGAGACTTCCTGGATGTGCCGCTCTGCCCTTGGAGAAATTTTGGTAGGTTAGCCACTCCTGGGAATATTCACCACTACTCCAAGTCTTCTCCATTTGCAATTTTTTTTTCTTCAAAAATTATAAATTTTTGATCTTCCGGGTGGCCCTATGACCGGGATGCACGCGTTACATGGTTACTCCGCGTAACCAGGCCGTTCAATATAGAGGCTAACCTACGCCACCCTCAATTCACAGGTGAGGGCCCTGAAAGCAGATAACTTGCACTAGGGTTGGAACACGTCAGTGACAGTGTATAGAAGACAGACAGACTGAGATTTGAAAATTTTAATTTAAAACATCAAAGGTACAGACTTTAGGGGGATAGCCTGGACTGGCCTACAATGCTGAGATGTCCCACAGTTTCTGCTACTGCATTGCAATTTAAGTGCAGTTATTTCCACAATAAAAAGTGACAACCACAAAGACAAAGTGAATCACACTGGGAAATATCTACAAAAGAAGCTTTGCACTATGTTCAGTACTATGCTATTAGCCGTCACCGCAGCCCACAACAAGCATATCAACCCAATTAGTCAGCAATACAGAAGGCAGACACCTCCACACCATTCAGCCCGACCAGACCTCCCCAAGACACGCTAAATATATATATATATATATATATATATATGATAAAATCGGATATTAAACTAACCCAGTCAAGCAGCCCAAATTAGAGTCACCGTATCCTAAACAATTCCACATTTAAAAGAATGCAGCATCCATATTAAAATGAGCCCAGCCCATACGAAAGTTGTAAAAAATACGTGCATGTAGAGTGAACCAGCTCCACAGCACGCGGCGCTGTCTGCACAACACAGAACAGAGAAGCCACCAATGCTGTAGAAAATTACCTAAAGATTGATCAAACCACTAGCCAACAGCGAGAACGTTGCTAATCTAAATGATATTCCAAGTCTCAATCTACAAAATTCAGTGCTAATGCCGAATACAATACCGCATGGACGCACGATGTGTAACCACAACCCGCTTGCTCTGGATCTGATTCTGCCTCACTCATTTTCCATTCCCTTTTTAAAAGGATGCCAAGTTCAGTTTTTTTCCGTTTCGTGTGATATTAGCTAATATGTAACAGGTGTGGAAATCACGTCATCACTCCACTTGGAAATAGGAAGAGAAACAACCTGACAAGACGCAAATCCATTTTAATAAACGCATAATTTAAAATGGTATTTAAAATGACGCTGCCCACTACTACACTCTGTGCATTTTAACCGCTAAAACTAAATGTCGTGATGGCTTATGGAGAGAAGAAAACAAATACGGGAACGCAGATGAACCTAAAACCCTACACTAGGCAGAAAAACACCCAAACACCAGCTGAAAACCCCATCTGAGGAACAAGCTGTTTCGGCTATATTGCTAGCGCTAAAACAACAAGAAGCATCTATTCGTGAAATGGTAAAAGAGGCAGTGAAGGAAACGATTCAAAAACAGTTGTCAGACGAGTTCACATAGATGAGGGCTATGACTGAGACATCTACATCCACGGCAGTGTCAGTCCGTACAGTCAAAGGAGACCTGGCTAGCTGTAGTGAAGAACTGCCCAGCTACGTGAAAAACTCATTAGCAAGGAAGACAGGGCAAGATGCCTTAACCTTAGACTTGTCAACTTACCAGAGGGTGCCGAAGGCTCTGACCCAATGGGGTTCCTCCAAGGAAATCTCCTGAAATGGTGTCCAGCGCTGAATCTATGGCTCCCATGATAACCGCCTGTGCACTCTGATCTTCTGTTTACTGAGGTAAGGCACCCGGGTGAGAATTCTCCAACAGGGTAAGGTTTGCAAGACCCCACCAACCCATGACGGATCCAACTTGTTCATCTTTGCTGACTACAGCTCTGTGACAACTTCACGACGAAAGGCATTTGATGTGGCTAAGAAGCAGCTCTACACTAAAGGATATAGTCCGTTCCTGATGTATCTGGCCATCCTGAAGTTCAAGACGAGATGGAAAAATACTCAAATTTCACTCACCTTCTGAAGCTGAGCCTTTTCTTACTAACAAGCGGAATGCTGATCACTCGGTCTCAGATCCGTCAACAGGTTCGCTGCTCTTGCCGCAACGGAGGATGCCCAAGTGCAGGAAATGCCAAACTTTGACCTCCTTCGAACCCTCCGGACGCAGTTAGTTAGCACTAATGTATGTTCATTTATATTTTTGTTTGGGTGAGAAATTTGAGTTTAGAAAATTAGCAGCCAACGTTAAGATCTATGCATATTGATGCTAGACCATTTGTTTGAAAGTGACTGTTATTCTTGTGTTGATAAATAGCAGTGTGATGCGGTTGGGCTTCAGATGAGCGGATCACTGTCAGTACGGTGGCCGAGACGGCTCAATGCACTGCAACTTCAGAAAACACATGCAAATAGACAAGATCAGCAAGTTAAAAAAACACCTTCATCAATCTGACAACACATGCGCTGCAAATACTCACAACACGAGCAAATAATGAAACGCGCTGCAAATAAGAAAACAACAAGGGAAACGTTTCCAGGGGGACCATAAACAGAGATGGACCTGGCTGCAAGTAGCTTTTGGTTTGGATATTTACATTTACATTTATTCATTTGGCAGACACTTCCATCCAAAGTGAGTTACATAGGTTACAGTTCTTTACAATGTTATCCATTTATACAGCTGGATACTTACTGAGGCAATTGTGGGTTAAGTATCTTGCCCAAGGGTACAGCAGCAGTGTCCCAACAGGAATCAAACTGGCAACCTTTTGGTTACGAGTCCAGCACCTTAACCACTATGCTACACTGCCGCTTGCTCTGGCTCTTTTTTGGTTTGGATATGCTCTGATACGTAAGTGGTTTTGTTTTATTTTAACATCCTGGTCGCATTGTGCCTTAGCTTATTAGCCAATTCAAATGATTGTGAAACGTTGTGCTAACTTTGTTAGCTGGCTAATTTACTCTCAGAACTGTCAGTAAATAAAGTTTAAGCACGAAGAAAAATTCCAAACCATTGTTAACATTTGTTAAACCAGTCAAAATAAGTTGCATAACTTAAGTCCACGCAAGTTTAAGAGAAGCCACACGTTGTTTAACTTGCTTGTCCTGTTAACTCGCAGTTCTGAAAGTAACTATTACCGTTACTGCCAGCTAACAAAGTTAGCCCAACGTTTCACAATCATTTGAATTTGCTAATAAGCTAAGGCACAATGTTAAAATAAAACAAAACCACTTATGTATCAGAGCATATCCAAACCAAAAAAAAAAAAAAAAAAAAAAGCCAGAGCATATCCAAACCAAAAGCTACTTGCAGCCAGGTCCATCTCCGTTTTTGGTCCCCCTGGAAACATTTCCCTTGTTGTTTTCTTCTTTGCAGCGCGTTTCATTATTTGCTCGTGTTGTGAGTATTTGCAGCGCATGTGTTGTCAAATTGATGAAGATGTTTTTTTTTAATTTGCTGGTGTTGTGTCTATTTGCATGTGTTTTCTGAAGTTGCAGTGCATTGAGCCGTCTTGGCCACCATACTGTCAGGGAGCCCTCAGAGTTAATATTATTTGAGTTAACCTAACTGGAAACGCGGCAAGTGTAGCCTATTATGCTTCCTGCGTGGCAAGTGGTTAATAGTGTTTGTTTTATTGTTCTAAATGTTGTTCTAATGTTCTTGTGTTTCCTGTCAGAGTTGTTTTTTTCAACAATTTAAGTCAAATAACTCTCGCTGGTCCTGCTATATCCAATCTCCTCTTTACATGTATGTGCAAGACTATTTGATATGTCTGTTACATAGAGAGTTGGTATGGTACAGGATTCTTTGATCTCTTGGAATGCCTGAGGTCTGAACTCAAAAGTAAAACAATTCACGTGTTTACAGTATCTCGACCAGAATAATGTAACTATTGCTTTAATACAAGAAACACACTTGAGACAAAATGACGTTCATCGATTCCAGACTAGGCTTTATAGATGTGTTGCATATTCCTCTGCCAGCAGTACAACAAATGGTGTAATTATTTTGTTCAGTAGGAAACTGAAAGGACACATAGCGTACGTCGGGAGCAACAAAGATGGCCGTATCGCCTATGTTTGTGGTGTCATTAACAATACTAAGCTTTGCATTGCATGTGTCTATGCTCCAAACA
Source organism: Megalops cyprinoides (assembly GCF_013368585.1). Classification (NCBI taxonomy): domain Eukaryota; kingdom Metazoa; phylum Chordata; class Actinopteri; order Elopiformes; family Megalopidae; genus Megalops; species Megalops cyprinoides. The sequence goes on from NC_050596.1 coordinate 80,295, forward strand.
AGTTCAACCCTAGTTTTCTTCCATCTGTGACAAAAATGTTGCTAGACTTTAAAGACTATTACCTAATTGTTGTGGCCGATTTCAATCAAGTGTGTAATCCTGCTCTTAATAAATCTATAAATAAGCCCCTAACAGGCATGGGGCATGCATCTGAAGACCTTAATATGGAAGAGTTGAATATAATTGATGCTTTGTGGATTATAAATTTGACCACAGAAGATTACTCCTACGTGTGCCACCATAAAACATTCTCGTGAATCGACTACGTATTCATATCACCTTATCTACATGACTGAATCATACCAACGCAGATATTGCCCATACTATTTCTGACCATGGACTCTGTACATTTCTTGTAGGTGACAAAGTAAAGTCAAAGACTAAAAGATGGAGGTTTAATAACACTCTTTTGAAAAATAGTAACTACCTCTCACAACTTAAATCTAACCTTGCTGTTAAACAGTGAGTCGGCCACCACTCCACTGTCTCTTTGGAAAGTTACCAAGTATTTTTATGGGGCTTCCTTCTCATCATTGCTCCGTTCTTCCAGAAGTAAAAAACTATCTGAGCTACAGATCACCAAGCCAGATCACCACTGTAGAAAGTCAACAGAAATCAGAGAGATGTTGGTGTTGGTGGTGTTGAGAAAGGAATACAATGTAGCTACACAACACATTGCTGAATTTCTAATTCACCGGACTACAGTCAATAACTATTACTACAACGAAAGCTCAAGCAGACGTTTGGCACTAAAAATGAAAGAAAATGAGTCATTTTCTTGTGTAAATAGTGTTCAGACCTCGTCAGGACTAATTACTCACAACCAGCAAGAAATAAATAACACATTTAGAGAATTCTACTCTGCTCTGTATACTTCAGAAGCACACTCAAATGAGCATATCAAGAGTAATTTCTTATCCAAATTAGACCTCCCTACATTATCTTCCACTGAAGCAGAGGTGCTAGGCTCCCCTATACCAATTGAAGAATTGACCATAGCTCTTATGTCTATGAAAAGGGGCAAATCACCAGGCTTATATGAACTCCAACCTGAATTATTTCAAGAAATTTGGGACCAAGTGGGACCACTGATCCTAGGTTCAATAAATTATGCCGTAGACAGTGGTAAATTTCATAGAGATCAAAACACATCTCTAATTTCGGTGCTGTTGAAAAAAGACAAACCCCCTCATTGCCCTAAAAGCTACAGGCTAATATCATTGATATCCACAGAGATGAAACTTTCTGCAAAGGTAGTGGTGAATCGAATAGAACCACTGATTGGAAAACTAATTAAAGAAGACCAGACTGGTTTCATTAAAGGCCGCCAAGCTTCCAATAACATGAGACGCCTCCTTCATATATTAAACATCTCTGGAACCTCAAACATTCCTGCACCACTTTTTAGTTTGGATGCAGAAAAAGCCTTTGATAGACTCGAATAGAAGTACTAATGGACAGTTCTTGATGCCTTTGGTTTTGGTCACAATTTTATTCAAATGATAAAAACGTTATATACTACTTCTCCAGCAGTGGTCCAAACAGGTAATATAATCTCAGATCCCTTTCCACTCCATAGAGGATCCTATCAAGGCTGTCCTCTGTCACCAATTCTTTTTGCATTATCTCTTGAACCCTTGGCTCAAGCAATAAGACAGTATCCCATAATTACATCTATAGTAATACATACCACTAAATCTCACTATATGCAGATGACATAATCCTCTACTTCTCTGATATTTCATGTTCTCTCTGCCAGATAATGAAAATTTTTACTAGTTTTAGATCCTTTTCCAGATACAAGATAAACTAGGAGAAATCCCTGTTAGTCCCCTTGAGTGATACAGCAAAAAATATCCCTCTTCCATCATCCTCAAAGATCAGCTATGAGAATTATGTTGCACTTAAAAATAAGGTACAGTCAAATTTACAGATACGGTCCACATTAAAACTGACATTACATGGTAAAATTGCAATAATCAAAATGAATGTGCTTGTATGCCTTAACTTTTTTTCTCAATGTTGCCACTCCAGCCCCCCAGAGATTATTTTATAGAATTGCAGAGCACGACGAACAAGTTTATTTGGGAAGACAAAAAGCCTTGTGTCAAATCTGAAACTCTAAAACACCCCAAAGCCATGGGTGGTCTGTCGCTCCTAGACTTTAAATTGTACTTCTGGTCCTTTGAAATTAAACAACTAAGGACATTGGTTGGATACACAATCCTTCCTTGTCCTTCCGTGGAGGTTGACTGAGGAGTCATTAGTTGCTCCACATAGATAACAAGATGTTCTGTTTTCAGGAGTCAAAAAGAGCTTTTAAAAATTTTGGCCCAACTATTGCCAACTTACTATGTGCCTGGTATATGGTAGAAAAACATGTTAAGTGTAGCTCAAAATTTTGTACACAATCTCCAATCTGGAATAATTATTATCTGCTAAAACACATGAAACTGTACATTTACCCACTGTGGTCAAACAAGGGCGTCAACACTCTGGAAGACGTGTATGATGATAAAGGACTATAGGCATTCCAAGATCTAAAATATCAGTATAACCTACCTGGATTTTCATGGTTCCTATATCTGCAACATAGATCTTCACTCAAAACTTAAGGAGTCTCTTGGGACAAACCCCTAATACCCCATCTCATGATTCAGTGGATTAAAACCCAGAGAGCTTGCATGGTGCCCGTCATTTATGGTTTTCTCATCAATGCTAAGTGTAATACCCTTGGTCTTACATAGGTTTGGGACAGAGAATTAGGGGAACAAAACCTTGACTGGGATTCTATTTGGGAAAACACACTTGTAAGCTCTAAAAATCCTGCCCACCAACTGATAAAATATATACTTATTAATAGAGTATATCACACACCCTTAAAATGCATTCAGATGAAACTTGTACCCTCTCCTGTGTGTGACAAATATAATAATAATAATAGAAATATAGGTGCTGTTGGCAACTATTTACATGTATTCTGGCAGTAACTACTGGTTTCTGGTTTCTGGTGTAGTGTTTCTGCCACCATTTCACATCCCTTGGGACTATCACTGAATGCAGATCCCTGCCTATTCCTCCTGAAACATTAACCCTAAATCAAGAGAAGAAGAACTCTGTTTTCCGGATTAACAGCTGCAATGAAAACTATCATTAGTTCATGGTTCCTGCCTAATTCTCTATCAAAAAAGCAGTGGCTATCTTACTTTATAGACATTTTATGTCTTGAACGATCTACTGCTTTAATCAGGAACGCTAAAATAACAAGTGAACATTTTGAACATATTGAACATTGGAACCATATGCATGAGGACTTGAAATCCATTTCTGGTTTATCATTGTCTACATTCTATACACATTCTATACACATTTTAATTCATATTTTTATTTTTTCTGTCCTCATGTTTTTCTTATGATTGTCATTTCCTGTTTTTGTTTGGTTTTACCCTTCTATGTAAAGCATCTCCTATGCTAGGTTCTACACAAATACAGTCAGCACTAAGATGTTTCGATACAATTTAACACTGATTTGATTTCAGTTCATATTTGATAAATCTCAATTTTATATTCCTATATCAAGGTGGCCCGATTTGACTCTTGAGTTAATGGAAAAAAATATATAGATTGTATCTATTACATTGCATCATTTAGCAGGCGCTCCTACCCAGAGTGACTTACAAGTAGGTGGATCACTATGTTAAGAGTAGACATCATAAGGTATTACAAGAGATCAGTAAGATACAAAGTTAAGATATACATTAAGACATACATGGGGGGAAGGTAGGTGAAACTGAAGGGGCAGTTTCACCTGTAACTAGGTTCAGGCTAAATTGCTGTCACAGTGGGTTGTCAGTCAGGACACAGCAGTTTATTGGGGACAGTGGTGGCGGGTGAGCTGGAAACAGGGGTAGCGGAAACATTACCTTTAAGTCTATCATTACTTTCAACCTGCTCCCCTTTATCCTCCTTGATTAACAATAAAACAAATATAATTCACAGAATAATTGACTCCAATTGTAAATAGAGTAAATGATTATGCTTGCGAAACAGCGCAGATTGTCTGTAGTTTGTGTGCTTGCAAAAGCAACACCTCATTGCGTGAAGCCATTTTGAAACACCGCGGCTCCATCAGCAGTGACTGCGATGGGAAATAAAACAAGACAGCCAGCAATCACCTACTCCCTATACTTTGGAACTTGAACAGAGGGCGTAATTTTTCTGTTCGTACACTTACACAAGGATACTGGACAGTGAATAAAGTTTTCTGTAACTCTATTGTGTCTCTGCTCATTCAAAATAAATATCGCAGCAGGAAACTTAGCTAGGGGTCAGACGAAACCATTATGTCCTCAGTCTCACTTTTTATTTTTTTGCTGCAATCAGGACACACAAACAAACTTTATTCAAAATATTCAACTAAACAACAAAAATGTATGTTCAGTCAAGCAGATTGGGCCAAGGTGGGCCAATCGTAACTGGATGAACCGTAGGCCCAGGGTAGCTGCACCCTCAGGCTTGTAGGATTTTATCATGTCCTGTATGTATTGGGGGGCTGATCCCTTTAAAGGTTAGTAGCAAGGTTTTGAACTTGATCCTTGCTGCAACTGGTAGCCAGTGGAGGGCTCAAGGAGAAGTGTCACATGGGTCTGCTTGGGAAGTTGAACATCAATCAGGTTGCTGCGTTCTGGATGAGCTGCAGCAGTCGGATGACATATGCCAGGAGGCCGGCAAGCAGTGAGTTGCAGTAGTCCAGACATGACAGGATTAGGGCCTGGATCACCACTTGAGCTGAGTATTTGGAGAGGCAGGCCTGATTTTCTTATGTTGAATAACAGGAATCTGCAGATCCTGGTTGTGGCTGCAATATGTTCTTTGAAGGATAAGTCCAAATCTGCTGTCCAAAGTTACCCCAAGGTTTTTGGCAGCTGTGGTTGCCATTACCTTTGTGTTGTCCACGCAAACTGAGAGGTTCAGCTTGAGCTGATGTTTGTTCATGCAGCCCAAGATGTCCGTGAGACATGCTGAGACTTTGGGGGCGATGTCCATCTCAGGAGGGAAGGAAATGAACAGTTGGGTATCATCTGTGTCTGAATGATACAACAGGCCATGTGCTGTTATGACCTCTCCAAGAGTTCTGGTGTAGATGGAGAATTGGTTGATTGGTTTACACCAATCAACCAATTTTATTTGTCTACACCTGCACTGCACATGGAAAATGCAAGCAGTAAAGCACATACTCTTATTGAGGAATGTATGCATGTAGTAAACTGATGGTGTGTCTTCACAATGAAAACAATATTTTGCATGTTTCTTTGTAAACTCCGCTGAAGTGCTGCCTGATTGGGATTTTATATCTAATATCCAGCGTTACAACCTCTTGAAACCATCTCATGACGCTATACGGATGCAGGTCCTTGCAAATAAAGTACCCTATTGCTTCAGTTATTGCTTTTGAATGACTGTAATTCTGGCCATACGCACACCAGAAAGAAGTCAGTGATACCCTCCTCAGATTTGTGTAGTTTTGCTCGCTAAGGCTCCATGCTTTGCTGGCTCATCGGTTTCTATACCATGATATCGTCATAAACGGATGGTGAAGTTCGTGTTGCTGCTGGTGTATTTAATCTCTGTCTTGAACATTTTGCACACTTCAATACTTCACTTCAATAATCTTACCAAGATTACCATCATCAGCAGGCAGAGGAAACAGTCAGAGAAGGCAATTAAATTGCCAACTAGCTCTCCTAACATGAAGTGAATGACTATGTTTAATGACTTAAAATGCAGGACTTTTTCTTCGGTTGCAGGAGAGTCTTTTCAAGATGATGCGAAACTGCCTCCACTGCCAACTAGAAGGATTAGTAGCTTGCTAAGTGATAACTGGTTTTAGAGGGATTTATGTGCAGAATTGTTATTAAAAATATATTTTTAAAGCTATATTTACAAATAATTTGTGATATCCCAAAAACAATTCCCTGACTGATAGCAATGAATTATTGATAATTATCTCTAAAACAGAGTGTGGTCTCAGCCTTAATAAGCAATAAATGAATGTTTCAAGTGACCTAACAGCAACATTCCGTGTCACAAGACTCATTTTTGACACTGAAGTTGATGTTGATTTACAGATGGTTACAGACGTAATGAGCCGCCTTGTTAGTATTACAGCTACATCATTGAAGGGGCTCCCCAGTACACAGGTCAGTTTGAATGAATGACAAGCAGAGGCGGCGCCAGAGTATTTTTTTGGCTAAATTACGGTGGGGCTAACCCACACAGTGGCAGGGCTCAAGACAATGTCAGCATCGAATCCATTACAATAACATTTAAGCTATTTCAACCTGTTCACGGTGTCAGGCACACAACTTCGCTGCAAGCTACACACTGTACATGATCACATGATGTGTTACTTACACACACACACACAGAGGGGGGGGGGAGAGAGAGGGCAGCGACAGCGCGCAAATCAAATAATCAAAAATATAACTCTGTGACGGAGAAAGAATTCTCCGCACAAATGGGCGCATCCGCCTCGCTATGAGGAAGCGGGGGGGTGCGACGATACATGTGTTTTGTGCAATGTTTAAATATACACGGACTCGGTTTAAATGGCTTCGGTTTATTTCTTCAGCTAGTGAGATGTGTTCAGTCCTGCAAGAGGAAAGAAGACTGTTACCATTATGTATAGGATTGCTACAGCCATATATGTTTGGATTGTTTGTTTGTTGTTTGGATTTGTTAAAACTTTAAGGTAGCGAACACAAGCGTTTGTTTCGGGTGCACACGAAACAAGCGATCGGGTTTGCTAATTTAACAGACAGCAATTATAATTGTTACTTTGAAACAAATGGGATAATTGCAATTAAGTTTGAAATGACTCACCTGTGGGTTAGAGCTACTACCGGGAACAGGCAAAAGGAGTGCGTACACGGAGCAGGGGAATTATATAGTATTATGGGTAGCGTAGTTCCCATGTATTGAAACGTGGAAGGGGGAGATTGTGCTGCCAATGTAAATTTTATGCAGCAATCTGTTTATTTGGAACAAAACATGTGGGTTTGTCAATGAATTATTTCATTGTGGGATGAATTGTTGTTATAACTTTGTTGTTTTATTCCTGTAAATTGATTCTAATATTTTGACCCAGGTAATGGGTTAGTCCAGGGCGGGGCTCAGGCTATTTAAGCACCCAAGTTCTGTCATTTGGGGAAGAAGGCTGTAGGAGAGTCTCTGTGAGCCTGTGAAGGAAGGAGGCACCTGGGAATAATTGCCCGGTGTTGTTTGTTTATTATTGTAAATAGTTATAGCTTTTGTTTATTGTATAGCACAATTAAACGTCTTGTCTTCGTTCACCCCAATCTCTGTTGTCGTCACCTGTTTGCCGCTCGCCGTCCCATCACAAACTCACCACTGACATTTTCAAAGAAGCACTATCTAGGTTGTTGTGGTTTGACGCAAACTTGTTGATGATGACCTGGACATCCAAAGCCTTCGTCCTTTGTGTATTTATGGCTAATAGGGCCAGGTTGCTGTTTCTGAGATCACTGCTGCTGTTCCGTAGATCATTTTTGATGCGGCGGAGGCAAGAGAAGCTGCATTTGCACGAAGCTGAGGTCACCAGCAGTCAGAGAAATACACGAGTCTGTATAAATCCGAAAATGCATCCTTGTAGGGTCGCATTAAAGCGAGAAATTCTGTTGTGTCATTCATCACATGTCCCTGTGTTTTCTTCCTCTCCAGCAGACGCTTAACCAAGAAATTCTGTCACTCCGTAGAACTGGGCCATTGGCTGAAGACATTTCTGGTCAAGGAAAGATGCGTGTTTGGGGCTGAGTGCTGAGACTCCGGTTAGGACACCCCCGGCCTTGGTTGAGAAACGTCTTTTCATTTCACCCACAAGTCTGTCAATTACTGGGTAGAAACAATGTGTGCGCAGTGTGTCTGGGGATGTTACAGGTGTGCGCTCAGTTGCGGCCACAACAACAAACTCTGTCTCCTTTCAGATGTCCGACTCTGACTGACACCAGCTTTGGTGCACAGGTTCATTGCTCTGTCCTGAATGTCCCTCCATGATTCATCTGAGCATTTGTCTGATAATGTCGCTATGACAGAGTCCGCAAGGTCCATGATGGAAGAGAGCTCCAGACTGGGAGACTGGAGCTGGTCAGACATGAATTTTGTGACCTGGAGTAGTTCTTCAAAAAGTGTGAGAAGCAACATCTGTACTGTCTCAAAGAAATCTGCTGCTGCTTCCATGTTGCTGACCACATCAACCAAAAACAAGGTTTAATCGGTGCGCATGGCAATGAACGTACAACGCGCGTGGCACCTCTTTCTTTAGTTTCTCCTGTACCCCGTTCTTGCACCCGGCCACCACAGCAGCTCCATCGTAACACTGTCCCACACACATGTTTATATCAATGTCACACTGGCTGAGTGTCTGTTTGACGCTTTTCAAGAGAGATTCAGCATCCAGGCCATCTGTGTACATGAAATGCAGGAATTCCTGTCCCACACACTTCTTCGCCTCTTAAGTACCGCATAACAATGGAAATTTGCTCACTTTTGCTGATATCCTTTGTTTCATCAACCATTAGGGCGAAATGTTCCATATCCCTAATTTCTTCACTTATTTCACGTCTGACCATATCTGCCATTATTTGTATAATTTCATTTCATCTTTGTGTGTGTATTTGGCATTTCTAGGATTGTCCGCCAATTTCTTTGCTACTGTCTCGTCAAATTCAGCAATTAAGTTTAGCAGCTCCACAAAGTTCCCTTTATTTTCTGAACCCTCATCCTCCCAGTGACCTCACTGAGCTATGCCCTGACATGCAGTATAACGTAGGGACATAACCACAGCTCTCATGTACTCACGATTTTCTGCTACAAGTCTGGCGTCAATCATATTTCCCAATCTCGATCCATCTTTCGTTGCCAGTTTAAATTCAGCCCATGCCTCCATGGCTAACCTGTGTGCCAGACTCCCATTGTGCTTTTTAAAAGCAGTTGTTGCATTTTTCCAGTTTTCATATCCATTTGTAAATGCAGGCTCAGAATGTCTGCAGGCAAAGCAGAAAGCTGAGTCCATCTCAACTGAATATTCAAGCCAGCTGTATGTTTCAAACCAGGCAGCATTAAAAGATCTTTGCTGGTTACCAATTAGCCGTGAAGGGTAATTTTTGTGGACTGGGCGCTGAGGTCCATCCCCAGGTGTTCGGCTAATGACAGTAGCATTGCGATGTTTAACATGGCTAGTGACCTAGACTATCGGGGCCTTCTCCTCCAGCTCCATCTCCTCATCCTCTAGGCCTTGCTCATTTTCTTCCCCGTGGCAGGTGGAAGAGGCGGATTCCTGTTCTTCGTGTTCCCCCACAGGTGTCAATAAAAAGTCCTCTGTTCAAGGACATTTAATAACAAAACGCTCCATGTGGTTTGTCTAATTCAGTTCATATTGGATAGAACTAGCATAAAACAAGTAGTTTGACCAAATGTTGAATGTAGCGATTCAAGGATGCTGGAACCATGACAACCCTGACGTATGTATATGAAAATTTGTATTATAAATCTCACGATGAGTAGGCTAACACAAGTGAAACAACTCATTTAAATAAAAAATAGTATTATTAAACAAAGGGGGAATCACCTGATATGGGTGTGTAATCGTAAATGATGGACAGGCGTTCTGGACAGGCGTTCAGGACCTTAGCATGGTTGGGCTAAAGTGGGGCTAACGCAATTCTTGGTGGGGCTGTAGCCTAACCAAGCCCTACCCTGCCACCGCCCCCTGATGACAAGAGATGTGTATTTGCATTGGATGGGCAAATTTATTGATAAATCTTGAAGTAAAAGCTTAAAAAGAGGTGGATGAAGTGGTAAAAACCATTCACTTTATTTAAATAAGAAATCATTAAAAACAAGCAGAATAGGATGGTATAGGGTAGTGGCTGTCAGCAAGGGAATAAAAGAAAACAAATGGAGTACAACAACCCTACAGAGTGGTTACATGGAATGGGGGAGGGAGGGCTGACTCACCCAATTCATGTAAGTCTGTGCTCCCAGTGCCTAGAATCACTCACTACCCCACAGCACAGCTGATTGTGTGTCAGCCAGGAAGTAAATACGGTGGCTGAGGAGGCACAAGTAACCCAGACAGAAAGCATATGGCCGGTTACACATAGTAGCTAGATAGATAGCTGGGTCAAATTGACAAGATGGTTAGCTAGGAAACCCGGTACTGCTTCCTTAAAGTTGTAGAACTTCAATTTTAGAAACCTGCAACTAGTTTAATAACCCATATGTCAATGGATTTCCTTCCAAAATGCGATAAACGCCAATTTTTAATGTTTGCAATTTCTCACTTCGGATGTTACAGTTTAAAACAAGAATAGTAATAATAGTGTGGCCAGGGGATAAGGCAATAGCAAAACTACACCACCTCAGGGGTTTCACCTGAGGATCATTAAAGGGGAGGGGGAGCCAACTCAACCTCTACTTCACCAAAAACGTTCTCAAGTTCATGTCTTTCAAAGAAAGATAGGGACATGGTTTCCAATACCAAATACAATTTATTAAACAGATCAATAATTAACACACATTTGCACCAAGCACTTCATAGAGGTACTTCAATTCCAAAATAAAATAGCGCTTTGGTGCTACAGTATTTAGTTAAAATATGGTCACCATCAATGCTATTAATAAGCGGGCTGAGGGCCAGCTAGGGGGGAGGTATACTCATGGCTAAGGGGGATCCCACCAGTACAGAATACTCACCATCACGTGTGCCCACACACTCTGGAACACAATGAAATCCTGACAAAACAGTGAATCTGTGCATTTACGGATAACACGTGTGCAAACGTGAAGGTGTTCACCCACTACAACTAACCTCCCGCCGCAGCGGCACTAGGCTCCACAATTTAACAGTGCTAATGCGCGGTCCATTAAAATATTTCCCCAAAAATACACAGATTAATAAGACTTAAAACCAGTTGGTTTTCACCGGGCAGGGATTCAATACTGCACTCTTCCAACATAACCGGAGGCACGTCAAACACTAAGGAGCCAGCATAACAAAATCTCCCCTCCACGCCTTAGCAGCTAACAATCAGCGCCTCACTTCAGAAGGGATAATGCTAGCAACAGAGGCAGTAGCTAGCTAGCACGGCACTCGGTAGGACATACCACGCAAAGCTAACAGCGGTTTTGAAACTTAGTGGTGGATAACCTGTGATACTAAATAACCGCAAGGGGTTAGCTAGTTCACATGTAAAGTGAGATGGCAGATACTAGAAGAGGCAAAACAGCAGCGCCAGGAGATTGAAAGCCCAATCTAATATAACAACACCCTGGGAAGACAGCCCCCTTGCGTGGGGATGACTAATGCACCCACATGTAAATGGCAAGACAGCTTCCAAAAGAACATGCGCACCAACCGTCCAATACCCACAGACAGTGGCAACAGTCTCCAGCGGTACCAGCAAGTCAACATCAGGACCTGGGAGCTCGCATCAACACCATGACGACTCATGGGAAGGGAGGCGGACCAGGTCAGAAGACAGTGAGACAGCAGATATCCCCCCCCCCCCATCTTATATAAAATCCCCGTGATTGGTAAACTAATCAGGGGGGAGGGAAAACAGCGCAACCTATAGCATGTGACATAAAATTGTCCCTGAACAACTAGGGAGCCATTTACCTGGTCACAATCTACCCACACCTTTTGCATTGTCACCCCAACAATGGAAATAGTTATTTCCAGGGCCTAAAAATAGCTGAGGTTACACTACTGGAGCCAGGTAGTGGGGGGGCTGCAACCCCATTTGCCCTACTCCTCACTGCAACTGGAAGGTGGTGGGGATTACCGTGCCTTCCTGCGGTCTCCCAAGTAGATCTTCACAAGGGAACCTCACTGAATCCTGGGACTTCAGCTGGAGGTGTGGTGGCCACCTCAGATGGGTTGGGGTCCTCTACTACAGGGGTGCAGACTGCTGATGGCAAAGAGATGGTGGGAACATCACCGGGAAGTACTGGGAAAGGTGGGGTCACCTCAGGAGACCTCACTACTACCCAGAGCTCACCGTCCATCCGGTCCTCATCTTCTGGCTGGGTCAAGGGCTCTAGTGAATGGGCTGAACTGACCTGAGGAGGGGGCTCATGAGAAAGATTACCAGGAACACGCTTCAGCATTACGTGGTGTACATGTTTCACCTGCCCAGGCTCATTAAGTGGCACCACAGAGTACACAGAGCCTCCATCACTGGGCGCTCTGAGGACACGGTAAACTGTGAAACCCAAGCATCTTGGATCTTATTCCTACTTTTATGCTATGGTCTCGTAGGTAAACAAACTGGCCTTCCTTCAGAGCAGAATCCCTTACATGGTGGTCATGCCGCTCTTTTCTGTGGTCTGCAGCATCTTGCAAGCAGGCCCTTGGCCCATCAAAAGCAGTCTGCAGCCTCCTTTGGTGCTCCCGTACCCAATCGCTGACACCACCTTCCACGGGCTGTCCCACCCTACCTAGAAGGAAGTCAACAGGCAAATGTGGCTCTTGACCAACCAGTGGACTGATGCATGGTTGCACTGTAACAAAAGGTGACTTGGGGGAGATATTCAGACCAGCTTCGCTTCTTAGCAAGTGGCAGTGTGCGCAACAGGTCATGTAGAGTTTGACTGAATTGCTCACACTGGCCATTTCCTTGAGGGTGGTAGGGCGTTGTGTGGGTCTTCTGAATGACATACAGAAGGCATAGCTGTTAGATAAGACTGCTCTCAAAGTTCCTACCCTGATCAGAGTGAATGCGTGCAGGATCCCCAAACCTATACAACCACTCCTTTACCAGCACACCCGCCACTGTTGCAGCCTGTTAGTCCCTGGTTGGTACGGCCAGGGTAAATTTGGAAAAAACACCAGTCATAATTAAAATATACTCCTTGCCATCATGAGAGGGCTCCATCAGGGTGAAATCAATGGCCACAATTTGACCCAGCAAGTGACCCATGCGGGCCCGGACTTGGGGCTGAGAGGGTTTAGCTACTGTGCAGCACTCACACTTCTGGCACCACTCCTTAATATCCTGGTACATACCGGGCCAGAAGCACCGCTGTTGCATGAGCTCAGTGGTTCGCTCAATACCCTGGTGCCCATGACCCTGATGTAGCTGTTGCAGCACCTCTTCTTTCAGAGACCCAGTGAAACTGAGGGGGCAGTTTCACCCGTACTAGGTTCAGGCTTGTTTGCTATCACAGTGGGGTGTCGGTCAGGACACAGGAGTCAGGTTCCGGGTTCAGGTGTTTATTGGGGATTTTGAATGGATGGATGCGAGGGTTTGTGGGGTATGGGTGTGTGTGGTTCCTTAGGCACAGACGCACACAACAACAGCACACTGTTTGGTCCCCAAAGGCTTGGTCTCCCCAGTTCTTCACCTCCCAGAGATTGTTGTGGTACTGAGGTGGGGGAGGTCACTACCACCTTTATCTTGTCCCGTATCCCCGGCCCTATTGAGGCCCTGATTGGTGGCCAGAGGATACGGGCAGGTCCGAGGGCAAATGGTGACCTGGGGGCCGTCCTTGGGGGTGCGCCTGTGCCTCGAGTTACCGGTGGGGGTCCTGCTGATAAGGGGAGCAGCAGGACCGGTTTGGCCAGGTTTCAACTGAGTCGTAAACAAGTGCCTGTGAGAGATGGGGGTGGTGCGCAAACAAAGACTAAGACAAAGACAGAAACATACACATGTGGCCCTTTTCTACAGCCGCCCCCAAATTTCTTGTGGAAATTTGCTCATTACAAAGGGCCACATCATACACGTTAAGGGCGCTCGGTTCTGTCGTCAGTTCTGGCAGGGATCACAACCAGTCGGGCACTGGGCGGGTGTAGGTCTGGTGCTCGACCTGTACTTTTGCAGTCCAATCCTATCCGTCTCTGCCAGCTCCACCGGCGACAACACGGCCTCTCAAACGGTGGAGGGTAGGCCATGTTGGTGGAGTTGGAGGTTTGCAGGCGAGCAGGGGGGGGGTCCGTCTCCTTCGGGACCACAGGCTTAGCTCGCCGTCGCTTCCATTTCACACTGCTGTGTTGGTGCCGTCGACTGGACCCCCTTCCTCGCAGAGTCCAGGACTTACGTATCGAGCTGAAGCCACTCGACCTGGGCGACAGGGTTATCAGGTGGCTGCTGAAGGGCACTGGCTTGCCTGCTTCCAAACCAGTGGGCTCTTCCGGAAAGCTGCCTCGTTGAGCTCTCTTGAGGAGCTGGGCCTCTGCCTTTGGGTGCTCGGTGGCTGAGGGCTCACTGGCCTGATCAGCCGCCCCGTAAAGGGACGGTGCAGTCCTTCCCGGTAGCTCTTGGGAGCCAATGACTGGGCTGCCTTCTAGGAGGGAGGGGCTTGTGTTCTCTGCCACTAGCCCACAGAAGCTGGGTTCCTGCCGCTTTGCAGCATCCTCCACTTCTGCTCCATTTGGTCTCGCAGGTCCCTTATTTGCTCCTTGGTGGGGGAATGCAGCATGCTGGCCCCATTGGCTGGGTTCGGCCAACCCCAACCGGGGTTTGCCATGTGTACTGTCCTCTCTGGGTTTGCTGACTGAGGTCAGCAGACATTTGGGGGGAGAGGTGCGACGCTGAAGGCGCTGTGCCGGCCCTTGGAGTGTCCAGCCCAACCGGGTCTTGATTGCTGCTGGGCCCCCTGGTGGGCCCAGACGCACTGGCTCGACGGGGGTGATCAGGTGGGTGTAATCCGCCCCGATCAGCAGGAGTGGGCGCACCTGGTTGAGAGACTGCAGCGGGAGGCCTCTGAGGTGTGCATACCTCTTCTGCAGCTTTGCCACTGGATAGGTATGCTCTGACAAGGCCAGGTGGTCAGCGGTGAATGCATTCCGTATCCAGTAGGTCCTCTTTGGTCCGGACGCAGGGGAGATCTGGAATGACACGGCCGCCCCGTGGAGGATATTGACCTCATGCCGAATGGTGCGGAGAGCCAGATCTTCAGCTTTGCCTTGCAGGTGGAGCTGTTTGGCTGCGGCTGGGAGGAGGATTGTCCGCTCAGAACCATCGTCCAGTACCGCGTAGGTCTCTGTGGACCAGCCCTTGTGATGCAGGGAGACTGGGATGACTTTGAGCATCACAGGGCTGTGGCCACTCGGCCGGTCCAGGTACAGAGTCTGGACGGCTGGGCGTGTCCTCTCCCCGGACCTCTCATTCACATCGTGCAGTACCTGCAGGTGCTTGCCGTTGCAGGTACTGCAGGGCTGCTTCAGGGTGCACTGCGCCGCCTGATGAGCGCGAGCACACCGCCAGCACCTCTGGTTCTCTTTTATCCAGGCCACCTTCTCGTCCCTGGAGAACCGCTGGAAGGCAGTGCATTGGCTGAGGTAGTGCTCGGCGTTGTCGCAGTACGCGTCTTTCCTCCCCCTGAGGTTCCCAGCAGGTGGCGCTGCTGGGGATGACTTTGGGGCTGCGGTGCTGGTGGCCTGGTTGGCTCCATGCAGGATGTTGGCCCTCCGCCTGGTGGGCTCTGGTGTAGGCCGCTGCTCCTTCTGTCCAGCTGGGGGGCGCTCTCTCCTTGGCTGGCAGCGGGCCTCTAGCTGGAGCCAGGTTGCAAAGTCCAGCAGGGTGTACATCATGGACTCGGGCCTGAGTCGGCTGATGTACCTTTTGAACCTGCTGAACTGCTCAGAGGGGAGCTTCTCCAGGAGGCGCTCCACGTGCGAGCCGCAGGCTAGCTCAGCTTGGCCCTGCCCCCCCAGAGTCTGAAGGAGTCCCACCAGGGCGTGGATGCGGAGGGCGAAGTCGTCGAAGGCCTGCCCATCCCCTGGCCGGATTGGAGGTAAGGCCATGATGGCCTTAATCTCCCGTGATGCCAGCTGGCGTGGTTGCCCATATCGGTCATCCAACGCCTTCACTGCTCTCGTGAAGGGGTCTGGGGCCTTGGAGAAGGCGAGTGCCAGCCGCCGGGCCTGGTCAACCTTCAGGTGGTCCAGGAGGATGTGGTACTTGTACTGCTCGGTCTCTTCTGGATCGAGCAGGTTGTCAAGGGCCATCCGGAGCATGGTGTACTCGGTCTCATCCTCATTGCTCAGGTCCGGGAAGGTCGGACCCTCTACCCTCCTGTAGGACCGTCTACGCACAGCAGGGGGTGCTGTTCCTGCTGTTTGTGGTGGAGACGTTGTCACTGCTCCAGGGTGCTGCGTTGGCCAGTGGCAGGGCAGGGTGGCAACCGGTTGTGGGTAGGGCGTCAGGTATGAGGGCACGCCCATTACTGGTCCCTGCGGCAGATACTGAGTGGGCTGCAGGAGGACTGGGTTCTGGTCTGCCGTTACAGCCTGCATGGCCGGGGGAAAACTCGGCTGAGGCTGAGACAGGCTGCAGGGCAGCTGAGGGAGCTGGCCCTGTGGGTGCTCCCCCTGGTGGGTTGGGTGCACCTGCAGTGGCAGCAGGGGATGCTGCTGTGGAGGGGCTGGTTGCCGTGGCAACACTTGGCTGGGCGTGGCACTGTCTGTCAGGGTGCCCTCCTGCCCCGGTGGCAGGTGGTACAGGGCACTGGAGATGGACGCCGAGGAGCGGCTGACTGGCGGCGGCGTCGGGGGCGATGATGGCAGCTGCATCCGATGGAGGTGATCTGTCAGCTCCTGGACAAGGGCTAGGTGAGGTCCTGGCTGCACAGGCTGGGTGCGAGCCGTCTGGGGTGATGGCTGCCTTGAGCTCCGGCGTGAGGACCTGGCGCTGAAGGGAGTGGAGGTGGCAGAGCGCTGCAGCATGCGCTCCATGAGCTCGCTCTGTCGCCTCACTGTGTCCCCCACGAGCTCACTCTGCTGCCTCATGGTGTCCAGGAGCTGTTGCACCACTTTATCACGACTCTGTGGGGTCGTGGACGATGGGCTCTGCTGGACTGGGGAACTCCTCTCTGGCGTCCTGAGGGGGGTCATCTCGGCCTGTCCCTCCTGCTCACTGGCGTGGACGTCCGCAGGTCTGTGGGTGCTCTTCCCCACATACTGGACCTCGTAGCTCTCGTGGTGGACCGGGCGACGGGTCTCACGGCGAGAGCGGCTTGCGGATGGAGGAGCTGAACCCGGTGTGCCTGACATTTCCACTGCAACAGCACTGATCCGGCTCGAAGGACCACTGAAACTGAGGGGGCAGTTTCACCCGTACTAGGTTCAGGCTTGTTTGCTATCACAGTGGGGTGTCGGTCAGGACACAGGAGTCAGGTTCCGGGTTCAGGTGTTTATTGGGGATTTTGAATGGATGGATGCGAGGGTTTGTGGGGTATGGGTGTGTGTGGTTCCTTAGGCACAGACGCACACAACAACAGCACACTGTTTGGTCCCCAAAGGCTTGGTCTCCCCAGTTCTTCACCTCCCAGAGATTGTTGTGGTACTGAGGTGGGGGAGGTCACTACCACCTTTATCTTGTCCCGTATCCCCGGCCCTATTGAGGCCCTGATTGGTGGCCAGAGGATACGGGCAGGTCCGAGGGCAAATGGTGACCTGGGGGCCGTCCTTGGGGGTGCGCCTGTGCCTCGAGTTACCGGTGGGGGTCCTGCTGATAAGGGGAGCAGCAGGACCGGTTTGGCCAGGTTTCAACTGAGTCGTAAACAAGTGCCTGTGAGAGATGGGGGTGGTGCGCAAACAAAGACTAAGACAAAGACAGAAACATACACATGTGGCCCTTTTCTACACCCAGGTTGAAGCAGCTGGTGTATCTCTTCCTCCCCATCAGGCCGAAGGACACGGCAGTACAGGAGGCCATCTGTCTGGACAATCCGATCCCACTGCCTGACTAGCTTTAACACAGGCGTAGAAAGCAACTGTTGTTCGGCATAATCGGGGCCCCGTTTACGTTGCCAGAACTGCAGAAAGGTTAGAATGACAGGGTCGGCTGCCTGCAGTGAGGCCAAATTTGCCAGAGAGTGAGAGGGCAAAGCAGTGATTACATGCTAGACTACCTGTAGGGGTCTTTCCCCAACTGATCATTGCAAAGGCTCAGGGAGACTGGTTCCGGAGAGTGCCTCTTGTAAAACGGGGGCCACCTCAGCGGGCTGGTACTGCAGAGAGAGAGCATCTGCATTCTTATTAGAACGCCCAGAACGATAACGTAAGGTATAGTCAAAAGCTGACAACTCAGCTGCCCAGCACGGCTCTGTGGCACCCAGCTTTGCAGAATTCAAATGGCTGAGCAGATTGTTGTCAGTCCAGACCACACATTTCTGGCCAAACAAGTACTTTCTAGTCATAGTACTTTCAGTCATAGCCCATTTTGAAGCCATGAATTCCAATTTCATTGAACTATAATTAGCCATACTGCGCTCTGACCGACTCAGGCCCCTGCTAGCATAGGCGATGGGCCTTACCCCGTCATCTTGCTCCTGTGAGAGCACCGCTCCCAGGCCACTGTGACTTGCATCAATTTCTAGAATAAAGGGGAGAAAGAAATTAGCATAAGCTAGAACCGGTGCAGACACCAACTTTGCCTTTAAAGTACTGAAACTCCACTCACACTCCTCTGTCCAACCATCACAGAATGCCTTCCTTATGGCCTGCCGGGCCTTTGGGCCTGTATACTCTGCAACCAGGCAATGGAGAGGAGCAGCAAACTTAGCGAAGCCCTCGTCAAAACGTCTGTAATAACTAGCAAACCCTAGAAAGGAGTGCAGTTCCAACACACTGTTTGGACAGGCCCAATCAGAAACAGCAGCAATCTTACTGGGGTCGGTGGAGACACCCTCCCTAGAAATAACATACCCCAAGTATTTCACCTCAGTCTTAAGGAAGCAGCACTTCTTGAGCTTTACTTTAAGGCCCTCCTGCTGCAGGCGACCCAGCACTGAACCCAGACGATCCAAATGCTTGTCTGCACTGGAAGAGAAGACCACGACATCATCCAGGTAAAGCAGTAATGACTGACAGTGCTGAGCACCAAACATGTGCTCCATTAATTGCTGGAAAGTGCTAGGGGCATTGCAAAGACCAAAAGGCATGTGACACACAGGTGTACAGAAAACAGTTTTCATCTTATACTTTTCAGCTATGGGTACCTGATTATAGCCACTGGCGAGATCCATGCAATGTTACAGGAAGAAGGTTAGTAAACGAGTCACTAAATACAGAGTTCTGGCTTCACCAACACAGGAAAAAAACTTCAAAAATAGAAAAGTAGCCTAAATGAGATGATGTTATTGAAGTATTCGGAGTACACTGATTTGTTCAGATCAGACTTGTACATCTTGTCCAGGTTGATTTGTTTTAATCAAGTATGTGCAGGTCCAGAGGCACTTGGAAGCTCGCCTGGTTGATTGAGGACTTGATGTGGAGTGCCTGTTGATGTCTGGATATCCATCAACTGTCAGACAATGTTAGCTAAGGGGTTGATCAAGTCAGCTACACTGGCCAGGGACTGGGTAGTGTAGTTTTTGGTTTCTTCTAGGGCTCTGAGCTTGTTCATTGACTGGAGGGATAAAACAGAGAGAAAATGAAAAAAAGAATCACTGGTAACAGGAAGAGAGGAAAAAGCATACCCTCAGTCTCACACATTTTTGTGTTGCTATATATGTACATTAGCTATATCATGTTAGCTAATTTATCAAACCATTCAGGGTCTGTGTCAGATTAAACTAGTCAGAATCTATGCTGGCAGCCAAGTTGAATACAGTGTCTGAGGCCAGCTGGTAACCTTTCAACAGCTGCATTTGACTTTTCTAAACATGCATCACAAAAAAAACAAAAAAGAAGAAAAAAGCACGCAGCCTGCCTGACTCACAAGACAGTTGAATGGAGAGTGAGGCAGAACGCAACCAGCGCAACGCGTTTATGTCATGGAAATACTGGGACCATTTTACTTTCAAATTTCAAATAAGGTTGTAACATAACAATACAATGCAAGCTGTGTTTGCCAGCAATCAAACTGCTATCCCCTTCAAAAGAGTCGACCTCTAACCTGAAGAAGCATCTTTGAAGTAAGTTCTCTTTTTCATTATTTAAGATAATGATATTGATCGCTAGCTAGCTACCTTGCATAGTTTGGCTGCACTGTATTAGCTATTCAGCTAGCTAGTAGGCTAGTAGGTATTGTATTAAAGCTAACTAGCTAATGAGTAGATACAAGTGAAATTTCACATGCTCAAAACTGCGATTACTCCAACAATTTTACACTACGCATAAATTGTTAAGCTACTCCCTTCTCACTCACAATGTATTTAGGGTGGCTCGTGCCTTTTCTAACTCATGTTTCGTGTAATGTACAGTTTTTGAATTAACATTTACAATTCTAAAGACACTGCAATGAAATGCCCATAGACTTAACATGGGGGTGCCAAAAATGTCAGCCACAATAATGCTAAATGAACATTCTAAAAATAACCGTTCAGAACCTTAGTCGGATGAACATTCTTTAAAAACTGTTAAAAATTAAAAACACAGCAGGTGCATTTACATGGAGCCTAATATTCTGTTAATAATTGGATTCAAGCTCAATCGGAATGAAAATGCCTCATGTAAACACTTTGATTGGAATGAAATACCCCAATCCGATTGAGAATTCAATCGGATTTAAAGAGGTGGTGTAGATTTCTGATAATTCTTTCGATAGGAAAATATTAGCCATGTAGACGCTCAATCTAATTGCCTTCTGCCTTTGGAACTTTCTGTTCATGTTCATTACGCAAAATAATGACGTATTGACGTTTTAGTATGCATGACAGAGACAAAAAACAAACATGGTGGCCAGTGCGAAAAATTGATTGACGATGGAGACCACACTTATGTTAAACATTCTCAAAGAATTAAGAATAGTCAAGCGACTAGATGGCCGCAAATCCCACAACAACAAGCTGTTTAAGCAAATTTGGGAGAAGCTTAATGAAGTGGGGGTAAATGGGTCTATTGACCAAATTAAGAACCGCTGGAAGGGGCTGAAGAGTGGGTATTATAAGGCAAAATCTGACGAAAACAAAAGTGGTGTAGCCCCTACCAACTTTCCATTTTTTGGCATAATGGAGGAAATTATGGGACAACGGCCGCTGGCTACCTCAGCCCAACTTGGTGTTGATGTTGTGCTCAGTTATAAAATATAAATGGAGAGTAAATGGAGAGTTCTGTCTCCAAGAAAAACATCCCTGGTAGCCTAAGTCACCTCTCCCTCCCACCTCACACACAGTACTTGTATATTTGGATTACGGTTGTAGGCCAGATTTTTGCATTCAATTTGTCAGCTACTTTTCAGGTTAAAGTCGGAGGTTGCTGTTTCTATTCAATATCCTATAAAGCAACCCAAAGTAGAACTCTAGAACTAATGTTAGTTAGCTAGCTACAGTATCTATTCCGATTGTAAGCTTGTGACATGTAAAAGCACACAAACTATCCGATTGCTTTCATGTAAACAGTACATTCAGAATCATCAATCATAATGATTTCATTCTGAATGAAAAAAAAAATGTGTGCATGCAAACATAGCTAGTGTTCAGAAAGTAATCCAAAGTATTTAGATTATGTTACTTACCTTGAGTAATCTAACAGAATACGTTACAAGTATTCTGTAACCTGTAGTGGAATACATATTAAAAGTAACCCTCCCAACCCTGTTAATAACAACCCTTCTCCCAATGACTCATATTCAGAGTCGGTGACCTACTAGCTAGCTAGCCAACACCTGCTGGCAAACCACTAATAGGTGTTGTATGATGTATGCATGGCTGGACTTTCCCGGTGGGCCAAAGTGTGTTTTGGGCAGACACAACTGTCTTTTTTTTGTCTGATCAGCCCATAAAACAGGTAGAATTGGCCCATTGGTTTTTTTCTTAATTGACACTGGGCTGGCCCAATCACATCTTTAAACACCTCCCCCTTTGGGCTCAGTGCCAGCTTCATTAAACAGTGCATCTGCAAAAAAAGTCAGTAAAAATGGATAAGACAAAACATAAAAGAGGCGCGGAAAAACTGCAGGCCAAAAAAAGACAGGCCCTTCAGGCAAATGCTGCCAAATGTACTAAAATAACCAACATGTTTGCTGCAGGACCTTCTTCAGCACCCGTGGCTGATGATGGTGGTGGCAGGCACAGTGAGGAGGATGAGGAGAGGGAGAGAGATAAGGGCAAGAGTGGAGGGAGTGTAGAACTTGTGGTAAGCTGCTTACCGTAAGCTAACAATGGGCTGCCTGCCTCGCTCAACAATATGTCATGAGAGATGATGATGATTAGCATTAGGCTATGCTACTCTGGAGTCAAAGAACCCATTAAGATCCCCTTGATAAAACGCAAAAAGTCGCAAAAAAGCGCTAGTGGTGAACAAACTAGCTGGTGTTTGCAGACTTATGTTGATAACATTACAATCAAACAAATTCTGCATGCTTTGCTCTACTTCAATTTGGCTAGCTTGCTACTTTTATGAACGCAGGTGTAGTTTGCTAGCTAGGTAGCTACTTATAATGTCAATGTTACCGTGTAGGGAGGTCACAGTGGCTAACTAACACATTGTGCACACTGGCTAAGACAATTAGTAAACATTTGCTAGGGGCTAGCAAGCTAGCTGTTTTATGTTTTCCCAGATGACCTAAAAATATCTTTTAATGTGGCTCTGATACATTGTGTTATTGAAAGAACGTCATTATTTTGTTAACCACCATTCATCAACATTAACAGTGAGTCAGCTGGCAGTGTTTTTTGTTTTGTTCATTTATTTATTAGGCTATAGGGTGTATAGTGCTCTTTTGGGACCTGAAAAAAAACATGTTTGGGAGCCAGCTTTTATGTGGGTGTTGATGGACAATATATAGAAATGGAATTGAGACATTGATGAATTTATTTATTAAACAACTATTTTTTATATTACCTGTATTGTATTGTTATGTCAATGCAGCTTTTTTGCACCTCTTTATCAGGGAATCCAATAAGTCTGGACCTGATTGTATCATTATGTTAAAACCTCACCCAATTGTCTCTCCTCATGTCTCGTTGAGCCAGGATGAGCTAGCATCCCCAGAGGAGGAGAGTGTCAGTGAGAGAGAGGAGTGCAAGGAGCAGGAGGACATAGATTACTTTGCCCGCCCTGAGTCCTCTACGTTACAGATATTTTTACCCCCGCAACAGAATACCAGAAATCCAGTAGTGCAGAAGGTATTCACCTGTAAAGATGGCACCAGCAGGAAGTGATGGACATATTGCGAGGGACGTCATACATTGTTTTGTTTTGTATGTCTGGCATTTGGGAAGAGGACTGACACCAGAATATTCATTACTGGAATGTACATGTACTGGAATGTACTGTACATGTACACCAGCGTACAGAGGAGCACAAAAAGAGCATTGTACACCGAACCTGTGCCAAAGCTTTTTTCCTAAGGTGCTCAAAAGCAGATATCAACAGCATGTTTGCTGGCAGTCAGATGTCTGCTCATATGGAACAAGTGAGAAAGAGACGCCATGCTTTGGAGCGTGTAGTGGATGTGGTTAAAGTGCTTGGGAAGAGGGGGCTGAGCTACAGGTAGGTGGAGAATGAGGCAGCATATACGCTGGATGACAACACCATAGACCATGGAAACTTTTTGGAGCTCATCCTTTTATTAGGAAAGTATGGTGCCTACTTAAAAGAGCATCTTGACGATTGCATAGAGAAGAGCAAGAAATTATATCAATCCAGTGGGAAAAGAGGTAGAGGGTCTCTCATCACCTTACTCTCCAAAACTACTGTGAACTCAGTAATAGATACTGTTGGGCATCTAATTCAAGAAAGTATCTCCAGTGATGTCCAGAAAGCTGGACTGTTCTCTGTTCAGCTGGACATAACACAGGACATAACACAATAAAACCTCTCAGGATCAGTGTTCAGTAATCTTAAGGTATGTTACTGAGGCTGTGCACGAGTGGCTTGTTGCTTTAGTGAAGTGCCATGCATCCACTGGGCAATACTTTGTGAACTTGCTCTCAGAAGTCTTAAGACCGTCTGAAACTGTACAAGGCCATGTGTATAGTGAATGCCCTATACATATATATATATATATATATATATATATATATATATATAGGCCCTGCATATTGGGGCGTCCAATTTGCAGGGCCAGTACAAAGGTTGTTCAGCACTGATGACCTCCCAGTCTCCCATTCATGTGAATGTGTGGTGCTATGCTCACGTACTTAATCTTGTGCTGGCTGACACTACTCAAACTGTCATTGAAAGTGGAACACTGTTCAATCTACTGAATGACATAGCTGTGTAGCCAACTATTTATGCTAAAGCACAAGGCATTAAAGAGGGCCTCCTGAGATATGAAACGGTGTTAACAGCACAGATATTCCTGAGACTATTTGACCAAACCACTCCACTGTCCAAGTACCTCCAGACAGAAGGGATGGACATCCTCTCTGCCCATCGAATGGTGATTGCCACACAAGAGAGCCTCAAAAGCATCCACCCAAAAGGGATTTTACAACTGTGAAGGCAGCTGCAGACATATTTGTCAAATGGACAAATGAAAACATTGAGGAGAGGTAGGAAGGAACAGACATTGAAGTGGAAGCTGCACTGCATCAGAAAAGAACAAAGAAGAAAAAAGCAGAGCTGGAGAGATGGCTCAAGATGAGGCTAAGCGATGCTGGACACAGCTATCGAGGCCATCCACAGAAGATTTATGACACATGGCACTCTCTTTGCTGATTTGGCATGGCTGGACCCCAGGAACTTTCATCAGACCTGGACCACTTCTCTTCCCAATAATGCACTCCAAGACCTCAGTAAATGCCTGATCAAATTTGACAGCAGGGCTACGGTGGACAATCTACAGTCAGAGCTGAAAAGTTTAGCTGGACAGTGGGACAGGTTTAATGCAGCACATGTGGATGAATACAAGACAAGAACGGTGGAAGATGGATCTTCAGGTGCTTATCATCTCCTTGGGCTTGCATACAAGTTCCTGCTGACCCTTTCCCTGACTCAGGTGGCCTGTGAAATAATGTTCTCAATGCTCAAATTCATCAAAAGCAGCCTGTCAGCAAACAAGCTGGAGACGTTTATGTTGATGGCCACTGAGAAACACATCCTCGTTGCCTTGGACTCTAACATGGTCATTGATAGGGTCGCTTAGAAGAGTGAGTTATTGAGAAAGAACATAAGAACATAAGAACATATGATGACGAGAACAGGCCATTTGGCCCAACTAAGCTCGCCATTTCTTAATTAATGAGTATCCAAAACTGCATCAAGTCTAGACTTGAACACAGCAAGGGTCTCTGCCTCAACTACATGACCTGGCAACCTATTCCATGTATTGATAACTCTTTGTGTAAAATTATATTTCCTTACATCAGTGCGGAACTTACTCTTAACTAGTTTCCATTTATGTCCTCTTGTTTTACAGACTGAACTCACCCTAAAGAATCTATAATCGTTAACCTTATTGATTCCTTTTATAAATTTACCTCAATTAAATTCAATTTCAATTCAATTCATTTTTATTCGTATAGCGCTTTTTACAACACAAGTTGTCACAAAGCAGCTTTACATTGTTCCCAGGCCTGAGACCCCCTGAGAGCAAGCCTAAGGCAACAGTGGCAAGGAAAAACTCCCTATCAGGAAGAAACCTTGAGCAGAACCGGGCTCATGGGGGGGGCCCATCTGCTTCTGGCCGGCACTGGGCAGATAGAACAATAGTAGTTAACAGTAGAGTAATTATAAGAATGTCTCCTAGGATGTCCGGGTCTTGGAATGCAGTTGGCTTTGATGGGCCGGGCAGCGAGGTAGCAGGACTGGAAAACGGGATGAGGCGCTTGGGCTACAGCTCCGGACAGGAGCCCAGAGCAGGGAATAGGAAGCAAACAGAAAACAGTGGTTAGTGGATGATAAGAATGGCAGGGATGTAGAACAGAGAGGCAGGAGAGGAAGGGCAGAGAAAAAGGTGTGCAACAAGGAAAGACCCCAGCAGGCTAACATTATGGCAGCATACCTAGGGGACGGGAGGCAAGGGACCGGCATAGTCATGAGGGCGACCCTAAGACAGTCAACACCAGATCACGGGACAGGGTCCATGAAAGCAATGACCACTTAGTCCACCAGAGACTCTATGATCCACGCCAGCACCAGGCCATGTCCCTCAGCTGAAGGATTTACTATATAGATATGTTTTGAGCCTAGACTTAAAGGTGGAGAGAGAGTCTGTTCCCCGAATCTCAGAGGGTAAACTGTTCCACAGGAGAGGGGCTTGATAGGAAAAGGCTCTACCGCCTACAGTAGTTTTGCCCACTCTTGGAATGGTGAGAAGCCCGGCATTTTGGGAGCGAAGGGCTCTATGCGGAAGATATGGATGAAGAAGGTCCTTAAGATAGGGGGGGGCAAGCCCATTTAAAGCCTTAAATGTGAGTAAGAGTATTTTAAAAATGATCCGGTATTTAATAGGTAGCCAATGGAGAGAGGCCAGAACTGGGGTGATGTGCTCAAAGCGTTTAGTTTTAGTTAAGATTCGAGCAGCTGCATTTTGTACCAGCTGAAGAGGTTTTAATGAGACGTTTGCACATGCTGACAAGAAGGCATTACAGTAGTCTAACTAGTCTAACTAACTCTGGATGTTACAAAGGCATGGACTAGTTTTTCAGCATCGTTAATTGATACGATTTTCCTGATTTTAGCAATATTTCTCAGATGGAAGAAGGCAGTCCTAGAGGTGTTAGTTATGTGAGTTTCAAAGGAGAGCTCGGGATCAATAACAACACCAAGGTCTTTGATGGCTGCACTCGGGACAAGGGAGACACCATCAAGGTCCAGTGTAAAATGAGTGAGTTTGCTCCTGATTGAATTTTGGCCTATGACCAATATTTCGGTTTTGTCCGGGTTGAGGAGGAGAAAGTTTCGGGCCATCCAATTCTTTACATCTGTTAGGCAGGCCTCCATGTTTGAAATATTCAGAGGGACATCGGGTTTGACTGATATGTATAACTGAGTGTCATCCGCGTAACAGTGGAAATTAATGTCATGTTTACGGATGATATCGCCAAGAGGCAACATGTATAACGAGAAGAGCAGAGGTCCAAGCACAGATCCTTGAGGTAAACCATATTTTACTCTGGAACGAGCGGAGGATTCGTTGTTGATGGAGACAAACTGATATCGTTCTGATAGATAAGACCTAAACCAAGATAGGGCCTGTCCACTTATGCCAACCAGGTTTTCGAGGCGGTCAAGGAGGATACAATGATCGATGGTATCAAAGGCTGCACTTAGGTCTAGTAGCACAAGAAGAGAGATACAGCCATTGTCACAGGAGAGTAGAAGGTCGTTGAGCAATCACCCCTAAGCCTCCTCTCGCTTAGTCTAAATAGGTTAAGTAACTTGAGTCTTTCCTCATAGCATTTATATTTCATGCCAGGAACTAATTTAGTTGCCCTTCTTTGAACCTTTTCTAAAGCTTCAGTATCTTTTCTATAGTGCGGTGCCCAGAACTGCACACAGTATTCCAGGTGCGGTCTGACTAAGGCATTGTATAATTCCAATATAACCTCTTTAGATTTATACTCAATACTTTTGGCTATATATCCCAGCATCCTGTTGGCCTTTTTTTACTGCTACAGCACACTGCCTAGATCCTGTTAAGCTTGGGTCAACCATTACTCCCAAGTCCTTTTCAAATTGAGCACATTCTAGTTTTTTTCCACCCATGAGGTAGTCTTGTCTAAGGTTCTTATTTCCCACATGCAAGACTTTACATTTATTTAAATTGAATGTCATCTGCCAGGTATCTGCCCACTTTTGGATGCTGTTTAGGTCTTCCTGTATTACCTTAGTTGATTCTATACTGTTGGCTAGACCCCCTAGTTTTGTGTCATCTGCAAATTTTACTACTTTACTACTAGCCTCTACATCAAGATCATTTATGTATATAAGAAATAGCAAAGGCCCCAACACCGATCCCTGCGGGACTCCACTTCGTACAGGACCCTGCTCTGATACAATTCCTCCCACAGTTACAGTCTGCTTTCTATTAGAAAACCAACTTCGAACCCACTCAGTGATAGCTCCTATAATTCCTGCAGATGTCATTTTCAATATGAGTCTCTCGTGTGGAACTTTGTCAAATGCCTTTTGAAAGTCCAAATAGATAATATCATAAGCTTGGTTTGAGTCCAGACATGCTGTAGCTTCCTCAAAGAAGTCCAGGAGGTTTGTTAAGCACGACCTCCCTCTGCGAAAACCGTGTTGGCTATCATTTAGAACACCATTTCGTTCCAGGAATAATTCCAAATTATCCCTAATGATGGATTCCAGTATTTTGCATGCGATACAAGTTAAGA
Organism: Megalops cyprinoides; assembly: GCF_013368585.1. Lineage (NCBI taxonomy): Eukaryota > Metazoa > Chordata > Actinopteri > Elopiformes > Megalopidae > Megalops > Megalops cyprinoides. Next base: position 108,549 of record NC_050596.1, read on the forward strand.
TGACAGGCCTATAATTTCCTGGTTCAGTCCGGTCTCCTTTCTTGTAGATAGGTACTACACTGCCATGTTTCCAGTCATCTGGTATTTCTCCAGTTTTAAGGGATTGCTTAAAAATAACTGTCAGAGGCTTGTAAACCACCTCTGCTAGTTCTCTAAGAACTCTTGGATATATTCCATCAGGGCCTGCTGCCTTATTTGTTTTAAGTTTTTGAAGTATATCTAGTACTTCTGCATCATTTAAATCAATTTCCTCTATAAGTCTCTGAGAACTGACTGCACCTGAAGGCATATGAAAAAACATTTCACTAGTGAAACTCTCCTCAAAGTAACTGTTTAGTGTATCAGCAATAGCTTTGTTATCATAAACCATAACCCCATCCTTATTTTTTATACCTCTTATTTCATCCTTAACTATCCTTTTTTGACCATAATATTGAAAAAAAAAAACGTTTAGAGTTGCTCTTTGCATCTAGTGCAATTTGTCTTTCATAACACCTTTTGGCTTCCCTTATTTTTTTCTTAACTTGAGCTCACATATTACTGTATTCAATCTTATTACTATCTGAGCTCTCCAACTTGTATTTTCTAAATAATTTCCTTTTTTGTTTCAAACTGTTCCGTAGCGACTTATTCATCCACTGTGGATGCTTCTTTTTCAGCTTTCCTTTTCTCACTTGCGGAATGAATTTACGCTGTACATCCAGAATAATCGTTTTAAATATGCACCACATTTCTTTGACAGTTTTACCACCTAGAAGAGGTACCCAGTTTATATTCCTTGTATAATCACGCATCTTAATAAAGTCAGCTTGCCTAAAGTTGAATACTATAGCTTTGGAGAATGCAGACTTAACTTGCCAAAAAACTTGCCAAAAAACAAATGTAACTGAACTATGGTCACTTGTACCGAGTGGTTCCCCTACCTCAATACTGCCGATTCTATCAGGATTATTACACAGAAGCAGATCTAGGATTGTGTTCTCTCTCGTGGGTTGAGTAACAGGCTGTATCAAAAAACAGTCATTTACAACATCCAAAAACTCTTCCTCGCATTTACCTTGACCTGACACAGCTTCCCAATTAATTGAAGGGTAATTGAAGTCCCCCATTACTATTGTCTCACCCTCCTGACATGCTAGTTTAATGTTATCAAAGAGCATACTACTGACATTGCTGTCTGAGGCTGGTGGCCTATAGCATACTCCAACATTCAGACCTTTTTCATTTTCTCCCAATATCTTAATCCATATGTCTTCACTAACACCAAGGGGCTCTATTCCTGGTATTTCCTGAGTATTAAGATTATCCTTTACATAGAGCGCTATGCCTCCTCCTCTTCTATTGATTCTATCTTTTTTTAGCAGCTTGTATCCCTCTACGTTGTACTCATCCCCATCCCCTGCACCAAGCCACGTCTCTGTAATCCCAACAACATCAAAGGTACTATTACTCATAACGGTTTCCAGATCAAGAATTTTATTTTTTGTGCTTCTAGCATTTAAACAGAGGAATTTCAGGGTACCACGTGTGCCTCTCCTGCCCTCCACCCCTGCCCTCAACTGCCCAGAACCACCTCTATTACAGTGCTGCTCTGACTGATTTACAAGCATTGTTTCCTCTCTACTAATAAGATATTTAGCCATGGTGTGTTCTATTCCGGCAGTCTGTCTATCCCTACCCATCTGACTGTATAAACTCCCTGCCCCCCCCAGACCCTAGTTTAAATAACCCTCTGCTACCCTAAGCATACGCTGGCCCAGTGCAGCTGTACCCCTCCGGTTCAGGTGCAACCCGTCCCGCTTGTACAGGTCACCCCTGTTCCAAAAGGAGTCCCAGTGCCCCATAAACCTGTACCCCACTTTCCTACACCAGGTTTGGAGCCACGTGTTAAACCTCCATATAAAGGCTTGCTTCCCTTTGCTTGCACATGGTACTGGTAGAATTCCAGAGAAGACTGCCAGTTGGAGAGGTTGGAGAGTTGCCGGATGATCGGATTTTGGAGGGAGACCTCTAGAATGAGTTCATCTGCGACCGTTGCCGACTTGTTGAGCACTTGGAGAACAAGATTCTTGATCTCGAGGCCCAACTAGCTGGTACAGTAATCCTGAATTGTTAGAGTTCCAGGAACTGATTAGTACGCCCTATAGAGAGATAGTGTGCTCAGCCAAGCCAGGTAGGGGGGAAGATACAGACCAGATAGGGCGAGAGAGCTGGGTTACAGTAGGGCGTAAACGTAGAAAGGGGCACAAAATTCCAAGAGGGGCGGCATCTCCAGAGATCGCAGTGACCAACCGTTTCGCGCCACTGCAGGACGAGTTGGCCCACGATCCTGAGAGTGGGAGGACTGAAGAGTCCCAAGGCACCCAGGTGGCCTCTTCCTCCAAGAAAAGGGAGTTGGTGATAGTGGGGGATTCAATCATTAGAGGGATAGATAGCATAGTCTGTTTGCACGACAAGGAGTCTCGCATGGTCTGTTGCCTGCCTGGTGCCCAGGTTGGAGACCTCCTGGAGAGTGTGGACAAGCTCCTGACATAGGAAAGGGTAGGTTCGGGGTTCTGCAAGAAAAATTTATTGAGCTAGCGGGGAAGATTAGGAGCAGAACCTCCACGGTAGTCTTCTCTGGAATTCTACCAGTACCACGTGCAAGCAAAGGGAAGCAAGCCTTTATATGGAGGTTTAACACGTGGTTACAAACCTGGTGTAGGAAAGAGGGGTACAGGTTTATGGGGCACTGGGACTCCTTTTGGAACAGGGGTGACCTGCACAAGCGGGACGGGTTGCACCTGAACCGGAGGGATACAGCTGAACTGGGCCAGCGTATGCTTAGGGTAGCAGAGGGTTATTTAAATTAGGGTCTGGGGGGGCAGGGAGGTTATACAGTGAGATGGGTAGGGATAGACAGACTGCCAGAATAGAACACACCATGGCTAAATATTTTATTAGTAGAGAGGAAACAATGCTTGTAAATCAGTCAGAGAAGCACTGTAATAGAGGTGGTTCTGGGCAGTTGAGGGCAGGGGTGGAGGGCAGGAGAGGCACACGTGGTACCCTGAAATTCCTCTGTTTAAATGCTAGAAGCATAAAAAATAAAATTCTCAATCTGGAAACCGTTATGAGTAAAAGTAACTTTGATGTTGTTGGGATTACAGAGACGTGGCTTGGTGCAGGGGATGGGGATGAGTACAATGTAGAGGGATACAAGCTGCTAAAAAAAGATAGAATCAATAGAAGAGGAGGAGGCGTAGCTCTCTATATAAAGGATAACCTTAATACTCAGGAAATACCAGGAATGGAGCCCCTTGGTGTTAGTGAAGACATATGGATTAAGATATTGGGGGAAAATGAAAAAGGTCTGAATGTTGGAGTATGCTATAGGCCACCAGCGTCAGACAGCAATGTCAGTAGTATGCTCTTTGATAACATTAAACTAGTATGTCAGGAGGGTGAGACAATAGTAATGGGGGACTTCAATTACCCTTCAATTAATTGGGAAGCTGTGTCAGGTCAAGGTAAATGTGAGGAAGAGTTTTTGGATGTTGTAAATGACTGTTTTTTGATACAGCCTGTTACTCAACCCACGAGAGAGAACACAATCCTAGATCTGCTTCTGTGTAATAATCCTGATAGAATCGGCAGTATTGAGGTAGGGAAACCACTCGGTACAAGTGACCATAGTTCAGTTACATTTGTTTTTTGGCAAGTTTTTTGGCAAGTTAAGTCTGCATTCTCCAAAGCTATAGTATTCAACTTTAGGCAAGCTGACTTTATTAAGATGCGTGATTATACAAGGAATATAAACTGGGTACCTCTTCTAGGTGGTAAAACTGTCAAAGAAATGTGGTGAATATTTAAAGCGATTATTCTGGATGTACAGCGTAAATTCATTCCGCAAGTGAGAAAAGGAAAGCTGAAAAAGAAGCATCCACAGTGGATGAATAAGTCGCTACGGAACAGTTTGAAACAAAAAAGGAAATTATTTAGAAAATACAAGTTGGAGAGCTCAGATAGTAATAAGATTGAATACAGTAATATGCGAGCTCAAGTTAAAAAAAAAATAAGAGAAGCCAAAAGGTGTTTTGAAAAACAGATTGCACTAGATGCAAAGAGCAACTCTAAACATTTTTTTCAATATTATGGTCAAAAAAGGATAGTTAAGGATGAAATAAGAGGTATAAGAAATAAGGATGGGGTTATGGTTTACGATAACAAAGCTATTGCTGATACACTAAACAGTTACTTTGTGGAGAGTTTCACTAGTGAGGTGTTTTTGCATATGCCTTCAGGTGCAGTCAGTTCTCAGAGACTTATAGAGGAAATTGATTTAAATGATGCAGAAGTACTAGATAAACTTCAAAAACTTAAAACAAATAAGGCAGCAGGCCCTGATAGAATATATCCAAGAGTTCTCAGAGAACTAGCAGAGGTGGTTTACAAGCCTCTGACAGTTATTTTTAAGCAATCCCTTAAAACCAAAAAACAGGAGAATGACTGGAAACATGGCAGTGTAGTACCTATCTACAAGAAAGGAGACTGGACTGAACCAGGAAATTATAGGCCTGTCATCTTAATTTGTATCGCATGCAAAATACTGGAATCCGTCATTAGGGATAATTTGGAATTATTCCTGGAACGAAATGGTGTTCTAAATGATAGCCAACACGGTTTTTGCAGAGGGAGGTCGTGCTTAACAAACCTCCTGGACTTCTTTGAGGAAGCTACAGCATGTCTGGACTCAAACCAAGCTTATGATATTATCTATTTGGACTTTCAAAAGGCATTTGACAAAGTTCCACACGAGAGACTCATATTGAAAATGACATCTGCAGGAATTATAGGAGCTATCACTGAGTGGGTTCGAAGTTGGTTTTCTAATAGAAAGCAGACTGTAACTGTGGGAGGAATTGTATCAGAGCAGGGTCCTGTATGAAGTGGAGTCCCACGGGGATCGGTGTTGGGGCCTTTGCTATTTCTTATATACATAAATGATCTTGATGCAGAGGTTAGTAGTAAAATAGTAAAATTTGCAGATGACGCAAAACTAGGGGGTCTAGCCAACAGTATAGAATCAACTAAGGTAATACAGGAAGACCTAAACAGCATCCAAAAGTGGGCAGATACCTGGCAGATGACATTCAATTTAAATAAATGTAAAGTCTTGCATGTGGGAAATAAGAACCTTAGACAAGACTACTTCATGGGTGGAAAAAAACTAGAATGTGCTCAATTTGAAAAGGACTTGGGAGTAATGGTTGACCCAAGCTTAACAGGATCTAGGCAGTGTGCTGTAGCAGTAAAAAAGGCCAACGGGATGCTGGGATATATAGCCAAAAGTATTGAGTATAAATCTAAAGAGGTTATATTGAAATTATACAATGCCTTAGTCAGACCGCACCTGGAATACTGTGTGCAGTTCTGGGTACCGCGCTATAAAAAATATATCGAAGCTCTAGAAAAGGTTCAAAGAAGGGCAACTAAATTAGTTCCTGGCATGAAATATAAAAGCTATGAGGAAAGACTCAAGTTACTTAACCTATTTAGACTAAGCGAGAGGAGGCTTAGGGGTGATTTAATTGAGGTATTTAAATTTATAAAAGGAATCAATAAGGTTAACTATTATAGATTCTTTAGGGTGAGTTCAGTCTGTAAAACAAGAGGACATAAATGGAAACTAGTTAAGAGTAAGTTCCGCACTGATGTAAGGAAATATAATTTTACACAAAGAGTTATCAATACATGGAATAGGTTGCCAGGTCATGTAGTTGAGGCAGAGACCCTTGCTGTGTTCAAGTCTAGACTTGATGCAGTTTTGGATACTCTTTAATTAAGAAATGGCGAGCTTAGTTGGGCGAAATGGCCTGTTCTCGTCATCATATGTTCTTATGTTCTTATGTTCTTATGTTTTTGTTCTGTTTTTTTTTATTCCTCATGGGCTGGGAAGCGTATTGTTTTCGTTCTGTTTTTATGCTTCCCAGCCCACTGGGCTGGGAAGCATATTGTTTTCGCTCTCTTTTTTTTATGCTTCCAAGCCCACCATGGGCTGGGAAGCATGTTGTATTTGTTTTTTTTTCCTTCTGTTTTTCTCCCAGGTATAGAAATATACTGTAACTCCGATTTACACCAAATTTGGTATGCATGTCTGTTATGACATGAACTTGCATGAACGTGCATGGAATATTTTGGCCCCACCCCGATATTTACAAAAAAATCCTTTTTTAGGGTGTTTTTCTAGGCGATAAGCCTCCTAGGTCATAAGTCTAGGGAATGTGAAATCTGGTGTAGCCCAAAGGGTCTATTAATCAAATTGCACAGGGTTCATGGATATCTGCTATAATTTGGATGTTACCTGGATCAAAGGTGTACCTAAGTGATAAAATGATGAAAACAGATTTTTCCCACGGCTATAACTCCAAAACGGTAAGAGCTATTCACACCAAACCTGGTAGGTTTCTGGCATATGTGTATGCAATTCTGTCATAAACACACAGATGTGGGGGGCGAAGCCCCCTTCTATAAAAAATGTTATGAAATATGATCTCAAAATATAATGGGATTCTATGGCAATACTTGTCAAGTCATGTCATGTCAAGTTGAACAGATATAAAATTTTCGTTTCCACCATATTTGCTTGGAGTGTCCAAGAAGTTTTGCATCATTTCACCCCTAGGTGGCGCTATAACTAAAACAATTGAATTCCTGCTCATAACTTTTGATGTCTTTAGCTTAGAATTACGATTCTTCTTTCTTTTGATTCCTTGAGTCATGTCAAGTTGAACAGATGTAACATTTTCATTTCCACCATATTTGGTTGTCCGCCATTTTGAATGTTAATGAAAACAGTCTTTTCGCTACTCCTTCCACAAATTTTCTCCAATCTAGCATAGTGCATAGTGAGAGCATAGTGAGACTATGCCCTATGAAAGTTATCCATGGATTTTTGATTATTGAAAGCTTTTGCCCGTAATGTGCTAACAAGGTCAACAGCAAAGATGCCAAACAGAAAGTGAGGCCATATCTCACCAATACTTTTATGTACTGACACCAAACTTAGTGTGCATGCTTGAAACCAGACCCTGAGGATTTCCAATAAGTTTTGTGTCATTTAACCACTTGGTGGTGCTATAGTTAAACAGGAATTCAGGACATATCTCAGCTATGCTTTTGTGTATTGACACCAAACTTGGTACTTCTGTTTGGCACCATACCTTTAGAATAGCCAAGCACTTAGATGCTATTTGAATACTAGGTGGTGCTCTACATGAACATGACATGGAGGCAATATCTCAGCAACCCTTTTGTGTGCTGACGCCAAACTTAGCGCCTGTCTTTGGCACCATGCCTTCAGGGTACCCAAGAACATTTTGTGTCATTTGACCAATAGGTGATGCTATAGCTGCACAGCAATTAAGGCCATATGACAGCAAAACTTCTGTGTATTGACACCAAATCTGGAACGTGTCTTTGCACCATGCCCTGCCAAAAAGTTATTTGCCATTAGACTGGTAGCTGGCACTGTAGATAAAAAGGAAGCGAGATCATATCTCAACAAAACATTTGTATTTTTATATCAAACTTGGTAGCTTTACTTTGCAACTCCTGAGGTTGCCCAAGAAGTTCAATGTCATTTGACATCTAGGGGGCACTAAAATTAAAAAATCTTGTAAGTCCTCAACACGTTGCCCAAAGAAGTTGAAATTTCATATATTCTTTCTTGTGCACATGTCCTAACAAATCCTAAAATAATAATTTCACCAATCACCAATGAGGATTCAGCAGCCTATGATTACCATTGTAAATGGCTGATCACCATGAAATTTTATCTATACAGGCATGCCGTAATCAGGAGGGTGTGCATCAAATTGTAAAAAACCTCTGAATACTTAAATGCTTGAGTTCTGTTACATCTTATAAATTTAATAACAGGCTAACTGTAAATGCAAGATAAAAATATAGATCCAAATGTAATGTTTTGTTTTGTATTTTTATTGTACATAACCATTTATGTAATGCAACAACTTCAACCAATCAATTACACTGCAACATTCTCAACCTTCAGTAAAAATCATAAACCTGATTCCTGTCTTGTGTCTGATCCACATAGCATTCTTTTGCTCAGATTCTCCTACCGGCCATAACCTTTAAGTCTGTCAAGTCTGCAGCTCAGCAATTGTTTTCAGTGTTCATAATGAATGATACATCAAAAAATAGATTAGATAACATAGAAATTACTTTATTATCTGAATTTTATTGTGCATGGTAGAATCTGCCACACCTACATTTAGAAATTATACTTGGCTACCTCCAGCTTCACCTTGAGGTATAACTGAGGTGAACTCAACAAAATGCCACTAAAAATGTCAATAAATGTGACAAGAACAAGTGAGTTGAAATAATGAATATGTATGTTCACTGATTCACAAGAGAATTATGAGAGGTTATACAAGGAGTGTACACAGTGGATATGTAGACTATCACTTGGTAATAGACAGCGTCTGAGTCCTCACACTATATAAAGGTTTACAGATGGTAACTTGGTAGTAGTAAAAGGGTGAAATTGTCATTGTATAGTAGCACAGGTGAGCTGATGTACCATTGCTCTTCAATCAGGGACAGCAAAGTCTGATCAGTTCCTTGACTCAGGACGTCACAAAGCATGTCCAAGAGGTGTTCCAGCATGTTGTTATCCAAGATCATCTCTTCTGAATGTTTGTTTTGGTTGATCCAGTTTTCTTTAAAGTGTTTAATTGGTGTTTAACAGTTTAATTGCAATCATTGATCTCACGTTTGTGAAGAACAGCTTGTTTATAGTCCTGTTCATGGCATTAAAAGTGGTGGTAATTTGCCTTGTCAGCAGTGTGAGTGTGTGCTCAATGCAGACCCTTGGAACTCTCTCTCTCTTATTGGTGAATGCAGTTTTGGGCCATTGCCTCAGCTGTACTTGTTCTTAAATGATGAGTTAAATGATGCTCTGCTGTGGTTGGTCTCACCATCTGTTGTTGTGTATCTGCTGTCTTCTGTTCCACCTAATGTTGCCTTGTTTTTTGTAGTTGGTCTTGCAACTGTCATTGTGAAGATGTGTGACTGAGTCCTCATGAAATTGTGGTATGCCGATCAATTATCCATATGTAAGTTCCTGCAAGACAAGAGAAAGCTTTTTTACTAGAAAGCTGGCATTCAACATGTATCTTTGTTCATGACAGGCACAATTAAGCAACCATCTGTAACATAATAAACTTAAAGAGAAATTTATAAGGACATTTAATAATATAAAAAGCATGTATGAAATGTAGGCATATTGACATACTGACTGTTTTTATTTTTTGATCAGTGAAGACAACATTTCCTGCACTAGTGAAGTTGTTGTAATGAACCATACTGATGTATGGTTACCTGATATTTTTCAATTCAGGATCTGGAGTTTCAGTCATTACTTCTCTCTTGAAATCAATAATTTGTTGCTGAAATATATGAATGAAATCAAAAGGCAGTTCATTATTGCATGCTCCTTTCAATGATAGATTGAGCAAAGTGAGCAAATTTGGAAGTTACTCATAGTAGCATGTATACAAAACATGAAAAAAGTGATGTAATAAACAAGCAAACAAATATTTCACATATTTGTCAACGCCAACATAATTAACAGATAATTTGTCTTTGAAATTGTTCTTTTCTCTCAATGTTCAAATTTGTTACAAGAACAACCTAGGTACATGCTATCCCAGCTTCTGAGTGAAAGAGTAAACACTGAAATGAATAAATACATACATAAATAAATACTTACATAAATAGATACATACATAAAATGTGAATAAACCAACACATAAAATATGAACTACATAGACAAATCTGCCATACCTGGTACAACAATAACATAGGCATATGGTTCCTTAGTTTCTGAAAGAATACAGAAGCAAACAAATGGATGCATACAAACATACATGAATAATAAATAAAGCATAGTGTGGTGACCTCACCACTCCCCGCCGTTTTCTGCTAATGCGCCGCAAGGAATCTCCAAAAATTAATACAAAATATTCCTCAAAGTCTGATGCAAAAGGTTTATTGTACATGGTTCAAAATCACATACAGTAAACCAGGCTGGTCCGCGCGGAGCAGTAGCATCATCAGTCATAACCCCAAGCAGTCCCCCAAAGCAGTCCCCTAAGCAGTCAGGCAAGCAGTCCGGCAAGCAGCCCCCCCAAGCTGTCCAGCAAGCAGCCCCCCCAAGCAGTCAGCCCCATCCCCAAATGCATCTCCCTTTTTATGCTTATTCCCTTAGCCCCTCCTGGAGCTTAGACTCAGACCCCCTCCTTCAGTTTCATAACACACATTCTGTACACTATTTTTCCAAGATCACACCTGTCTAATTAAAAATAATTACCCCGCCTTGGCTGTACACTATTATCTCCAAGACTGCGCATATCTAATCTATAAAAAATAACTGTCCTTTCTTGACCTGCTCTGCCTTGGCTATACTCCATAAAGAATCCCTGTTTGCGACCCCCCTTTTTTAGAGTCCAACTCTTTTATCTTACACTAAGGGTCCATCATCCGAGCAGTGCTCGGACAGTGTCCAACTCTCATTAACAGCCCCACAACAGGCCTTACTTGGCATACAGGTATCTCACAGCTGCATACCCCTCCCGCAGTCTCCTGTACTCTCTTGACCCTTCTTTCTAGTTTCTGCTAACAGGCTTACAAAGTATAATAGGATACATTATTATTTATTTAAGGCCTATAGTGTTAGGTTGTTTAATTAATAGAGTAAATGGCTCATATACCAATAACTTCAGTTAATATATCAATAACTGCAGTTAAAATAAAAAACTAACATCTATTGGCAATGCTTATAATGTTTGTTGGCAATAATTTATCTCCACCAAGTAACAAGCTTAATCGTACCACGTCAAGCTCCGCATTTCTCTGGTGGGGTGAAAGTGGCAATGCTTACAATTTCCACATGGGGTATACACTTAATCAGAAATTTTCCACAACATTTCCCCCCTCTGTGACTTGTAAGTCACACCATCAAACCATCCCTCTGGTCTGCTGTCAGACTCCGTCTGGCCTGGCAGCAAAACGCCCTCAAAATGATGACTGTCGCTTAGAGGGGGTTTAACAGTAGAGCAGAGCACAGTGTGGAAAACATCCCCTCCCTGTTTAACGGGGAGTGGGTAAAAACCACTCTGTGCTCCTGTCCCTACACAACATCATCATAATAAGCGTTATTACAAGCTGTATCATGAGAAGTCAATAATCATAAATCATAAGCAGTAAAATATAAGAACCTTAGTCAGTCAGATATAAGAACATAAACATAGTCAGCCCGCATCAACTCTCCAGTGGGTTAACCAACAAGGCAGACTCCCTAATCGGACTTCCTGCCACTTACATAGGCCACCAGTAAACCAATTTGCCAGTAGTTGCCACCCAGGATTCCTCCAGTGCTGCAGCCAGGTGCAAGCTGTTTCACTGAACGTTGCCAGGGCACACCCCCCAGTGTCTTTAAGGCATACATTGTCATGTGGCCCCCCTCCACACAGATGTTGGCTGTAGTTGTAGTGGTCTGCAGTCCTCTCTCACCCGTCACCTGGATTGAAGCTGCTTTTCACCAGAGCCCCTGTGACAACAACAACTGGGCAAATCATGGCCATCAGTGCCACTCAACGAGGCTCGCTGTGGGCTGACTTGCGTACACTGTAATTTTTTCAAAAAACATATTAAAATGCATCAAATAATTCACCTGCTAAGCATGGTTACATCAGTAATTGGACCAACCACAGTATTATCAAACATCTCACATTAAAAAATATAATCAGACTTTATTATAAAATTACGCAAGCAGCTAAGCAGATTAATGTCTTCTCTTCTCCCATGGTCTGGAACCGGAGTCGTTGGACCAGTGGACAGAGGAGAGGTTGCTAGCACTTCACTCAGCCATTGCTGGTCATAATTCTTCTTTGGCAGAGGTGCATAAACTAACTCTGTGTGGGTAATTAACTATCTGCCATAGGTCAGGGAGCACTTGGCTCCTGTAAACGTATTTCAGCTTCTGTCTTCATGTGAGTGTGTAGTCAGTGTAAGTGTGGTGTTTCTTCAGTCCAGGCGTTTTGTACACCGCAGAGGGCCATTACTGTGGAGAGGTTACTGTCATCTTGTCATCCAGTCCAGTCAGCATTTACCTGTTCTGGCAAAAAGGGGTGTTTATCATGTGCGTCGGTCTTCTTGTAAGCACTTCATGTGGCGCTAACCCAGTGATTCAATGGGGCTGCCCACACATGTATATTAGCGCTAAAGGCAACACTTAAATCCATGACAGTCCAATTTCTGCCATCAGCTTAGTAAGTTTTAGTTTTCAAAGTTTAGTTTGCTCGCTCCACTGCACCTCCACTGGCCAGGTGATAAGCGCAGTGGGCTCCCAGACCAATTTAAAGGCTTTCAGAAATGCTCTGTATTACTGTATTTACAAAATCCAAGCTATTATCACTTATCAACTCCATGGGCAGGCTCCACCTGGGTATGATTCCTCTCATCAGTGCTTTAGCCACAGACAGAGCTAAAATATGCTGAAAATTTTCAGCACATTTTAATATTTACAATATTATACATTATATTATACATGCCCCCTTTTGACACATGGTCCTGATCATGCGTCAACTTGGTGAGGAAAAAAAACGCAGCGCGTGGCAAAACAAGTTTGCCTTTTGGGCCAGGCCATAGTTTATGGCCCTCATCCCAAGTGCAGTCTTTTCATCACAAGATATTGTCTCGTTCATCAGCTCCCGTCTCCAAAACTGAAACATCATTAAGAGAAAAGGGGTTAAGCAGTTCAGGAAAAAACACCATCTGTAAGAGTGAGGAGGCTAGAGTGGTTGTGGCCTTTTTTGCAGCTTCATCTGCCATCGCATTACCTAGGATAACAGAATCAGTATTTAAAATGTGAGTTTAAATTTCACAATAGAGACAGCTTTAGGTAGCAGAATAGCATCCAATAAATTAAGCACAAGTGTCTGGTGCGCAATAGGTTTGCCAGAGGAAGTGAGAAAACCTCTCTAATGCTATAGAGCTCCAAAATCATAACAAACATCAAATGCACACTTAAAGTCAGTATAGTTATTAACCAATTAATCTTTGGCTATGTGGCAGGCTCTCATCAGTGCAAATAGTTCAGCTGCCTGAGAGACAGATAAGAGGAAGGTTTAGCACTTTCTAGCACAGTGTGTTCTGTGCGGACAGCAAAGGGCTCCCACTCATCGGACAACGCTGAGCAGAGCCGTCCACAAACAAGTTAAGATCCAGGTTAAGCAGAGGAATATCAGAAAAGTCAAGGCGTGGTTTACAAAACGTCAAAAAGAATAACTCCAAAGCTATGGAGCTTGTGAATTTACTGAACAGCTTTAAACTGTCCCAACATGTAAATAAAGCCACTCGTCACAATGATAACATTCTAGACTTAGTAATAACGACAGGATTAAACATTAATAATGTTTCAGTACACTCTCAAAACAAAAATAAAAACTTACATATCCCCTCAGACACCTCCCAATGCCACACACAAACACACACATGCAACTAACTTTCTCCTCACACCTGTGCGCTATCTGTAATCCCAGCATTCTCCTAATTTCATTAGGAATCCTACAATCATCAAATTAGTCTACAACATGGCCCAGTCTCTGGGTGACTCCCCAGCTCACATCTCACTCAGCCCCTCTACTCTTACGTATCAATGAATCAAGCCCATCTTTAACCTGATGTTCACCCTCGTACAACAAACCAGCACGCTGACCATCTCTACGCACTCTCAGACCTCAAGCTTGTACACAGACATTTAATAAATTCACCCTTCTACCCCTGTATCTCTCCCAGCCAGGATCCTTGCTTAGTCCCTTTAACACCACTTACAAATCCAGGTTAAGTTCAACTTTTATCCTAATGGCCAAAGTATTCGCTAGCTTAATATATTCTCGTACATGCACTCTAATTAGAACGTTTCTCCAAATTATTGCTGGAGCCCTTTCTAAACCCATAGTTTCAAATGCCCAATTGCTCAGCTGATTTAACACATAAGATCCGTCAGACTTATTCGCCATTCACACTCATTCACACAAACCGCCGGCTTCATACACACGCGCAACCTCCCTTTATTGGGCCTCTGCAGCACTCTCAGGAGGTTCGTAGTGCACTACTGCTGGGTCTAATCTCACTCTCTATTTATGACCCTCCGTCGACGGTTCAAGCCGACTCCCTTTACGGCTCCTCAGGTACGTTCCCCCTACTCTTCATAGCAGCGTGGGCCACAGATCGCAGAAACACCGCCCTCAGGTCAGCACATACAGCTGGCCTCAGACGCCCACACACTACTGCACAGCCACTTGCCCGTGCAGACCTTTCTCCGTTACATCACACAGAAACACAGAAAAAGCAGTATCCACAAGTGCTATGCCCCTCTCAACCTGTCCGTACAGACCTCCCCCTGATTCACTTCCTTACACAGGTAAAAGCGTGATCCACAGACTGCCTTATTGTGCCCTGCCTGTCTGCCCCCAACTTCTGACTGCTGTACCGAGTTTATAACGACCTGAGTCAAAGCAACAGTGAATGCCACACACACGAAAAACCACCAAACAATCAACACAGTCAACATACACTCAGTCATACCATCTCACATTCACCATTTTCATGCACTCAAACAACAAATTGCATCAGACTTTGGTTTTACTTTCTGTGTTCTTTTTAGGAGAGGCTACGCTGCCTTGGCCTGAGCGAATACAAGCTGCTCTCAAACACAACTAGTATTAGCAGACTTTGGAAAAAGGCTCTGCTTACCTGCTTTAACCAGTAATTTGGGGCACACAGTGACTTTCACAAGCCCAGATACTACATCTGACTATAGATAAACAGTGTGCAAAGGGATCCTTACAATCTCTAGCTCAATGCCTTGCATGAGCACATCCGATCCACAGGATGATTGCTCAGAAAATGGCAAAGCACTTAACAGAATAAGGGACTGGGCTGCTCCGGTATCTCTAAGGATGCGCACAGGGCAACGCACAGTGTCTGTATCAGAAAGTGAAACAAACCCATCTAAAAGAAAAGGTTCAAATGAGGGGTCAACAGATGACATTGCTAACCGGCTATTGACAGGCAGAGACAGAGTGTGAATAAGACCTACACTCTTTGCAGGACCTTGTGATTTCTGTAGCTGGGTTTTATGTTTTAAAGCCGTCCAACTTCATGGCAGTAAAAACATTCACGGGTTTCACCAGAGGGGGTCAGGGGACTTGGAAGACTTGGGCACACTAAGTGCGGCTTTCAAACTGAACTTGCGCCCAGTAACATCTCGCCTTAGAGATAAGAACATACCGTTATGGGTGAGCACAAACTCATCAGCCATGACAGCTGCTACAGACAGCGAAGAGACCTTTTGCTCATTTAGATATAGAACAATCTTTTCAGGAAGGCAACTTCTAAACTCTTCTAACAACAATAACTCTTTCACTTGCTCGAAATTTGACACTTTGCTGGCAGAGCACCACTTATCAAACAAGTTAGCTTTCACACGAGCAAATTCAACAAATGTCTGATTAGTAGCTTTAGCAGTGTTCCTAAATTTTTGCTAGTATGCTTCTGGCACTAGCTCATAAGCTTGTAACACCATAGCTTTCACAGCATTGTACTCTAAGCCTTGCTCCAAAGACAAAGTGGAGCACACTTCCTGCATTTTCCCAGTGAGTTTACTCTGAAGGAGTAAAGACCATACAGTTTTCAGCCAACGTAAATTTGCAACGATTTGTTCAAACATCGAGAAGTAGGTATCCACATAACTTTCCTGGAACAAAGGGTACCAGTCGAATGTGTTTAGTCACGTCAAAGTCAGGGGATTCAGTAGAAGCGCCACCGGATGCAGGCACAGGAGAAGAGGCGCTGATGATCACAGGTGCAGCGGGAGAGGCAGGTATCGGAGAGGGTGCAGGCACTGCAGGGGCAGCTGCCGACAGAGATGTGCCGGTTTTTGACCGTCATGACAAAGGAGTAGAAGCAGGTCGAGGTCTGTCCTCGATTGCCAACTCCAGCTCTTTAAGCTTGATTTCCCGGTCAGTCTCAAGCTCAAAAGCCCGAAGATGCAGAAGCCAGTTCTGGTACTCCTGCCTACACAACTCTAATTCAAGTTCCTTCATGCGCAACATGAGCATTTGATCACCCCGAGGCGAGTGAGGATCACCAGGATCTATGCGGACGGATGCTTTGGCTTCAACTGTTGCCACAGCCTGTAGCGTCCGGGCCTGAGAAGCAACACCCAAGACCTCATCTCCCTCAGGGAGGATCTGCTGCAACACCAACTCCGCGTACAACGCGGCCTTAATCTCCCGCTTCCTCGCAGTACAAGACACCGAAATATCTGTCGTCTGCTACTAGGAGCAAATCTTATTTATGGCACAGTTCGAATTGTTCCAGAGAGGGACAAAGAGTAAACTGCTCAAAGTTATCTCAAAGCCATCACCACAAACCAACTGTATTCCACAGTCCAACAAACACACAAGCACCAACACCCCCCCACCACAAGAACAAGTGCTGGAAAAAAAAGCGGACCAGCCCCCAATCTGTTACAGGGTCTAGGGTCAGACCGTAACAGGGATAAAAGGGGAGACCAAAGTCGCGATAGGGAAAGTGTAACAAAATTTATTACATAAACATAAAAAAGTAAAAAAACTCAGGAGTTGATAAAGCCAAAATAACAAACAGAACACACTCTAACAAGGGAGGGAAACTAACTGACCTAACACAAAATAAACATCAAAACAAAAAAAAATACAGTAAAACTTCCCTTTCTCCCTTTCTAACGAAACTAGTGTGAAAAAAAGAGATCGAGAAGAAAATGGCATCGACTCCCTACTTCCCACACCCAATAATAGTGTTACGGAAAACCAAAAGCAATACTCACAAATACACATGAACGAGGATCTAAGCATACACACGATGAAGTACGAATAGCAACTACAAATACATAAGCGAATAAGACAGCGAACATCGGGGGTGACAAGTGGTCTTCTTCTTGCGCAAGCTGAGCCTCTTTGATGAGAGCGGGCCGACCAGGAAATGAGGGAAGGCTCCAATCACGGGCGAGTGGAGGAGACACCAAACGAAGGACACACTTTAGGGAGGGGATGAGATGTGACCTGGGGAAACATAAAAAAAAAATAAATACATTGGGAAAACGAATAAATACACAACCACAAACGACCATGGTCGTAACACCAGTAACAAATAATATAAAAGGTTCAGGATTTTGTCCAAGCACTTTCTTTAGGCACCACTTCTGCACTTTATAGAATATTGCAGACTGTTCTTCATTTAATGATCTCAGTAAATGCAATGCATCTTCTCTACGCATTGGAACATGGTTAGTTTCAATAGTACAAGTAGTTTGTGGGTTCGCTATAAGATCTGGGATAAGTTCCTCAATACTGTTTTCCTCAGGCATTACTTTACCCTTCATCATTTTTAGACAAACAAGACGTTCTCTTTCTATCTCAAGATATATTTGAACCCAGGCATCTTCCAAGTCAATATCGTCTTCCAAAATCTGTTTAGCTTTCTCTATTTCAATAACTTTCTTTTTCAAATATTGCTCCATTAGAATTGACAATTGATTGCACTCTTTGTATACCACTGCTACATCTCACAGCACCATTCTCATCTCATCAAAAATCTTCATATGAGTCAAAATCCACAGGCTTAAGCTGACTGTCTTCATCATATGTTAAGAAAAGCTGCAGAAATGAATGATGGTATTTTTCTGGATCTTTTGTGGGTGAAAATCTTGGATATCTCACAACTGCAGGTTGAGTTTGTGTCCTTTGTTTCACAAAACCAATATTGTTTAGTTTAATTATTTCAGTTTCTGATTAATCTTTTCTTGTGGAAACCTCTGACTTTGACATTACTCTGTATTCAGAACAAAAACTGGCAAGACATATGTTGCGAGGCCCACTAGGCTAAGTAGCTCGACTATGCCACCTTGGGACTCCACCCAACAGATGTTGTGCAAACAACTCCCTCAGGTAAGGTTGTAAAAGGAAGGAACAGAGACAGAAAGTGTTAAAAAAAAAAACAATTTATTGAAAACAAGAATCCTGGAAGGAATTGACCAAAGGGAAAATGCAAGAAAGGATGTCAAGCTTTATTACATTACCAATATAAAATTACAAAAATACTGGGGTCAAAACAGTAGATGAATAAAATCTACACAAGCTACCGCAGTGCTGGACAATGCACAGAATAGGCCAACTGCAAGGGGGAAAACCTGCCGCACAGGGAGAAAATGCCTGCTCACCACACCACTTACCACACGTGCTCATGCCTCCACACTCACACACACACTGCAAGAGAAAAGTTATTAAGTGCAATGCAACCTTAACCACATGTAAGTGCAAGAGAAAGGGGAAACCTGTACTGACAAACCCCGCCCCTTGCAGTGCGGCCACACTGCTCCAGAAGCAATCTAAAAAAAAAACAGTCAGTGACCCAGTTGGTTTGCCGGAAAAATGGGGGGGGGGGGGGGGCAATTTACATACATTCATTAATTTACATACATTCAAATATATATTCATTAATTTAACAAGTAAAATTCTATAGACCACCGACTGAGGTGGGCCTACTACAACAAAACCCCCAGTCAGGGGACAGTGGATTGCAACGCTAGGAAACCCAAGCCAGGTGTTATCACTAGTGGAGTGAACTCCCACGTTAATCACAGTCCAAGGCGCACAAACTCAGCTGGCTATCCCCAGATGAACCGCACTAAATACGCGTTCAGAAAAGTATCAGGGCAAAAACAACAGCGACTGTTCCTGTAATGATAAGAGCATGGTAAAGAAAACTATGTAGCCGCTAGCTAAGCCACAATTAAATATAAAATGTTTGGGATCAACCAAGCACCGTAGCCATACTCATGGTCTCCTCCCGCAATAGCACTCCCCCACCCATCAGGGAATTCGGTCCGAGATCTACATAAAAGCAGACCAATACAGCTGGTTCAAAAAAGAAATAAAAGAGCGAAGAGCAGCGGTGCTGCATAGGTGCTTCTAGAGACTTTGAGGCTTTTGGGAATGTCTTCCTGGCTTTTATGCTTTCTTGCATAAGTCTCACAACCTTTTTGTATTTTATTCACACGAATATTTTCTCTCAATTAGTTGATGAACTCATGAAAATCAATAACTCTAAAAAATTAACCTCCAACTATATATACTGATCTCCAACTCAAATAATATAATAACAATACCAACAACCAAGTGGGAAGCTGACCTAGCCCTCTCTCCCAACCCTGATTTCTGGGAACAAATCTGTAAGAATACCTTCTCCATGACCACTAACACAAACCTGCATCTCATACAATATAAAGTCATTCACAGAACTCACATTACTGAAAGTAAAAAGTTTAAAATGGGACTAGCCAACATAGATATCTGTTCACAATGCACTTCAGGTAGCACAGACAACTATCTTCACGCCATCTGGCTCTGTCAACCAGTCCAGTCTTTCTGGATCACGGTTACTGAGACACTCTCCACCATCCTGAGCTACAGAATCCCACCATCCTCAACACTCTGTCTCCTTGGTGATATCTCCAAAGTTCACATCCCATCAAAACTCAGGAATCCATTGCTCATTTCTCTAACTGTCGCTAAGAAAGTAGTCCTCCAAAACTGGAAATCAAGGAAATCCTGTCACATCACTCACTGGACTAATCTAATTTCAGAATACATTTCAATGGAAAAAAGTAATGCTCACAAAAAGAAACAAATATCAGCCTTTGAACACATTTGGTACCCATTTCTAACTTTTCTAAATTCAATCCAAATATAACTACAAGCCGTGTATATTACCAGACACATACCCCCCTGCTCCCCTTTTTCTGGCGCCTTTCTGTATTTCTCAGAACTGTATCTCAGAATTCTCAGAATATTCTCAGAATTTTCCCGATATTTGATCTGAGAATATTCACGCAAGCTTGCTGCATTTTCCTGATATTTGGTCTGAGAATATTCACGCACGCCTGCCTGAAAGTCTGCATTCTTCTGAGAATAGTTGCGCAGAGATTCCTGAAACACTAGATTTCCGCAGTACTTGGACTGTGAACGTTCACACTCATACCGCTGAAAATCTAAGTCTTTGTGATATTTGTCCTGACAGTTCTTAAGCTTCACTCTGTACTCAGTCTTATTATAGTATCTTTCCCGTTCTCTTGTGGCTTTTGAAGTTTTTTCTATGTCATTAAACTTCATTTTTCGTAGATGCACTTTTACACTCTCCGTCATTTCATTCTTACGTATTCCTGCACAAACATTTCTTTCATCTCTTTGCTTAGCACATGCAACAACCTCATAATGATTCCCACTACAGTGTTTTAAATAGATTGCATAATTTGTAAATAACTGCGCATCTCCATTATGAGGATGTGCATTCCATCTCCCATCATTAAAAGTCATGATAGTTGTTTCTGAAAAGTCAGCCGCAGCAAAAATGTCTATTTCTGTTACCCATGAACCGGAGTAAAACATTCTTGATTTTGTCAAGTACTGCAGCACTGGTGTGTTTTCATCTCTCTCTTTCAAATTTGACACTGTTCTTTGCAAGGTGTTGCACAACAACACGTCGGATTTTCAAATGCTTTTGTTCATTTCCACATATCGCATGAGCTAATGATCTGAAGAAGCAATTACCATCTGGTTTGATAGACTTTGTCTTACAGGGACCTCCCATGGGACTAAAATTTATTTCATCCACATCAATGTTTTCATTAGCCAGTTGTAAACGTTTAGGCAAGGCAAAGCAAGTTTATTTATATAGTACATTTCGTACACAAGGCCATTCAATGTGCTTCATACAAGGCATATAAAACATTGAATAAGAAATACAGAACAAGATAAATAAAACAAAAAAGAGATACTGCAGTGTATAATCTCTTTTTAAACAAGAATTTAACAAACATAAACAAATAATTAAAATTGAAAGTAATATAATACATAAAAGGGAATAAAGATCAGGTGCATAGGCAGTGCAGGACAAAAACTTTAGATAAGAAATACAGAATAAGATAAATAACAAACAAAAAGTGATAATACACTGTATAAGGGAGAATAAACAAATAATTAAAATTTGATAAGTAAGACAATACATAAGAATAAGGTCATCGTGCATAAGCAATGCAGAACAAAAAAGTTTTAAGTCTAGACTTAAAAGTGGTCAGAGTTGGGGCACGTCTGAGGCCTTCTGGAAGTTTGTTCCAGCTATGTGCAGCATAGTAACTAAGCGGTGCCTCACCGTGTTTAGTTCTAACTTTGGGAATAGTTAGCTGACCAGTCCCAGCTGACCTAAGGGATCTAGAGGGTTCATATGGTGAAAGCATGTCAGAGATGCATTTTGGTCCTAAGCCATTGAGTGATTTGTAAACAACCAACAGTATTTTAAAGTAAATTCTTTGACTAATTGGAAGCCAGTGAAGAGATCTGAGAATTGGTGTAATGTGTTCAATTTTCTTTGCTTTAGTTAGAGCTCTAGTAGCAGTGTTTTGGATAAGTTGCAGCTGCCTGAGAGCTTTTTTTCAGGAGACCTGAAAAAAGACCATTACAGTAATCTAACCTACTAGAGCTAAAGGCATGGATGAGCTTTTCTAAGTCTTGTTTGGACATGAATCCTCTAAATCTCGCTATATTTTTAAGGTGATAATAGCTGATTTTGTTATTAAGTTGATGTGGCTATTAAAATTTAAATCTGAGTCCATAATTACACCTAGATTTCTGGCCTGGTTTTTAGTGTGGGCCCTGACTTTCAACCTTTCTTTATGGGCACCAAAGACAATTATCTCAGTTTTGTCTTTGTTTAGTTGAAGGAAATTCTGGCACATCCGTCATTGATTTTGTTTAATACACTGAAGCAACGAGTCTATGGAACCATAGTCACTCATGAAAGAGCTATGTAAATTTGGGTGTCGTTCGCATAATTATGGTATGCAATTTAATTATTTTTTTTGCATAATTTTTCTTAATGGCAGCATGTAAAGGTTAAATAAAAGAGGCCCGAGGATTGAACTTTGGGGGACTCCACACGTCATGTTGATTCACTCTAATGCATAATTGCCGATGGAGACAAAGTAATCCCTGTCCTGCAGATAGGACTTAAACCAATTAAGGGCTGAGCCAGAAATTCCAACCCGATAGTGTCAAAAGCTGCACTAAGACCCAGCAACACTAGAATTGAAATTTTTCCGGAATCTGTGTTTAAATGGATGTCATTTAGAACTCTGATAAGAGCAGTCTCAGTGCTGTGATGGGGCCAAAATCCTGATTGGAAGCTGTCAAAGGAGCCATTTGAGGTTAAAAAGTTGTAAAGTTGCTGGTGAACAGCTTTTTCAATGATTTTACTTATGAAGGGTAGGTTTGTTATAAGTCTGTATTTGCTAATTACAGAAGTATCTAGGCTGATTTTTTTAATAGAGGCTTAATAACTGCAGTTTTCAAAGACTTTGGAAAATTGCCTGATTGGAGAGAACAATTAACTATTTGTAGTAAATCCATCGCCAGGCAATAAAATACATTTTAAAGAAGCTTGTAGGCAGAGCATCAAGGCAGCAGGTGGACAGCTTAAGATGTAATACAATTTCTGCAAGAATTTTGAAATCAATGGCTTTGAACTCTGCCATGTTTACCAAAATACTTTTTTCTGGGTGTAGCAGTGGCGGCTGGTGGTAATGTTTCAGCCTCCCTTGTTTCCAGCTCACCAGCTGCCACTGGGGTATAGTGGTGGTACAATTGTTTTGTTTGACATGGTAGTATTGATGGCTTGTCTAATGCCTTGAATTTTATCACTAAAAAAGTTAGCAAACTCATTGCATTTAATAGTGGAAAGGAGTTCAGGAGCTATTGATGGCAGAGGATTTGTTAGCCTATCAACAGTAGCAAATAGAATGTGTGTATTATTTATATTACTGTTAATGATATTAGAAAAATAGGATTGTCTAGCACTTCTCAATTTTGAATTGTAATTATGCAGTCTGTCTTTATAGTTGTCATAATGAATCTGGAGTTTTGTTTTTCGCCATTTGCGCTCAGATTTTCGACGCTCCTTTTTTTGGGTCTTTACAGATATAGCATTTCTCAATGGTGCTTTTTGCTGACCAGAGATTGATTTGACCCTAGCAGGAGCAATGACATCAATAACGTTAACAATTTTGGAATTGAAATTATCTAGAAGATCATTACCAGAGGTTGAAGTAAGGGTTGGTGACAAAGAGTTAGCTTCCTTGAACAATGCATTAGTATTCTCATAAACCATTTTTTAGGTTTTTGATCTAATACAGATATGAGGGGTAATGGACACATCAAAAAATACACAGAAGTGGTCAGATAAGGCAAGGTCAATTACATCAACATTTTAAATATTGAGACCCTTGGTGATAATCAAGTCCAATGTATGCCCCCCACTGTGTGTTGGCCCTTTCACATGCTGGGACAGTCCAAAAGTGTCCAGCATGTCAAGAAGATCTTTAGTACTCTTGCCGTTGGAGTTATCGATATGAATATTAAAGTCACCAGATATCACTAAATGGTCAAAGTCTGTGGAAATAATGGACATTAATTCAGCAAATTCTTCAATGAAGTTAGCAAAGTATTTTGGGTGGCCTGTAAATAATTAGCAGTAGAACTCAAGGGGAACATTTTAGTATAGCAGAAAGGTATTCAAAGGATAAAAAATTCCAAATGATGTCTGCTTGCACTGAAATACATCCATTTACATTTACACAAAGTATCCTAATCCTTTTGTGTTAGAGTTTTAAAACTTAATACAGGATTTATGGTATCACCAATTATGATGTCATCTGTCAGTAGATTTTCATTGAGTGACTTTTTTATTTGCTCTCTAGCTTTGGAGTCAAATTGGACGGATCATAGGAGTTTCTGGAAATTGTTTGTGTTTACTGCTTTTCGTTAGCAAAACTAGCCTGTTACCTAACTGTAACCATGAGGAAATGGTTTTATGTACGTAACCCCAAGTGTACACCTGCGTTACAAGTAAGGGCTCCCTCCAGTTCTTTTATAAGGATAAGACACGAGACGTGATTCTTGGAGGCACAATAAATTTATTGAAGTTAAAAGAAAAAGTCCATTTATTTAAATAAATTCCACAATTACACCGTAGTTTAAATATATTAAAAGGCTATACTATTAAAATTGGGCTAAGAGCTGGTTGCGGAGAAGCATACTCGCCACTAGGGATTCCCACACGTGAAACATACTCACCCAAGGGCAACCTAAAACACAAGAACACAACAATCAATACCGTATCATTGTGCGCATTACAAATGCGAAAGCTACCTTCAGTACTGGTGAGACGAACTTACGTCAGGAGTGATTACCTCAAATAAAAACAGTAGAAGTAGTACTGCTCACAGGCAGACAGAGGCAAATGCTATGGCTCCAGCACTGGCCGCCAGACACTCTAAGCAAACATAAAAGCATCGGGTTACCAATATACGCATGGACATACACGCATGCACTTCAAATTTAACAACTCTACGGACTATACCACAGTGAATGCCAAGATTACCTCGGTAGGCAAGCACAGGACAGCTGGCAGCGTGCGGTCCAACACCACTGTATAAAAAGGAAACAGGAGATGCACGGATTTGGAAGCAGAAGCAAGGTAGCTAAACAGGCAGGTATACGCAACTTAAATAAGAGAAGCTAGGTGGCTAAGCGTGAGCTACCACGCCCCCAATTATCGAAGCCACGTAAAATAAAAGGGGACAACCTACCCAGGTTACATAACGTTAGCTCTGCAACAATGTATAGCCAGCTAGATCGCTAACAACATGCTACTGTACATGCTACTGTTGTTATGGCAACAAAAGACGCTCTCAACTGCTTTTTGGGAAAAAAAAAACAGTCTGCGTTTTTTTTTAACTTGAAAATAGGCCTGCACGATATGAGGAAAATCTGCGATGTGCGATAACATTGTTCAATATTGTGATGACGATATGACTTGCGATAAATAAATAGTGTGTGCATACAGTTCCTATGTCTTTCAAAAAGGTACACTGTTAACATAGACTCCAAACACTGAATAGCCTTGCCCACTGAATAAAGAAATGAAATAAATTATTTCAAGCATGCTTTTATTGACCAAATTGCACATGAATACCCAACCAATTAAAGAGAACAGTAATTTAAATAAGACATTATAACTATAAGAAATGAAAGTTTAATTTCCCCTGCTCCCTTTACAGTTTTTCCCGATTGCTAAGACACATTTTCTGAAACCATTCACCATTTTCTCAAAACTACACACACATTCTCAAAATGTCATTCTCATCTGTACAACCAGCTAACTTTCTGGTCAAAATCAAACTTTGCCCTCAGACAATACACAGAAGCAATCAAAAGCACATACTACATGACTGCCTCTTAGACACCAGAGGGATTAATTCAAAACACAAAATGTAATTTTTCTTCTGAAATCAGTCTTTTGAGAATGAATTATTTTGAACTTTGTAACATCACTTTACTGACATACAGATTACCTGTACAGGAAGACACCATCAAGAGAATTTCAAAAGAATACTATACAACACCTTTGCAATGTCACACTGACAAATTACTGTATGAAGAGAGCAGAAATTTTCCATCCCTTTATTTCCAGAAAACCATAAGGAAGGAATAGTGGTACATAGGGTAGGTAGAGTACAATTTTGAAAAAAAAGAAAAATTTGAAAAACTTACAAAAAATACTTATATATACATAAGATAAACAAATGTACTTCCATACTGTAAATCTAATTACAACTACTCTGCATCATCATCTCCTCTCTGGTTTGGATCCGGCCACAAAATTTCATCAACGTCACAAAGGATGTTTTCCCTGGCCAGGCAACGCTGGAAGTTTTCCCTGGTATGTCTAATCCAGCCTTGGATGGCTTCTATGGGCACATCCCCACAGGCCTCCTCCATGGAAATCAAGAGGTTTTCTCTTGTGTAGGGGTTACTGTCATAAACCTTCCACTGCCATGCTGACAAAAATTCCTCTACTGCATTGAGGAACAGGGAATACGCAGGTAAAAAAAGATTTGTGAATGTGGGGTGGTCACTGAACCAGGCACAAACGACAAAAGCCCGATGGAAACTAACCTTATCCCAGATGATAACATACTGGGACTGCTCTGGTTGTCCTGGTTCCCCTTCCTGTTGAAGTCGCTGGTAAAGTTGACCTAGGAATTCAAGCAGATACGCGGTGTTATATGGACCCAAAGTGGTATGGCAGTGGAGGACCCCTTGATTACTTGCCTCCTCTCTGGACAGGAACCACGGTGACCAATGATATTCCGTCCCCTTCTGCGCCTTGTTGTGAGGTTAAACCCTGCCTCATCAACAAAGATATACTCATGGGGCTGAGACATCACATCAAGTTCAAAGATCACATGCAAACAAATGGCCCTATTTATAGGGATGCTGTGATTTTGATTGGTGTGTCACTAATTTAGTGGCTTTGTGTTTACACCTGGGGAAGGGTGTGTTCTTTGTGTTCGGATGATAATGACGTGAGTGTATTGTATTGGTTGCGTGTGTTTGCTGAATGAACATATAGTGCAGTGAATGATTCATTTGGCCATTTTTACATAGAGTTTCGCAGAAAGGGTTTTACACATAGAAATCTGTGTGAAAACATGTGAATAGAGTTTACAGTTGTGAGAAAAGTGTGTATCTTTTGAGAAATGAGGCAAGGCTATAGGTTTTCTTTCTGAGGGAACCGGTTATAGTGTGTTAGCGATTGGGAAAACTGTAAAATATTTTCTTCTAAACCAGAGGTGAGAGGAAGTGCATGCAACTCAAGGTGCTTTAGAAAATTAAGTTGAAAACCGCTGTATTGTCCACCTTTGTAATCGAGTGGAAATTTGACTTCAGCTTGAAAAATCGACAAAAATATAAACATCATAGCGACGACACTGAATAACAAATCAATATTGGGTATTACGTTTACACTGAGCAACGTTTAAGTTACACATTATCACAAAATGCCCCATATGCTACCTAATGAGCCACAAAGTCAAAACGCATTAGCGAAAATTAGCTTCTCATTCACAGGGTCACTTGGAACGATTTGGTAATTTTGTTTTATAGTAACGTTGGCTAACTAATAACACCAACAGCAGATTATTGGTCGGAAATACAACAGAATTCGCTAACCCGGGCTGCCAGGTTCGGCATAATTATTTTGCCTAATTCGTAGTGATTTCGCACTGATTTGTATGACTGAAATAGCAATAGTCTAGTTTCCTTACTGAGATCGCGTCAACTTAAATAACAAAATAAAACATGCATTTTAGCCATCAATTTCAACACTCATTCCTATGCAGAAATAGCCACGGTTTGTTTCCACGGTTAGCAGTTTATTGTAAGTAAACACTTGGCAGAGTGGGGTTTTAGTGCTTTTTCCAAAGCAAACCTTGTCGGAAATCGGTTTTGATAGCGTGTAACATGATTTCAGCTTTTTATGTGACGTCACTTGAGATCAGACTGGCAACCCTGTCGAGAAGGTAGTTTATCACAAAGACACGCTTCTTTAGTGCATTTTATTTCATATTCAACCAGCGCTTGCTACGCCCCTGCCCCTTTCCGCTCATTGGTGGAACATCAGGTTTAAGGGACGCCTCATCATACCCGGAAGAACGTGGCGACGAGAGCGCATAGGTCAAATGTTCGCATGCTGAATGTGAATACATAGCACGTGTAAATAAAACATTTTTTTTATTCATTGCGTTTCAGGAAGTCTTTTGCGATGTGTTTATAGCGCATGTTCATATCACGATGACGATGAAAATACGATTTATCGGTCAGCAGTACTTGAAAAAAATGCTCTGGCCAGCGTTTTTCAACAAAAAAATACGTTACATGTGAACACAGCCTAAGTCTACAGTGTCAGTATAAGGTTTGTTCATATAAAATACAGGTTTTGCACATTTTTGGAGGTATGCTATACAGCGCATAAGCCTTGTGACATGGAAAATGTAGTCTGAAACGGTTTTCGCCGAAAACAAAAATACAAATTAACGACTTGTAAACAGTAAATTAAGATGTAATATAAATGAACTGGTCGTAAACCAGCTGGAAATGAGGACCAGAACGAACCCCACAGAACGAAGTGGCAGAGTACAAAGATCACCAAGTTCTTCTGACCCCCATTATAAGGAACTGACCCTCATGAATTTAATATTGAGACTGAAAATTTACACTTAATTCTCTCCATAAGAATCACTTTTCCTTATAATGGGCATAAATATATATATATATATATATATAGATAGATAGATATAGATATATAGATATATAGATATATGTAACACTGTGGTCCGTTATACACTGAATGAAAAACGAAGCATACGCTATGTAGCGCTAGCTAACAGAGTTGACAGACTAGCATAACAAATTTTTGTTATCACCAACTTGAACAATGTTACGCTAAAGATTACGGTAAGTCAGTTAAAAGTGAACTTTTCTGTTACTATTGTTATAACGTTAAGTTACTTCTTATTGTTTCTTCATTCTTATGTACTTTTAATGTGGTTTGCCACTCCGGCTGGCTCTTTTGTTAGTTGATCAGCGAAAGTTAGCACCTCAAGAGAAAGCATACTCCACAAACCATAGTGAATGAGCAAATGTGCATCGGTACAAAATAAATACACACAGGAAATGAATATGTTAAGTACTTTACTTTATTGTAAAATACACCGCAGTCCTTGTAAGACACACACCTAACAGGGTACATTCAGTTAGGGCAGCCGGGCAGCTATCAACAGGCTTGTATGAAAGGTTGAAAGGTTAAAAGAGGAAAAATTGTCTATGATAATTATTACAAACTTGACAGATGTAGGCTTTTTCCCTCTGACTCGGAAGGCTGGAACAATTGAATGGGCACAATGACACATGCAGGCTACTGTGCACAGCAAATGCGGAAAATGCTGTATTTCCTGTTTACATTGTATGTTGCCGTTGATTGGCTTGAAATGATAGAAACGTCATTAAATGCGACAATATTTTGATCAAGAATCGCTTTACACACTACTAGTTTAGATGAGTCTTAAGTGATTGTGGTGCAACCAAAATTCAGCGCGGCGCTAGTTTGAAACTAGCTAATCCAAACATAAGGTTACGTTGGACTTTACACCCGAACCTATGATCGACCTTACGCTCTGCTGGTGCAACCGGCTGCTGGTCCTAACTGGGAAATGAATACATAGTTCAATGTCCAAATGGCATGGCTGCTAAGATACAATCAGTTTGTAGCACTTAAAATAAGCACATCTCCAGAACCTTTTGACCTACTGCCACAACTATTACACTAAATAGTGTTGAAGAAACACTTGGACTTTCCATATTGGCTTGAATGTAAGACAGGGTATTTTTCTACTTCAGAAATTACATATGAAAAGTGGGGTCGTCTTACATGAGAGGACCAGACTTTTAAATGTCGTTATACATTGACAACAGCAGATGGCGCCATTTATTGTGAGTGTTCAGTGGTATTAGAAATCCCACTAGACTAGTTCTTTATTTTTATTTAAATAACTTATTCATTAAAAAAATATGATTATATTTTAGTTTTATTTAAATGTGGCAATTTCATCTGAAAGATGTAGACAATATATCACCGTACGTTGTTTTATTCAGTGTGTTTTATTAAATCAATATCAAATGAAATGATTTCTTTAAAAAGTAAGATTTGATCTTCAAAAAGTCTGTTACCAAAAACACATGTTGAAAAATGGGGGTCCTTTTCTAATCAGGGACATGTTATTATATTCAGCTAATATGGTATGCTCTCTGCCTTTTTCCCATGATTTTGGATTTTTTCAAATACCCAAAAAATTTCACGCCTCTGTTACGCATATGGAGTGTGAGATGACTCCACAAGCGACATATTTTTAATAGGTGGATTCTGAAAGAATGAATGAACAAATATTTGTGGGTCGGCTGATTTTTCACTTCAGTTCATGTCAACTGCCAACTGAAGAACACAGCGCGTTCCCACAGCTTAACTACCCACAGGTGGTCTCGTGCATTCAACACTCAAATAGAGTTCATAAAATGAAATGGGGTGGTGTCTATAGACATTCAAGATTACCTGTATACCTGCAGGACCACACACGTATGGCTTATGTTTATTAAACATATTAAATATTACATGACATGAAATATCCTGTATCTCACACCTCCAACAGCATTGGCACTTCTTATTCCGACGTTCCAAGAAGGCACACTGTATTTTATGGCACTGCTTATGTTTAAGCTTGACATATATGTAGTTGGGGGCAGTATGACAGTGCAAATGGGTAGCAGTACTGACTAAAAGTATAGAGGTTTCAAGTTCGGGGTGTGTCTGCGTTCAGTTTGTACCTTGTCCCTGTGTTCATGTGGCCCTGTGGGCTTGGAAGCATAACTAGAGGTCGCAAGCCACCTCAAATGCTTCCAAGCCCCAAAGGTTTAAAAAAGATATATAACAATTAATTAAATTCAATTTAATTAATTTCTATTTGTATCATGCTTTTTACAACACAAGTTGTCACAACGCAGATTTACATTGTTCCCAGGCCTGAGACCCCCTGAGAGCAAGCCTAAGGCAACAGTGGCAAGGAAAAACTCCCTATCAGGAAGAAACATTGAGCAATTCAACTGTTTAAGTAATAAAATGATAATTCTTATCAGTCTCTTCATTGTGTACAGTGTTTTTTTCTGCACAGCATGATTCCATAATTACATTAACACCATCAGTGCTTTCAACACAAATTAAACAGAACAATTCAATGACATACAGTAGTTTAATCACATCTATGTTCTGTTTTACAGTTACAAACATTTAAACAATCTGTAATAATAGTCATCTTATTGCAACAGCAAGTTACGTGCAGATTCTATATAAGGAGGACTTGCCGACATGCTGGTTAGACTGAATACTTACACAAATGATTATTACAGAATATTTACATCTTGTTGCAATACCAAGTTAAGTTCAGATTCTACAAAAGGAGGACTGTTGTTACATGACACACAGATTACTTCCTTCCAATACATTTTACCATATTAAATGAGGTAAGCTTTGTTTTAAAGTTTGACAAATAGAATCTATGTACACAAGGATTTAAAATATTAGCAAGCCAGCTAGCAACCTAGCAACGCTTTCATATATTAAAGTACACTACAGAACACATTCCGGTTAGACTGAATACTTACACAAATGATTATCACTGAATATTTACATCTTGTTGCAATACCAAGTTAAGTTCAGATTCTACAAAAGGAGGACTGTTGTTACATGACACACAGATTACTTCCTTCCAATACATTTAACCACATTAAATAAGGTAAGCTTTGTTTTAAAGTTGGACAAGTAGAATCAATGTACACAAGTATTTAAAATATTAGCAAGCCAGCTCCTAGCACCGCTTTCATATATTAAACTACACTACACAAGGCAAGCCGGTTAGACTGAATAAAGCAAAAAGAGTGCAACAACCTGCTTACCATATCATGAATATCAGGTTACGTAGACTAAACTCTGAACAAGTCGCTGCTTTGATAATGCATGCGCTCATTTTTGAATATGTTCTTCCATAACAAGTGCGCTCAGGGTTTAGAAAAGTAATTCATAAATGTGTTCATAATACGAGCAAACCACGTAATGCATGCACTCCTTTCTTCGAATACGTTCTTCCATAACAAGTCCGCTTCGGTTTTACAAAACGCATGCATGTTATTCACAGTACCATCAAAGCAGCAAACACGACATTAAAGTAGATTATGAAACATTTTAATTGCAGTGAAAAACGTATCGCTTTATCCAACGATAAACAGAGTTTAACACAAGATAAGCTGCAGCTGAGTTATGCCTTTCAGCATCAACGGAATCTAGTTTGCTAGTCAACTACGTTTTCATTGACAGATAGAAAGTTATTTCGTAATGACAGTCATAATAAGATTTGTTCAAATACGTAAACAAGCGCGCTTCGATTTTTTAAAAAACGAATTCATGAATGTTATTCACAGTACCATCAAAGCAGCAAACACGACATTCAAGTAGATTATGAAACATTTTCATTGCAGTGAAACATGTATCGCTTTTTCCAACGATAAACAGAGTTTAACACAAGATCAGCTGCAGCTGAGTTAAGCGTATTTACTTTCAGTGATGAACGGAATCTAGCTTGCCAGTCAACTACGTTTTCATTTACAGATACAACGTTATTTCATTTTGACAGTCATAATAGCATTCGTTCAAACACGTAAACAAGAGCGCTTCGATTCTTACAAAACTAATTCGTGAATGTACTGACATTGCTAGCAAAGCAGGAAAGACCCTTTTACATTCAACTACGTGATGAAACATGTTCATTGCAGTGAATAACGTTAGAAACTTTGGAAACATAACATCTTCTTAGCCTATTTCATTCAACCGGCGATATGAAAACGCTACACGAGGAGTATTGAAAAGAACAATTTACAACGTTAAAAGTCAAAATAAGTTTCGCTAGCTGGCTAAGTCGCTAAGCCGGTGATGAAATAACGTTGCATCTGTAAATGAAAACGTAGTTGACCAGCAAGTTTGTAAGTAGTTAACTAGCGTGTGTTAATATTTGTTAGAAGAACGGTAATACAGTAATCGTTCATTTCACCTTTCTTCAAAGATAACAGTAAAAAGAAAAATGCAATCGTTTACACATTACTTAGCCACAAGGCAGTGCAATGAGTCGCTAAGCCGGTGATATTACGAATTGCAAAGTGTATTGAGGACAGGAATGTAATCGTTTGTAAAGTACATTGACGTTAACGTAAGTACTTACCTCATTTGAAGACCAAACTTGAGATTGGTAGCATAAAAACCCTAAATTTTATAAGGTTCCTGTATGCCTGCTTGCACCGCCATTTTGTTCTTTCCAGTCTTGTATGAGTTTCTTTACAATGCACGCTTTGGCGCCACACCTGGAAGACGGCAGTACTGCAAGTCCTGCCATAGACTCCCATTATATTTTGAGATCATATTTTATAGAATTTTTTTAGAGGAGGGCTTCGCCCCCCACATCTGCAAACTTAATGGCAGAATTGCATGCCACAAACCTACCAAGTTTGGTGTGAATAGCTGTTACCGTTTAGGAGTTATAGCCGTGGGAAAAATGTGTTTTCATCGTTTTCGGGGTCAGGTGGGGTTTAGACCCAGGTAACGTCCAAATTATAGCAGATATCCATAAACCCTGTGCAATTTGAAAAAAACAAAAAACAAACAAAACAGCCTTGTGGGCTTGGAAGCATAAAAAACAGAACGAAAACAATATGCTTTCCAGCCCAGTGGGCTTGTAAATATATATATAAAAAAAACAGAACGAAAACAATATGCTTCCCAGCGCATAAAAAAAACAGAACAAAAACAAGATTCTTCCCAGCCCAGTGGGCTTGGAAGCATAATAACTTTACATTACTTCAATTTAACATTACTGTGGTAAAGTTTGTTTTGCATATTGTTTCGATATTGAACCAGTCGGTCTATTACACTCTCTACCCAGGGGTGCAAATAAACTTTTTGGTCTACCATCCACAGTGGCTGGTATATGCTGAAATTTTGCCAGCCACTCAGATTTTTACTAGCCACTTTTATAATCTTTTTATAAACAGATTTATTTAATTCCTAACTATGGTAATTGTGTATATTACAAATGGTATACATTAACTCCATAAGGTCTATCTAATATGGGAACATAATTTACTTATGGAGCCATAAGATGATTGAGAAGACAGTTATTGTGTACAGGTTTGTGTCACTACCCGGAGATGCTGTTGAGCTTTCCATTGTTTACAATGTCAAACTCAGCACCAAAATTTCCACCAGTGGCCAAAAATCAAATCAGCAAATCTAACTGTTACCTGCCACTCACAGATATTTACCTGCATTTGGTGGGTGGGTGGACTTCATGACCACCATTTGCACAGACAAGAACAAACAAGTTTTGCAGCCTGTCACAAAGCTGAAAATTCTGAGAGGACAGTTGGAGGGCTGCTCATAAGATGGATAGGATATGGTGCTCCTTTCTCTTTGCTGTTTTGATGAAAAAGAGGAGAACCTCTTCCACTATGTACAAGAAATATGTCTGGCAAGTGGAAAGCTTGCCTGTGACACCATGTATCATTGTATGTGGTAAGTTGATATTCAGTTTTACTGAAGGAGCCTAAGCTAATGTAAGGAAATATTACATGAAATGCACTGTCACGTTTAAAGTTCTAGTTGTGGTTCTTCCCCATCCAGGGCTATTTTCTCCTCCATACAAGTGTAATAGATCCTCCAAGTTTGACCTGTCAGCTCCTTCCCTGTGGTGAGAATGAGGGCTTCACCAGGAATGTTCTTCTCCAAAATGAATGAAGTGGATCTGGACCAGCAAACAACGCCATTTTGAGCTGAAAAAAATGTTTTGAAGAATGTACAACAACACATTTCTTGTGCATTCTGTTCTTGTTGTGCATCCTTCAAACCATTTTATCAGCTCAAAATGGTGTTGCTTGCTGGTTTTTTATGTGAACTGGCTTATTGTACATTTTGGTGGAACTACTAATGCCTAATGACTACTTCAACAATAAGGTCAAGGCAACAGCAATTTTTTGTCACTTTGTTAGAGGCTGTTCTTTCAGTTAGGTCACACAATTTGAGGGGAAGACCAACTTCGATTATATAATTCTGAAAATGGCAAACAGCAATTTACGTCTTTAAAATTTTACTTTACATACAGGGAGTTTTCCAATTTTGGCTTTTTGTTTTTTATTGCCAGAAGCAACTTTTCAGAAGATTTGGTCACTCATTCATTTGAAATAATCTGTGATACTAGCAGAGTTTGCAGAGCTTCTTGGCTATCCATGCATTTGAGTTAACAAAAACTGTCTGTGAAGAACACTTGAGCCTTTGTTTCAGTGCTTTTGTGACACTTCAGAGTAGGTTGAAGGCTGGTGGCATTGCTAAGATCTAAGAATCTCCTTTAAGGTAAGCAAACTGAACACATATCTAACAAATCTTTTAATGTGTAAAGAGTAAATTGGCTTAATTATCTGTACACACTTCCCTTGTATAAATTATCTTGTCTTTATAACAAGTGTAAAAATTTAAGTCTTTCACTCCTGCCACCTTCCAGGCATTGCATTCAAACTCCTGTGAACTTGGAGGGAACAATTTGCTGGCCTTTGTGACGCCCAGGAAAACGGTGAGATTCTAATCAATTTAAATGCCAAAAGCAAGTTGTTTTTGATGATTTTCTTTGGCATTTCTGCTTTATTGGACAGCAGCAGTAGAGATAGACAGGAAATACATTGGAGAGAGGGAATGATATGCAGCAAAGGGGCCAAGCTGGAATCGAACCTTGGCCGCTGCGATAACAATACATGGTATATGTTTTACCAGGTGAGCCACTTGGGAGGTCCAGCTGTTAAATGTTTTTAAGTGTGAATTTAGCCATTTGATTGCAATTTGCAACCTGTGCATTAAAAAGAGTGAAACTTGATGCTTGAGATGATTTTGTCTTTTACTTAGGAGGATGTATGTCCTCCTGTCTTCTTTTATCTCCTTACTCTTTCTTTCAGGTCTTATTACGTCTACCAGTGGTTGTACTTGACATGGACCTCATCAACCTCTTTGCTGTCCTACTAGTCTACCCTTCTGATCAGATACCAGACCTGTCAAGGATAAATAGTGGTATGTGGTTGTATAGTTCAGTGTACATTAATTTAACAACAGAAGGCTTTAGGTTCATCTCTTTGATGAACCTAAATGCAAGGCATTTATAAGGCATTGCATAATCTAATGTGATTTCAACTTCTTGCCAGTCTCAGCCATCCAAGTCCCTTTCTTCAGTTGTTTTGGGCCTTTTCAATATTAGACTGTTTAATACATTTTTTATTCTTAGTGATTTTATTAACTACCAGAATGTAGATATTTTATTCCTTATGGAGACTTGGCTCAAACCAACAGATTGCTTCCCCCTGGTGTTGCTTTGTCCACCTAGCTACAACTTTCTGAGTGCCCTGAGGTCCACAGGCTGTGGTGTGGTGGGGTGGGGGTTTATAAGAACCACCTCAGTTCTGTTACTTTTACTGCTGGATTTTTCAACAGATTTCAACATTTATGTCGATGATTCCTCCCTAGCCATACAATTTTTAAACTACAAAATCATAACCTTCTCCTCAGCACGGTGCATCTGGAGAATGCAAGGCTGCCAACTTTGCAGGAATGCAGGTGGCCAGCACTCTGATTCGTCATCAGCGTTACCACTCAGCTTCAGTGAATACATTTAATTGATAGGCTTCTGAACTGGTACTGCCCTTAAATATTTGTTTTTTTTTTGTTTGTTTTGTTTTTCTTTCATACCTGTCAAATACTTAAATGTTCACATCAATAATTATGTGTCCCTTATGTGTCTGCTACCCTGTTATGTGGAGTTCCTCAAGGGTCGATCATTGGACGTGTCCTATTTTTTTATACCTTTTGCTACCTTTTGGCCACTTGCTCAACTATTCCAATGGTATCTATTATCATTGATATGACGAAAACACGTAGCTAGAATTTATACCATCCTTCATGACTGTCTAGCTTGTATAACTGATTGGATGTCTCAAATTTCCATCTTAACTCAGACAAAACAGAGGTCCTTATGAATGACCCTGACTGCTTTGCTTAAGAGCAGGGCCGCCCAATTTGGGGCCTGTGGGCAATGTTTGGCCCGCTCTGAGCTATGCGCTCCCGTCGCCATATTCTTCCTGGTAAGATGACGCACCCCTTAAAACTGATGTTCTACCAATGAGTGGAAAGGGGCAGGGGCGTAGCGAGTGCTGGTTGAATATGAAATAAAATGCACTAAAGAAGCGTATCTTTGTGATAAACTACCTTTTCGACAGGGTTGCCAGTCTGATCTCAAGTGACGTCACATAAAAAGCTGAAATCATGTTACACGCTATCAAAACCGATTCCCGACAAGATTCGCTTTGGAAAAAGCACTAAAACACCACTCTGGTGTTTTAACAACTTGGTGATCTTTGTACTCTGCCACTTCGTTCTGTGGGGTTCGTTCTGGTCCTCATTTCCAGCTGGTTTACGACCAGTTCATTTATATTACATCTTAATTTACTGTTTACAAGTCGTTAATTTGTATTTTTGTTTTCGGCGAAAACCGTTTCAGACTACATTTTCCATGTCAAAAGGCTTATGCGCTGTATAGCATACCTCCAAAAATGTGCAAAACCTGTATTTTATATGAACAAACCTTATACTGACACTGTAGACTTAGGCTGTGTTCACATGTAACGTATTTTTTTGTTGAAAAACGCTGGCCAGAGCATTTTTTTCAAGTACTGCTGACCGATAAATCGTATTTTCATCATCATCGTGATATGAACATGCGCTATAAACACATCGCAAAAGACTTCCTGAAACGCAATGAATAAAAAAAATTGTTTTATTTACACATGCTATGTATTCACATTCAGCATGCGAACATTTGACCTATGCGCTCTCGTCGCCACGTTCTTCCGGGTATGATGAGGCGTCCCTTAAACCTGATGTTCCACCAATGAGCGGAAAGGGGCAGGGGCGTAGCGAGCGCTGGTTGAATAGGAAATAAAATGCACTAAAGAAGCGTGTCTTTGTGATAAACTACCTTCTCGACAGGGTTGCCAGTCTGATCTCAAGTGACGTCACATAAAAAGCTGAAATCATGTTACACGCTATCAAAACCGATTCCCGACAAGATTTGCTTTGGAAAAAGCACTAAAACACCACTCTGCCAAGTGTTTACTTACAATAAACTGCTAACCATGGAAACAAACCGTAGCTGTTTCTGCACAGGAACGAGTGTTGAAATTGATGGCTAAAATGCATGTTTTATGTTATGTTGACGCAATCTCAGTAAGGAAACCAAACTATTGCCATTTCAGTCACACAAGTCAGTGTGAAATCACTACTAATTAGGCAAAATAATTATGCCAAACCTGGCAGCCCAGGTTAGTGGATTCTCTTGTATTTCTGACCAATAATCTGTTGTTGGTGTTATTAGTTAGCCAACATTACTGTAAAACGAAATCACCAAATCCTTCCGTGTGACCCTGTGAATGAGAAGCTAATTTTCGTTAATACGTTTTGATATTGTGGCTCATTAGCTAGCATATGGGGGCATTTTGTGATGATGTGTAACTAAAACATTGCTCAATGTATACTTAATATCCAATATTGATTTGTTATTCAGTGTTGTCACTATGATGTTCAAGCTGAAGTCAAATTTCCACTCTTGATTACAAAGGTGGACAATACAGCTGTTTTCAGTTTAAAGATGACATAGAATGGATGAACGGAGTATTTTACCTTGTTCTCTGATGTTAACATAGAAGGTATGCAACTTTGGTTTGTCACAAAACAGCTCAGGTGATAATTCACAAGCCTATTTACAACCCTATAATTTGGCCTTGGAATAAAACGGCCCATTTTCTCCAGTATCTGGCATCCACATTAATAATTAAGTTCCCTTTAAGCCGATTGGCTGCCTTTCATGCGTCCTTTATGCTGATCTGGCATCCACATGAATAATTAAGTACGATTTACGCTGATTGGCTGTCTAGCAGCCAATGACTGCTCACAATACGCTCAAGCAACAAGGCTCAAAACATATCTATATAGTAAATCCTTCAGCTGAGGGACATCGCCTGGTGCTGGCGTGGATCATAGAGTCTCTGGTGAACTAAGTGATCATTGCTTTCATGGACTCTGTGCCGTGATCTGATCTGGTGTTGACTGTCTTAGGGTCGCCCTCATGACTATGCCGGTCCCTTGCCGTCCCCTAGGTATGCTGCCATAATGTTAGCCTGCCGGGGTTTTTTCCTTGTTGCACACTGGCACCTTTTTCACTGCCCCTCCTCTCCTGCCTGTCTGTTCTACATCCCTGCCATTCTTATCATCCACTAGCCACTGTTTTCTGTTTGCCTCCTATCCCTGCTCTGGGCTCCTGTCTGGAGCTGTAGCCCAAGCGTCTCATCCCGTTTTCCAGTCCTGCTACCTCGCTGCCCTGCCCATCAAAGTCAACTGCGTTCCAAGAACTGGACATCCTTGGAGACATTCTTATAATCGCTCTGCTGTTAACTACTATTGTCTATCATTCGTAAATGTCTTAAAGTACATTGTATAGTCAAGTGACCTTGACTTTATGAAATTGATCACTTTGATGCTGTTGTTCAAAACGTCATGTAACACAGGGCTCATTTTCTTGGACGCCAATGCCTCCCTGTGTATGACACTGAGTCCACTTCACGTCGGGGTTTTCTTTTTTAATGCGTGCTATGAGTCCTCTGGCACTGCCCGTCATTGATGCTGCTGCGTCCATGCAGATGCTGCTGCAGGATTTCCAACTCAGGACATTTTCACAAAAGAAGGTGTTGACAACATCAAATATGTCCTCTCCTATTGTTTCCCCCTACAATGTTTTGCAGAATAGTAACCCTTGGGTGGGTTTCAACTCGTGGATGTGAATACTGCCGGAATTTTGCTGGCTCTAGTTTCGCCTTCTTTGGCACTTGTCCCTCCGTGTTTTCAGCAGCATTGCTGCTACGCTTCAACCATGACTCCACTGTTTGAGTTCGGCAGTGTCATTGAAGGCGGCAGTGATTGACATGTAGCATGTGCCAGGTTGGGTCAAACCATCCTGGTATGGGGGAGAGTCGGGGTTTTTAGGATAATGAAACTGAATAGCCTACTACTGAATATAAAATTCAGTTTATGAACTTACACTTATATTTTATTGAAATATTTATTAAATAACTTTTTTAAAGGATTTTTGAATTAATGCTATTTTTTAAATATATATATATAAAAATCTCACGTACCCCCTGGAGTGCCTTCAAGTACCCCAAGGGGTACGTGTACCCCCATTTGAGGACCACTGCTTTAGAAGCTTTAAGACTTGAGGGTGACGGTCAGTAATGATGCAGTCCACCTTCACACCACTTCCCTCAAGGAGATTCTTCTCCATATGATAGCACCCCCCAACCTCATTGCTGTGTGGAGAAAGAAAAACACATAATATACATATCCATTAACTCCAAATATATTACAAACCAGTAACATGGAAATTGGGTAAATTATTGATAAGACAAGCCTTTAGTGATTGCATAACAGGAAGATGTAATCCACAGTCTGATATGGTAGTTCAATTACCTGCAACAGATGTATGTCAATAATCTGGTTTGTCTGCAAGTCCATCATGGTGTAACTACCATATTTTGCAGAATGCCCTGAAATGCAGATCAGATTATTACTTAACATGACAACAAAAATATTGATAATTATAAAAACATCAACCTCTGAATGCAATAAAAATGGTACACATGCCTGGTGAGTCTGCACGCATATCACCGCCAAGGATGACATCAACGTTCTGGCTCAAGCATTGAAGCACATCTTTTTGCTCCTCATTCCAGGTGTGGACTATGGCAGGTTCAAGGTATGTCCTGGCATGCCTTCTGAATGCATCATAAGTGTGCGTTCTCAGCCCCAGTATTTCAAACATCTGTAAAACAAATAAACACAAATACAAACAAATAAACAAAATTGAATAGACACATTTTGCCCTAACAAACACATCTTGTTGTGGAGAAAGGACACAATACCTTTTTCATCTTCAGAAAGGAAGCTCCACTGAAGTAGATGGCAGCTGACACCTGTAAGTTGCCCACAGGGGTGCTGCCAATCACAGGCTGACTCCTTCACTGTATGAAGAATTGACAGTGAGGGCACAGTTGGTCGACAGCTAAGAAGGTCCCTCGTCTGTGTGGCTGGATAGTACAAGTCCTGGTGCAAACAGGACAAGTCTGAAACAGGCCGAGGAGGCACTGCTCGAAAGTATTTGGCACCCCCATATGATGACAATGGTGTTGTACTGCAATTTAAAAAAAAAAAAAAAACATTTTGCCCATTAGTCAGTATCATTCATACAACCTGACTATTATCATAAGTTACAAACTGTGTGAACACACTGCAGCATTATTACAGGATTGTAACTTTACTCACAACAGTTGTGATGGTTCAGTCTCAGTTGTAACAAACTGTGCAGGATCATAGGTTGAACTTGTGGATCTGCAATGGGAACATTCTCTACTTCCTCCTCCTCCAATTCAAGATGGGGTCTTTTTGCTGGCCGTGGGGTCTTGACTGGTGTTGAGGTAAATGGAACTGAACTCACCACTGCAGTGAGCGTGGTGCCAACTGCCACACTTGGACGCAACACTGTAGCCTGTGTGCCTGAGAAAAATACATAGTCAAGCTATGAGAAAGTAGCCTCGTAATGAATGCTCAATGCTTACAAAGAGAAAAAAATACATGTTTCTCTTTTACACAGGTGTCACACTAGACTGAAACTTCTGAAACACTAAACTGAAATCGTCTGCAAATGTAGCTAATCTAGTACATATGCGGACAAGATAAATTGACTTACCTCTGCTTCGGAACTGAGGTCTCAATGGTGTCCAGGACAACTGTGTTCCCTGAGATGAAACGCTACTAACATCAATTTGGCAGCAAGCATCACCTGTATGTGGGAGTACTCTAACGTAAAAACGTGCAAAATAAGTCATACTCACATCCTCAAATGAAACCGATTTCAACAGTCATGTTAAATTATAATCATTTCAGCTTCAGTGGTGTGGAAATAAGCTCACCGTAACTTTGGCTAAAGGGATCAAGTGCGGTACCAGTACTTGAATTAGGCTAACGTTAGCTCTAAGCAACTAAACTGTGTTGGGTACAGATCGTTAGCGAAACACTTAGTTTAACATGTTTTGACTTCAACCATCAAAAGGTGAACACCGAACAAATTGATACTTACAGTTTCCGTCTGCTGTTAAAGTCGAGGTTGCAATAAAGTTGGAACTGCTTCTCTCTTTAGTATCAAACACTGAGCAAATCCTGCTTGAAATTGTCCCAGGTTAGTGAAACTGTCCGAGGTAAAATGAGCAGAGCAAACTAACAACCTTGGGTTGAAAGTATGTGGTTGAAAATATGAACATCAGCCATGCGTGTCGACAATTCGGTTCCCTGGGAAAGGTGTAAAACATATGGTCACCGCTTGCACAAACTTGCACAGCACATCGAGGAGGAGCGCGATGCGGCATTTCGCCTAAAAAGTAACGAAACTGCTACTTTTTTAGATTTGCTCCTCTCTTTACTTCAGTGCGTGAAAGTGGGCCGGCATATGCAAATTACTTTGGAGGTGGAGGTGTGGAAGGGGCGGTGATGAGAGCTAATGGTCTGCGTCACAGTCTGTATCAACGTCACAGTCTGTTAATGTCTCGACTCGCCCGTTTTTTTACCCCTCGTTTCAAAGTACGAAATTTTCTTTAATTTTCTAAGGCACCTTGAGTTACATGTACTTTCTGTCAGAAAGGTCTTTCCTTTTAAATATGTTTATGCTCCCAAAAAGAACCATATGGATGTTTTATGTTTTTGACAATCATCTCTGCAAATTATTAAAATTACTGTTAAACAGATTAAAGAGTAGTGTTTATTATTTTGAAATTTTTAGATTTAGAATGTTAATTTTCTATTAAAATATAATACATTTTAATGTAATGTAATTTCACATAGCATCAACATTTATTTTTGGCCTGCGGCCCTCCATCCAGATAAATTTTTGGCCCTTCATTGGAAAGAACTATTAATTTACTGAGGAATGTCCTAGTACTGCACAGACAATACTTCTGGTGAACTTTGATGGTAGACAGCAAGTCAGCAGAGACACTGGCTGATGGCTGGGCACTCTGTCATGGCAGACTGAGAGCAGGTCAGGTGGTCTTGGCACTGAGGAGCTGACTTGGGCAGCTTGGCTTGGTTCTGAATGTTCTGTCTGGTGTTCGGTCTGATAATCTGGTTCAGAGGATGTGGAAAGCAGCACAAACCCACACTGTACAGTACGGTAGAAACTGCTTCTTGATGTTTCTTCATTATTCACGATTGCTGAGCCGTTGAGCCCTACTGTAGTAGTTGGCCTCCCAGACTGTCTGATCAAGGACTTATTTCTGTCCCTTATTGTTACAGACAGGCCATTTCCTTTGAGATCTAAAATGACCCTTAAGAGTGCCAGGAGATCTTATTAGTCCCCAGATGAGCCTGTTATTATCGATACACGTTTTGTCAGATTTATTTAAGTAAATTTCATTTTTAGTATTAGTGGGTCCCTAAAACACTTCGGCTTGCTTGGTACAATATGAAAGGAGGGTTGGCGTTGTTTAATTAATGAGTGGTTTGACCCTGTGACCAGGGGCGGTACGTGGAATGAGGCTATTCCCGGTGGAGTTGGGCATGCACCGGTGTGGCTGCCACTGTGGATCCATGTGGACTGCTGAAGCTGGCCTCCCGCGGGAAAACTGAATACCTTACTGCAGTTTATGACCGACCACTTCACCGCGACGTTGTTTTGCGCGATTTCCTTTTCTTTGTGTTAAGTCCTGGGAAGGCGACCATTTGGATTTATTATTATAACTGGCGTGTTTGTGTTTGTTCGCTGTACTTATAAGGTTCGTCGGCAAAATCAGTATTAAAATCTGGTTGGATTTGTAGTCTCCTAGTTAGTTTCGGATAAGCAATTCTTTGTGCTGGGTAACATACACGGGGCTGTTTGAGCCTGTTAAAGGGCTGCGCATTGCAAGGGTAGGTAGTTAGTTTAGTATGGGTGCGTAGACCCAAGCGCGAATTAGTCGTGCTGTACCGCTCCTAGCAGCAAAGAATTGTGGGTCCGGTGGGGTAACTAGGTTGGGTAAAGCTTAGCTTAGTTTAGTTAAAGGTAATATTATAGACTAGCCGTAGCTTATGTTAGGCTAGGTATAACTTGGCTAAACGTTTCTTTTTTTTTTTAACTAGTGAGATGATGTGGTAGTTTGCAAACTGTTTTGGTGATAACTGTATGCCTGTGCCAGTTATTGTAGCCACGTGGTACGCTCTGTAAGAGGGGTGTGACAGTGTTCTGTGGGTGGCACTCCAGAACCTGCCCTGGGGTGTTTGTAGCCTGCTTGAAGAGTGGGTCTTCCCCCCCTGTTTGTGAACCTGGTGATTTAGAGGATGCACACGTGGTTCCTGTTTTCTTTTTGAGGTGAATGCCCTCTGGTGGTGACTGTATTTGGCACATGCGCTTAACTAATATAAACTGTACTCCTGATATATTTTTCTAGTGCTTTGTGTTCCGGCTGTTGCTGTAACTAGTTTGGTGTTGTGGGCAGTGTTACATAGAGGAGTAGTGCCATGTCTAGCGGTGGTACAATGAGTGGGAGGAGTGCATCCCCTGTTAGTGAGTTTGAGCTGCTCACTGTTGCTCAGTTTAGGAGTTATACAAGGGCGCAACTAGCCGCACTGGCTGAGCGAGATGGCATGGAGGTGCCATCCACTATGACCAAAAAAGAGTTGGTAGCACTAGTGAAGGAGTTGTTCAGTCTGGAGGATCTGTGGGCAGAGCAGAAAGAAGAGAAGGAGCGACAGGAGAGGTTGGCAAAGGAGGAGCGAGTGCGCCAGTTTGAACTTGAGAGGAGGGAGAGTGAGCAGAAGTTTGAGTTGGAGAAGATGAGATTGGAGGTTGAGAGAGTAACCAGGGAAAAGGGTGTGCTGACTGAACCCAGATTTAATCTCAGTTCTGCTGAGAAGCTCCTGCCTCAGTTTAATAAGGAGGAGGTTGATGTGTTTTTTGAAGCCTTCGAGCGAGTGGCTACTGAGTTAGCTTGGCCGTGTTCAAAATGGCCG
This sequence comes from Megalops cyprinoides, assembly GCF_013368585.1. Classification (NCBI taxonomy): domain Eukaryota; kingdom Metazoa; phylum Chordata; class Actinopteri; order Elopiformes; family Megalopidae; genus Megalops; species Megalops cyprinoides. The sequence goes on from NC_050596.1 coordinate 153,387, forward strand.
CTGCTGGTGCAGAGGGCCCTCATTGGTAAGGCACAACATGCATTTGCTGTGTTAGATGGCTCTCTCGCCCTAAATTATGATGCCGTGAAGGAGGCTGTGCTAACCGCCTATGGCAGTGTTCCCGATGAATACCATCTGAAGTTTAGGTCCCACCGGCGTAAGGGTGGTGAGTCTCACCTTGACTTGTAACGTAGGCAGCAGATCCTTATGTCGCGTTGGCTAACTGCCTGTAAGGCTGATACAGTGGAGGCCCTGACAGAGCTCATTCTGATGGAGCAATTTAGAAGCTGCGTGTCACGTGACATAGATGTTTATATTGCTGAGCGCTGTGTTCAAACTGTGAAGGAGGCAGCTGAGCTTGCAGACACTTGGGAGGTTATTCATTATGGTGGAATTGGGCGGGGACACCATGATAGGGGTCAGGATAGGCAGAAGTTTTTTGGGAGTTCTAAGCCTGAGGTGAAGCGGCTCGGTAGTGACCAGCCTGGCCAGGGCGGAGGCTCTGATGGGGGTAAGGCCCCCCGAAGTAATGCCCACCAGGGAGTCAGTGGCCAGCGGCTCCCTGAGCGTTCTTTTGGGAATAGTTGTGGGGGACCTGGTTCCCACCAGGACATTATTTGTCATAAGTGTCGGCGGCCAGGGCACATTTGAAGTAATTGCCCAGCCCTCAGAGACAGAGCAAACCATGACCAAGTTGTTGCTCTGGTATCAGCTAGGACACAGGGGCCTGGAGTTGATGATCAGGTGCCTGGTGGCATCACAAAAGAGCCTTTGGTAGGTAGTACCCGTTTTGTTTCCCTAGGTTCTGTAGCTTTGACCTGTAGTAGCCCTGAAGTTCCTATACAGATTTTGAGAGACACTGGAGCGAGTCAGTCCCTGCTGGCTGCTGGTGTTCTTGATTTGCCACCCCCAGCCCCAGGGAGTCCAGTTATACTTCTGGCTGGCTTGGGGGGGGGGGGGGTTTGGGCCCTATCCTTTGAGAGAGGTCTACTTATGGTCAGAGTTAGTTAATGGTCCTGTGACGGTGGCTGTTATTGACTCTCTCCCTGTACGGGGTGTGTTGTTACTGTTAGGTAATGACCTGGCTGGTGATAGGGTTACAGAACCTCCAGTTCTTTCCCTTGAAGCATGCAATGTTGTGGATACTGAAAAGCTGACTAGAGAGTTCCCTGAAGTATTCACTGCATGTGTGGTGACGCGTACTCAAGCAAAAACCCGTGCTTGTCCCACTCCTTGTGAGGAACCAGATGATCAGGTGGATTTGTCTGATACTTTTATGGCCCACCTAAAGCAAACACAGGAGGATCCCCGCCTGGGTCGGGAGGCCCTGGTGGAGGCCCAGTTAGCAGACCCTGATTTGGCTCCCTGTTTCCGTCTAGTGGAGGAACCAGATGGAGGTGCTGTGTTGTCCGAGGGCTATTATTTGCAGGACAATGTCCTTAGGAGGTGTTGGTGGCCACCAAGGGAGCCTGCCGAGGAATGGAATGTGTTGCATCGGGTGGTGTTGCCTTGCGGATATCGAGAGGGTGTGCTTAAAATGGGTCATGCTGGACCCATGGCATGACCCATTTTTTTCAATAATTTTTGGCTTATGGGGGGGGGGGGTGTACTGTTACGGACAGGCCATTTCCTTTGAGATCTAAAATGCCCCTTAAGAGTGCCCCGAGATCTTATTAGTCCCCAGATGAGCCTGTTATTATTGATACACGTTTGGTCAGATTTATTTAAGTAAATTTCATTTTTAGTTTGCTTGCTTGGTACAATATGAAAGGAGGGTTGGCGTTGTTTAATTAATGAGTGGTTTGATCCTGTGACCCGGGGCGGTACGTGGAATGAGGCTATTTCCAGTGGGGTTGCACGTGCACTGGCATGGCTGCCACTGTGGATCCATGTGGACTACTGAAGCTGGCCTCCCGCAGGAAAACTGAGTACCTTACTTGAGTTTATGACTGACCACTTTACCGCGACGTTGTTTTGCGCGATTTCCTTTTCTTTGTGTTAAGTCCTGGGAAGGCGACAAACCGAAGAGCACCAACAAGCATAGCGCAACTGAAGTTAACGGGGACCTTTTAGACATTAAACTGAACGACGCAAACGCAAGAAAGCCAGCGAACGCTACTCTCTTCGCTATGCCAAGGCTGGGCTGTCCGTCGTGGGGCGACAGGTGCGGGCTGGCCACGGAATGTTTGAAGCTTTGGCGTCTGTGTCCTGAAATTCAAGGTAACGTCAATTTTCATTTCTTTCTGTTGTATTTAAGCAAGCTGAATGTGTACTAGCTGCACGCCGCCCTGAGAGGTTCTGGGGATAGTTTGATAACCCCTTAAGACAACGACATTGCCTGGCGTATCTGTAGGAAGGTAGACCGCCAAGGCTGATAGGCTTGCAATATCCCTGCTCAGGGAGGACGTGACACTTATACTCATTCAAAGGTGAGAATGATATACATATGACATATCCAAAGGTGACCATGTGTTTTTGGCTGTATCCCCCACAGTTTCTCCCTCAGTCTCCCTCAGTCTATTAGATCTGCTAAATCTGTTACCTGTTTTAAGTGGCTTCTGAAATCATATTTATAGGTTGGCCTTTTTATGAAATTTTTAACCTACTCTTTGTTCACCATTTTATCACTTTTTTCTGTTTTAACAGAATATTATACTATTTACAAAAAAAGAACACTGTCGCAAAGCATGCTGGGCAACGCCACTACCCCCAACACACCACAATACTCTATTGATGATAAAAGTGACCTGCAAAACTGTATTCCAGAGCACTGGTTTCCTCTATGTATAGTTCATTGGAGCTCAGTTTAACAACAGAAGGCTGTGAGTTTATCTCTGTGTGGGCATCATGCTCAAACACTGCATCAGTCTAACTTTTGCTTTGTTTCTGTGTTCTGGCTGCAGATCATGCCAGTCCACAGGGAACATCTGATGGACAACACGTGAGACCTCAAGCAGAACTGGTGACAATTCACACTTTTAAGGTCCAGTTTCTTGAACATCATGTCTGTGTGAGACTCTATCCCATGTTGAGTGCCCTCTTCAGTCAAGTGTGGACTCAGTGACTCATTACTCTTGATCAACCAGGGCAAGTGGCTAATTTTTTCATGATGTTTATTCATTCCACCATGGATTATCCTTTATATATATATACATATATATACATATATATACACACACACACTGTTTTCTTCTTGGATAAGTTCAATCTGTTTTTCACAGAGAATGTGTAAATGCAAAAACAGTTTCCTAAAGTTTATCAATGATAGTCTGTACCTTGGTTTACAATGGGCTTTCCTTTGGGTTATTTCCTTTGTAATTTACCAAAAGCGGTTGTTGACTGTAAAATCTACGCCCCCAACTGTAATGCCTTATGTGTTGTACTGTATTGTTTGCAATGAAATTCTGGCAAGCACAGTGCCCGGTAATTTACTGTAAAGTGGAACTTTGAGATAAAATACCATAATATATCATACAGTTGTACTGTTTATCACTGAGATAGACTGTAATTAGGTTTACAATATATCTGTTGTTTTTAAAATAGTTTACTGTAAACAGGTTTACATTATAGCTGTTATTTTTAAAGCAAATTACCGTAAACAGGTTTACAATATATGTTTTCTTTGTCATAGTAATTTACCGTAAACAAACAACAGTTCTCAACTATAAGCTAATGTTGGATTTTCTTCTAATTTTAAAAGTAAACGAACCGGACCAAAAGCGCGCTTGGAGAAAAAGCTTTATTTGGTGATGGAATCCGGCAGCATTTCTGCCTGTGAAGCTTTAACTCAGAGAACTGTTACCGTGATCGGCCTTTTATACTATGAAACAAATGGCAACAAACAATAGGTTTACACTATTGCAACATCAACCTATGTTCCCAAATGCAAAGCTGGATCCTTTGATGCTGAACGCCCCTTTGTGTGGTGATGGTTGCCAATTGCCCACTCCTGGTTGTATGCTAGACTTGATGGCTGCTGCCTGCCTAAATCAAGGTGTGGAGCTTCCTTTGTAACTATGATAATAAGGTCATCAGGTTAACAGTTCTCTGATTCTGAACCACGTCTGGTCAGAAGTTAGAAGTACTATAATCTTACACTAATCATCATAGTCATACTGACTTTGAAGCATGGTGGTGGTAGCATCATGCTTCTTTTCTCTTCTCTTCAGCTGGGTCAGGGGCTCTTGTCAAGATAGATGGGATAATGAATAGCTCCAAATATATTTTGGCACAAAACCTGCTGGCCTCTGTCAGAAAGCTGAAGATGAATTTCACATACCACCATAACAATGACCCAAAGCACACATCCAAGTTGAGGCGTGGCTTCAGAAAAGGAAAATCAAAGTCTTGGAATGGCCCAGTTAGAGCCCAGACCTCAGTCCCATCAAAAACCTGTGGAATTACCTAAAGAGAGCTGTACACGGGAGATCCCCTCACAATTTGAAGGAACTTGAACTTTTTTGCAAAGAAGGATGGGATAAAATTCCAAACTCTAGATGTGCAAAGTTGATAGACTTATTCACAAAGACTTGCTGCTGTAATAAATGCAAAAGGTGCTTCCACAAAGTATTAGTTGGGTAGGGTGTACATACTTATGCAATTAGGGTGTTGTAGCTTTTTTTATTATTTATTTTTCCTAATAACTTATTTCTTTCTCTGGATTTTTGTTTGTTGGAAGGTCACATTAAAGATGTCTGACATTTATGATGTTATTTCTGTCTTTACATTTCAGAAATCTGCAATTTCATAAGGGTGTGTAGACTTTTTATATCCACTGTCGATACTTGACCAAAGCTCCACCAACAGTGGAATTACGATCTCCAAGTAGCTTTTTGCTGTTCATTAACAGTGGAGCAAAATCCTGCTCATTAATCAGAGTAATACTGCAGGGAGGAGCTCCACCTTTTCAGTGCCATAGTCATTATGGCAAAAATGCACACCACAGTACTGTATTTACATAGGAAAGCATGTGGAGGTGTGAGCGACCAATCAGATGGTTCAAGCATCAGCTGTTAGGGTTACGATGCATTAGGGTTTCTCTTAAGCTGGGTGCACACATCTGATGCTCAACTGATTTGCTCTCATGGTATTGTCTCAAAGGTCGAGGGTCTGCTGACAATCCTTGATATATGATATCACCTCTGCCAAAGGTACATGTTAAACTGGGAACAATGGGCATCAGCAGCAGGAGACTACAGACTACATGTGGGACACACTACAGACACATGTGAGGAAGTGGTCAGCCACCAAAAGTTTTTGACCAACCATCAGGTGTGTGTGTGTGTGTGTGTGTGTGTGTGTGTGTGTGTGTGTGTGTGTGTGTGTGTGTGTATCCAGCTTCACAGCCTGCCAGGCAAGGAGTGACAACAGACCCTGTGATGAGATACTCAAGACAACAGAGCAGTTTCTCTGAAAGGAGTGTGCTCATGGTCACGGTTTATAATATGTGACCTCACATGGAATGAGATCTCCCAGAATTTTATTTTGCCATCAGAGAACACATCCTGTGTACTGATAAGCACTGATATATGTTACCAAACATAAAAATAACAGAAAAAAATTCTGACCATGACTGCTATTGATGGATGAAATATCACTTGGTATACCTTTCCTGTAATTTTTTTTGAAATTTTGTGACAAATTTTTTGAAATGTGACAATTTTGAAATGTGTGTGTATGTGTGTGCATGTGTGCATGGGTACACTAAAGCCCAATGGAGATCTTACTGTAAATTTATTCCAATGTAATTATTGTGGGTGGCCATGCATTTATAGTCCTTACAAAAAGTATCTCACAATAGCATAGAGTTTCACTTCCATAAGCCCAACCACCCATCCAACTCTTTTTTGTTGTTGCTGATGCAATTACATAGATGAGAGTACATTCAAAGAGTGAATAAAAAAATGTACATTCCATTACAGCCTGTCGTCACCCAATGGCCAGGATGGCGCTGCTGTCTACATGGTTTAAATGATGCTCACACTGGCCGTGCCCTAGGCCAATTATTCATGGCTCTTCAGGATGTCTTTGAGGAACTGCTCAAGCATGGTGAAGTAGCCCTGGTGTTGCCATGTGTCATTATGCATGCCATCTGGGAAGACGGCCAGGCGCTTAGTCCATGCGGGCGACAGCTCATACAGCTCCTACATCAAGACGGGCAGGATGAGCCGGTCCAACAGGCCAAGACGAAGAGTGCCGGCATGCGGCACTGCACTACGTGCCAGTAGGACAGGAACTTATTCTTGTAGCACCAGAGCGGCAGGTTCCTCATGGGGAGGAAGGAGAGGAGTGTGGCAGCCATGTGCAGGATGCTGAGAAAGGTGTTCTCCAGCACCATGGTTGCCACATGGGTTCTCAGCGACCAGATGCGCTGCCAACACCCCCCCCAGAAAGCCCCCAAACAGGATCACCTTGGTCTTGTCGAGGTCAGGTTGTGTCATGACAAAGTCAGGGGTGGTCTTGTCATCCAGCAACAGTTCTGGAGGTGGAGGTGGGTGTGTGTGTGTGTGCACGCTCACAGTTCCTCTATTATGATCTGCGGTTGGGCAGGGAGGGGTGTAATGGAGGCCACAGCTCTGGGAAAGAAGCTTTCTCAGTCTGTTGGTACAGGATCTTATTGCCTTGAACCGTTTGCTGAACGGCAGCGGTTTGAACAGGGAGTGGCAGGGGTGTGTGCTGTCCCTGATGATACTGCTCGCTTTCTTTCTCAGTCGACTGACATAGATGGTGTCCAATTTTGGGAGCTCCATTCTGACAAAGTGCTGGGCTACCTTCACCACACAATGCAGGTCCTTTCGCTCGGCGACTGTGCAGCTGGCATACCACACAGTGACGCAGTTAGTCAGGATGCTCTCGATTATGCTCCTACAGAAATTTAGCAGCAGTTTCTTTGGGAGCTGGGCCTGTTTCAGCTTCCTGAGGAAGAAGAGCCTTTGTTGGGCCTTTTTGACTAGGTGTGAAGTGTTGGGGGTCCATGTCAGCTGTTTTGACACAGTGACTCCAAGGAACTTTAGGCTTTCCAAGCTTTCCACTGCTTTTCCATGTATGTGGAGGGGAGGGTGGACTCTCAGGTGGAAGGTACGGTAGAAGGTGAGGATTAGCACCACCAGGGACACACGGTACGTGTCCCATGACCAGGAGCCCGCTGTCAGCAGCCACTTCCCCGCCATCCCCCACAGCCTCCACTGCTTCTCCATGTCCCACTTTAATACATGGGTATTCTGCAGAAACACAAAAAGACATGCTGGAATGGGTGCTGGAGTGTTGAGATGATACAATAACAGATGTTAATGTAATCAAAAGAACTTGCAAGAGTCTTCAAACTGTTGTTAAAATCAGCAAAAAGATGCTGCTATCTGGACACATGCACTTTACCACTCCACTGCTGCCACCTGGTGTCAAAAACTGAATAAATAGTTGATTTATTTCAGCCGACCATTTTCACATTTTAACTGGGTTCATTCATGTGCAGTCTGTCTCCCTGATCTACCTACCAGATTCCACTACTTAAAACATACTGCAGTCTGTTAGGTTTCTTGTCGAAATTAAATTGTGTCTTCCATCCTGCACTTAAAATGTTCTTTTGACAGTTGTCAATCTGGGCATAGTACAATATCCTGTATTAGTGAATTATGCTTAGATTGTACTTATATTAGGTAATGTTTGTTTGTGTCACGGCTCAGGCAAGGACTCAGTTGCAGACCATGGGAGCTTCAGGTTCCAGGCGGGTTTATTAAATCGCTAGGCAAGATCACAAACAATAAACGGGCAGGGTCGAAACCAGAAAGGCTGTCCGTGGACAGATCCAGGATCAGGAAACAGGAACAGGCAGGGTCAAGCACCAGGCAGGCAGAATATCGGGAGATCAGGGCAGAGCAGCAGGCAGGAATCAGGTCGAAGAACAGGCAGGTTGAAATACAGGAAAAGCACACAGACGAAAACCGGCAGGGACCCAAAAAAAAACCACACTGCTACAAACTAGCAACAGGACAGGGACATGCAGGGAAGATATAGGGCAGGGCTGACGAAGGGATGGGAACCAGGTGTGCAGGCAGGCAGGTGAAGGCGATGAGGCAATCAGGGCGGGCGGAGACCGGGCGGGGAGTGGGGCAGGGCTAGAACACAAGGAAAGCAAAAGCACATGGACAGGGAAAAACAAAAACACAACAGCTAAGGGGGTGGAGCACTGACAGTTTGTATTTCAGCCATCTACCTAAATCTTAGTCACTAATCATACAGAAGGTTGCTAAATAAACATCTTAAACAGATATAGCTTTCATTTAGGAGTGCCAATCCAGGCTGAGTTATGGCAGTGTGTAAAAGATTTTTGAACAGTGAAACATTATACATACAGAATGGCAATGCATTTAAATACTACACAGATATTAAGCTGTTAACGGACGGTAGTGTATGAACACTCCAAACTGTGTGCACATCTTTGAGCTTCCCAAAAGTGTACTGCGTTGACTGACAGTATATATTATTCCATATTTCATATAGGATATCACACATTCTGATGACAGACACAGCATTTGCCCTTACACCATTACTCTTCTAGTTATTGTTCCCTTAATATCCTCCAGTGTGAAGCACTGAGAGTCAACCTCAATATGTTTAGGTGATTAGCAGTGTGAGGTCAGTTATCAGGACAGTAGGTACAGCATCCATATAAAAACCTGAGAGTTAAGTTCTTTGCAGCAGAATCAGGAGTGTCCAATTGAAAAAACAACCAGGACCTTGAAGTCTGAGGTCCTCAAGTTAATCCCCTGAATGGGGGTGGAGATAGTCAACAACTTGATCCTATAGTAAATGCAAAACATGGACAACAGGTAAAGAAAAGTAGCTATCAATATACAGTAAATATTTTAATTTCCTTTTTGTGCAAATACTTTAAGCACAGCAACTTGTTTTGAAAATAAATCAAATGCTTAAAAAAAGAACAAAGCATGAGGCAACACTTGCTACGTGCATGAGAACGTTTAGCTAGGTTGCTGCTAGCTAACCTGGCTAACTTGGATATTTAGAAGTGCAGACACAACGTTTCACTCCTAACTGTACTGCATTGAACTGATGGGAAACACGAATCAAAACACGGAATGAAATTATTTCAGATCCCATAAAATAAACAAATGACGACTCAACACATTGAGTTGGACCTCAACTCATTGTGTGGACCTGATGTTTATCATACTAACATGTTGTGTGCTACATACTGTAATAATATTACAACTACTACTCACAAATACTTATTTCTGTACCATCTAACCTCATTAAAACAAACAACATTGGGATACAGTTCCATCCGGCTAAACAATTAATAGTTACACCATCTGCTTCTTCTGCTTGTTCATTATACTTTACCTCACAATTACTACCATCTGTATGTTTTTCCTCCAGTGTCCTGAACCTCAAGCGCATTTAAGAAATAAATCACTGGGATAAAGTGCATGACACGTCAGAGTAAACACTGGGCGTTTATGTGCAATGCTGTGGTGGTTGTGCTTTCAACCTGTTCCCCTTTATCTTCCTTGATTAACAATAAAACAAATAATTCACAGAATAATTGACACCAACTGCGTAAACGGAGTAAATGATTATGCTCGCGAAACAGCACAGATTGTCTGTAGTTTGTGTGCTTGTGAAAGCTACAACGTGAGATTGTTTAATTAACAAGGATGGCATTTATCAAATTAAATTACATTAAATGCTCATGACACATCACAGCTTTTGTGAGGTGTTCTAAACGTTATTGGTCATTGCACTCAACCTAACCTAAACCTAAAGTTTATTCTCAGTAATTTAAATCGATCCAACTAAATTTAGCTCTGTTTTGTCATTTGAATTTTGTAACACAAGAAAGCTATAATGTGAAACATTTAAGAGAAAGCTTTGGGATTACCTGCCACTTAATTGTTCAAATTGCCATCCTTGTTAATTAAACAACCTCATGCTGTAGCTTTTGTGGTGGATATCCCCCTGGTCTGGGCCAAATGGACCGAGGGTCTTCCTCCACATTTTGATGCCTTCCGGAAAATAATAAGTCCTCACAGTCTGATGTAATCATGGTTGTTTGGTTTATTGCATATGGTGATCAATCACATACAGTAAACCGGGTTGGTCCGCAGAGCAACAGGTGTATATGCGGTGTGTATACATTCACAAACACTCCCCAATCACTCTGCCCTCCCCTCAGCCTGCATCCATCCTTTATGCCTTTTTTCACTCCTCCTATCCCAGACCACAATTTCCAACTCCTCCCAGGCTCCTCCTTCAAGATCATCCTGTTTTCCATTTAATACACCATTATTTAATTTTTAAGCTGTTACATTTACCCCACCTGGAAAGTCCCATAAACTCCATAGTCATCAATTGTATATCATTTTTAAACATAACACTTCTGAAATTTCCCATTATTTCCACTCCACACCTATATGATTTTTAAACATAATTAAATAATACACAGCATATATGCCTGGAATATTACCATTATCTCCAGGCCTACGTTTAAATAATAAAAAAGGTTAAGTAACTCAGTTAGCCAGACCGTGGTGCTGCAGCTGTAAGAAGGCACACAGATATCTATGTGCCATAAGCTACAAGGTTAGGCCTTAAAACAAAGGGTTAATGTAAGAACTAGGCCCCGTCTGGACACGGCCCAGGAGATGGATATGTTAAAAGGAGGCAAAAACATGCTGACACGCTGTAGGGGCATGTCAGGGGGAGAAGATACAATAAGCGAAGGTGGCATGACTATGAGTCAGAGGAAGAAGATACAATAAGCGTGACTGTAAAACAATAGGAGAAGGTGGCATGACTATGAAACCAGAGAAGAAAGATACAATAAGCGTAGACCGTAAACCAATAGGAGAAGTGAAGGGAGAGAAGATACAATAAGCGTAGACCATGAACCAATAGGAGAAGGTGGCATGACTATGGAACAGCAACATAGTGCACAAAGGTTCTGGGGTGACTTCCAGGGAGGGCCAATGCTGAAGGCAGTGTTCCTTCTCCAAGATCACCCACTGTCCTGTAATAGCCCCCAAGATTACCCCCCTAGCAGTGTCTTACAATGGCCTATATACAATGTGTATGACCTAGGGTAACCCCCAGCATTATTTAGGCATAGAATCACATCATATTTTTCAGTAGTAGTGCTTAATGCAAACAATATTTTCCACTATACAAAGTATAATAGAATACATATTGTAAGGAAAAACAAGGCGCAAATCCGATCTTCGCAGAAAAGACTTCTTTATTTACAGGAACGGCAGTTGTCAGAAATACGTGAAAACGCACTCTGAGTTCAGCGGAGTCGATCTGAGCCCTGAGCACTCAGCCAAAGCATTCTTTATACTGATACAGAGCTTTGATCAGGATCGACAATAATTTGCATACAGGTGGTGAAATACAGGAGGTCTGGTAATTACATTATCTTCCCTAGCAAGAACAGTTCTCAATCATCCATCACCGGTTTCTTTAGAAATACCAATTGCTGCAATGGCCAGCCACGGCCAAAGTGACAATTGAAGTCTGTGAGCAGAACTGTGGTTACAATAAGGCCATCTAGACAAATCAATACTGGTATTAGCATATCTTAAGTGAGAGGATCTGTGCTATCTTATGCTGCACTGAGCAAGCTAGTTTAGGGATCTGGACCAAAATCTTACAATATTATTTAAGGCTAACATATTAAATTATCTGGTTTCCTTATACACTTCCAGACCTCCACATGTACAGTAAAGATAAAGTAAATAGCTAATGTAATATATCAATAACTTCAGTTAATATGTCAATAACTGTGGTTAAAATCAAAAGCTAACATCTGGTGGCAATGCTTATGATATTTGCTGGCAACTTATTTCCACCATGTAACAAGCTTAATCATACCACATCAAGCTCCGCTTTTCTCTGGGGGGGTGAGAGTGGCAATACTCATAATTTACATATGGGGTATACACTTTATCAAAAATTTTCCACCACACTTTCACAATAGCACACAAACTACAGACAATCTGCCCTGTTTCGCGAGCGTAATCATTTACTCTACGCATTGGTGTCAATTATTCTGTGAATTATTTGTTCTATTGTTAATCAAGGAGGATAAAGGGGAACAGTTTGAAAGTAATGATAGATTTAAAGGTAATGTTTCAGCCTCCCGTTTCCAGCTCACCAGCTGCCACTGGCGGTAGTGTATGTTAAAGCACTGAGCGATTTTCACCAATGGGAATGTATAGACTGTGTAATTTGTACAGTCAACAGTTTGGTGTGTTTTTCTGTGTGTGCAGCTGACTAGACTTTATATACTGAAAGTGTACACACATGAGTGTGTACAGACGCCCCACAATTTGTAAGTTTATCTTTTAATCTTATTTAAATTAATATTATGAGTACTGCTAAGAGCTATATCCATGCCAAAAGACAATAACAAATTTGGATTGTATAACTCCCTCCCAACTCAACATGACTGTATAGCTACTATTTCTGATCAAGAACCTAGGGAAACGGAAGGGGGTCATTCCTATGTTCCCAGGGATCCTATGCTCCCCAGCTCTATATAGCACATAATGGGAACCTGAAAAAGATGTTCCTCAGCTCTGTATTCAGTTAATATGACACGGATAATATTTACAAGGGCCCAAATGGAGGTTCAGGTTATGGTTAGCATTAGCTTTGCAGTTAGCATTAGCATTAGTGTCAGAATGTCATATTTAGCCTTGAAATTTGGGTGAAAGTCAGAGTTCGGGTTAGGGTTACCCGATTAGCATGTGGGTAAGTGTTAGCATTAGACTTAGCATCATCTTGAGAGTTAGCATCAGCATGTGGGTAAGTGTTAGCATTACAATTACTATTAACATTAGCATTAGATGCAAGGTTAGCATTAGCTGGTGTGTTAACAGAATATTTAACTGGGGAACATAGGACCCTGGGAACATAGATGCACTCCCAATGGAATTCGTAAGGTAGCTGAGTAACATTATACACTGTTCAGCCTGCTTGCTAGCTAGTGATCCAAACAGCCAGGATGCAACCGAACCAATTAACGCATGAACAGGCTCCTAAGATGATCCATTTAATGAATGCGAGATGGCTACTCTAAATCTAGTTAGTGTGTGCCTAATTTTACAGCACCGTAAGCTGTGACATAGCAAACAGCCGTTGTTCTCCAAACACTGACAACATATGGTTTACATATAGTGGCGGAGCCAGACAATTTTTATAGGGATGGCCAGGCTGAGACTATTACTCACATTGGGGTGGCACAGAAATTAATTTTAAGTCTCATTAATTTTTTTTTCTGCGTGGCAAATCGCTGTAGGCCAAATAGTCCATTTTTTGGTCACTCTTTATCATTTGCTTATGCAGGCAACAGTTACTGCCTTGTAGAAGTACACCATGAGGACTCATATATAATAAGTTTTTTTTTTTTTTAATATATAGACAACAGTTTAATCTTGGTACAGGAAATTTTATTTTAGACATTAATTTAGGCATAAAATTAGTGCATACGAGGTGTTGTCTTTACCACCAGCGTTTTTGGTCACAATGCCCTTCCGCAACAGATGTAGCAGAAGCTAGCTATTTTTCTGAATCTTACATTTAATGTATGAATGTATGAGTTTAAAATATACATTATTTACATAAAACTTTAAAATGAAATGATTTAATCTTGACATGCAAGACAGTTCGTATACAGTACGTATACAGAACTCATGAATATGTCAAAGGCTACCTGGCATCTCATTTTTACCATTTTTTATAATAAGCTTTTTTACGTAAACCTCAATTGATTAAAAAAAATCTGGACCAGTTGTTATGCTTTTTTAATCGGTGATAAAGCTCATAAGGCCATTACAATTTAAATTACATAAGATAATTACACGTAAGACACTTATGTCAAACAAATTCCACACTCAAAACACCCAGGTTGCTCAATCGGTCATCGTCCATGGTTGATCTCAAGTAAGTTTTAATGAGATTGAGTACCGAAAAGCTCCTTTCATATGCAGCTGTACTCACAGGTATGGTGACCACTATTTTACACAATCCAAAGAGTTCATGAAACACCTCATGATACAGCTCAATGAATTTTGTGAGGTCAACTATGCTAGAGGGTTTCTCTATGCCTGCTTGGATTTTCTTAACTAGGATTCTTTTCAACTGGTGTAAGTCATATCTGAGGTCTTCAATGTTGCATTCATAAATAGATACAAAGGAAAACAGAGCTTCCTCATGACAAAGTGTACCATTTGTGGGATTTAAGGCTTGAATACCCTTCATTACTTCACAGCTTGGTTTAGAGAACCATCTGTTGATCTCAGTGAGCATATTATAAAGGACAGGGTAAAATACCCCTGTATGAAAAGTGTCCTTGTTCTGCTCAGGACACCCACCTAGTTGAGACATCACACTATGTCCATCCAGCCTTCTGTTTTGCATTTATTTTATTTTGGGTGCAGGTTCTGAGTCAATATTGCATTGTTCAGCAGTATGTACCACTTGTTTTCAGAGCTCTTCAATGTAGGTTTCATCCCTACAGTCTTTAAGAGTCTGTACAACAGCTTCAACTAAATCCACAGCTAAACCTAAATCAAGGTTTGGAGACTGGAGAGGATCAGAAAGGAAACTTGCCTTACCAAAAACTCCAGACAGAGTGACCAGAAGTCCTATGAACTGCAAGTCCATTTGAGCTAGCAGCCCTCGTGCTTCAACTGACCTACTACCACTCTTTTCTTCATCTATTTCTTTGAAGGACACAGGTAACAGCAGGCAATCTATCAAGAATAGTATGACAAACCTTGTGTTGACAGGGCCATCTTGTGTCACTTAGCTTTTGCAGTTCTCTTGGTGCCCCATCATACATTTCCTTTTGCTTGCTGAGCCACTTTGTATGAACATAAGACCCAGCCATAAACGTGTAGTTTTTGCACAAGAGAAAAGAAGCATTCGACTTCTGGGACTGCTTTGACAGTGTCAACAAGAACTAGATTAAGGCAATGAGCATTACAGAGGACATAAAAGGCCTGCTTTGCCACCTCCTTAAAACGAGCCTGAATGCCAGAGTTCTTGCCGCTCATTACAGATGCTCTGTCATAGGCTTGTCCAACCAAATTGTCTATATTCCAGTCCGTATCTCTCAAGAATATGTATCATTTTGTCCGCCAACCCTGCAGCATTAAGATGCTCTGCAGCTTCAAAGTGCAAGAAGCTCTCTTTTATAGCTCCCCCGAAATAATACCTGAGAACAAGAGAAATTTGTTCTTTCTTTTTTACATCTTTGGTTTCATCTGCCATAAGGGCAAAAACTTGACTTTCCTTGAATACCAAGAACCTATAATATAGCAAGGAAATTTCCCGTTGTCCAAATCCATTGTCTTCCTATGACCCCTTTGTGCCATGTTTTGTGTAGCAGTTAACAGTAAAACTTCAGGTACACTTTTAATATAATCACGGTTTTCCTGTTTTGTATGCTCTTGTGACAGTTAATTTATCAAAGATGTCTTGTTTTTTCTTCTTTCTTTTCCATGCTTAATGTAGCATTGATGTATGCTTCAGACTTGGCATGGGAAGCAAAGCCTCCATCTTTGAACATAGTCTTTTTCCAGTTTTTATAGCCTATATCTGAAATGAAAACTGATTTAGTGTTTGGAAGGCCAAAGTACCTGCAGGCATAAAAATAAACAGCGTCCCTGCACTGAGAGTATTCAATCCACTTGTGATGGGAATACCACAAGGCCTTAAAGCTTCTTCGCCTGTCCCCCATGACTGGAAATACTGTAAGATGTGGCTGGACTGGTGCTTCGGCTCGAGAACTGGAGATGTCTCAAACAAGAAAAAGAAATAAGTCATTTCAATTATGCTACTCAATATATCAATATGTACCGCATGTGAGTGTATGGATGGGAATCATATACCTGGTGGCCCACTCTGGTCAGGGAAATTTCACTGAAGGCCCAACTGTGTTGTTATGCCCTTGACACACATGAAGTCTTTCATCTGTCAGTTGAGATACACAAGTTAAAATAATAACAGTAACGTTTTGACGTCACAAGTGCAGACCACATTTTTGTATTTGGTTTCTTGAAATGTCATCATTTAAAACAAACATACTACTAACTGCAGCAACTAGTGGCTTGTGGCTGGCATACTGTAACCTACCTTGACATCCACTTTGGTTAGCGCACTCTGGGGACGGTGCTCTGCCATCACTGTCAACGTCCGAATGGGTAAGTCTATCATCTGTTGGTAAAGACACATAAGTTAAAATTGTCATCATGCCAAGTTTTAAGGTTATGAACTTTTTTACTTGTATTGGCTTTGAAAAGTATATTCCACATCATCTGTTGAAGGCAGAATCCTAGAGGTACTGTAGCTAAATGCAGAATGCAGGTGGTGTGCGGTACCTGTAAGTCCACTTCCTAGAGTGTTCACTGGTTGCTCTGCATCTCCCTCTCTGCACCACTCTCCCTTCTCTCATTACTTGGCTTCTTACTGATCTTCTTACTTGGCTTCTTACTGACCAAACTAGGAAGTTATCTCTCTCTTCATTTTGCCTGACAGGTACAAAATAAAAATATAGCAACCTTAACATTATGGGAAGTACTAGCAAAGTTATCCATTTGCATTACTTTGCATATTAGCATTTGGCTGCCAACTCTCGCGCACTGAGTGTGAGACTCACGCATTTGAGCCCCATCTCACGCTAGCATGAATGTGTGGAAAAAGAAATTCTATTGACTTCTATGCATCTCTCTTGTGATAGTTAGGGACAGTCTTTGTCTATCTTACGCCAAGTCAGCATTGAAAGTTGGCAGCCTTGCTTGAAATAGTCACTGTTTTACAACCGTTTTGGAGCTGCTACATGCTTATTCAAACCGAATATTTCCTTTTCCAGGAAACTGACACAGTGAGACTTATGACTTAAATACCGGTAGTAAACTTTACGAGATCACATCTCATTCAACTCGTGTATCCCAGCCATAAGATACACACACTAAACAAGAAACATTTCAGACATAGTGAATACACTTCTTTCAACTGTTAAAAGCTTACCTGCGATTATACTACGGAGACCTCTCTCCTCAGGCTGCAAATAGCGAGTTGAGTCTGGCTAGAAGGGCTCCGAGAACTACTCGGTTGCATGCGGTTAAACGGGGGGTGGTTGCGCTGTTAAAATGCGTCCGTATGGGAACTACGGCCTTATAGACATGGTTCTGCAAAAAAAGTTCTGCCTGAAAAGCGGTGCTGTGTGGGGTGACCATAGGGGTGGTCAGACATTAGTCTGTGGCAGACTAAAGTCAAAATTCAATGTTTATGTTTCGCGCCGTTCATGTTCCAGTACGTCACACTGTAAAATCATTGTTTACACTCGGAAAGGTCAGCGCAGAGCGCTAGAAAATAATCGATCGCGGATGGCGTCGTTCACTCGGACGGATAAAAAATAAAAATTAAAAAAAAAATGCTAAAAATGGTCGCCAGATATATTTTGACGGCCGTTGATATACCTTGGGCGGCCCGCCCAAATAAAGTGTGGGAAACACTGCAGTTTGTCTGTGCCCTTTCCTCCGTGTTGTCCTTGCATAATAGTCTCCACCGTGGTTGCTGTGCTGCATGGGGATGCTCCAATTGCTCGGAGAAAGGAGTACGAATGTACGGTTTCCCCACTGACATGGAGAAAAGAAAAAAAAATGGTTGGCTCAAGTCAGGGGCAATCTTACTAAATTGCATTAAGAGAACAGAATTTACATTTAATAGGCTGTTCGTGGTTAATGTTATGAGTTGCTTTGTCCAGTATCCTACCTATCCTAATCTGTTAACGTTCCCTAAATCTACTAATTTAGTGGGGGATAATCCACTAACACGTTTAAATGCACATGTTAATTTGATTCTGATGTGCTGACAATATACAGTCTGATTCTTTAAATGTCTTACCCTTTAAAAGTGCATCACAAACGGTGTGTAGCTAGAATTCTGCTGCTAACTTCCGGGAACTATTGAGAGGCTCCACGATCCGCCATTGCTGTAAAAAATGGTCCATTGGAGAGAACGGTGATGACGCGACTCTCTCTCTACATGGCTAGAGCCAATCAAAGCCAAAATTGAGGTCAAACTGGAGAAGCTTCTATACTGTGTGTGTGTGTCAGGCTTTTCAGAGTTGTATGACACCACTTCAAAGTGGTAACACGACCTCGTTAAAACCGATGCATAGCGCAAAGTTATCATCAAGATGGAGCTACCAGGTTTGTAGATTCGGCTGTAATAATTTATAGTTATTAGCAACATACCCGGCATACTCAGAAGCTTGCTACGTCCCTGGTTATTAGCTAGCTAGTTCTGTCAAGTGTCAAATCCAAACGGACTATACTATAGGATTAAGGTTAAAGAGCTACAAAAACTCGTGTTGTTGTTTGCCCACTATATGCACTTTTGTACGTCGCTTTGAATAAATGTAATGTAGTGTATCCCTGTAAGCACACATATATCTCCGAGACGTCTATGCGATGTATGCAATGGATGCATGTTCAGCAAAGTTGTGGATAGTAAGTAGGCTACTTGAGGTTCTGTCTTTGCTTTATTTCTCCCGCTCTCTACTTTTTAAAAACAGCACTTCCGTGTTACATATCTAGGACGCTTGTCATGTGGATTACTGAGCGGCACGTCAAGCCTGTTGCGTTGACACCCCAACGCCAGTCATGTGTAAACAGATTAATTGTACTCTGACTTTGGTAGCATCTTCGAATTCTATGAAAGAAAGAGGCAACTATGCTGCGTTGGTAGCTACAGAACTCGAGTGTATTCAGCACACGTAATCTGACCATTGTGCAACATGCAGCAAAGTTGTCCTGGCTAAATATAAGAAAGATTGGGCCTAAGTGCTCTGACAAACAGTGCCATCTTTGTACACACTCAAGAGTGTTTTCTTCATTTTTTTTCTTTGTCTTATTCTTCCATATGGGTAGATGGAGGGGAGGGTTGCGGGGGTTGGATCTATGAAATATGTGAAATTAATAAATATTCAATAAATCAAAATATTGTGTTAAAGGTCACACATATTTGTTGTTACAGCTGAATTTTCCTACGTCAGCTCGGACTAGGACTACCAACCTCCATATTCAGTTCTGAATGCGACTGTATTCGAAATCACTTTCAATTGAGTGGCTACGGTCGCGAAAGCCGATTTTCATTAACATTCATTCGACAGAACATTGCGTTTTTGCCATCGATGTGGACACTAAATGTCGCAGAAAATCCTTCTCCGGGTTTTCCTTGCAACTTCATCCTGTGTCACACTCTGCAGTCCGTACCTTGAACGACAAGAAAAGTAAAGTAAGAGGTAAGCTACATTAGCTCCTTTCCGTGTTAGCTAACGTTACTTCAAGGAGTATTACAAACCGAGATAAATCTAAATACGGCGAAATATTGTGCAGTCTCTTCTTTTTCAAGACAATCTGACTCGTCAAGTTGCTTTTAGTCATCAAAACCTGCAATAGCCTCGCAAGTCAATGAGAGGGGGTGCATTTCACGGCAGGGGTGCAGAACGCGGCATGACACCGGCCCTTTCCGCCAGCTACCACCACAAATATATTTCAGACCTGTGGGGAACACTGAGCTGCTTGACATGCTATTCATGTTTCTGAGTTTATTAGAGATTTATTTAATGAATCAATGACAATCATTGTCACCTGTCGTTCTCGTTAACTCTGTCCTATCTGAAAATTATACATGATGTAAATCATTAAAATTACTTAGGCCTTACTGATTACTGAAACCACCATGAATTAAAGAAATGTTAGAAAATTAATCTGAATTTTGACATTCCTTCCCTTCCTCTCCTTCTAAATATATCAATAAACATTAGGATATGACTGCTCTTGACTACCATACACGTTTAAGAACATAATAATAAAAAGAACTCAAAGCAATAAACAACAGTAGCACGCTCTTTAACCAAGGTAACGTTAGCCTAAAATATGTGAACAAGGCAGGTAACGCTAGCTGTTCACACTAATCCTCAAATAGTACAGAATTTTACTTAAAAAAAAACATGATGAAAAACACTGATGTAACTACATTAACATGTCGGTGTGCTATATAAATATTGTAAATCAATGCATTTATTGACTACTAATTACCGGAAGGTTGCCGGTTCAATCCCCGCTGGGACACTGCTGCTGTACCCTTGGGCAAGGTACTTAACCCACAGTCGCCTCAGTAAATATCCAGCTGTATAAATGGATAACATTGTAAAACAACTGTAACCTGTGTAAGTCGCTTTGGATAAAAGCGTCTGCCAAATGAATAAATGTAAATGTCTCTCTGTATTTACGCATTCAAATTGCCTGCCAAGAACTATCTGAAGTCTACGTGAATCACGTGACGATCAAACATTTTGAACTTCCGTTGACGCGATTCTCTCTCCACATGGCTCCGCCCCTATACTCTGTTGGTGGTACAAATCAGCTACGGGCTATGGCTGCAACCTGTAGCGCCGGCGTTTAGCTAACTTTACCTAGCTGGCCAGCTAAAAGCGGCTACACGCCAAGGAAGATTAGGGTCGACCTGACAAGAAAGGTAAACCGTGGAGAAATGATCAGAAAACAACAGCCAAGCTAGCCAGACTAGATAATGCAGCTACCCAACTCTCCAACAGCAACAGCTCTTGAAATGGCAAGGGCAAATTCATATCGCATGAGACACTCTTACTTCTCTCTCATCATCCTAACTTGTAACCACAAACAGTGACATGTTCACGAGTTTAATTTTGAATAGCAGGACACTATTTCAACTATTACAGCCTGCATTCGGCAGTCTTCTCCAGCCGCCGTGTCACACAGATACCGTGTAGGGCAAAGCCCCGACAAAGTTATTACAAACAAATGGTAGTTTACGCTATGGCGAAGCACCCGTCCCAATAGAGGCTACATACAAAATCACACACGACTGTCATTTTTATTGCTTAAATGATATCCATATTCTCGCTGTGAATCATGACCTCTAAATATGAGCGTAGCTGCGTTGTTGCAGGACGAGCCCTTTGCAGCTGGTTTCCGTTTTTTTCCGGAAGTGGTTTTTGAATGCCGTTCGTCAAACTGTCATCTACACCCTAAAATGCAAGCGCTGTAACGTTTTCTACACGATTCAAAAAGAGGATAGGTACGTTCTACATTTATCAATGAAAAAAATGTGATTAAAGAATTGATGTATATTTTATGTTATTAGCAATTGCTCATTGGTGTAGCATATTGCAAATGCGTAGCTCCAGTATCTGCCAGTTAGCTTACAGGCTGCATTTGCTTATTTTTTGGCCTGTGTGGTTTTTAAAATAATAATAAATTTTGTATGCTGCCTGTAAACAACTTGATAATAAGACTGGATGAAAACCTGATGGAAACATACTTATGGCTAGATACACGTGTAATGATACTGATTTGACAGGCTGCTGTCCAGCAAGTTTCATTGTTAGTAAACTAAATGACGGGTTTTGAGAAGTGAATCAGGACATGTTAGCTGCTTTGGCAACACAGCTATCGCAAAAGTATGGCTGTATTAACTGCTTCGAAACATTGGTTCGTTTAGGATTTATTAGCCGTATTTTTAATTGCAGGTCATATGTATATTGTTTGTTCGTTTGCCTGTGTTCACCTCATAGGCTAAATTATGGAACTTGTCGCAGCTGTAAGGTCAGATTGCGTTTCCCTCTCCAAATAAGCGATTTTCAAAAATATAACGCCTCAGTATTTTGATGAGTTAGCTAAATGAAAAATTTGTAATGTTGTAGTCTGGAAATTGTAATGTTGTGAGAGAGGGGGCATTTAACTGATTCGTTGACTTCTGTTCTGTGATCGAAATATTGTAAAGGAAAGGGTGTGGTGTTTATGTATTTTCTCCATGTCCAGGCTGATTTAAAATTGAAAGTGTAATGTAAATGTTGTTAAATTAGTTTAAAAAGGAATCATTCTGTAGTTTTTCTGTTGGGATGCAAGCTCTCTTCAGATTGTTGGCAAATCATTGAAATCTTGAGTTTTTGTTAGGTTTCCCAATTAGTAGCAGTACTCCAAGATTCAGATAATATGTTATGTGGCTTAGATCTAATTGAAAATGTCCTTTTTTTGGTTGCCCCTCCATAAACATGATGACTTATATGTTAATATTTGTTCATATCAATGATATTATTATTTGAAAACAATTTAAAATTCAACTGAGATCTAAGTGTGTGATTTTGCATAGGTTCATTTAATAGGAAAGACAGAGTGGACACCTCACCTGGTAGTATACAGTCTACAGTGATCAGTGAAACGGGGACAGGGCTGTATTTTGAAGTCTGACCATGATATTTCAGTAACAGTCCATTTGTCACTGCATATCACAAATCTCATGTAAAAATTCAAAGGTATTACCCTTCTTACTTTCACTGCAAAATCGCTTCCTAAGACAACTATCATACTACATTGATCTTGAATGGAAAAAAAACACCATTTTAGTTGGAAGTAATCTCCTTTCAGGCATCCATACTTTGACAGAGTGTGTCAAAATTTAATGTAAGATAGTGATGTGTTAGCCTTTTTGATTGTATATTTCAAGATTTTTTTATCCTTTGGTTAGTCATACATTTCACATAATACAAATTCTGATTTACTTTAGTTTGTTCATGTTTGTTATAGGGTGTAATCTCTTGGAATGGCGACAGCATCAGTCAGTGAAGCAGATCCTCCAAGCTCCGTTGCCTCTCAGGTACCTTTTTGCCACCTCTGTTCAATTTTGGAGAAAATACAAAAGGCCAAGCTTAGACCAGAGAAAGCTAAGTGTTTGAGAGACTTCATGGATTCATGGCGAAAGTTCCATGCTGCTCTCCACAAGGATAACCCAAACACCACAGATTCTTTCTATCCGGCCATGCGGCTCATAGTTCCCCCTTTCGAGAGAGAGAGGATGGCCTATGGCATAAAGGAAAACATGCTTGGCAAACTTTACATTGAAGTCTTAGGCCTACCAAAGAATGGTCCAGAGGCAAATAAACTTCTCAATTACAGAGCTCCAACTACATCTCAAGGGGAAGCGGGAGACTTTGCTGTTATGGCCTACTTTGTGTTGAAGAAAAGGTGTACAAGTCAGGGGAATCTAACTATTAAGGATGTCAATGACTTCTTGGACTCAGTTGCCATCAGCAATGCGGGGAAACAGAAGGACCTTGTCAAAAAGAACCTGTTGCACTTGATCACCCAGAGCTCAGCCCTGGAGCAGAAGTGGCTCATCCGCATGATCCTGAAAGACATGAAGCTTGGTATGAGCAAGGAGACTGTTCTCCAGGTCTTTCATTCTGATGCGCCAGAGCTCTACAATGTCACCACAGACCTGGAGAAGGTATGCAGGCAGCTGCATGATCCCTCTGTGTCCCTCAGTGAGGTGTCCATCGGACTATTCTCAGCCTTCAGGCCCATGTTAGCCGCTGTGGCTAACATCAAGCAGGTGGAGAAACAGATGAACTATCAGAGCTTCTACATTGAAACCAAGCTGGATGGTGAACGCATCCAGCTGCACAAAGATGGGGATGTGTACAAGTATTTCTCCCGGAATTCATATGAGTACACACAACAGTTCGGGGTCTCACCGCTACAGGGATCCCTGACACCCTTCATTCACAATGTCTTCAAGCCCCACGTTGGGAACTGCATCCTGGATGGTGAGATGATGGCATATAATCCCAGTACTGAGACTTTCATGCAAAAAGGAACTAAATTTGACATTAAGAGGCTTGTTGATGACTCCGAGCTGCAGACCTGTTTCTGCGTGTTTGATGTTCTTCTCGTTAATGACCAGAAGTTTGGACACGAGCCGCTAAGGAAGCGGTATGACATACTTCAGACCATCTTTACCCCAGTAAAGGGTCGAATACACCTGGTACCCAAAACGGAAGCCAGAACTATGCAGGAAGTGGTGGATGCCCTCAATGAAGCAATTGACAATAGGGAAGAAGGTGTTATGGTAAAGGATCCCATGTCTATCTACAAGCCAGATAAGCGAGGTGAGGGATGGCTGAAGATTAAGCCAGAGTATGTGGATGGTCTGATGGATGAACTTGACTTATTGATCCTGGGGGGCTACTGGGGTAAAGGCAGGCGAGGTGGGATGATGTCCCATTTCCTGTGTGCAGTTGCTGAAACTCCCAAACTAGGAGAGAAACCATCTGTATTTTACTCTTTTTGCCGCATTGGTTCAGGATACACTATGAAGGAGTTGTACGAACTAGGCCTGAAACTGGCCAAACACTGGAAGGTATATCGTAAAAATGATCCCCCAGAATCAATTCTGTGTACCGCAGAGAAACCAGAGGTTTATATTGATCCTTGCAACTCCGTGGTCATTCAGGTCAAAGCAGCTGAAATAGTCGACAGTGACATGTATAAGACAAACTGCACGCTGCGTTTTCCAAGGATAGAGAGGATAAGGGAGGACAAGGAATGGCATCAGTGCATGACACTGGCAGATCTGAATGAGTTCCGGAGCAAAGCCTCAGGAAAGCTGGCATCAAGGCATCTGTACATCAGTGACAGTGAGCCGGACAGAAAGAAGCGAAAGCTGCCAGCAAAGACTAAGAAAGCGGTTGGGATCATTGAGCATTTCAAGGCTCAGGACTTGTCCGGTGTGACAAAAGAGTCAGACATATTTGAGGATGTTGAGTTCTGCATCTTGAATGGGAGTGAAGAGCACTCCAAGGCCGATCTGGAGAAAGGTGTGGCTAGATTCGGGGGCATTGTGGTCCAGAATCCAGGCAAGGACACTTACTGCGTCATTGCAGCTGTGGAGAATATGAGAGTGAAAAACCTGATTGCTGCCAACCAGCACGATGTAGTATGGGCCACATGGCTGCTGGAGTGCCTGGAACAGAAACAGCTTGTACCTTGGGAACCTAATCACATGATCCACATGTCTCCACCCACAAAGGAGCACTTTGCAAAGGAGTACGACCAGTTTGGTGACAGTTATTATGTCAACACAGATGAGGACCAGTTGAAAGAGGCCTTTGGGAGGATAAGCACTAAGGAAGCAGATGTGCCCTCCTTAGCAAATCTGGAGGCACGGTACAGTTTGGATGACCTGCCTACTTGCATGTTCAGGCCCTTTCGAGCGTATCTTGACCACTGCGCTGATATTGGAGACCCCAAGAGCTTCATTCAGTCAACGTGCTTGCACACGCGAGCATTGGAATTTCGTTTCCATGGGGGAATCGTGGAGTCCAAGCTTATAGAAGGGGTCTCTCATGTCATTATTGCTGAGGAGACTAGAGTTCTTCAATTAAGAACTCTCAGAAGACTCTTTGCTAAGAAGTTTAAGATTGTGAGAGAGTCCTGGGTGAGAGATTCTATTAAAGCAGGGCACCTGCTGAATGATAATGACTACCTTGTGTAACATCCACAGACATTACATAATACCCGGTGTTCTTTCCCTGCAGGAGGGTCATTGCTGTTAGTCGCAGAATTGTGGGGCAGTGCTTTTGGTCATTCCTTTGCTCATAATGGCAGACTTGTGATGCTCCTCATGATGTGCTGATGAGGGGGAAGGGAGAACAGATGCAGGTATTTAGGTAGACATGGAGCCCTTTAGGAACTGAGTGGTAGAAAGTGGATTCTAAGGTGCTGGCTTATAGTGAGTGCGTATCAGTACTTCTGCCAACATAGACATTGCAGGTACAGGTTTAACCTCTTGTTGTTTTGTTCTAAGTTTTACCTCCAGTACTATTTGGTAACTGCTAATCATGTGAAACTGAACAGAAGCAGTTGTTTTTAATGTCTGTCTCTTGTTCTGAAGTGCTTTAAATATAGTATAGCCAGAGATCAGCAAGGGGCGGGTATAATCACCAGCTCCTCTTGAGCAATTAGGCCACATTTTTCTTGAGATATCTCTTTGCTGGAACATTACAACTCAGAAGGACACCATATTGATCACACAGTTTACACTGTATCTGGGAATCAGGCCGGGGGGGGGCGGGGGGGGGGGCACTTCTTTTCATATGTAAGCATTTTAAATATTTCAGTAAAATCTAATGCATCCATTATTATTGCATCTGCATAATGTTTTAAAACTATCTAGAACTGTGTGTCTAGTGTGGTGGATAATGTTAAGGGCTTTTGGCTTTCCTGGGGAACGGGCCTTCTTGTTATCTGTTCAGAACAATACTGCACCACATATCTCAGACATGCATGTTTGAAGAGCTCAAACTCCAACTCTGTGTGAAGCTTCATAGTAAGCTATGCTCAAATTGCTTTCAGCAGCTGTACTACAGTATTCCATATTGAAAAAAATGATTAGCTGTGGGGGTTTTTACATCAGAATCAGAATCAGATTTTATTGGCCTAGTATGTTAGCACACACAAGAAATTTGGTTCCGGCCGTTGGTGGATCTCAGCAGTACAGACAATATACACTATATACAGACACAATGTACATCTTATTTACAGACAAAATACAAAATATACAAGCAATATACAGATAATATAAAAGACAAAAAGTATATACATGAAGTGCAAGTGTGGAAGTAGCCAGGTTTGAGTAACCGAAAGCACAGAGAATAAGCAAAAACAAAGAAAGTACTAGAGAGCGCTGTACTGAGGCTGCCATCCGCGGCGCCATCTTCCATCATCAATCATACATTTTTATTTGCATAGCTACTTTGTAACCCAAGTGGATTTTGGTACTGTATGTGAAAATAAGGGTTGAAAAAACTTCATTGAAAATAAATTTGAGAGAGATATGCTGCTGTTGTTTTTGTTCATTATGTTGGTTATACTCACAGGGTTTGAGTTTCAATTTTACTCTTTACTGTTACAAAACCCACACACAAAGTTTCAGACTGTGGAACAGTACAGTAGTACAGTAGTTGCATTTCATTGCAGTTGGTCATTACTCAGGTTAAATGATGACACAAACAGTAGCATGTTAGCTTTGAAAAATGCTCACTTTTGGTGCACATCTCAAGCATTTGGC
Organism: Megalops cyprinoides; assembly: GCF_013368585.1. Taxonomy (NCBI): domain Eukaryota; kingdom Metazoa; phylum Chordata; class Actinopteri; order Elopiformes; family Megalopidae; genus Megalops; species Megalops cyprinoides. The sequence goes on from NC_050596.1 coordinate 180,366, forward strand.
AACAAAACGTCTTCTTGATTAATGGCTTTACAATATATATGCCTTGCCCAAGGGTACAGTAACAGTGCCCCAGTGGGGAATCAAACCAGCAACCACTCAATTAGAAGCCCTGCACCTTACCACTACACACTACACACTTGTGATGTTGGTGGTGGCTTTTTTCCCTATTGTATTCCACCATAGTATCAGTGATTGTTGGGAATAAGAATGACCTTGAATTTAATAACATTGCATTTGTCTATGGTTTATGCCACATAGAATTTCGGATTACTGTGTGTCATAAATCTATGTTTATCTTGGTAACAGAAGAATGTGTCACTAAGTTTTTGGTCTGCCTAATGATTTTTGACATTGTTTTTTTTTTTTTTAAGATACAAAGATACAATTGCTGTGTACAAATGTAGCTCAGATGTAATTTCAAATTACAACTCTGATATGAAATGAGTTGATGTGTTTTACAAAATTTTTATTTTCAGAAATTTGGGCTGTGTACGAAGTAGCTTCCTTTTAAAAGAAATGTGTGCGTATGTTAGGGGAGTGAATTTAATGCTCATCAGTTTGTCCAACAGTTAGCTTGAAGTCTACAGTAGAAGTAGAATGTCAGTACTCCGGCCCCTTAGCTGTTGTGTTTTTGTTCTCCCCATCTGTCATTGTGTCTATGTGCTTTTGTTTTTCCTTGTGTTCCAGCCCTGCCCTGCTCTCCGCCCTGTCTCCGCCCACCTGATCATTTCCACCTGCCTGCCTGCACACCTGCTTCCCATTACCTCATCAGCCCAGCCCTATATCAAGCCTGCTTGTCTCTGTCTTGTTTGCCAGATCGTTGCAGTGTTTATTGCCCGTTTTGTTCCTGCCGTGTTTTTGCCTGTAAGTCTTGCTGTTGTTGATCCTGCCTGTACCTCGACCTTGATTCTGCTCGCCGTCTTGTTCTGGTTGCCTGATTTTTCTGCCTGCCTGGTTACTGACCCTGCCTGTTCCTGTTTTGACCTTGCTTTGCCCACTGACTGCCTGCCTGTTACGAACACTGCCTATTCTGGTTTTGCTACTTCGCCTGACGTCTTTATTAAAGCTCTTGGAACCTGAAGCTCTTGTGTCCGTGCTTGAGTCCTTGCCTGAGCCCTGACATAGAATTATTTTAGTGGTGATGGATTTTATTGCCCTTTTAACAGTATTCTGTTGGTTCTTTACTACATGTATCTTTGAAATATAGAAAATTTCACCATTTGATAGTATTTGTTTTTCCTTTGTATGACACTTAACTCTCATATTCACCTGTATGTCTTAAGCATGCCTTTCCTTTAGAATGGTAAAATGCTTGTCATGAATGGGCTTCAGCTCCTGCTTTTAGAGGGAAGCAGTAAGGTAACAAGAATGAGGTCACCCAGTGAATAACCATAGCTTTTTTTTCTCTGTGGGTATGTATCACTATTGCTGTCATAGATCCCCTTTAAGTATGTAAAATATAGTCCCATTGGGACAAAGGAATACTGAACTCATCTCTGCCTCTCTCACTCTTGCCTTACTCTGTTTCCCTCTGTCTTCCTTTTTTTTCTTTCTGCCTCTCTCAAAGACCCCTGGCCTGTTTGAGAACAGGCTTGACACAGTGCTAGACACTCTAGACTACCAGTAAAGTGATGACGGAAGAGGGCCTGAATGGCCAGTCAGTGTTGACGGACAGATGAGGTGTGTGGCAGTATGACTGTGGGCCCCATGCTCTTGGCTTGGGACAATACAAGAGTGCCAGAGAGTTCTGCAGCACCTGACCCAGTTCTTGCCTTCTTTTGCTATATCATGGGTGGCTCAGCGAGCTCTCAGGGACCTGTTTGTGTGTGCATGTGTACATGCATGTGCTGGGTTTTTTTTTTTCCAAGGTGGTCTAGCCCAATCGTTTAATTTTTACCAAAAAAAAAAAAAATTCATTGAAGCAGAAGATTACCCACACAGCCCTTGCTCAAACTCTTTTTTCCAGTATGTCATTGGGAATGGACCACTGTAAAATGTAATTAAATAACTGGATCAATTATGTAATGTTCTGAATAAAGAGCATTAAAAAAGGCTCGAAATAGGGTTTCTTGTGTTGGTGGTGCTGTCCTTGCGGTTGGCATGGGATGAGAGACTTAAAATATAGTCAAAGCCAAGGAAAATAGCACTGTCTTCAAAAATGAGTGATTAGCGCAAAGACATTTAGAATTACTGCAATTTTTAAAATGTTTTATAATGACTTCCTTTGAAATCCCTCAAGTACTCGTTACCACATTTTTTGTGTTCTCTGTCAATTACAAATGAGTAATTTACTCGCACGGCCGGAGCCTAATCAGTTAAACATAGTAATTAGGCATATCTCCCAAAGAAGGAAACCGGATTCTTTGCACAGACCTGCTAGTATGGATGGAAACCACAGCCTGTCTCAAGCTGCAGTTAGGTCCCCCATGTGGAGAGCAGACAGACATGAACTAATAAAGCATACATTTGCCTTGCAAATGAGCACCCCTTTCACCTGCACTGATAAATATCCATCATTCCCTTAATCTGAGGAGAGAGGGACTTGACCAATTAAAATGGCAAGCCATGCCTGCCTTTGGAAACACCAAGCCACCACAGAGCTCCATTTGCATGTGCAGCCTGTGTGATTAAATGGTTATTCATTTTTAAGATGCAGACTTGGTGAGGGTTTGGTAGAGCTGTTCATATCCTCACATGTTTGAGCCACATTTTTTGCTAGTACATTTTTTGTTTAGTAAAACTAAAGCTTCTATATTTTAAGTTCCAGCATAGTGGTTAAGGAGTAAGACTCGTAACCGAAAGGTTGCCGGTTGCCGGTTCGATCCCCGCTGGGACACTGCTGCTGTACCCTTGGGCAAGGTACTTAACCCACAACTGCCTCAGTAAATATCCAGCTGTATAAATGGATAACATTGTAAAGAATGTAACCTATGTAAGTTGCTTTGGATAAAAGCGTCTGTTAAATGAATAAATGTAAATGTAAAATTATTATTAGGTTGGTTGCCCGAAGGGCGAGCACACTACTGTTCTTCTGTCCCTTATTATTATTGTTAGGGGCCAAGCACCGAAGGTACAAGGCACCTATTGTAATTGTTAGAATTTTTCACTAGTATTATATTTTCTCCCATGGGAGTCTATGGCAGCCAGTGGCGGATTTAGGTATGGGTGACATGGGCAGTCGCGCAGGGCGGCATCTTGCCGGGGGCGGTACAGGGCGCCCGCACAAAAAAATTCAGAATGGTGACATTTGCGCGATCGGTTTTCTATCGCTCATTTGCACGTCACGTCAATGATATCATATCACCGTGTGGGTCAAATAACTTTGTCAAAATGGGCGCCCTGATTCTAGTTTGTGAGCTAGGCAGGCTACTGCCTGGGAAGGTCTCCCACTCTGAAGTACGAGATGGGGAGAGGCCGGGGGGGGGGGGGGGGGTTAGGTTGACCTCAGGTCTCCCCACTGGAAGCCCGAGGTAGGGGGAGCAGGGGGATCTATGAAATACCGCACCTCTAACTTTGTATTAGTAAAATCAGTCACACTATGAAATGCTACCAAATAAACCACAATTCATTCATAATACTGTGAATATATAGTTTCACAGACATATCATTGCATTTTTTTCTGGTTTTTGTGAAATTGTTTAGAATTTGGTTTAGTCTTGACTCTTAGTTGACAATGTTGGGGCATGGGTAATGTATTGATACTCGAGTGCTAAATCAACACAAATGGATAAGAAAAGGTCTAAGCAATCAGATGCCCAGTTCAGGAAAAAAGGAAAGAAGAGGAGGAGAAACATGCAAAAGATAAAGGTATGCAGCTGTGTCATCTCTTTATGAGTATAATATTATGCATGTAATGAAATAGGCTAGTATAACATTTATTATGTTTGTTAGCCTATGTTGCTTGCTATGCTATTACACATAGGGGGACAATATTCTGTTTTCTTTGTTTGTCCAGCTAGCATACAATTTCACATAGTTTCATCATGATAACTTAGCCTGCAGCAAAACAATGACAACCTAACAGCACATTATTGATTCAACTTTCATTGACGTGACATCATAAAGGTTTTCTGTGATTGTATTGAGCTCAGTGAGGGGAATTTCCAATGCTGTAGGCTAACTTAAGAGATGTCTATATTATGCTGATATTTTGTATCTTTTGTGATATTTTGAGTCTTTTGGGGTGCCTTGTGCCTAGAATTAGCCAAGGAGGTTGTATGCTTCATTGGTTCCTATTCTGAAAGTTTGATAAATTGTGCATAATGACATGTATATTTACCAATAAGGTAATAGTGTAATAATTCGATTTCTCTTTTTTTATTTGTATTTATATATGTGGCAGAGCTGAAGTGAGTAGCTTGTGTGAGCCCTGCGTAAAGCCTTTGGTAGCGGGTAGCAGGTAGCTGAGTGGTTATGTCACTCCCTGAGACCTGGTTAACTAGCGTTGTTGCCAACAGGCTAGGGGCAATTTGCCTTTAGCTCAGCTGGCAACGATGCTGGCTGTAAGAGGTTGGCAGTAAGCAGTAAGAACCTAGGTTTGAAACTCACTCGCTCACTACCCAGGTAACATCTATTTAAAACAGACAACGCAGTCTACACTCGTTACATATACTACAATTTGTTTCTATTTGTCTTTGTTACTTCTTTTTGATATTTATGAGTCTTATTTTTGTATATATTTTTATATCTATATAGTTTTAAATGTTATGATTATTTATGATTATTTATTTGTGTTGTTCCAAATGTCTGAATAAAAATTGCAGTTAGGTCAAGTGTGGGAGGGGGCCTTAAGGGGGGGGTTCGCCCAGGGCACCATATACAAGCTAGAACCGCCACTGATGGCAGCCTATATAGAACCCCTTGGTGGATTTTGATGAAATTTTGCACATTGATAGAGGACAGCTCAAAGTATCCAGGCATCAAATTTGGGGTCAATCCATCCATCTCTGTAGCACCACCAACAGGCCAAATTTCAAGGTACATTTTTGCTTGTAACTTTTGAACCGTTTGTTCTTGGGTTGTGATCTTTTTTCCTCTGAATCCTTGAGTCATCTCGATTCAAATGCACCCATTGCCGTTAAAGTCCGCCATATTGGATTTTCTACCATTTAGAATTTTTCAAAAAACCTATGTTTGTGAACTAGTCCTAGATCTTTGATCCCATCACCACCAAATTTGGTGCGTACAGTATATGTAGTGGGGGGCAGTATGGTGGTGCAAATGGGTAGCAGTACTGCCTAACAATATGGAGGTTTCAAGTTCAGGGTGTGTCTGCGTTCAGTTTGTACTTTGTACCTGTGTTCATGTGGCTTTCCTCTGGGTGTTCTGGTTTTCTACTACAGTCCAAACACATTCAGGTAATGTCAATTGGACATGCTATATTGTTCACAGGTGTGAGTGTAAGAGTGGGTGTCACTGTGTCTGTTCACCCTGTGATGGATTGGTGTCTTGTTCAGCGGTTGGTCTGATTGTCTACCTTTTGGCCCTGTGGTGCGTGGCCCCTTCATTGCTGCTTGCAGTTATATTTTTTATTATTATTATTATTATTATTATTATTATTATTTTACTATGTATTCTTCTTCTAACTGTAACTGTGCCTAAACCGTTTGCTCTACAGACACCAAATCAATGCCAAATCGTGTATGTGCACTCTGGGGGGACCCTTACCCCAAAATGACCTTTTTTTGAATCCAAACAAAGTCAATTAAATTAGTTTATAAACCATTTATTATCATAGAATTTTCTGCACATACAAATATGTTTTTCCATGAAAACCATGATACATATCAGCACACAGATTGAAACCTTAAATGAGACCAAGCTTGAAACATGCCTTGACTGTAGGCCTACATGTAATCTTCACTCCATGTCCTCATCCATATTTGCGCACACACCTCTGCACTCTGAACAGGCTAGGGAGCATCGTCCTTGACGATGGCATTTGCAACGCATAGTGCCACAACCTGACTTGCAATTGCAGCACACAAGTTCCAACAAGGATTGAATAGCAGGGTCCTGGTCGGAATGGATGGGAATGAGGCATGAGTCTTGGCTCCTCTAGCCCCATTCAACCCCAATAATTCAAGGTGTGATTGTACCCTTAACGTCTGAGAGTGGTATTTCCCACTGGCTTTTGAATGGTTTGAAAGTTTTTAGCTATTTGCATGTAGTGAATTTGATTCTCCTGCGTGTGAGCACACTTAACTTGGCCTGGTACGAAACCTTCCTTGTACTTTGTGGTGGGTCCCGGCCCCCAGTATTTATTCTGGTGCACAGCTCTTTCCCCCTTGAGGTTGAGGATTGAGGAACCCTAGTTTTAATTGTGATCCTTTCTATCATTAGTCTTTTTAAATTGTGAAGCTCTATTTAAAGAGACGTAGTCTCTATCAATTGTGATCTTGTAGCTACCAAACTTAGTCTCTTCACTTCATTGTGATGCTCTATTGGGGGAATGTAGTTTCTTCTAATTGCGACCCACTACTTAGTTTCTTTAAATTGTGGTACCTTACTAGGGAAGTGTGGTGCCTATCCCCCGGGTTTTGGCCAGAGGGACCGAGGGCCTTCCTCCACACTTCGGTGTCTTCTGAAAATAAATAATGAGTTCTTACAGAGTCTGATGTAATTAAGGTTTGGGTTATTGCATATGGTGATCAGTCATATACAGTAAACTGGGTTAGTCTGCGGAGTAACAGGTTACAATGCATTTGCTAGCCTATCCCCGAGCATTCTGCTCCTCCCCTGGTCTGCATCCCTCTTTTGTTTCTCCCCAGCTCCTCCTATTCCAGCCCCAAATTTCCAACTCCTCCCAGGATCCTCCTTCAAGATCACACCATTCACAACTGATACACCATTATCTTTGACCTTGTGCATTCGCCCCACCCGAAAAGGCCCCAGAGTCCATATTCTTTAATTATTTTTAAACCTAACACTCCTAGAATTTTCCCATTATTTCCAACTCATACCTAATTTTAAAATAAAAAAGAACTACATAGTACTGGGTCTAATTTATTTAAGCATATGTGTGAATTGTTACCATTATTTCCAAACCCATGTCTGAATGATTTTTTTTTTTAAAGGGTTAAGTAGTCTTAAAACTGTTGGCCTAACAGTGGCGCTATAGACTGCAAGAAAGCACACAGATATCTGTGTACCATGAGTTACCTGCTGTGCACAAGACTGAGAAGGCACGTAGCAGTAAAAATAAAATAAGCTACAAAGTAAGGCCTGCCTGTGTGAGAACGGCTATGTAGAACAAAGAAGTATTGAACTCTGTGAAAAAGGGGGTGTTAGCCCGACACTTGTTATGATGGGTAGCTATTGCAGTGAATCCACGTACAGTTCACAAGCATTACATGTCAGCTAGACTAAAGCAGGCTACCAACTCTTATTTTCTAGATATGTGACTCCTAAAAGAAAATATAAAACATATGTTAAAAGGAGGCAAAAACGTACTGACACGCTGCAGGGGCATGTCAGAGGGAGAAGATACAATAAGCGAAGACCGTAAACCAATAGGAGACGTGAAGGGAGAGAAGGTACAATAAGTGAAGACCATAAACCAATAGGAGAAGGTGGCATGACTATGGAACAGCAACATAGTGCACGAAGGTTCTAGGGTGACTTCCAGGGAGGGGCAATGCTGAAGGCAGTGTTCCTTCTCCAAGGTCACATTTTCTGATACCAACTGTCCTGCAATAACTCTAGAATAACCCCCCTTACACCGGCCTCACACACAGAATTACTGCATATTAATATCAGTGCTTAATGTTTTCCAATAGTGGCACTTTAATCAACACTATCATTAAATGCTTATTAATTGTAGTACTTAATGTAGTGCTTTAAGTAACAATATCAATGCCTTTCATTAATAAAAGTGCTTTAGTGCATACTATTGCTTTAGGCCACACATAAGGCCTTACATTCTCCACCACAGAAGCTTAGTTTCTTTCAATTACCCCAAAGGGCATGCGCTGTTAACATTGCCTGTCTTATAAACGGGATGTGCTGCATTAGTCCCTTGCGAGTGCCTTACTACTGAAACCATTGGATTTAATAGTGAACCACCTCTGTTTCTAGCCTGATGTATATTAGTATCTTTGTGTGGTCTTAATAAAGGAAAAGATAAATTTGGCTTGCTTAGTTAACTAAATAAAGACATATTTTTGTACTTTTGCCTTGCCTTTGTTCATTTATTTGGAAACCTACCTGGCTGTGAGCCTACCGTGGCCTGGCACTACATCCTAACAGGGTCTCCCACCCATTTAATTTGGGAGTGGCATAGTTGTATAAAGTCTGCTTGAGGGTCTAGCCTTCTGACCACAGGGCGGGGGCTACACCACATTTGTATGTGGTTTGAAATCCAATTCAAATCACATTTTTGAAAATACATTTAGGTCTGATTGCTCTGATCAGATTTAAGGTGTTTTTTTATGTCTGTGAATTAATGCCACATAAAGTTCACGTGTACATCACATGTACAGGAAACATGCTAGTTTGGTGGTGGAGGGAGCCATTGATAAGTGATACCGGCGGTGATGGCTGCACGAAATAAAGCGGAGCAGGCAAGCCTCCTCCATCTCTGACACTGTCTCATTATTTTTATAAAACTTGTGCCGCGGCTCCACATTGCCATGTTGTAAATAATCAAGCCCATTTCATTACATTTTGGTTTGTTTATGTCTACTACTTCTACTTCCGAGCGCAATGTCACTACTATAGCAACAGATGCGGATAAGACCGAAAATGAGAATTGCCACCCGGACGTGCAAATCAGGTCTGATCACTTGCAATATGTAATGCGGACAGTCAATCAGGAGGATCGGATTCTGATCGGATATGCAAAAAAAAATCGGATTTGGACTGACAGTGTGAACATAGTAGAAGTAGCAGCCCTCCTTGCTGATAGAGGTGTAAGAGAAGAATGAGGAGGTCGGTGTCATCTCCAACAAGGACAGTTCTTTGTTTCAATGCTGCTGTCACTGCTGTTTGAACTATGAGCACATCTGCGTCTCCCTGAGCATTGTGAACGTCAAACCCTTGTTTGTTGTCAACATTTGACAGAAATTCTTTTTCAACCTTAGTGACATGGTTGATGTGAATGCAACCTTGCAGCCAGTCTTTGTATTTCTCCTTTTATGGGCACCATCCTTTGTAGATAGCTGGCTGTAGGCTACCCATCAAACATGGTCACCACTGAGTGCCCATAATGTTTTCGAACGTAACCAATGTAAGTTTCCACGATTGCCTCGTATGTCTTTCCTATCTCCCAGGGTAGTCGGTGGAGGAGTGCCCCTCCATTTAAGATGTACAGAATGTCTCGTTCTGGCACATCATGATGAGGCACAGCGTTCCATATAACTTTTGCAACTTGGGGTTTGTTTGTCTATAATCAGCACAAGTCCTTTCATTGTGTATTATTAATATTATTGAAATTACATACTTGTGTTTCAGGGATGTGATTTTTCCGGATTAATCCGGAGTTCCGGATTTTCCGACCTGAAAATGTTACCCACGTGATTCATGCAGATCCGTAAAAAAATGGGTGGGGGTTGGGGGTATGAGCTGCTAGGCTACATATAGAGGGTATGCACTGACGTCACTTTCCCGCCGGAATACGCCCCCTCAGTCGGACTGAGTGGCAAAACATCCTGCAACATGGCTGCCTTTAGTAGGGGAAACTGCGAAACCGGGAGTAAAACAAACGATCATCTGCTTAAATTAAAGGCAGTTGGACTCGACAGTGATCCTTACAATTTACCAAAGAACCAGTGGTCCATGGACATTGACATGTGGCCAGGAATCGGGTTTCCTGACATTTATATGTACCTGATTTCGATGCCGGGGAAATAGGCTACTCAAAGTAAAGCCTAAAGGCATACGAGGAGACGGGACATTCTAAAACTCTTAACGTAGCTTAATGTTCCAAAACTGCGATCAATGATCACCAAATTTCTCTAAGACATCGCTCGTCAGAAACACTTCCTGCTGTCAAAAAAATCAAAACCGAAATCCTAGGAGTATGGTCGTTATTTCACGTTAAGCGTTTTCCTCTCCATTGACGCCCATTACAAGGAAAACGCTTCGTATCTTAATTTTCCAAACAGCGATCAACAAACAAAAAAGCAAAACTGAGAGGACAGCGCTTAACGTAACGTCGGCCTAATTACCATATTCCTTGGATTTTAGCTTTGCTTTTTTATAGGAGATGGTGTTTATGACATGTGATATGTCAGACAAATTTGGTGATCATCTATTTTGGAACATGAAGACACGTTAAGCCTTTTCCTTATAATGGGCGTCAATGGAGAGGAAAACGCTTAATGTAAGATAATGGCCATACTCATAGGATTTCGGTTTTGATTTTTTGACAGGTGGAAGTGTTAGGCTATGACAAGAGATGTCTGAGAGAAATTTGGTGATCGTTGATCGCTGTTTTGGAACATTAAGACACGCGCATAACGTGACGTCACAGTAGGCTGAGTCACTGCGGATTTCACCCACTGAGTGGTAGAAAGGCAGCGTTCGCGTTCAGCTTGAATGCTGCGAAAACACAAAAACACATCTAAAATGGGAAAGAGCTGTTGTGCGATTGACTGTACAAATATATTCAACAAGAAATCGGAGCTCTCTTTTTACAGACTGCCGAAAGCTAAAGAAAAGAGAAGCAAATGGATAGCAGAAACAACGAATCCAGGCAGCGAAACGTGGATTTGCGGTTGCCATGAAGAATAAGGATTTATCGTCATTCCAGAAAATGTTGTACATGAAAGGGAAAGATATTTTTAATGTTAAATCGCTGTTTCTTTAAAGCTAAAATTAGCTAGAATTTTTCCAGTATAGTTTTCTAATCGTACCAGTTTTTAGCATACGTGCTAAACGGCTAATCGCACGGCTGTGACCGTACCTGCAAAAGGGTTAAAAGTTTCTACAAAATATGTTGAAATTTTGTTTATTATTAGCAGACGTGGACACCCCGGCTTCAGAAAATAAAAGTCCTGCCACGTTTTTGTTTTTTGAGGCCTTCTTTTGAATTGAAAAGTTGCATGTTGCGTGTTGCTTCTGCTGAGTTTATAAAAAATATTTAAAAAATTAAAATGATTTTTTTTTTCAAATTAATTCTTGTCATGGGTCATACCTTACCATTAATATGCTATAGTAGAGCTGCCACCAGTTTGTTCCTACGTGTTTGTAGGGACAGAATCTGGACCAGCACTGTGGAGCAAACTTGTGGCCCTCGTAGATTTCTGGAAAAGGTATGAAATGTCACTGTGTGTGTGTGTGGGGTGGAGACACAGCCGCACCGTGCTCTGCGCTCTGTATATTTTCGTGCTTTTTTGTCCTTTGTCAATCACATGCCTGGTGTTTACAGTGATATATTGGGGGTTGGCAAATTTTATTTTTCCCAGGATGGGGGGGTCGTGTCCCCCTGTCCCCCCTGGGATTTCCGCCTATGCCCTACATACGTGTCAAACTAATAACAAATGATGATGTCATAGATACTACACAGATAAGGAACAATTTATTCCCAGTTTAGATGCGGATACACCCATAGGAGCAGTGTGGCACAAAGTGTAAGTGGAAAATCTGGCAAGAAAATTGGGTGTTGGGGTAGTAGTACCCCAAATACAGGTGTAAGACATTAGAATATTCTCTGAAAAAGTGTTTTTTTGGAAAGATTGCCCCAAAAACTTAGGAAAAGACACTAAATATGTTGGATAGGTGTACATAGACCCTCCAGTATTAACACTATTTTACCCGGACCGCGTCACTCTAAAACGTTTAAACTTTGCTTTTGACCTTGACAAAAGTATGTTTCACTAAATCCATGAAGGTATACTTTTAATATATGATGCAGGAGGGTATTAGAACCAATAAAAACTATGAAACATTACTACTGCAATTTCTCCTGCGTTGGGCCCTTTTTTGAGTTAGATTGACTGGACTATATTGTCAACAGAGTGAATCAGAGAAAGGTATTGTGAAGCTTCTCCTGTTGCAATGGAGCCAATCAGAGAGACATGCTGTGAACTTACTCATCTGTGTCAGAGTCCACTGTGAGAGACAGAGCGTGTTGAAGGGGGAGAGGGAGACGGCAAGCCCAATGCACAAAAACTTCTATGTTAGAGAAGCATGCATTTTGAAAGTGCCGTATCTCCGCGAATTCTGGTGCTATGTGCATTTTGTAGCAGAGTTGAAATGAGTAGCTTGTGTGAGCCCCGTGTAAAGCCGTAGGGTTGCAGGTAGCTGAGCAGTTTCAGTGGTTACATTATTATTATTATTATTTGCTCATACTGTATTTGACACAACTGGTTTACAGTTTCATGGAAGTATAATTATGAGTAATATGTTAACTATTTTTAGTTCCTTTCTTTCATGGTTGGATAATCATTGTTAGTGAGCCTCTACAGGGCATCTTACACATGTTGTACAGAAGACAATAAAGAGCTTCTGTGGTATTCTTAGAGAAATGCTGACAGATTCCTTGTTTCCAAATGCCTAAAGTCCAAACGTTTCCTCATATCCAAAGTCCTATGATATCTCTCCTGAGCACTGATAGGCCACACACACACACACACACACACAAGCTCTGTTTAATGAATACAAAGGCTAATAATCTGCAAATTGTTTTCAGCATGCAATTTGTCTTGTCTTGTTGCTGTGTGAATGGGAAATATATATATATGAGTTGTTTTGACCATATATGCAGTTTAATGCTCAAGGCATCCCTTGTACTTTTCCATATTTTATGTACAGTGTGAATGCCCGTTGTATGGACCAAATTGTAGTGCTACTTGGCATATAAAGAAGTGAATTAAGAATGAACCAAGAAACAAAAAAGAACTCTAAATTCATGATAATCTGCTTTATACAGTGATAATCTGCTTTCGGCAGTGTTAATTCAACACCAATAGAGTTAAATTCAACAGTTTGAAAGTGTTTATATTGGTCCACACTACATAGAGTTAAAATTACACTTTTGAAAGTGTTAAATACTTTACACTATGACAGAATTGCAGCAGCTCTCTCAAGTCGAAATTTAACACTAGTCAACACAGGCCAGTGTTCAGTTTACACAACACTAGTGTGTAGTGTCAAAAGTTAATACCACCAGTGTATTTTTTAACACTAAATAGAGTTGCTGCCATATTAACACTATACAGGATGTAACATTTAATTCAATATTTAACTCTTGTAGTTGATTTGTATTTTAAAAACACTGTAGGGAGTCAATTATATAATAATATAATATATATAATAATATATATAATCCCCAACCCCACTCCCACACACACTACAATATTATTCCACAACTATAAAAAAGACACCAAAACAAAGACGTTTGTAGTTCAAGTGAAATTGTATTTTGAACAAGCACACCACATATAACACAGCATTGGCTTTACAATAGCATGCTGTCCTAACGGTGGACAGCCAGTGATCAATAGCACAGGTCACACAATATGGCAATGTGGCACTATATATGTTTTTTCTTCCATCTCATTAGAAAACTGTTTGTCATAGGGTCTGTAATAAATCAACTCATCAATAGAAATAACAGAAAATGAATCAGTTCTCTCCTCGACACACGTGCAGCTATGTTGTGTTAATGTTGTGTCTTGATTTTGTAAGAGTAGAAGCAACGACAAACTTCGGGAATTTACCCAGAATGCAACATTTTGTGATATCACAAGCACAGCCGTTTTTCTACCGCTCTGATAACAAGGGGAACCTAAACTCAGATCATTAGCAAAGAAGCTAACTAGCCAGCCGGTCCGTGTGCCCAACGGGATAACCATCACGAGTTAAGGTATCTTTCGACTAGAGTTTGGTTATAAGTTGAAAAGCAGTAAATTACAGCTGGCTAGACACGGGAATGGGCAACAATATGCTTCTAACTGGAATAATTGAAATCACTTCTGAAAATATTAACGAACATTTGAAAATGGGATAATTTTAATGGAAGTGAATGGCGCCATTTCACTGTGTTCCCCTACGAATAGGCTCCTATCGTGAAATAGGCTCCTATCGTGAAATTTAATTTTTAGGTGCAAGCCTACTTTAACTACTTTAAACCCTCATACAAAACGTGCTTGATCTGTTAACATCTATACTATATTCACCCAACATTAGAAATTAAAAATGTGTTTTTTAATCATAAAAATTGCTAGATTTTTGCGTTTGCTTAATACAAAACTCTGATGCTTCTTTGTTTTTGCACGAATTCTCAACGCTGTTTTCCTTCATATTTTAACAGAAATTTTGGCTGGACACAAAACACAGGTGGCGGAGAACGGGTCTCCTTGGGTGGGCCTTACCCATTCATAAAAGTTTTCTCTTTTTTGTCAGTCAGTCTTCTTGCTTTGTGCACTGGGGCACAGTCATGTTGGAATAGAAAAGGGCCTTCCCCAAACTGTTGCCACAAAGTTGGAAGCATAGCATTGTCCAAAATGTCTTGGTATGCTGAAGCATTAAAGTTGCCCTTCACTGGAGATAAGGGGCCTAGCCCAAACCCTGAAAAACAGGTGTGGCCAAATACTTTTGTCCATATAGTGTAGTTTGGATCATTGTCATGCTGAAATGACCATTTTCTGCCCGTTTTTAGCCTCTTTGCAGAGAGAAGAAGGTTTTTGGCCAAAAAGTCCAGGTATGTGTTACAGTCCTTATCCATTAGCAAGGGCTCACAATCAGAGCCGGCCCTGACCAATTTGGTGCCCTAGGCAAGATTTTAGCTGGTGCCCCTTGCATCGCAGCCAATTCCACCACCACAGTTAATTGTGATTGTAAACTATTCTTTCTGGTCAGATCATGACAAACACTTGCCAAACAGCATTCACAAATCTGAGGTAGAACATTCAAAACAATTACAATGATAAAATCTTTTTTCAGCATCAAAATATGCATGAGTAAAATTAAGTAAAATCCTTTTTCAGTCCTTTTTCCTCAACAAAATAAATATCTTAATAGAGAAATTAAGTGCTGCAGAGTGATACAACACATATGTAAGATGGCTCAGACTGCAAAGTTTAAAAGTGTTTTACACACATCTAAGATGGCTGAGACTGCAAAGTTTAAAAGTGTTTTAAAGGATAATGTCAATAAATAAAACAATAAATAGACATAGAAATCTTAATTCTGGTCAGCATGCCAAACCCTTTGTACAGACGGGTTGAAACATTTTGTGTTTTGTTTCAGTGTTTCAGTGTTTTGTTTCAGTGTTTTAGCTGACAATGTAAACAAAATAACTAGACAAAAGAAAAATCTCATCTATCGTCAGTATCTTCTGTACAAGTTTTAAGAAAGCAAAGCCATTACCCTACAAGTGACGGGCAAGATATGGCAGCCACTTATCATTACAAGGCACCTCTGGGTCAGTGTGGAGTGCACCGCTCTCCATCAGATCACATTTTCCAATTAAATGACTGCATCACTTAAGACTACCTTTAAACCCTTATTTTAAACACATTTTTGTGATCAATATTCTATTATAATTTTTGCCTTTACAATGTACTTGCATTAATATGCATATGGGAGCAAAAAAAGCAGAAAAAAGGTCATGAGACCCCAGATGAGCTGATCTATATAAAACTGTCAGAGCTATCAGAATTGTTAAGAGAACATAGCACATAAAATAAAGAAAAGGATTGCATATTTGTTTTAAAAATAATAACAATAACATAAATAAACAAAAGGTAAATACAACTAATTTTTCCCTCATCTCACATTGTTATTATTCCTGCAGCACCATACCCCCAGCATTTCACCGCATCTGAAAGCATCTTGTGTAAGACCAAGGTTATTACACTTATTAATGAGAAAACCATAAATGATGGACACCATGCAAGCTCTCTGGATGTTAATCCACTGAATCATGGGATGGGATATTAGGGGTTTGTCCCAAGGAACTCCGTAAGCTTTGAGTGAAGATCTGAGTTGCGGATATAGGAACCATGAAAATCCAGATAGGTTATACTGATGTTTTAGATCTTGGAATGCCCGTAGTCCTTTATCATCACACACGTCTTCCAGAGTGTTGACGCCCTTGTTTCACCACAGTGGGTAAACGTACGGTTTCATGTCTTTTAGATACAGTTTTTTACGATTGCTTACACACTAAAATTAAAACTTTCCCACAATTAGCAAAACCTTACACTCAAGGAGCAAAACACTACACAGTGATTTGCAAAACACTAAACACACTTGTATACACTTGACACAGAAATTTATCATGATGTCATTTCCTTGCAATTTCAAAGCAAAGGCTTTCAAATGAACACACCCATGAACCAATTGGTTAAACACAGCCACCAGGTGTGCACACACACAGGTGCTTAATTGTAGACACACCAATCAGGCTTAAGCACTATAAAAAGGCAACAGGTAAGTTCCCCTGTCTTCAACAAAAATGGACGGTGTCAGAGGAAGAGGGAGAGTGCGGATGAGAGGGGGAATCCGGAGAGAACAAGGTGGAGGAAGAGGCCGAGGTAGAGGTCAAGGTAGAGGAAGAGGAAGAGGTAGAGGGAGCGGAAGACCTGGAGGAGGGGTAGGACGTGCACAAAGAAGACAACCAAATCTGTCGAATGAAATTCGTGCTACACTTGTGGACCATGTAATAAACCACGGACTAACACTGAGGGAGGCTGGACTGAGAGTACAGCCTAACCTAAGCAGGTACACGGTGGCATCAATAGTTCAGACATTTCATCAAGAGCACAGGTGAGAAACTTATCTTCTGTCAACAGAAAATCCATAGCTTACTGCATGTACTATATCAACAGTTTTGGTATCTATTCCTGTATCATTTTACAGTAAGCTACATGTATTTTGTTTGGGCTACATAGGATTGAACATCCAGAACACCAAGGAGGGAGGGGCCCCATATTCACACAGGAGCAAAAGAGAGATCAGAAACCTCATTTTGGCCAATAATGCAATCAGACTTAGAGAAATTCAAACCCATATTGTCAATGATCACACAATTTTCAATAATGTCCAACAGGTCTTTCTGTCAACAATAGCCCGTATCCTTAAAAAACATCAAGTTTTGTAAGTTTTGTTCACTGACTGTAGTATTGTGTACTGCACACATAACCTTTTTACTGTACATGTAATTTTACTGTATAGCAGACCTACAGTATATTGATCTACACACTGTGATCTTTTGCTGTATTTCAGAGAGTTTTGCAAATGGATGCGGAGGAAGTCCCGCATGAGTTTATATACATTGATGAGGCTGGATTTAACCTGACAACAGTGAGAAGGGGAAGAAACATCATTGGCCACAGGGCTATTGTCAATGTACCAGAGCAACGTGGGGGTAACATTACCCTTTGCTGCCATTACACAGAATGGGGTCCTCCACCGCCATTCCAACTTGGGTCCTTACAACACTGACCTCATTCTTACATTTTTAGACAGATTACACAATATTATCACAGCAGCAAACCAAAGGGACCAGATGCAATACGTTGTCGTCTGGGACAATGTATCTTTCCATCATTCTGCTCTGGTACAAAACTGGTGTCATCAACACCCACAATTTACAGTTCAATACCTTCCACCATACCCCTCCTTCCTAAACCCCTTTGAGTTCTTCTCAGCATGGCAGTGGAAGGTTTATGATCTCCGGCCCTATTTCCAGATGCCCCTCATTCAAGCTATGGAGGAAGCATGTGATCAAATTGATGCAGCATCAATACAAGGGTGGATTCATCACTCCAGAAGATTCTTCCCACGTTGCCTTGCAAATGAAAATATAGCCTGTGTTGTTGATGAGGCCCTGTGGCCAGATCCAGCTAGGCGGAGAGATGATGTTTAGTTTTCTTTTTTTTTCAGTACTGAATGGATACGTAATTTATGTTACAGTACTACTGTAAGCTTACAGTACAATGGTATGTTCAGTAATACTGTATAAAAACTGGAAAATGTTTTATGAATGTTTTGTTGAAATGTTCAGTATTGACTGACTTGAGTATATGAAATAAATATTTTCATTAGTCTGCACAATTGGTGTCATGTAGTGTTAGTGAATTTATTTTTTCACTTTCTCTGTGTAAATGCAAAGTGTTTTAGGTTGAGCACAGGAGTGTTTAACTGATTCAAACCGAATCAGACCATATAATGAATGTGTTTTGAAAAACCGGGCCCTGTTTTCAAAATTGTGCTTAAGCAATTGAAAAAAACTGTAAGATGCTTTTTCTAAACTCTTAACACAGCAACACACCTACATTACACAATTAGCCAAATAGTTAATTTTCTGCTCAAAACCACATTTTGTTCATTAAATGCCCACTCTACATTTCAAAATGCAAAAAAACTTTCTCTGCATACACTGACTCTACCAAAACACGGTAAACCCGACTCAATGTCAAATCATTCTTTCAAAACACTAGCACATGTTTTCTATCCAAGAGGAACATATAGTCAATCATAGCACAATGACTTTCAAAATACTAACGGTTGATGGCATTATAAAAATTGCATTACTTTTCATGTTTTAGTTCTACCTGCTTACAATAGACAATATGAAATCCATTGTTTTTTATAATTCAGTTTCCCTTTACTGTAAACCACTCTACATTTTTTGGTTGAGTGTTGAATGTGTGCATTTTTGGCAACATACTATCTAAAAGTGAATGAGTCATCTTTATAGAATGTACAGTGGAAAAAAACAGTATGTGAAGGAATTGCTGCAGTAAAAGCTTTATTAGCAACATGAAACTGCTGCCAATATACATGGCCTTTGGTTACAAATGTGTAAAAATAAAATACACAAATACAGTAAAAAGGCACAGAAGGGAAAAAAAAACAAAAATGCACAGTCCTGTTCTAATATATCTGATCTTCAGCATTTGGCTTTTAGCCAAAGCGACTTGCAAGTGAGGTACAATACAACACAAGCGAAAAACCATACAGAGTCAATGTAGCGGAGCTGAAGTGATTAGCTCGTGTGAGTCCTGCGTAAAGCCTTAGGTAGCGGGTAGCAGGTAGCCGAGTGGTTGCAGCGGCTACGTCACTCCCCCTGAGACCTGGTTAAGTAGCGTTGTCGCCGACAGGCGAACGGCAATTTGCCTTTAGCTCAACTGGCAACGACGCTGGCTTTAAGGGGTTGGCAGCGAGCAGTAAGAACCTCGGTTCGAAACTCGCTCACTCGCCAACCCACGTAACATCACATTAAAAAAAAAAACACAACGCAAGATACCACCCGTTACATTGGTGCCGTGACCCGGATCACTGGCTAAAGCACAGCTTGGCCGCCAGTGGTCGCTGAGGAGTCAGAGGAGGTCAAAGGGGGGTGAGTGTAGCGGAGCTGAAGTGATTAGCTCGTGTGAGTCCTGCGTAAAGCCTTAGGTAGCGGGTAGCAGGTAGCCGAGTGGTTGCAGCGGCTACGTCACTCCCCCTGAGACCTGGTTAAGTAGCGTTGTCGCCGACAGGCTAACGGCAATTTGCCTTTAGCTCAACTGGCAACGACGCTGGCTTTAAGGGGTTGGCAGCGAGCAGTAAGAACCTCGGTTCGAAACTCGCTCACTCGCCAACCCACGTAACATCACATTAAAAAAAAAAAACACAACGCAAGAGACCACCCGTTACATTGGTGCCGTGACCCGGATCACTGGCTAAAGCACAGCTTGGCCGCCAGTGGTCGCTGAGGAGTCAGAGGAGGTCAAAGGGGGGTGAGTGTAGCGGAGCTGAAGTGATTAGCTCGTGTGAGTCCTGCGTAAAGCCTTAGGTAGCGGGTAGCAGGTAGCCGAGTGGTTGCAGCGGCTACGTCACTCCCCCTGAGACCTGGTTAAGTAGCGTTGTCGCCGACAGGCTAACGGCAATTTGCCTTTAGCTCAACTGGCAACGACGCTGGCTTTAAGGGGTTGGCAGCGAGCAGTAAGAACCTCGGTTCGAAACTCGCTCACTCGCCAACCCACGTAACATCATATTAAAAAAAAAAAACACAACGCAAGATACCACCCGTTACATCAACAATATTAGAAGTACTGCATGACAAAGTTCCAAAGGTTGGCCAGGCGAGGTACCAACTAGCAGGTAAGGCTAGCGAGTGAGTTAAGCCATTACAACCAAACCATTACTACCAAACCTTTACGATTAAACCATTGTAATTGTAAGTGTGAGCTTTAGTCCTATTATTGTTCAGAGCTATTTTAAACATTTTATGTGCAGTTATATTAATGATAAGTAGCTATTCCTTTAGAAGCTGCCTGTATCTCTTAATGGCTGTTGGTGTTACACTGCATATGCCTCTGATTAGTATCGTGTTGTTCATCTTTTTGCATAAGGAAATGTTTTGGAATTTATATGTACAACAATGGTTACATTTCTCCCCTTTTCCTATAGAACCACTGTGTGAGCCACTGGAATTAAGCAAGAGTGGTTATCCTTGTTGTGTATTTTGAAGGGGATTGAAAATAAATATTTGATTGGACATCGAATTGTGTTCTTACCGGACCTTCTGTGAATCTTTTACACCGGACAATACTAGCAAGCTTCGTCAACAATTTACAATTCTCAACATAGAGTATACATCTGTAAAAAAGTTGGAAGAAATATGTGAATGCAACATGATTGGGTCCTGTGGGTCATTTTGTTAAAACTTGATGTGTTATCAATTGCCAGACTATGCCACTAAAAGACTTGCACCCTGAAGAATCTAATACAACCCAACCAAACAAATAACAGGCTTAATGGGCTTAAAGGGTCTCCCCAGTACACAGGTGAGTTCTGTAATAAATGACAGGTGTATATTCATGTTGGATGGGCCATTTTATTGATAAATCTTAAAGGAAAAGCTTAGAAAGTGTATGTAGTGGTAAAAAGTCACTTTATTTGAATACGCAATCAGTACATCCTCCAAAAAAACAGGACTAAAAACAAGTGTAATAGAATGTAATGGGGTACTGGCTGTCAACAAAGGAACAGATGAATACAACTGGAGTACATCTACCATATGCATATGTTTACCTGGTGTTACATGCAGTGCACTGTGCGTTTGTGGGGTCTTGTTTTCCTTCCTCTCTCCTCTCTCACTACTCTCCTGACACAAGTATCCGGCAGCGAAGCAAAGCTGTCAATCTCCATCTGGCCTGGCATTGCGTCCTGCCTCCTTATTCCAGCCTGGCCAACCAGAGACGGAGCGCCCCAATTTAAAGATGCTGGATTCTTAGAGTGGGATCTCGCTCACCCATACCCCTGGCCGCCATTATGCTCCTGGGACGTAACAGCTGAGAGGCTGACTCACCCAATTCACACATGTCTGTGCTCCCAGTGCCTAGAATCACACACAGCTCCACACACACACACACACACACACACACACACACACACACACAGAGCAAACAGTGATCAAAGTTATAACTGTTATAACTGTTACATGTGTATCCACCTCATGCAGTAAATGAAGGAAGGGGAACCACCATCCAGTAACCACTCCACAGGTGCAGCTGCACTAGCTCCTGCTGGCAAGAGAAACAAGAATTGGTGGATATCTCCAATGAGCAATTGTTATAAAGACAAGCCAGTACCCACGAAAGCAGTAGATCTGAACAGGGAGGGGCTTGAGCCAGACGATCTGCTCTATAGCTTAAGGGCTAGTTGAGATTGCCCAACCCAGTGCATTGAGTAGGCCCTGATACATACAACAGAATACAGAAAATAATGAAAGTCAAAAGCAAAGTGAATGAACACAAATCAAACAAAAACAAAGAGCAAAATGACATAGTAAAACAAGGCAAGACAGGCAGAACAAAATGGCAAAACAAGTGAAATCAAATCGGGTTGCACAAGGCAAAACAGCAGCAAACTTTTGCAAATACAAACACAATCACAGTTACAACCAACGCAGTTACAATGAGTTACAATGTTTTAAACCAAAGCAACTTAGAATTAGTGCATCAATCAGGTTTAGCTGACTTCCTCTGGAGATGACTAGTGCTTGAACTAGGAGCTGGGTTGCTTGTTGGGTAAGGAAAGGGCGGACCCTCCTGATGTTGTAGAGGGAGAAGGAACGGGTGACCGCCGCGATGTGGCTTGAGAAGGTTAGCTGGTCGTTCAGGGTCACACCCAGGTTTTTGGCTGACCTGGAGGGGGTCACCACAGAACCCTCAATGGTGATCAGAGCATCGATCGTTGGGGAGTTCTTTACTGGAAAAAAGAGATGCTCAGTCTTCTCCAGATTGAGTTTGAGGTGGTTGGCGGACATCCAGGAGACAATGTCGGCTAGGCAGGCTGGACCTAAGAGTCAGAAGGGGAGAAAGAGAAGAACAACTGTGTGTCATCTGTGTAGCAGTGGTAGGAAAGACCGTGGGCAGAGATAACCTGTCCAAGTGATTTAGTGTAAAGGCAGAAAAGGAGTGGGCCAAGTACGGAACCTTGTGGGACCCTGGTCTGGAAAGGGTGGGAGCAGGAGACTGATTCCCTCCAAGATACCTGATAGGAACGGTCAGACAGCTAGGATTCAAACCATGTGAGCACAGATCCTGAGATGCCCATCCCAGCAAAGGATGAGAGAAGAATCTGGTGGTTCACAGTGCAGAACGCTGCAGAGAGGTCAAGTAGTATGAGGACAGAGCTGAGTGACTTCGTTCTGGCCAAGTGAAGTGCTTCTGTGACTGCGCAGAGGGCAGTCTCAGTGGAGTGGCTGGCTTTGAATCCCAACTGGTTGAATCCCCCGACATTTGTATCAGTGTCACACTGATAAAAAGAACACTTTCCTACAGGGATACGAAGAGGGTAATAGCTAACACCAGGGTCTAAATGCTGCTGTAGATGTATTACTAAAACCAGGTACCCGGGAGTGTGTAGCCCCATTACCTGAACTCAGCACTGACACTGGGAGATAAGGGTTCGAATGTCTCCCCACTGTTGACCGTGTAGTCCTGTGTAAGGGCTCTGAGCTAGTGGTGGGTGCAGCCTGGCTGCTAGTAGAAGACACATCCTGGCCAGCGAGTTGTCCACTGTTGTTGGTAGGGGATGGCAATATAGATGTGGGCAGTGAAGGCGAAGAGGGCCTGGCCTGGTATTGCTGAGTAGGGAGAGATGCCAAGACTCCTGGGACTGGGTCATCATCCTCTTCATCATAGATGACACCTCTTAGTGATACCGGTGGCTCGTCTTCCATGGGGTTGGGGTGAAGGCGTAGGCGTGGTAGAGCAGGCTTTATCATGGTCCAGTGAACCTGGTGTACCTTCTCCAGGTCATGCACTGGTGCCACTGAATAAACTGCACCACCAGAACTGAACTTGTATTGGACCTACTCGCTACCTGCTCGCTGGTTTGCACTTCCTGCTGCTCGCTTCCCGAATGTTAGACACAAGACGCTGATCGGCTAAGACCCAGCCAGGACCCAAACTCGGAGTGTTTGCGAATTCCAACACCTTCATAAAGTAAAGACTATAAACGTAAGTAGCTAGCTAGCTAACTGGCCTCTCGCAGCTCCGTTTCTCCTATCCTTAGTTCCTCTCCCTTTCATTGTCTCCCCTGCTCAGTGTGCAACATTTAGTTACTCCTTCTCTGCCAGTACTGCTAACTTTATTTGTGCTTTAAGTGTGAGCTAAACACTAGATTAACAGAGAAGGTAGCAGAGTTAGCAGCACACATTCGCACCTTATATGAAATTAAAGCCAGTGAAAAGTTTATCGAGTCTTTTTCGGTACCAGATGCGTCAGTTAGCCTTTCCCCTAGCTCAACCCCAGCAGAGCCTTCGCAGCAAGGCGAGTGGGTTATGGTTTGGGACAACAGACGTAAACGTAAGCCCCCGGTGCACCACTACTCAAATGGTGTCTCGCCACAGGAAAAGTACCAAAGCGTCACGTAATTACCATGTTTTTAACTGACCTTGAACGAGATCCAGTTGTCTCCTTCTCGCCATTTTGTATCGCGAAAATGTTGCAGTATTCAAAGAATAAAACAGTAATAGACATATCAGTACTAAGCATGCTAACTATGCCACAAACTTGTCTTTGCGGGAAAGAGAAGAAAAAGCCCTGAAATTGTCTTCCAACCTAATTGCCACGCAGAATATTTTTACAAAGCAGTCTACAGTCCAAGAATCAGCAAAAAAGTTAGCTACATGCTGTCACACAAAATCGCAAAACACAGCAAGCCATTTTCAGATGGTGAGTTCTTAGAAGACTGTATGGTAGAGGCGGCTGGCATACTGTGCCCTGACAAGAAAAGTCAGTTTGAAAACGTGAGTCTGTCGCGTTGCACAGTTACTCAGCGTGTGGAAGTCATTGCTGAAGAGTTGACTGCTGAATTGTCAAAAAGGGCATCCGATTGGATTGTTTTATGAAAGTAAATCTTTTTATTGTAACCGCAGAGTACACCAGATTGACATAAAGCTGTAAAAAATGTCAGGCCTTTGAGAAGGCTGGTAAATAGGGTACTGTAAAGTAATCTGTCATGTATATCAAATTCATGTCATTTAACATAACAGCACTATGCATTTCATGTTTCATTTCAATCATCCAATGTGTGGCCCTCGGCTTACTTTATCAAAGTAAGTATGACCTTCTGGAAAAAAATTTGCCCACCCCTGAACTAAGCTAACAATTAAATCAGTCTGCAAGATTGTAAAGCAAATGCCGGAGTCAGTAATTTTCTCTGGCCCCATCCCCATGCAGCATGGTGATGAGATCTACAGAAGATTGACGTCACTTAATTGTTGGTTGTCTGAGTGGTGCCCCTCTGACAGCGTGGGTTTTATAGACAATTGGCACAAATTTTGGGGGAGGCCTGGTCTTTTAAAAAGAGATGGCATCCACCCCTCGAGGGTGCAGCTATCATCTCTAGAAACCTGAATCATACTCTGAATTCCTCTAAACCTTGACTTATCGGGGCCAAGGCCACGTAGCAGACTTTTCTACACAGATGTCTGTTTTTTCCTTGAACCACCACTTAAACTCAGTCCCAGAAAGACAGTGTCTGTTCCCCGACTTTCGGTCCCAAACTTCTTAAAACATCTAGTAGGGGCATTTGTGTTGATAATCTGATAAAAATTAAATCTGACAAACCTGAAAGTAATATTTGCAGACAAATGGTCCTTAATATTAGGTTAATAAATATTAGGTTGTTACAACCTAAAGCTACGTTAGTAAACGAATTGATTACTGATCACCAATTTGATATCGTATGCCTGACTGAAACTTGGCTTAAACCTAATGACTTTATTTCTCATAATGAATCAATTCCTCCCAGTTACAGTAATCAGCAGGTCCCTCGACCTACTGGCAGAGGTGGCGGTGTTGCTGCTGTACACAGCTCCTAATTCTGCGCCACTTTTAAACCTGACTGTAACTTTCATTCATTTGAAGTGTTAGTACTTAGCTTTGCACATCCTGACAAGACTGCATTTCAGCTATTTACCCTTGTAATAGTTTACAGGCTACCTGGTCCTTATAATGTTTTCTTATCGAAATTTGCCAACTTTTTATCCGACCTAGTTGTCAATACAGAAAAGGCTGTGATAGTAGGTGATTTTAATGTGCATATGGATAATGAACATGACTCATTCAGAACAGCATTTTTGTTTATCACCGAATCTATTGGACTCTATCAAGCTGTGGATAAACCCACACATTACTGTAACCATAATCTAGATTTGGTCCTCACATATGGAGCAGATATTAACCAGGTAGAAATTATGCCACACAATCCCGTTTTATGATGTAGGAAGCTCAAAGGCATTAGCTGTGAAAGAAGAAAATGTGCGCCTAGAAGAAAATTTGGGCTCTGAGTATGTGCAGCACATTAGCGGTAAACTGAAAGAGATGAGATAGTGGTCTGATAAAACGGGATTGTGTGGGTTATCCACAGCTTGATAGTCCAATACATTTGGTGATAGACAAAAATGCTATTCTAGCTTCTCTCCATTGGCTACCCATTAAATACCGGATTGATTTTAAAAAACTTCTACTCACATTCAAGGCTTTAAATGGGCCTGCCCCTCACTATCTTAAGGACCTTCTTCACCCACACCTTCCACAAAGACCCCTTTGTTCCCAAAATGCCGGGCTTCTCATCGTTCCAAGAGTGGGCAAAACTACTATAGGTGGTAGAGCTTTTTCCTATCGAGCCCCTCTCCTGTGGAACAGCTTACCCACTGAGGTTCGAGGAGTGGACTCTCTCTCGACCTTTAAATCTAGGCTCAAAACATATCTATACAGGAAATCCTTCAGCTAAGGGACATGGCCTGGTGCTGGCATGGATCATAGAGTCTCTGGTGGACTAAGTGGTCATTGCTGTCATTTTATCATGGCATGGACTGTGTTGACTGTCTTAGGGTCACCGTCATGATTATGCTGGTCCCTTGCCTCCCGTTCCCTAGTATGCTGCCATAATGTTAGTCTGCCGGAGTTTTTCCCTTGTTGCACACTGGCATCTTTTTCCCTGCCCCTCCTCTCCTGCCTCTCTGCTGTTCTTATTGCCCACTAATCAATGTTTTTCAGTTTTGTTTTGCTCACCCAGCTCCGGGCTCCTGCCTGGAGCTACAACTCAAGCATCACTTCAGGACCCCCAGCTCAGCCCTTCATGTACCAAGAACTGGACCCTTGAGGACTACATTCCATGCATATTCTGCTGTATAACTTTTAAGATTTAATATTTACAGGACTTATTATGTTTTACGCTCCGTGTATTGCTGTGTCTTACTACCTACATGCAGTTGGCTAGCTAATTACATACTGCAATTCATTTTCAGTCTGGTAGTAGGTAATTTAGCTAGTCAGATAGCTATTAATGAGTTGAGTACGCTTGCCATTTTAGATAATGTTAGCTAACCAACTAGTCTGAGCTTGATTGCCATTCATCAGCAGTTAGTTAGCTGACAAGCTATTCTACAGTTTAGAATGATATGTGATAAGCATCAGGCCTAAAAAACATCAACACCCATGTTATTCTTTCAGGTGCAAAGCTCACTCAAACGAATCAATTGCTTATTAGATTTATTCTAGCCATGGCAGCATTAACCATTGTAAATTATTCCAAGAAGAAAACTGAAAAAAGCACAGTAAACCAACAAGCCTAAATAACCACAATGAATCAGCAACAAAGCAGATTGCAGCCCACAACAGGATTTTCAAGATCATCCTCAAATCAAATTATAGAAGACTACGCTGATTGGCTGAACAAAAAGGGTTGCTGTATGAAAGTAAGTAAAATCAGAGGGGTATATATCTCAGCTCTGATCGAAGGGAGAGAGCTGAGTGTTCAGACTTGTACCCTTTACCCCACCCACATTACTGATTTTCTCAATATCAATACCATTGCCATATTCCTTATTCCAGTACAGCTAAATGTGTTTTAACAGTGTAAGGCATCCAGGACCCCCTCTTTCTAGCTCAAATGCCCCTTAGCCAACATTTGCCTCAGTGCCCCCCAGATAGCCACAAATGTCCCCTAAGAGGTGGTACCTTCCCCACTGAGAAAGTCTAATCGAAATAGTTTTTTAAAGTGAATTAAGAAGCTAACAACTTTAATTGTGATATTTTTTAATATTGATGTTTCAGGGAACTGTGGACTAATTACTTACATGCAGATCAGTTGTGATGGTAGTGCATATCTCTGGAATGTCATGTGCCCATTCCAAAACAGTTCCCAGAACAGAATAGAGGTAATAGCCAAGTCCTATAATGACTGCAGATATTAACCCGTACATAACAATAGTGATAAATACCAACAGACCTCTCTTCACCTCAAGGCTTGTCATCTTCCAACCAGTGCGTTTCACGTGTCTTCCTGTAATGAGGCGGGACACAAGCCTCGTCTGTAGTTTCCATTAAGTCCATCATTGTGTGTGTTATGTAGACATTATCATGTTTCAGGTCTGTCAGATACCCAATCAGATACCTCACTGAATTTCCCAGTAAGAGGAGGATGAAAGCCACTGCTATGACTTTTTTTTGTTACGATTGAGATGGTCTTTGGATTTGATTTTGACCTTGAGCTTTTCAGAAACTTTGTTCTGTTGCTGTATCATTGCAGCAACATTACCACTTTCCTGAAGTGTAAGTATCGACTTTGTGAGAAATCCATTTTTTTAGCTTTCTCAACAGTATTCTTCATGTCTGACAGCACTGAGGTCACAACCATTGTGGAGTTCAGGATCCCCTCGGTGGTCACCTGGTTGAAACATTTTATCATATCAACCACAGAGGAAACGTTATTGGCCATGTTCGGGATGCATTGGGTTGTCAAAATTGTCAGCGCTATGGAGATGGGGATCTTGCGGCCCTGCTTGGTGCCCAGCAAGGGTAAGATGATGATGAAAGCGCAACGGATTGGATGAAGGAGGAAGAAAGGACAAGGGTAATCTAATGGTTTAATGCACTCGTTAACCTTACCTGCTAGTTTGCACCTTGCCTGGCCAACCTTTGGAACTTGGTCTTGCAGTACTTCTAATATTGTTGACTGCGTATGCTTTTTTGCTTGTGTTGTACTGTACTTCACTTGTAAGTCGCTTTGGATAAAAGAGTCTGCCAAATGAATAAATGTAAATGTAATGTGTATGTGTAATGTGTGAGGTTACATCACTGATGATGTGTCTAGGTTACACCATAAGGTGTGTGTGTGTAAAACTAGCTCAGTCTGGCAAAACCAGTGACCTCTGGGAACAGACCAGATGACTACCATGAAGACAGTAGTGACAGCTGGAGAGACAGCAAACGGGGCAGTGAGGGTTAGCTTCCCAATCTGCAGCTCACTAGAGGGAGCACCCACAGACAAGCTACGGAAAGCCTCAATGAAGTATACCCCCAGGGGTGCCCGAGAGGGGGGGAGAATGAGCACTCCAGCAGGACGGATATACCGGTAATGACCCAAGCTCATGGATATACAACTATGAGCGCAGTCTGTAGATGTGGCAAAGTCTGCAAAAACCTGCATGGCTGGATCCACAAGGCCAAAATGAAGTGATTGTCGGGGAAGGAAGTGGTGCAGCGCATAGGCCCAGTACCTGGTGAGGCGCAGGAGGAGCCCGGCCTGGAGTCAACCCACAGCGCCCAGACCCTCCACGCCCCACAGGGCCTTACCCGTGTCAGGCATTCAGAACATTGTCAGGTTAAGTGGCCTGCCACCAACATGAAGAAGGAGTGGTGCCAGTTCGATGAGGATGTAGACCAGATCCTCGAATTGACATCCAGAGGTGACGCTGACCAGAAGTTACAGTTAATGAGCTCTGTGATCATAAGTATTGCTGCCGAGAGGTTCGCCGTGAAGGAGCAGTGCTCTACAAACGGTTCAGGGGGGCCAAATCGACGAGAGCTGAAGATCAGCCAGTTGCGGAGGGAGCTCCGTGCGTTAAGGCGACAGTACAAGCAGGCAAGGGAGGAGGATAGGGCTGGCCTGGTAGAGCTCCGTAACATCGTCAGGAGTAAACTTACAACCCTCCGTCGGGCAGAGTGGCATAGAAGAAGGGGCAAGGAGAAAGCCCGGAAGCGAGCTTCCTTCATTGCAAATCCCTTTGGATTCACCAAGAGGATCCTTGGGCAGAAGCGCAGCGGGCGACTTGCCTGTACTCAGGAGGAGGTTGATACGTACCTCAGTGCCACCTACAGTGACATCGCAAGAGAGGAGGACCTTGGTCCGTGCAGCACTCTGATAACCCCGTCAGAACCAACTGTGCAATTCAACCTCAAGGAGCCAAGTGTGAGGGAGGTGGAGGAGGTTGTCAAAGCAGCTAGGATCAGCTCAGCACCAGGTCCAAGTGGACTGCCTTATGTCGTCTACAAGAGGTGCCCCAGACTTATGCACCGCCTATGGAAGATTATCAAAGTGATCTGGAGGAGAGGAAGGGTGGCTCAGCAGTGGAGGTTTGAAGACATCTGGATCCCTAAGGAGGAGAACTCAAGCACCATTGAGCAGTTCAGAAACATCTCACTCCTTAGTGTTGAGGAGAAGATATTCTTCAGTAACGTTGCCCGACACATGACGGAGTTCCTCCTGGGGAATTCATACATCGACGCTGCAGTACAGAAGGGTGGCATTCCAAAGGTGCCAGGGTGTTTTGAGCACACAGAAATAGTCACCCAACTGATCCGAGAGGCCCAGGAAGGCAAAGGTGACCTGGCAGTATTGTGGCTTGACCTTGCCAATGCCTATGGATCAATCCCACACAAGCTAGTGGAGACCATACTCGTCCGACACCATGTTCCAGGTAAGATCAGGGATCTCATTCTGGACTATTACAGCTGCTTCAGTTTGAGAATCACCTCTGGAACACCGTGAAATCAGCAGAGGTGGAATGCAGAGGCCCTCTCACCAAGTCAGGTGTGTGACAACCACCCATCAGGGCGTTTATGGATGACCTGTCAGTGACCACAACATCATTGCCAGGCTGCAGATGGATTCTCCAAGGTCTCGAGCGTCTCATTAAATGGGCTCGGATGGACTTCAAGCCAACTAAGTCCCGATCCCTAGTCCTGAGGAAGGGGAAGGGCAATTTTTCCCTAGGAGGAGTCCTAATTCAATCAATCATGGAAAAACCAGTTAAGAGCCTGGGAAAAGTCTTCAATAGCACATTGAGGGGGACCTGGACCTGAGCCTGGATGTACCAGCACAGCATTCTGCCACGACTTCTCTGGCCACTCCTGGTTCACGAAGTCCCACTGACCGTGGTTGAAGGCTTTGAGAGGAAGATCAGCCACTTTCTGCGCAGATGGTTGGGCCTCAGTAGCATCGCCTTATACGGGAGTAAGAACAAAGACTCCCCTTCAGCAGCCTGTCGGAAGAGTCAGACATCAAAGTCTCCTCGGCAGGCATAGAGGTGAGGACAGGCAGGAAGTGGAGGGCCCAGGAGGCAGTTGACCAGGCTGTAGCACAATTGCAGCATAACGAGCTGGTGGGTGCAGTTGCAGTGGGACGGGCAGGTCTTGGCAGCATCCCAAGACCCCAATACCACAAAGTCCAGGGTAAGGCAAGACGCCATCTGGTCCAGGAAGAAATCCGAGCAGGGGTAGAGGAGTCCCGTATCAGCAGGATGGTTGGGATGCGACAGCAAGGGGCGTGGACTCGGTGAGAGCAGGCAATGGTCCGCAACATCTCGTGGTCGGAGCTATGGAAAGCCGAACCACAGCGGATCAAATTCCTTATCTAGTCAGTCTACGACATCCTCCCAAGCCCATCCAACCTCTTCACCTGGGGCCTGGCAGAAACACCGGCATGTCCACTATGCCAGAAAAGAGTATCCCTGGAACACATCCTGAGCTGTTGTCCTAAAGCCCTGGGAGAGGGACGCTACTGTTGGCGGCATGACCAGGTGCTGAGGGTTATTGCGGAGGTCATCAGCACAGGGATCTTACTCAGCAGGCAGCAAGCACTAGCAAAGTGTCAAGGCAGGAGAGAAGCCACAGCAGAGCACAAATCCACCAAGGGGGATTCTGTCATCAGCCCAGGACTGGCAGCTGAAGGTCGACCTGGGGAAGCAGCTCAGATTCCCAGACACTATAGCCATGACAACACTCAGGCCTGACATGGTTCTTGTGTCAGAGTCATCAAGGCAGGTGGTTTTGCTGGAAGAGGGCCAAATATCTTGCTGGTTTTGCCCTGGGAAGACCGGATGGGAGAGGCGTTCGAGAGGAAGAGGGCCAAATATGAAGCGATTGCAGACGAATGTCGAAGCAGGGGTTGGAAGACCCGTTGTTTCCCCATTGAGGTCAGCTGCCAAGGACTTGCTGGCTATTCGCTCTGCAGGGCTCTCAAGCTGTTGGGGATTAGAGGACATCAAGAGAGCCATCAGGAACATCACTGGTGCTGCAGAGAAGGCATCAAGATGGCTGTGGATCAAAAGGGGTGATCCGTGGACTAGGCAAGCTACCTAGACTGATCACCCCTGGCTGGGTCGCCTGGGCGAGGTTGTATGATGTATGAAAGACCCGCAACACCTGATGACCCCAGGTTACATCACTGATGATGTGTCTTAGGTTGCACCATAAGGTGTGTGTGTGTAAAACTGTATCAGTGATGGTATAGATCTGTTTAGAGTTATATTCACACTTGCATTAATTGTCATCTTGAGTTCTTTTTTTGTTTGTCACCCAACTATTTTTGTGAGTGTGAGTTTTACTACTTCTGGCTGATCTCATCCCAAAAGCCACTTGTGTGAGAGAAATCCTTCTAAACACAGCAAAATGACTGTTTTTCCAAGTGCATGTTTCCCAGTTTACAGCAGTAAATTGGGTATGAACTGGAGGATAGGCACTGATGCCGTTCAAGCATCTCGTAGGCACCCATATGGAAAAGTTTTGTTAAAAACACGTGATCCTTATCTGTTCCAACAGAATATTGTATGGGCCGTATATGGTGCGAAAACCACATATACAAATTGCATAATATCAATGTATTTTGCAATCATATATGTCATATATGTCTTACATACAACTAAAGCCTTATAGATTTTCATCATAAGGAAAAACATAGGGAAATAATACTACTTTGATATGAATGTCCACCTAAGACATGTGTGTAAAATATGAACATGGTGGAGCTTACCAATCAATATAAGGCTGTACTTTTTCATTTTCATTTGCCCTTGTCCTAAGCGGATCCCTAAGCCTATAGTCATCATAATCATATACTGTATATTCATACACTTTCAACCTCAGATGAAACACGACATTCAGAACCACACACACAAGCACCTATTTTAATTGCAAAATTATTTATTAGAGTGTATTCTACAAGTTAGAGTTGCAAATTTCACATATCACTATAGTTTTCCATTCAAATCCCACATATGATCACCAGATTTCATTTTCATTTATGACAATTTCTGTAAACTCTATCACAGTACTAAGTTTAGTTTACACAGTACTAACAGTTCTATATTTCTTAACAAACATAAAACCTTCCAAAATGCCAAAGTGATTCTTCTCCATCTCACCTCCAACAGTTCATATTCAGCTGACAAAATTTCTAATGACGTTCTGAAAAATATATTCCAACCACCACAATTTTCAGCATTTTAAATCACTGTACTGGCATCCATGGAATGCCCCATCTAAGAAACATATTTAACTCCACTTTGTTCATTTACAATAATATGTTCTGATCTGCTTCCAAACAACTGCTTTTTCAAATCCTGTAGGAAAATGAACAGTCCTCATGAAGGTCAGTGATATCTTGACAGTACAACCTCGAACCAGCTTCTGCACTGTACAGTTTCCAAATCTGCCAATTACATATAGGTGATGTTGGTGTTCACTGACACAGAGAAAGTATGAAACCTTGAAAATGCGACCATCTTTCAATATCACAACAGAGTTGTTCCTTTTCTTTGTCTTTGTGTATGTTTGGCTGTGAATGACCTCTCCATTGACAACTATTCTGTTACAGTATCTGCCAATAGAGGTCCCGAGTACATCTAACACTGCATGCAATGCAATCGGATCATTTTCGGACACTGGCCTAATCTTTGGCACTCCAAGTGCAGTCACCTTGTCATATCTAGCATAGTTCCTTACATGATGTTTAATTGAGGGCATTTCTGTGAAGAATGATTTCATTTCAGGTGAGATATCATTGGATGAGCAGGCCTTAGCTATTTGTGGCAATGCACGAGACCATGCAACTCTTTTGCAAAGCTGCTGAGGCACCGCATTACTGCTTTTGACTTGCTTAAGCAAGTCGCCATTATAGCTTTCAAACATGAAAGCAGACTGGGCCCAGAGAGGACCCAAATTCTCAACACTCATAAGCCCATTTCACACATGCACTGGACGCCGGAGCGTATCTGCCCCTTAGCCGGAGGAGCTGTATGTGAGAATGCAAATGTCCGAATCATTCGGACCGGACATGTGACGGACTTCGTTCTGCCAGCTCCCTAGTAAAAAGTCCGCCTCATGTCGAGGTGAGCCCATGTGTGAATAGAGCAGGCAACGTTCTGGAGGATCCACCGCGAGCGAGTGGGCGTGTTGATGACGTTTCTGTCATGCGACTGGCGTGAAACCGGAAGAATACAAACATCTGCCTCGTAATCTTTTCTGCATGCCTGTATATTGCTTTCCACTGTTTCGTCGACATTGCGGATCCGTCCAAATACATGCTATTTTGAGTCCAATGATCATTAAAGAAATAGTTAGCTATAGTTATACTGCCAAAACTTGTCTCTTACGATGATCAATAACATTGGTTAGTAGTTTATTATCTGGTTAGTAGCTAGCTAAGCTGTAGCTTAGTAATAGTGATAGGTATAGTGAGACAGGTGAACTGGTGACCTAACATTACATAGCGAACAACAAAAACTTACCTTCCTGTTATAATAAATGTATAATTAATAATAAATTATGTGTACCGGTAGCACCATTTGGATGGCTATGTGTGATTTTTTTATAGGCTACCCAAAAGTACAATAGCTATGTTTGCCTTCTCCTCCTCCATGCCACATTATGTGCCCGTACCACCGAAAGGTAAGACATTGAAAAGAAAAAAACAGAAAATACATCAACTCGCGAATACTTGGTGATCTCGTCAATACTTTTCACTCGTGAGAATGCAAGTGGTGTCTAACTGGAAAATACCACGAGGAAATCTGGACGTTTCTAAACTCGCAATGATTTCATGCGACAATGTAACATACTACAAATGTAATCATTAATGATCACATACTGGGTACTACACTGAAAAATAGGATGCAGTATACAGTATATACTTGTGTAGTACGCGGTACACAGTATGCAGTAGGCGGTTTCGAATACAGCCACTGCGATTTCTGCAGTGTAGTTTTTGTGTCATGTCCTGCCTTCTGCACGCTCTACCCAGGCGCCGCCCCTCAGCTAAATCAAACCGGAATATTTCCTGTAGGTGTGAACGTGTCTGTCACGGACAATCTCCTGTTGTGTGCTACATGTGTAAAAGGGCAATTCCGGCCAAATTGCGGACCTGATTCTCCACACTTTGTCCAGAGTTCATATGTGAAAACAGCTTTAGTCAAATGTAGGAGTGAATGTACATTGAAAGTCATCTGCTCTTCGCCATACAGACATACAGACACAGAAACTGATTTCACATAAAGCTCAAGAGCCTCATGAGCATGGTCAATATCCTCTTGGCTAATGCCTGAACCTAGCAAAATGCTCACACCCTCCACAAGTAATGCCCACAAATACTCTCCATTAAACTGTTTGAAATTTTGCAATAATGGTCATGTAACAGCATCACATATGGCACATAATGCATAGACCTTTGCCGTTTTGATTGACTGATCTACTGGATCCTGCCAGTGAAGGCCTGTTTGTCCAAGATTTTTGCATTCCTCCACAAAAGGTTTGAGGAAGCTAGTCATCAATGGCTTAGATGACCCAAACCACGAGGCACATAGTATGACATTTCTATCTCTTTCATAAAGAGGTGCTTCATTAACAGAGCATTGTAAGGGCCAGATGCTAAATTTAGATGACTGGAACACAGGCACTCCATCACAATGGAATGACAGGGAAAAGAAAGAATTGCTAACTGATTTCAGGTATTTGTACAACTTTCCAACAGAAATATCTGTTATCCCATCTCTGTTTTGGTCATTGTAAGTATTTGAAATGGGTTCATTCTCCAAAAGACCTTTAAATTGATCCCTCAAAGGTATACAAATAAAAAATTGACCCAACTCTAAACTTTGTCTCACAGTTACAGCATGTACTTGCTATGTGGGATGCTTGCAGGATCCTGATTACATTACCTTACCCTAACAGCTTCAGCAGATCCTCCATTAAAGCCCCTGTTACATTGTGCTTCAGGGAGAATGCGAGGATGTTCAACCAACTGGTATCTGTGACACAGTCATTTGAGGGACCTGGAGAGGCATGGTTTGATTGGTTGGTATTCTGTAACAAATGGGAAAGAATCAAAATATGAGTGATAGTACGCAAAGATCAATTGTACCAAAACAAATGAGTTACAGTTTAAATATTGGTATTCTTATTTTTAAACTCATCAAGAATGCATTATGCTATGTGCTGATTTAAGTATCTGATCTCAAATTCACTGTTACCTCTATATGTTTAGGGACAATTGTTACACAGGTGTACATAACACAATGTAAATTAAAATTACATACAACATTCCTGATTTATGTATAGTCTGGGGTAATTTTTTAATTTACCTGTACTTCTGATGAGGTCCACTCTTCTGCAGTCTCTGGCGAATGTGACATAGGGCTGTCATCCTGAAAAGAACAAAACTGTTTAAGATATATAATTTCAAATATCAACACTTGTTTTTATTTTTATTTTTAAACTAATCAACAATACATTGTGCTGCTGATTTAAATAACTGATCACAAATTCACTGTTATCTCTAGACATTTTGGGACAATTGTTAAATTACATACAACATTCCTGATTTATGTATAGTCTGGGGTAAATTTCTTATGCATCTGTACTTCTGATGAGGGTCAGTCTTCAGTCTCTGGTGAATGTGACATAGGGCTGTCATCCTAAAAAGAATGAGATTCTTTAATATCAACTATCAATACTTGAAAGAGAGTACAATAAAACTACAAAAGGACATGTTTACCTGTTTTTCCTTGGGTATAGGCTGCCCTTTCCTCAGGGGTAGATTTACCTGGATGAGGGGATAACATGAACTAATAAATGTAAATGTGAAAGACAATGCTTTTTTAAGAAATACAGATTCAAGTATTAAGAATTGGTTCTTTTCAAAGTAAGAACTCTCACCTTAGTGTATTCCAAAGAATAGCCTTTGATAATCCTCTGTATCCAAATGTCCTACTGACAGCTAGAGGACATTTAAACAAAACTTTTCATCTGATTTTCTATGGATGGTGACTCTATTGTGGTCTCTGGTTGTAACAGTGTAATGTCCTAAAAGAGGGGACAACATTACTCAATTATGTGAAAGAAAAAATAAAATAAAATCTATATAAATATATTGATATAGATTTGACCTATATCAATATATTGATACTATTTACTCCAGTTTACTCCCTATTTACTCAAAATGTCTACCTGTAGGCCTATACCTGTGGAGGTGGATTCTTCAGTCCCCTCTGGTGAATGTGAAACATCATCCTAAAACAGGGCAAAAGGAAATATACAAAAGAGAGGGAGACAACACAACAGTCCATTTAAAGGTGGATAATGTAGCCTAGTTTCTTTTCAAAAGAGGAGGTGGCTAGTAGTTGCAAGAGTTGCAACAGTTGCAAGAGTTAGCTTGCTAGCAGCTAGTAACTGGAGCTGTAATTTTATCCAGGAATTATCTGCAACGACTTTGTAACGACATACACTATATGGACAAAAGTATTTGGCCACACCTGTTTTTCAGGGTTT
Organism: Megalops cyprinoides; assembly: GCF_013368585.1. NCBI lineage: Eukaryota > Metazoa > Chordata > Actinopteri > Elopiformes > Megalopidae > Megalops > Megalops cyprinoides. The sequence goes on from NC_050596.1 coordinate 217,643, forward strand.
TGGCTAGGTCCCTTATCTCCAGTGAAGGGCAATCTTAATGCTTCAGCATACCAAGATAATGCTATGCTTCCAACTTTGTGGCAATAGTTTGGGGAAGGCCCTTTTCTATTCCAACATGACTGTGCCTTGACATGGTTTGATGAGTTCGGTGTGGAAGAACTTGACTGGCCCGCACAGAGCCCTGGCCTCAACCCCATCGAGCACCTTTGGGATGAACTGGAACGGAGATTGCGAGTCAGGCCTTCTCGTCCAACATCAGTGCCTGACCTCATAAATGCTCTACTGAATGAATCTTGTGGAAAGCCTTCCAAGAAGAGTGGAAGCTGTTATAGCAGCAAAAGGAGGACCAACTCCATATTAAAGTATGTATTTGAATACAATGTCATTACAATGTAATGGTCAGGCGTCTGAATACTTTTGTCCATATAGTGTATATCTGTTTCTTGGTGTACTTAACATTAGTTGGGTTATTTATTCATTTATTTTGCTTTATGATGTATTGGTATTATAGTTATTACTTTCATTTTTAAAATATCATTTGTTGTACTATTCTGCCACGAGTTTTGCAGCTAACTTTGTCAGGACTCAGGCACGGACTCAGACGCGGACCACGAGTGCTCCAATTCCAGGCGTTTATTAGCAGAATCATCAAACAAGCAGGCAGTCCAAAACAGGCAGGGTCAAAATACAAGGTAGGCAGTCCAAGGGCAAAACAAGGATCAAAACAGCAACAGGCAGGGTCAAACCGTGAAGGCAGGCAGATCAGGCAATCAGGACAGAAGGGCAGGCAAAGACGATGTCGAGGAACAGGCGAGGCAAAACCCAGCAAAATCCAAACAGGGAAACAGGCAGGAAACGAGACAGGCAGAAACACTGAAACGATCTGGCAAACAAGACAGAGACAAGCAGGGTAGATATAGGGCTGGGCTGATGAGGTGATGGGAAGCAGGTGTGGAGGCAGGCAGGTGGAGACAATCAGGTGGGCGGAGAGCGGGGCAGGGCTAGAACACAAGGAAAACAAAAGCACATGGACAGGGAAAAACAAAAACACAACAGCTAGGGGGCGGGAGCCCTGACAAACTTCAGCTTACATGCAGCTCAGCTTTCCAAGTTTAATCAATATTTATATAAAACTATTCCAGCCCTTGGCAACACTGCATAATAAATTGTTTTTGTACTCTTCTAACAACAGGTGGAAATTTTTCCTGGATCTAAGGTATATGTTGACAGACTGGCTTGGGCTGTGGCCCAGAATGCGAACTCTGCCTCCTGTTTTGTGAGAACACTCCTGATGGCAGTGTTCCCAATGGATGTGCTCCTTGTGAGGAATCTTCGAGGAACATCCAGGGATTCTGGACCACACCGCCAGGCTCTTGACAAAATTAAAGTGGATGCTATCTATAGTAAGTTTCAAATCAGTTCAAAGTATTGTAATTATGTAGTGTCTTTGACACATATTATATTACTGCACTATGGGGTATTATTATTATTATTATTATTATTGTTATCAGTTATTTCGTTGACCCTATCCACAGCAGTTTTACAGTCAACAAGAACTGTAACCCTAGAGTAATTTTGGGTTAAGTGTCTTATTCAGGGGCACAATAGTGGCAAACCCTTGGATCAAACTCACAACCTGGGGTTCCATTTTGAAGCCCAGATCCGTAACCACTAGACCACCACCACCTCTATGCTGCTGTTGATTTGTCTAACTTGATATGTTGTAATTAATTGTGGGTCACCTTGGTTCCTAACAAGAACAATGTTTTGCCTTTTATTCATTTATTGTCTCACAGGAGCAACACTGCAAAAGTGGCCTCATGTGGTGCCCTCCAGCATCGGTGCAGCCATCAATGCCAAACTAACTGGGATTAGAGGGAAGAAGAAAACACAGAAAAATCCAGAAACCTTAATGCTCTTTGATGATTGATGGCCATGACTGATTTGTTGAAGGTATCTTTGTTGTTTTTTTGTGTGTGTTTTGCATTTTCCTGAGCAAAGTTCAGTTTGCTACGAAGTAGGAATGTGATTGAGTATCACTTTGATTGTGTTCAAATGAAAGTGTTTCCATCACAAATTTGTGTAAGTCATTGACTGAAATCATATATGATAAGTATGTGTAGAGATATAGTAATACTGTTGCTGCAATATGAGGAATTAGATTAGAAACATGTAAAGCTTGAAGAGCAGACACACAATTTCCCTGTTAGAAGCATATGAAAACTGTACAAGATACCTATAAACAAATGACAGGAAATCCTATTTGACTTTAATTTGGCTACCATATGATTCAGTATAAGAACTTTAAATGATTTGTATAGGACTTTAATAGTTTTTCCATGATTTTCTAATAATACCATATACGATTGCATACTCTTGTCATGTAAAACTCATATAAGACTTTACAGTATTCGCATATGACCCAAAAATCCCCTATAAGTTGTACGTGTGATTTTTAGTAAGAAAGTGGCCATAATTGGTCTGATTTTATATAGGACACATATTGGACTTATATGAAACACAGAAGGTAATTCTGCCCAATTTAAGTAAGGAAGATATATGGTTGCTGTATATGAACCATACATTTTTTTTCGTATGGGCTCCTGATGAGTTGCAGAGTGCTGAGAGCAATGTAAGTAGGAGACCCTGTCTGATCTGCCCACCTCTGTCTGTGGTGGAACAAAGTCAATTGTTCCAAAGCTAATCCTGGTCATTGTCAGCAGATTACATAGCTGGTTTCAACTCTGGGCTGCAGAACTCAGACTGCACACAATGTGAGTGCCTTACCAGGTGTGCAAATCGTTTGCTACTTTGAGTACATTTTTTGGCAGCAAATCAGATACCATAAATACAGAAATATTTGCATCCCATAAAATGGCTGACTAATCTAATTAATCTAAAACAACTGTTCAGGAAGACATGTAGATTCATGACATGAAAGGAACTGAGTACATACATGAGAATCCTAAAGTCCAGATCATCCTTCCACATTTTGATCCCATGCTGGTCCACGTCAGTGCTCTGAAGTAAAAAGACTGATCAAAATGACATCATTGCTCAAGCTTTCTGTATTAGCATAATGATATTAATATTTTTCTTTGTTATTTTTATTCATAACAGTAACAATGCAAAATATTATTAGTAGTAGTAGCAGTAATAATTAATAATAATAGCAGACCAGACATCAATCAAACTACTGGTGGGACAAAATTACAATTTAAAATTATAATTTAAAATGAAGGAACTATGGAACTATCTTTACCCTAACTAAAGATCTATATGGAACTCTGTTCAAAATGTCCTGTTATAAACAGTAATGTGTCCAATTGATTTATTATCATTTTTATTTATCTGTGTTTTATTTAGAAAAGAATAGTTTATGGGAGGGAGTTACAAGCCTCTGTGGGTACAATATTCAGCAGGAAAACATTCTTTGTGATTCTGACTTTAAAATATGCAAGGTCAGGCAGATTGCTGACAGTTTTGACTTTTTTTTTTTTTTTTTTACAATTCTCTCCCTCTTTCTTTCTCTCTCTTTCTCACACACACATAGAGAGATGGATAGGTTGAGTTGCTACAACACATACAGGTAGTTCATCATTAAATACACTATATTAGCAAAAGTATTCGGACGCCTGACCATTACATTGTAATGACACTGTATTCAAATACATATACTTTAATATGGAGTTGCTCCCCCTTTTGCAGCTATAACAACTTCCACTCTTCTCAGAAGGCTTTCAACAAGATTTTGGAGTGTTTCATTCATTCTGTAAAGCATTTATGAGGTCAGGCACTGATGTTGGACGAGAAGGCCTGGCTCGCAATCTCCGTTCCAGTTCATCCCAAAGGTGCTCGATGGGCTTGAGGTCAGGGCTCTGTGCAGGCCAGTCAAGTTCTTCCACTCCGAACTCATCAAACCATGTCTTTATAGTCCTTGCTTTGTGCACATATGTACAATCCATATTCATTGTATAGATACATACGTTTAACTTTATCTGGTTTACCATTCCATATACATTTGAAGATTTGCTCATATAGTTTGAAGAATGATTCACTTGGTGTAGGTAATGTCATAAACAAATGCGGAAATTGAGATACGACTAAGGAATTAATCAAGGTGATCTTGCCATAAATTGTCAAATATTTCCCTCTCCATGGCTGCAGAATTTTGTCTATTTTAATGAGTTGGTTATTGAAATTAACTTCTGAGAGATTACTTGTATTTTCAGGAATGAGAATACCAAGTATATCAACGGATCCATCCTTCCATTTTATGGGTAAATTACATGGTAAGGTGAATGCTGTATTTTTCAGAGACCCAATCCTAAGTATTGTACATTTGTCGTAATTTGGCTTCAGACCTGTCAAATTGGAGAAGTAATCAAGGTCTTGTGTTAGACTTTGCAAGGAAGGATAACAGGAAACTGGTATCATCAGCATACATTGAAACCTTTGTATGTAGTCCCTGGAATTCTAAACCTATGATTTTATTATTTGATCTTATCTTTAATGCAAGTATTTCAACTGCCATTATAAACAGATACGGCGATAAAGGACAACCTTGTTTTACCCCTCTTGATAATGAAATATTACATGAAATATGACCATTCTTTATAATTTTACATGTGAGGTTGCTATACAAAACTTTCACCCATTTTATTAGATTTGCCAAAGTTGAAATAATCTAAGCATTTATAAATAAAATTTAGATGAACTTTATCAAAGGCCTCTTCAAAGTCCGCTATAAAAATTAAAACCAGCCTTTTTGATACTTCGTAATTCTCTATAATTTCTAGTAACTGCCTAATATTGACCCTAATATTTCGACCTTGTAAAAACCCAGACTGGTCGTACTGGACAATATCTGACAAGACACTTTTAATGCGATGGGCTATACATTTTGCTAATATTTTAGCATCGCAACACTGAAGTGTAAGCGGTCTCCACTTTTTTAGGTAGACTGGGTCTTTATATTGGCCTCTTGTTTTAGTAATAGAGAAATTAAACCAACGTGTTGGGTCTCAGACTGTACACCCTTATCGTATGAATAATTGAAACATGTACTGTAAGTAATGGTTCTTTAATTTGATCATAAAAAGTCTGATACACCTCAATTGGGATGCCGTCAAGGCCAGGTGTTTTCCCAGGTTGAAATGACTTTATTGCCTGTCTGAGCTCATCTTCTGTAATTAGGCCTTCATATGATTCTTTTTGTTTATTTGAAAGCTTTACATGATTTTTTGGGGAAAAAGTCTTTGCAATGAGCCTCATTCAGTGGCAGTGGTGGAGACTTAAACAAAAACATTTCTGTAAAATATTTTTCTTCTTCTTTTACTATGTCAGCTGGGGCCACAAGAGTTTCACCATTAGCTGTGATTAGTTGTGAACTGTATATTCTTTATTGAAGATTTAAAAAGAATTGGTTACATTTTTCCCCCTTCTCCATCCATTTTGCTTTATTTTTAATATATACCTTACTTGTTATTTCATGATTAAATTCTTCAAGTTCATTCTGTTTTTCATCTAACACATCTATTGATATATTATCAGTGCTATCAATAATTAGTGTAAGATTTCAATCTCTTTAGCTAGCTTAGCTAGCTAAGTAGTAAACCTGCTGAATTTTACTAAACATTGTAGGGTGAAATGTTTCGTTGTAGCTGGATAGCTCAGCTAGAAAAGTTTGGCAACTAGACAGTCATCAAGCTATTTCTTCCACAGCTAGCTGGCATTACTGATGTAGCACACCAGTAATAATTCTCTTACCAAAACAACTGAGTGGGAGAATACACCATTGAATAATATAATCAGGGCATATTTTTGTCAAATTTTTCGTCAACGAAATTAACACTGAATTTTAGTCATTTTTATTTTGACTAAAATAATTGAACAGGCTTTGACTAAAATGTGACTAAGACTATTTAGTAAATTAAAAATAGGTGTCAAAATGAACACTGCAGTGGATTCACACAGGACCCGGTCCCAATACTACAGCTTGGCGGGCAAATCCATAAAAATATATAAAAAGTCATTTGACCAACCATAGCATAAAAACTGCAACTACTACAAGCACAGTTGTGGTGGAAAATTTTTGATAAAGTGTATACCCCATATGTAAATTATGAGTATTACCACTTTCACCCTCCCCCCCAGAGAAAAGCGGAGCTTGACGTGGTACGATTAAGCTTGTTACATGGTGGAAATAAGTTATTGCCAGCAAACATCATAAGCATTGCCAACAGATGTTAGCTTTTGATTTTAACCACAGTTATTGACATATTAACTGAAGTTATTGATATATTGCATTAGCTATTTACTTTATCTTTACTGTACATGTGGAGGTCTAGAAGTGTATAAGAAAACCAGACAATCTAATATGTTATTCGTTTAAAATGTTTATCTGGAATTAAACAAATGTTTACGTACCTCACCATGCTTTCTCAGGTAGGACGGTGAATTCTTGTAGGCAGTGATGAAGTTTGTGCTCCGTAAACAGAGTAAACATGTAAAAAGATATGAATCTTTCTTCATTTCAAAAATCTCAAACATGGACTTCAGATATGGCCATAGGTGCTCTGGTGAGGAATCGTCATCTTTACCTGCCGTAACCATCATTACCACCGCCAAGTTCAAATCAAACTGTTAAAAAAAAAAAAAAAAAAAAAAAAATATATATATATATATATATATATATATATATTTATTAATAATATATAAATATATATATATATATATATATATATATATATATGTATGTATACAAAATAACCAGCTTAATTACACCAGGGGAGATCAGAAGATCAAAAAAAAGGGGGGGCCTACATAAACACTTTGTAAAGCAAAAAAAGTGTGATCGTTTTAGCAGCTTTCTTATTTTTGCAACCAGATATAAAAGAGATATAATGTTTTATGTTATAAGTAAGTTATATAAAATCTGGTTTCTTATTTTGAAATTTAGATTTATGTATATATAAAATTTAGTTAAAAATAAGAATCAAATTAATTTGTGTAATGTAAAACTGAGAAGTGAGATTGTTTTTGAAATAAAAAAAAAACCAACAGTACATTTTCCCAACGCAAAGTGAAATCAGGGTACATAAAATTAATTATATATCGTGGCAATATACTCCAAAGAAGTTTCGTATAAGGGCATAACCAAAATAAGTGCTCAAGAGTTTCCCTATGATCCCCACAAAAGGTGCAATTAACATCTGTCTTTTTTGAGTTTCTATAAATAATGATTAGAAGGATAAAACCTATGAAGCATTTTAAAGGATACCTCTTTCACTTTATTAGTCAGAAAAAACTTGTGGCAATAGCCAGACTTTATCCCAACGGATATCCCCCACAAAATGGGACCAGTAAGAAAATGAAGAGGGTGTACTAATGACTTCATGTTGAAAAAACTGACAAATTGTTTTGTTTATATTCTTACAATGTAGAGAAAAACAACATTTTCCAACATTTGTCTCAAGCACATCACCCAAACCTGAAAGATTACCATCGGCCCTAAATCCTCTAAAAAGTGTAACAACACCTTTGGGGATGGCATCAGAAACAATTGCAAATTCCTTGGGAGTAACAGGGATTTGATAATGTTCCAGAAATTCAGAATAAGAATAAAGTTGGCCATCCTGGTTAAATAACTGACAAATCAAAACAATGTTGTTGTCAAACCATTTTTTAAAGAAGATGGATCTATTCTTGTATAGAACATATCTATTGTTCCATATATAAAACCTGTGTGGACTAAAGTTATGTTTGACGATTAAAGACCATGTCAGTAGCACTTGTTTATGGAAAGAAGCAAGTTTAAGGGGAATCTTATCAATATTATAATTACATACTAAAAGAAAGTTAAGACCACCTAACGAGGAGAAGATATAACAGGGAATAAAGTTCCACAGAGAAGTCGGACACCTGAGGCATCGCCTAATCTAGTTAATTTTAAATGTGTTATTCAAAGTGGTAAAGTCCAAAAAGTTAAGGCCACCTTTACTATACTCATTCATTAGAACTGACTTCCTTAAATGATGAGTATGATTTTTCCAAAGTCAAATAACATTTTGTCTATAGCTTTACATGTGTGACTGTGAACACTAAGTGAAAGAGCAGTGTACTGTATGTTAACCTAGATATCCCTTCAGCCTTTGAAAGTAAAACCCTACCTCTTAACTATAAATCTCAAAGAAGCCATTGACTCAGTTTTCGTTTTGTTTTTTTTTCTATGTGACACCTAAGTAGATTACAGAATTCTTTACAGGAATATTTGCTACTGAGTCAACATTACAATCTTTAATAGCTAATAGTGCACATTTCTTTAGATTCAAACAAAGACCAGAAGCCCCAGCAAACAATTCTATAATACTAATAGCTAGAGAAACTTATGAGCTGTCCTTAGAAACAATGTAGTGTTGTCAGCCAGCTGACTGATAATTATAGTTATATCAGCAACAATGATACCTTGTAGACTGCTTGACTTTAGATAAGTGCATAGAAGTTGGGCTGAAAGTAGATAAAGATAAGGTGATATAGGACAACCTTGATGGATGAACCCGTTGTATATCGAATCTAGCAGAAGAACCATATTTAAGCTTGATAGAGCAATTTGCATTGTTATATAAAGTTTTGATGGCCCTGCAAAAGAAGTCTCCAAATCCAAATTTTCTAAGTGAGTGATAAAGAAATATATGCTCCACAGTGTCAAAAGCTTTGAAAAAGTCCAGGAAAAATATAAAACTGTTTTCTGAAATTAAGTGTGAGTAATCAAGTAAATCTAACACCAGCCTAATATTGTCAATTTGTAGTTGATTGATAGTGTTCATTTTAGCACAACATTTTTCTAATTTAAAGAAATATGCAGAGTTCTGTTCGCCTTCTTCTATCCAGCGTCTCCACGATCTAACAAAAGCACCTTCAGCCCTCTTTTTATATATTTTATCCAAGATGTTTTGCAAATTAATGATTTCTATTTTGTTTTCTTCTATTAATGTGTCTGGAGACAACTGGGAGAGCAAGGAGATTTTAGTAATAATGCTTTGTTCCTCTGCCCTTCTAAGATTAGCTAGATTACTTCCAAACTTTCTTAAATACTTTGATGATTCATATCTGAATAACTCCCAGTTTAAACAGTATGAATTTTCCAATTTGGCTTTATAAAAAAAATGTGATATTAACTGAGAAATATTGGCTTTCACTTCTTCATTACCAAGGAGAGAGTTATTTAGCTTTCAATAATTGGCTCTGTTACAATTATTTGAAGGGAATAACTTAAAAGTGATGGATATAGCCTTGTAATCACTTAAAGGACAAGGATAAATATTTACTGAGATATTTTGTTCATTAATACTATTAACCAAAAGTCTATACAGGATAGCCTTGTATTATTTGTTATTCCATGTGAACATGACTGTATCTGGGAACTTAACTCTCCATACATCCACTAAAATCAAATTTATCCATAAAAACGCCTTAAAAACGTATCCCTGGCATTAGTGCAGGCATGTGGCCACCTATCTATTAGAGGATTCAAAATGACAATTAAAATCCCCTCCCATTAAGCTAGGTGTTTTGCTTTAAAGTCAAAACTCCTGCTGATCTTTCATTGCAGTGAGAAAACCACAAATCATTACCCCACTGGCTTCTCCAAAAATTCACATCATTTGAAACTGAGTGAGATTCCTGACAAAAACATAAATCTGAGTTCTGCTGTTTAACAAATAAAAATAATGCTTTACGTTTAGTTACATTTCTTAAACCCCTGGCGTTTAACGAAACTATAGACAATGAAATGCTTTGAAAAGAGAAGTAACTTTTGGAATATGAGACAAGTATCAGAAACTGACACTGAGCAAGCCTGCACACGAGAAATCAAAACCTTCTGGAGAAAAACAACAACAAAAAACCTAGGTCGTTAATAAAGACCAACACAAGCCAAACTTATTAAGCCTGTTATATTTAAAAAGGAGTCTTGGAAGATAGTTTCAGTTCTCTAAAGTCAACTTGCCCATCAGAGGTAAAGACAACATGTTTAACAGGCCTCATTAGCCTAGGCTATGTGAACAGCCTGCTACAGACAGCAAATCCAGGTCAGGTAATCTCCTGACCATCGACAAATGCTCGCACTCCAACATAATAAGCAGACTTTCCCTCAGTTTGCACTTTCTTTACTGGCCAAAACTTCATTCTTGCCTCCTTGACAGGTTGAGACAGATCTTAAACTAAACATAGCTTGTTGTCACGCAAGAAGGGGTGATTTTTCACAACCTTCCAAAGAGCATCTCTGTATGACCTCATGGAGAACCAAATGATGATGGCTCTTGGTTTGGTGTTGTTCTGTGCTGGCTTCCCGGGGCGATGTGCAACATCGACGGCCTCAGCAGGGTTGAGCTTTGCCTCAGAGAGGATGGTTTGGCACAGCTCCACAACTTTATCCTTCACATTTTCGTTCTGGCTTTCGCAAATGCCATAGAGCTTCAACTTCCACCTTCTTGAGTAAGACTCCAGATCAGAAACACGTGTTAGGAGTTTAACCACTTTCTGTTCTTCCTCTCTGAGTATCGACATTCTCCACTTTCTTTTGTGTATCTTTAATTTCACTGCACGCAAAGCCCAGCGTTTTCTTCAACCCCTCTATTTTCAACAAGTTTTCATCTATTTTCTTCGAGTTTTCACTAACCAACTTTTCAATAGAGTTAGCTTGCTTATTTATGAGTTTAGAGAGGGTGGAGATGACAATGTTATCTTGTGAGGACTCACTTTCCACTCTATAAAGCGCCTTTTTGCAGCAGGGGATTTGCATGGAGTTACAAGTAATGCAGAGAAGTCTACTGGTCTACTGACAGGACCGCTACTAGCTAGCATAGTCATGGCACGAGGCTATCAAAGCGTTACCTGGCAGAGCTTCCGACTTGTTTTCTTTTTTAAGCATCCTTTTTCTGTCACTGCTCGACATTAGATTGTTGCAGGTTGTCACAAAACCAAGTTCAGAAGTGCATTAGTCAATCGAGGATTATTGTTTTTCAAAGAATTTACATGTGTAGCCAGTAGGAGCATTGCTACTTTGTCCTTTTGCTCCGTTCCCCCTGGCTGCTTCCTCGTTCACTCTGCTATCAGTGTTTGTGTGATGGGGCTTTAGGACCCAGCAGGAGCGCGGTTAGATTAGGGAGATCCTACCTAGGCCACAAAACGTCACATCCATGCCTCACCTGGACAAGAGGCCGAGCCTTTTGTTCACCTATGCTCACTTGTATTGTCAGCAAGCCGCGGTTTGAGTTATCTTTCGCGTGTCAACTGTTTTTTGTGGGATTATTTACTCACGAAGAAGCATCGCTGGTGGTGTGAGCCCAGCTGTAACAGAGCACAGACAACAAGAAGAGGTGGGTAGAGAGGACTTGACGGAAGGAACGGGTGGATCATAGACAGTGGCTTGCTGCGGCTGTGATCATAGCCATGGGTGTGATGACCAGAGAGAGGGGGCACCACTGTTTTCCCAATTTGAATTTTTTCTCTTTCATGTGTTTTTTGTGTTTTACGAGCTCTGTTTGTTTGTGAATGTAGTGCAGGGTTGTGCATTTGAGTGTTATACTTTCCCATGTGCGAAAGTATCCCTGGGTAGGTCTAAGTGGGTGGGCATCCCAGCTTATTTTACTGAGTGTGGTGGCCTGCTGTGTCTTATTAGTGTGCTGTGTATTTTATGCACTCTGAAGTGAATTTTCCTCTGAAAGGGGCTTACGTATTTATTGTTTCTTTCAGCTTTGCTGTGAGAAATACCTTTGCTGTGTGACGTGTACTGGGTTTAGCCACCCCACTTGGAACTATCGGGCCTTGGGCTCAAGTATTACCTGCTTGCACATCCTTTTCATTCTTTGTCCTATATGTCATCAGACTCCTGCTGATGCTCCTTGCACATTCTCTGTATCAGGACCCCGTTTACGAATGTCTCAGGTGAATTGTGAGATTACACAGTAATTTGATAGCACGTAATGGTCTGCCTATTCATTGATTGGTTGTACATTATCGGTATCAGACCTCTGTTAAATCTTTGCACATCATCTGTATCAGTTTGTGTTAATGCTATATCTATTGCCAGTCTTGCATTATGTCCTTATTGTTGGTCTTTTTGAATAATTTGGTGAAATAAAAAAGAGCACTTTCGATAATGACAGCTGTACCTTGTTCATTCTAACACCTTAGTGAACTTGCCAGGGAATTAACTCGGGCCCATTGTTGGGGGGGGCCTATCGCATTTTAGAAAAAAAAAGAAAATTCATCCGCTGACTTCTGAGCTTCAAAGTATTGAGTAATTGGAACCTTCATAGAAATGTAGTGATATGTAGAGTCAAAAGTACAAAAAATGTACTTAAGTACAGTACTCAAGTAGGCCTACTTGTAAACTCGTATTTTTATTTGTTGTTCCGTTCCCCTCAAAAGAGTCACTGACTATGAAGATCTGATGACTGTGTGTTGCCAGAATCGCTACTTCTCAGTATAGCAGGCTTGGGCTACATCCGCCATTGACTGTGACGATGCAAAAGGAGTCAGATCGTTTCCGGAATTAAAAACAATATTAAATATTATTTTGCTCATCTGCCTGCAATATTATTTTATATTTATATTTTTAGCAGGAGCATGTTTTGGGTGCGCACAATGTATCACAGTTCTTGTTTATCACAACTGCAATTTTACGTAAGCTACGATGTATTTAATGTTGACATCACATTTCCTTTAACGTGAATAAAGTCCTTATTAATAAATACTGACAAATCAACACGGTAGGCTACAAACAAAACAGAAATGTGATGCAATAAGCCTATGCATCACATTTGTGGCGTACTATGTCTACATTACAACAATAAAAATACAACATCACTGACTAGGCCTACAAGTAGCCTATATTAAAATGTTTGGGCTGGGTTAGTTCAAAACATTGTAAAACGAAGTTATTTGCTTCGGATAGAAGCGTGGCTCTTTTTTTCTCAGTGCTTTTTTTAAGTTTTAGTAAATGACATGTACTTACGCTATTATACGCATTAAAATGTGGGGTTCTCTTACCTTCCTAAAGACAAAGCATACTTTGTGGCTGCATGATTGATTGAATAGCATGGTGTAGTTTCATGTAATGAATATTACGATATTAATTATTATTAATTTCACTGACATTTGGTTTCACACGTGCTGCTTTGCCGCAGAGCAGGCTAATAATGGACATGATGTTTGGAACAATGTAAAGTAACTTTTAAAATGTAATAAAACTATTTACAGATTCATGTATGCCGCCCGACTGGAGTCAAAGATTTGAATCATTTTATTGGACTGAATGAAAGGAACCAAATCACTAAAAAGAATCATTTTGAACACCACTACTAGCAATCCTAGCTGGGTTCAGAGCCAACGGTTTTCTAAACCGAAGATCCCAGAATGCCTGGATGAGATGGTGGTATCGGATTTGCCAGAACATTCCCCCCGCATTGCTCTATTGGATATGTCGCTCAAAAAGTGGACTATAAAACGAACTACAAGTCTTAAATCTTAACAGTTTCGGAAAATATCGAAACATTTGATGAGTCCAAATATATCCTCACACCGAACAGGTTAATTCAGGAAATTCCCAGCTCCTGAAATGAATCTGAACTTGAGTAAAGATGGATAGTGTGTGAAGCCCATTGTAATTTTCCGTAGGGAATTTACTTCCGACACCAGCGAAGAACCAGTGATGACATACCCACCTCGGTACTCCATAGCTCATGGCGCGCCAAACCAAAGGGAGCTGACCCGCGGGCCCCAAATTGGGCGGACCTGCCATAGACAGTAGGGATTTAATTCCTTAACCAAGGCTGCAAATGCTTTTTTTCCACACAGAAGGCCAAATAAACATTAAATTAGGCAAAAATACATTGGCACTGTGTGACAGTTCAGGGACAGACACTAATAACAGTTTTTAATTAAACCATCAAGCTCACAGGAACACAGCCGTGAGCTGATCATATTCTCATGGTGTTAAAGCATCTCTGAGACAGGCAAGACTGGCGAATGTAGATTGTCTGTGGAGGAGTCTTGCCCTTCACCAAATGTGGTATTCTGGCCTTAATTTCACTTCATTTTCAGTCACCACAGTGGTCAGGGGAATTTGAAGTTTACAAGTCTTTTCAGTGTCTTAGCCACCATGGTCTAAAACTGAATTACTTTGTGTTTCCAAATTTATGGACTGCCAAGTATGTTTCTTTGTGGGAACATCACTTGCAGGTATGGTCTTCGTTTCATCTGTCATTGCAACAGGTTTAAGCTCTAAAAACAAAATGCCTGAGATTTAGCCTTTGGGATGTTGATTTCAAGCAAAACCTGCATGCCTGTGCAATATTGAACCTTTATTGATTTTAATGATTGCTTATTTAAATAAGGTGAGTGTTTTAGTGCTGAATGAATAGTTTATCCATTGCATAGTAGTTTTTGTTGGAGCAGAGTGTTACTAGCTTACCTTGGACAATAGTAACATTTGCTAATTTAATAAATAGCTAGACTTAACGTCAGTTACTCCCACCTTAAATTCATTAGGGAAAGTTGGAAAGACTATTCAGGTGTTTGGGGAATAACCTACAACATAATTTTGAGAAAAATTTTTTTTCTTCCCTTTTACGGAGGCAGTCATTATGCTAAGGGACAGATCAACATTTTAGGTAAGATTACAATAGCCTAATCACAATAATGTTAGTTAATGTTAACCAGTTGGGGCTACTACTTGTGTGTGCGCTACTGTCATCATTACAACAACAAACATGCTTTATTACTACTTGGATAGTATACTTTTCAGTTCATCTGAGAATATTTTCACCTTATTGATGAACATGAGTAGTAAGCGAGTAAAGCTCCAAATTCCTCCCTCAACGTCAACTGCCTCCGTAAAAATCTTCTTATATGTGCAGCATGATTAATTGAAAATTGCTGCATTGCATAATCAATTCTTACTGGCTGGGGAGGTAACGTTAGCTATCTAGCGATAGATTTGACAAACATAGCTAGTTAGCTAACAGGCTACCTATCTGAACGATTGTTGAAGACTAGCTACTTAAACAGGTTGGCTGCTTCATTTGTGATACTCTGACTAAGCCCCTGACAACAGTAATGCTTACATTGCCACGTAAGGTATGGTTAGTTTTATTTTGCTTGCTAGTAGTCAAGCTAATGTGGGGATCCACAGAGTTATATTTAGGTATAGATCTACAGAACTAACCAATCAAAGATCCTTTTTGGAGGTAGCCAGCTTGTTATATTTAAGGAAGTCAGCGGGCTAATCAAATAATGGTTTAAAGGATTTGTCATGACTGGGCACGTAACTAACAGATATCCAGCTAACTGTTGCTATAAAAGATATATTTGTTAAATGGGACAGTCGCATCATTGACGGCATGTTCGAGTTCTGTGCTCGGGCACGGTTAGCGATCACACTAGATGCGTATCGTACCCGAGTCCAGCTGAACCAGGCATGGTGCCCAGGCACAGTATGGAGCGATCACACTAGTCAAACAAACTAGACTTTGGGGGTCAAACGTGTTCAGGCACGGTACAGATTGCCTAGTGTGAGTACACCCTCAGTGATTACACTCTGAGACAACTGGCCAGCATTCAGGTACTGTATTTCTAAGAATTCCAGCTATGCAGAAGTTGCTACACCACAACCTGCAAACCAAGATACAACAATTACAGCTCACACTGAGCTCTTTGATTTAGATTTGTGAGGCCAGGTTACTTTTACTTTGGGCCAGACTTGTCCACCTGACTCCACTTCCATAACTCCCAACTCCCTAGGGACATTTTCTATGCATATATGTCTCTCCCCTGCCTCTACTCACAATTGTTTAGATAGGAAGAATGACTTACCTTCTACATGGAAGGAGCCAAATTCCTTGTCCCCGGTAGCCTGCTCTGGTTCCAGTGTAAATACTCATTCTAGTTTTCCTACTACATGTAAGACAGAGGGGGAATCTACTCCACACTACTAATAATCTGTCTTCCATTACAGATCCAAAACCATACTTGAGCAATGTAGCTGTGCTTACTATGGATAATATAGACTATTTGTCCCCCATAAATTGTGACCAAGGTATTTCCCTTAGTAGAACTGAGCAGATGAATACCTCTACAAGGCCCTCAGAAATACATATTGCGAATAATAAAATGATGATGGGAAATTCCAGAGAAAAGGAAAACCTTTCCGCTCTAACCCCATCTGAGTCCCCTTATAAACTTACAATGACTACTATGGATTGAATTGAAAATGAGGTGAGTAATCCTCCCCGTGATATCACTATTCAGATCCAATATCCCACAATACATCCCCATACCCAAAGAAAAATACATGATTGGAATTAAACCATTCATAAACCCATCGTTTTCATTGGAGATTCTCATCTGGGCTATGTCCCCCATTTATCAGACCCACAGGTACAGGTGGAAGGTTTCCCATGGGCTACGTTCCATTGTATTACTGGGATTTTGAAAAAACTTAGCCCCAACAGTTTAACTCAAAAGGCGATTGTTTCTTTGGGCCTTAACAATGGTTTATGTCCACAGCAACGATACAGAATTTACACCAACTGTTACAGGTCTGTAAGTCAGTGTTTCTTAAGGTATATTTAGGGTATATTAAAGTATATTGCTCAACTATATTTACCTATTGTATTCTTTTCTGACAGATTGCCTCTCCAAAACCAGCATCAATTTAGGGATCTTAATAAATATATTCATACACATTGTCAGGAATTGGTGGATATTCATAAACTGCAATTCCAGGTAAAACCAAGGGACCCAGTACATTGGACCAGTAAAAGTGCTGCAGACATCTTTAAATATTGGTTGCAGCAGTTAAACAGGTAAGAGGGGATAAGTGTGTTAATTCCACTCCCCTTCATTCAAACATCACTAACCTTTCCATTACCTTTAAACTCCTGCAACCAGAGCAGAAGGGACTGACCTTTATTCCAACACCTAAAAAGGTAAACCAGGGAGAAATCAAATAGGACTTGCATATTTACCATAGAAAATTTAAATTATTGGACCAGTTTGGTTATAGAACAAATTTGGACTCTGTCTGATTCACAGGGCCTTCTACATGGGAGCCTGGATTACAGAAAATTTTGCATAGTATTCAAACTTTAATACATACAGACACACAATCTTAGATTTAGACCCAAACCAAGTAAGGAGGATAACCTTATATTACCTCAGCTGAAAGCCATGGAAACCTTGAGACGGAACTCTGACATAGTCTTTAAGGTTCAAAAATTGTTATTATGGATAGACGGCAATATCTTTTGAAAGATAATCAACAATTTAGTAATCCTAAACATGTAAACATCCTAAACAACTGTCTCACCCATTTCAACCGGAAACACACGTATTGATAAAACAAATTGTTAGTAATTTATATTAAAAAAATATATATTAAATGGTGTACAAATGGTATACCTGATGGGCCCATATACACCTGCTGTACATCATGTAACTTTTACCTATTACCAAAGATCCATAAGGACCGGAGTACCTGGACAGTCCCCTTTGAGATTCCCTCTGACTGGCCTGTTGTATCTGACTGGGAGTGAATCAGGTTGAATTTCAGAGTACGTTGACTATTTCATTAATACTCTTTCTCAGCTACACTCTAGCTATATTAAAGGTACTTATGCATTTGTACGCAGGCTTAGAGAAATGCAAGTACCTACTGGGTAGTGGACTTTTTAACAAATAGGCCCCAGTCCGTCAGCATCCACATTGTGAAGTTTGCAGACAACACGGCAGTGGTGGGACTCATCACTCACAGCGATGAGTCCGAGTACAGGCAGGATGTGGAAAAACTGGAGGCCTGGTGCAAAGTTAACAACCTCTCCATCAACGTTAAGAAAACAAAGGAGATGATTGTGGACTTTAGAAAAACAACATTTCTATCATAGACTAATGCTGCAACAGTATATACTCACTTTCAAATCCATCCAATTCAGTCCGTGTTCATTGCAGGTTTGGAGTCAAATGCCTGTTAGTCCACTCAAAACGTAAGGCAGCAGAGGCGTGTTGAACTAAAAAGCTGAAAACAGTTGTCCCTTTTGGACTTAATGAGAAAACCTAAAAACTCTTGGATCATTTCAGAGGGAATGGGGTCTTGTCCTGTTCTGGTGGGTGAACATGGAAGAAAGTAGAGAGATAATCAGTTCATTTATTATTTATTTGTCTGTATTTGCTGGTGTGCTTATTGTTTTTGGATATCTTATTTGTGACTCTCACAACCTACAGTTTTTGTTGGGACTGGGGGATGGAGTTGCAGCTTCAGTTCTGTGGTTAATTTTTACCCTGTTGCTTTGTGTTTTTAGCAACTATCCTGTTAAGTATCATTTTATCCCTGTTGGACTTTGATTTGCAATCACTGTTCCTGTTTTGTGATGCAGTTTTTTCTTGTTTGGCATATGCCATCATGATTTTCAGCACTGATCTCCCTGACACGTTAAATCATTTCGCAATTTCTGTGATTGATGCTTCCTGTGATTCAGACACCAGCTGTTTGACCTGTTTCAAAATCTGTTAGACCTCTCGTATTGCTTTAGAAATTCACATATTAAAGTACTGATTTTAAAACATATTTGTTTTAATTAATATTTAAAAATATTTGTAATTAATATCGATATGAAACAGATGTGTAAACTCAGTTTTAATGGCAGTTTAGGTACTAGAATGTTTCCTTTTTCATTTGATGATTCCTTTTTTGTCAGCCTTTCCTCTCTTTCTTTGTCTATCTATCTATAATCTGTGTATGTGTGTTTATCTGTCTATACATATATATCTATCACACACTGCACGCCACTTCAAATACCAGAAACCAGACAGGAGTATTATTATTTAACATCTTTGTGTTTATTTTCCTCAGAACATAATTTCAATCATTGTGGCTGTATTGTTCTTTACTGTTGAAAAGATCATGACTTGTGAGTTGGTTTATAAATAATTTCATCAAAGGTGTTTGTAAAAAATTAAAGATAGTTACTCAACTAAAGCATCTATCATATTACAATATATTGGAAGTATAATAATAATAGTGATAATCTCTATAGGTCTCATACTCTTTGAGGTCACACTTTGTTAAGGGGCTGTACATATTGTTTACTAACAATAAATGCATTGTTACTTACTAAAAAAAAGTAAATTTGTTTCTTATTAATTACCTTATTTTAGCAGGTAATAAATAACCTAGTAGATTTATTAGTGTTATACTATTTAATTTTGACAGGGTTGTTGTTTTGATATAATCTGTTTTTAGTTTTACTTTTAGAAATGAACATCAGATCACAACAAAGTTGAGCATAAACACACAAACAGATATACTTGCGTGAATGTGTGTGTTTATTACAACCTTATCACTGAGTGTTAATATTTATGTTTTAGTAGCTTTAGTCAATGTAGAATGGTAAATAACCTCTGTTGCTAGTTAACAATCTAAACAGGCCCTTAAGGCAAAGTGTGGCTCTTATTATCATTGTTCATCATTTCTGAAAGACTGAGAATCTTAGGACATTCCTACCGATTAAATAACACCGCTTTCCACGTTTCAACAGAAATTCCAGCCTTGATTACAAAATAAAAATGCGTACCTAAAAATAAAAACACATGAAAGAAGACAAACATCTTGCAGAGTTCTTGTGACATATTTACAACAGAAAAGACAAGGGTTACAGCTGCATAGATCCACAGGATTTATAAAATAATAGTAAAACATTTTCCAGAATCTGCTTACCCTCAAAAATTACAAAAGTGGATGTATGGGCACACTGCTCTCCATGCTTTTGTGTATCTGATTGTATTTTTCTTTGTACTTTTTATTAAGTAGGCATTAGTTTTGTCAAAGCCACCTCTATTGCTATTGCGACAAAGCTTTAATGCAATATAAAATAGTAGCTGACATCATGTTTTTGATATGAAAACAGTGAATTTCAGATGAAATATTAATCTACATAAATGAAACTAGATTGATATACATGCAATCATCCACAATGTCTCAGGACGTGACTAATGCCTACTCAGCAGATGTAGACATTACACATATGTTGTCATTTAGTTTTGTAGTATGTCATGGCTTTAATTTGATAGAACACAGGGCTGTGAAACACACAGGAATGGACTGGGCTAACATTCTAAGATAAAATATGTGTATGTGTGCATGTATGTGGATTTCTGTGTGTGTGTCAGAGTGTATTTGTGTCTGTGTGTTTCCGTGAGAGAGAGAGATAGAAATAAGACTTGGTTTGAAAATAACATTCATATTAATGATATGCCCTTCACTTTTGCAAAACCAACTGGATCTTATATATTTGGATTGCAATAGAAATATACAGTATGTAGTTACATTGATATGTCATTGTCTTTTATGTGCATCATATGGGTTAAAAGTTGATTTGATAGTTTATACATTCACAAATCAAAGTGAAAAAAAAATTCAGATTAAATCGTATAATGGACTGACAATGAGAAAATAAAAGGATGAAAAGATGACATGACTCACTCTCAAGGTTAATTTCTTGTACAATTATAAGCTCTGATTCCCTGGGGTTGATATGTGCATACTATTTGCAGGAGCTATAGGGTTGAACTAGTACTACATTTGTAAACTAGATGAGGTGAAGTGCTAGTTTTGTTCAGTAAATCCACAGCCTGCATATAGTACAGATCATGGTCCTAAGGGCTTTCATTCTACAAAGTGCATGGTTTACTTAATACTATTCATATCTACTCTTTCATATGGTCTCCCCTGTTTCTCCATTGGTCACACTTGCATGACATGATACGTTTTCCTGTCTTTTTTCAGTTTCATGTGCCTGGAGCCTTTTTGGAGGATTATTATTCACTGGCATTTGCTGTCATCTAAGAACTAACTATCTAAATAACTAGTTAAATGACAAGGAGTAAATGAATACTTAATGGACTGATTGCTTGACCTTCTGGCTCAAGAGATTTTATCTTGGTAGAGAGCACAGAATGGAATGGTTATTTGATCTCTGGAGAAGGATCTGTTCCAAGGTGATTCATTCAGGGTGGACTGTATTACTGGGCTGTCTCCCATTAACCCTCCCCCTCTCATTTTCATTGATTGGTCATTTCATATTATGATTTGGAATCCATTGACAGTGGTAAGTTGTAAACAGTGCTTGAGTGTATTTCTCGTCCCAGTAAATATAACAACTTTCTATATTGTTTCTTTAAAGACTGCAGGTCCTGCTTGGTTACTCTGTATTTCCTGTTCGCTTCCTGTGCTTGGGAGCAGACATAGCACACTGACCTGTACCATAGTAGGAAGAATATAGTACCAAAATACATAGCATTGTTCCACATAACCCTTTTCCCACAGCAAGAAATATTACAGAAGTCATGGCAGCAAAAAATAGTGAGAACTACATGTTACCATTGGGGCTGAAGGGAATTTAGGGCACTTTGATTTCATTCATACAGTTCAACTCATGTGCACTAATCTAAATAGGATAAGCATGTGCACTAATCTAAATAGGATAAGCAATCTCTTGTAATGATTGCTCATACCTATGTAGCTTTGTAACTGCACTTTGCTAATAAGCAAACCTTATGTAACATTCACTCTCACGTTCACTGACCACTACTGTTGCTGTTGCCATACTTCTAAAATATGTGTATATTTGGATTCTGTTACTCAATTAATTAACATTTTATCATTTTGATTTCTAGTAGATATCATGTGTAAGCTGAAATATTTTTTTTTTGTGAAACAATATCAAAATACAGTATGTTTTCAACTTTTCAAAAATAGCTTCTTGAACTCTGCTATATCTATTTACTTTACTCTTCAGATTATAGAAAAGTTGCCTTATTCTATTAAATATTAATCATGAAATACAGAGTAGTTTACAGGTGTATAGTAGTTTAGGGAGAAAGGATTGCTTGGTTATGCTTCTGAATGGGAAGCTGAGTGTATGTTACTATTGTAACAAATTCAATCTGTCAGGTAATGGCAGAAGGCTCTTCAGTCTCTGCTCGAGATGCCTTGTAGTGAGATGAAGTGTGCCCCTCAGACTAATGGCCATAATGTTCTGCCTTCTCATTGTATATGTCTACAGTAATTTGCAGTTCTGCCAAATTTGTTTAGTTTTTTAACTGTATTTCAGGAGTTCAGTGTCTTTGGCAAGAACCGCAAGCTGCAATGGCAAGCTCCATTTGGAGGCTGTTGTTTGAATTGTATCTCTTTAGTCCTCACAGAATAAAATGGAACAGAACAGGGGGACAAGGGTTACCAGAATAAGCACTCTTTCCTTCAGTGTGCTGGTCTGTGTTTAAGCCTCTATGGAATCAACTCAGTCCAGGCAAATGTCAGGAATTGGCACAGATGGAATGACTCAAGACACCAGTGTTTCAAACAGTCTTTGCTGGGCAGAGGTAGATTTTAAAACTAAACTAATGCACTATGTCCAGAGAACTGAGCAAACATGAATTTTCCACAGGACTGAAATATCTTTATCAGGTGTTTTACACAAAATAAATTATGACCACACCTGAATTTCTACTTCAGTCCAGCCGTGTGTGTGTATGTGTGTGCGTGTGTGTATGTATATATGTATGTTTGCATAATACATAATATAATATATTTGAAATAATGTCACCCTTTTTATCTGATAAATAGTGGCTGACAGCTAAGAGCTATCAGGCAGAAGATGGAGATGGTGTTAAACACTCTCAACACTTCAGCCACCTCAGCAGCCCTGTGGCCTTTTGAAGGCGTCGATATGCATTGATTTTACATACAGTGATAAGTGTATTGGATTCCCAGCTCTTCCGTTTTGACTATCAGTGATGGATCTTAGCAATGCAGTTGCGCTGCCTTTGGGAGGGTAGGGGGTAAATTCAATCTCATCAAGGAGGTTTTCTAGATTTTAAAGCTCATCTAGCTAATAAATGGGTGGGTTGTCGTAAATTTTGAATAAGAAAAGCCAAGCGAGGATAAACCTCGATGTGGTAAGAAAGCGCAGGAGGAGAATTGGGTTTGATTCTCAGCTGAACATGATATGAATAGGATGAGCACACATGTTGTTCCCTGTGATTCTGTTGAAGCAGTAGCAGGAAGTGGCAGAATTCTCATGGGTGTGAGCCGCCATCCCTGCCCTGTGTTCCCTAAGTCGGCATATCCCTGTACACCAGGCTAGGCCACCAACAGAATGAAAAGCATAAAATCAGCCCTTTTGACTCTTTCTTTCACGGCTCTGTGTCTTGTTTGTTTTTCTAAAGCAGTAAATGAACACATCTTTAAAGCATGCAGTCTCATTCAGTCTGCAACATGCAGTTTCAATAGACATACACCTCAGACCCTATGCATGTCTTTACACTATGCAAGTGTACTACAGAATACAGAAGTGTTTATTTGGGTGTGTGTGTAAACATTTAGTAAGCCCTTTACTCAATGCAAGATCAGTAAGAAAATGTAGTCGAATGAAACAATAGCATAAAGACATGCCAAAGTGACATTATTATTATTTATTTACGTTTAATTCTTTGTAGTTATCTACTTACTGCAGAGAGATAACCTACCCTGAGCCAAAATTTGTATTTTCCTGCTTTACTTGTGCAGTAGGTAGTCAGAAATAACTTACATATTTTCAGTGATATGATATTGTATGTTGCTGAACCTAAAAAGAAAGAAAAAAATTGAGCTACATTTTTTAAATTAGGGTTTTATGTGACTGTGTGCATTTTTAAAGATTAACCCTGTCTAGCCAGCACCCTTCAGAGGTAAACTAATAATAACTAATCACTGTTAATATGTGGCCCTCAGCATGCCAGTATATAACGGGCATTTGTATTTGAAAAAGTGAAGAAGACTTTACAGAATCAACCAAACAAAGGGACAATAATGGGGAAATTGTTGACTAAAATCCTAGACTATTTCTTTTTAGTATTCCTACCAACTGAGAAATTAGACTGCGGCACACCAAAGAGTAGTTACTGCTATTTTAGATTCATTTACTGTGTGTTTGTGTGTGTGTATGCACATGGTGGGTACAGCAGGAAGTGATGATTTACATGAATATGCATGACAGCCAGCAGACAGGCAGACACCCAGTGGTCGGGATTATGTGTTGGCCAGCCAGATTTTTGGATTGGTATCTAAGGACGAATTTAAAAATAGAACCCCCAAATCTTTATTTCTGCTTTGCCAGTTTTGGGAAAGAACTGCTATGCAAAAATCAGGTTTTGTACATGCAGCTACATTTATGTTAGAGAGCATTACTACATTATCCCGGATAGCTAGCTAATATCTTTCTCACATTTATTCCATAAATATATATTTCAGATAAATACAATGCTGCCCTTTTTTGACTAATATCCCTGTTGTCAGAAAGTCATATGTAACTTACAGACAACAGGAGTATTAGTCGGAAAAAAGGGGTGCACTGCATTAAGTTGAATATTGCCAAGCAATGTATGTGTTTTAAAATTGTAATGTTCTCCACCTTTTTTCTAATTCCAGACAGAAGATATTTTTGTAATGGGTTTATAATGACTTTTCCTGTTTAAAACTGAATTCTAACTTTATCAGCAAAAAAGCTCTCCGAAAGGTTAAAACCCACAACCTGCCAAGTTGAACTTCCTGTAGTGAACACAGAGTACCCTAAATTCTCTGAAATATGTTTTGTCTGTGTTACATTTCTGATCAAGCAGTTTAACAATCAAATGAGCATTCAACGTGTCAGCAATAGGGGTAAATACAGTAATTTAAGCAGTATTATACTTTAATTCTACTCTTAAATGGTGTACAATACACACACAATATTCTTCAAACATTTTCATAACTACCTCTCATGGTAATATGTAGGGGTGTAAAAATGTAATACTAGCTAAATGTCCCTGGAAAGATCACTGAAGACACCCTTCTCATAAACCATGAATGCCTGGTAAGCCCAGTTTGTACTGTCAGGTTGGAAAGTCAGTCGCCTGGGAAGTCAACATATGTGCCAGGGGTTCAGTGTGTGGTTATTGTAAAGAAAATGGTAAACTCTCCATTTTGCCAACTATTTTGATAAAGCAGTACTTGCACATGTTTATATGTACCTTCAAAAATGACAAAATTAACAAAACATCAAAAAAAGAACTGTATGGACATGCACACACTCATATGCATGTGTGCACGCATGCATGCGCGCACACACACACCTTAAGCATTGCTATAGTTTACCTACACATCTCTCCTCTCATTGTCATTCCCATCCCACGCAAAGACAAACAAAATGCAACAACTGAGCACATAAAATCCTGTAGTTATCTAGTGCAAAACACAATTCAAACAGTTTAACACAATGTATAAAATGTGTGAGAGAACTCAGCTCTGAAGTAGCCTTTATTTCACTCCACAAAGGCTGCGGTGTTGTCTTGTACTTGTCACTTTTTTTTTCTCTGCATGTCCTTTGTTTTTACGGCTCTGCGCCCCATTCAGCACTCCATTACCCAGAAGGCTTTGCAGATGTTAACCACGGTTGCAGTGTTTCCAGCACAGCCACAGTGGCTGGAGCCTCTGGGAGTGCCTCTGTTGACGAATACATCTGTTTGTTCCCAAGGGGGCACTCCCCCTCACTCTTCATTGGTGGAGTTCTCCTCTACAGGGGAGAGGGAGAGGAGGGTGAGTCCCGTGGAGTTCTGTGCTGCAGTCAGTATGAGGACCAGAACCAGCATGCACAACTTAAGCCTGCTGTTGCACAGTCTGGCTGCTGCTGAGGTCATGACAGACGTCCGGTGGTGACACGAGGGGTGAGTCCTCTTTATTGTCCCTTTGGATTGGTTGTCCCATCGGACATCGCAGCAGTCTGTCTCTGCTTCGGTTGACTGGTCTTCTAAAAGCCCTGTGGAGTTAAAAAAAAAACATTTTTATTACAGCTTATCATGCTTTGGTTATCATGAAGTAAATATGTATGACAATTATGTTCTCTCAGATGAAACCCTCATTGACAGTAAGATATTACAGTTCAACACGTTTTTGTGTAACTGTCATGTCAAAGTGTAGACATTGAAGCACACAAATAAGGACTTGAGTGGAATCCATTAAATCATCAGTGAATATGCTATAAGCAGTTAAGCGCAGCTTTTGACATGCACATGATTTTAATTGCTTTCATTTAAATGCATCATTGGCCCCCCAATGGCTCCACAGCAGTTCATTCAGGCAGCATCCAGCACAGAGGCCAAGGGAGGACTCTTGAAACAGGCTGTAGAAATCAGCAACAGACACACAAATTATGGCATGATTCAGAGCTGGTGAATCTGATTTAAACCCAAGGTGGGTGATCCACAGATCTTCACAGTGTCAACCTTGCAGTCCTTTAGCTGAACAGCCTCTGCAGTCTCAGACATGCATGTGAGCACAACATTCAGCATAACCCCCATGTTGCTCCATTAACATTAAGAAAAGAATTAAAGAAAGTAAGTTCTCCTTTACGTACGTATTTATTTGCTTGCCTTAAGAACAGAGTCCCGTTGCCAGTTAAATTGCTTTAACTGGCATAGGAATGCATAGCATTTATATAAGCACTGCATTAATGCACTAAATTCCCTCTCACAACAGATGTAGGAATGCACACAGGGAGGACCAGACCTACCTGTACATACAAAACTTGGACTTCCTCCTTGAATGAGGTCATCGTTGTCTGGCAATATGAAGGGACACCTCTGCTGCACTTCCAGGCAATATTGCTTGCACGGGATCTTGTTGCTGCAATGCATCTGCGTAACCTGGAAGTACTGGGAGCACAGCCAGGGCTTGTAGACAGCCTGCGAGAGAGACAAGATTGACGAGGCGAGAATTCAGGCTCCACTCACATTGATTACCGTTTATCACACAGGCTGTCATGGTGTGATCGTCATGGTGACGGTGATTACCTGTGCCACTGGAGTAATCACAGACACTAACTAAAAGAATGGCAATCTACCATGCTAAATGATTACAGAGATAAATATAGCTGCAAGCAGCGATAAAGGGGCCAAGCACAATGAGGGCCTGTTTTGCAATAAGGCAGACATTGAAATCATTAAGTGTGCTGAACTTGGCATGACTGAGGGAATCAGAAGAAGAAATAATTATGATTTTAGGCCATGCAATTCAAAAGATATGTTAAATATAATATAATACAAATTATATGCAATATGTTTTATAGCGTCACCTAGTGGTCAAACATCACTGAAATACTTGGGCGCCCTCAGGGCATAGTCGCAAACAGAGGCACCCAATTTGGTGTCAGTACACAAAAGCACTGCTTAGATATGGCCTCACAACCTGTTTGGCATCTCCACTGTTGACTGTGTTAGTGCATTACTACCAAGTGCTTTCCATAAACAAAAAATCATGATACCTTTTGTGTGGCATGCTATCAATATGCTCTGACTCAATTTTCGTGAAGATTGGAGAAAATTTGTGGGAGGAGTAGTGAAAAGACTGTTTTCATTAACATTCAAAATGGCGGACAACCAAATACCGTGGAAATGAAAATTTTACATCTGTTCAACTTGACATTCAACTTGATTCAAGGAATCAAAAGAAAGAATGTCAGGACTGCGGCTCCCTAGCCGGGTTTGTTTTTTTTTTTGTTTTCCCTGTCCATGTGCTTTTGTTTTTCCCTGTGTTCCAGCCCTGCCCTGCTCTCCGCCCTGTCTCCACCCACCTGGTCATCTGACTGGCTCCACCCGCCTACCTGCACACCTGAACCCCATCTTGTCATCTGCCTTGCCCTATACATTCTTTGTTTGTTTCTCGTCTCATCGCGAGTTCGTCTCAGTTCGTCTGTGTCGCTACAAGCCGTTTGTTCCTGTTCTGCCTGCCTGCCTGCTGTTTATCTGTACTCTTGCCCGTTTTCTTGACCACGTTTTTGGATCCGGTTTTTGGTATTGTTAGCCGTGCTTTTCTGGTTTTCTGACTTCGCCTGTTTTGACTACGTTTTCTGGATTCCCCGTGTTGGCTTAATTAAACTTCGCTTTGTGCACCCTATTCTGCTGTCTGCGCCTGAGTCCCTGCCTGAGCCCTGACAGTACGAACTCGCCAGTATGGACTCAGCAGACAGTGGCCAGCTGCGATCGGTGCTGGACCGACAGGGAGCTCTCGTTGGCCAACATCAGAACCAGCTCGAGTCGGTTGGCAAGACCCTGGAGAGCTTTGCAGTTAGCCTGAACAACCTCTCCGCTCAACTGCAGCAGCTCCAGCTCGCACAAGACGCCCCAGCAGATTCCCCTGCACCCCCTCCGCAGCCTCTTGGCCTCCTGCCTGGACGGGAGCCCCGTCTGCCGCCTCCTGAGCCGTATGCCGGTGTGCCCGGAACCTGCCGCTCCTTTTTGTCCCAGTGTTCGTTGGTGTTCGAGCTCCAGCCGTCGACCTACCCCACTGATCGGGCAAGGATCGTCTACATTATCACCCTGTTGACCGGACGTGCCAGGGAGTGGGGAACGGCAATTTGGGATGCCCGCTTGCCTGTGTTTTCCTCCTACGCCACCTTCTGTGAGGAGATGAAGCGAGTGTTCGACCGTTCCAAACACGGTCGTGAGGCTGCTCGGGAGATGTTGCAGATCCGTCAGAGAGGGGACTCGGTCTCTGATTACACCATTGACTTTCGGACCCTTGCTGCGACCTGTGGCTGGAATCAAGAAGCTCTGTACGACACATTCCTCCATGGATTGTCTGATGAGATCAAAGACGAGCTTGTCACCCGGGATCTGCCTGCCGATTTCGATGCCTTACTTGACCTCGCCATCCGTGTAGACCACCGCCTGTCCGCTCGTCGAAGGGAGTGAGCAGAGTCCCGGAGATCAGCGGAGGAGTTCCTGGAGGACCCCCGCGCCCTCTGCAGCAACACCCTCAGTCCCTGCTGCCCAAGGTCTGTCGACAGAACTGATTCAGATTGACCGCACGCACCTGTCTCCAGCTGAGCGCCAGAGACGGATCCGGACCCAATCCTGCCTGTACTGTGGCAACCCCGGGCACTTCGTCGCCAACTGCCTGATTAAAGGCCAGCGCTCACCCGTAGTCGGGGAGATACAGGTGAGCGTAACCCCTCTGTCTGACTCCCCGGTTACTCGCCCACTGTTGTCTGCCTCTCTCCTTGTGAATGCTCAGGTGGTAGCGGTTCTTATCGACTCCGGAGCGGATGGGAACTTCATTGATGCTGACCTTGTCCAGCAGCTTGGGTTGCCTCAGGTCCCGCTCCAGACTCCCCTTGAAGCCGTTGCCATCACCGAGAGGCCCCTTGTCAGGATCACCCACATCACTTCCCCGCTGAGTCTACTGCTGTCCGGCAACCACCGTGAGGACATCGTACTTCATATCATTGATACGCTGCAAGCACCGCTGGTAAAGGGACACCCCTGGCTCTGCAAGTACAACCCCTGGATAAACTGGGTGGAGAATAAGGTGCTGGAGTGGAGCTCCTTCTGCGCATCTCACTGCCTCAAAGATGCCCCGATTCCTGTCTCTTCTGTTCCCTTCACTGCAGAGGAGTTCCCCGACCTGTCTGGGGTGCCCCCCGAGTACCTGGATCTGAAAGGGGTGTTTAGCAAATCCCGCGCCACCTCCTTGCCTCCTCACCGGCCCTATGACTGCACCATCAATCTCTTGCCCGGCACCACTCCACCCCGGGGCCGCCTGTATTCCCTGTCGCCACCGGAGACGGAGGCCATGAATAAGTATATCCGGGAGTCCCTGGCTGCCGGCATTATTCACCCTTCGTCCTCTCCAGCTGGAGCGGGTTTCTTCTTTGTGGGAAAGAAGGACGGCTCGCTCCGCCCCTGCATTGACTACCGAGGGCTAAACAGCATCACGGTAAAGAACCGTTACCCCCTTCCTCTGATGTCCGTTGCATTCGATTCCCTGCAGGGAGCGAGGATTTTCACGAAGCTCGACCTCCGCAACGCCTACCACCTGGTCCGCATCAGAGAGGGGGATGAGTGGAAGACCGCATTCAACACTCCGACGGGGCACTACGAATATCTGGTCATGCCCTTCGGTCTAACTAATGCCCCATCTGTCTTTCAGGCCCTGGTTAATGATGTTCTCCCGGACATGCTTGGGCGGTTCGTGTTTGTTTACTTGGACGACATTCTTATCTTCTCCCGGTCACCTGCCGAACACTCACGCCATGTCCGCCAAGTCCTGCAGAGACTATTGGAGAACCATCTGTTCGTTAAGGCTGAGAAGTGTGAGTTTCACCGGAACTCTGTTTCTTTCTTGGGGTGTGTCGTCTCTGAGGAAGGGGTCCAGATGGACCGTCGCAAGGTTCAGGCAGTTGAGGAGTGGCCACCGCCGACCTCCCGTCGTGAGCTCCAGAAGTTCCTGGGGTTTGCAAATTTTTATCGGCGGTTCATCCGCAATTACAGCTCTGTCGCCGCTCCTCTCACCTCCCTGACTTCACCCGCCAGACGCTTCTCCTGGACTCCGGCTGTCGCTGAAGCATTCCAGGAGCTCAAGAAGTGTTTCACCACTGCGCCTGTGCTCATCCAGCCTGATCCTGCCCGACAATTCGTGGTGGAGGTGGACGCCTCTGAGGTGGGAGTGGGGGCTGTACTCTCTCAGGTGTCTGCGCAGGATAACAAGCTTCATCCCTGCGCCTTCTTTTCCCGTCAGCTCTCCACGTCCGAGCGCAACTATGACATCGGCGATCGAGAGCTGCTGGCGGTCAGGCTGGCGTTGGAGGAGTGGAGGCACTGGCTGGAGGGCGCTAGTACCCCGTTTCTGGTGTGGACGGACCATAAGAACCTGGAGTATCTCCGTACTGCAAAACGCCTTAACCCCCGTCAGGCTCGCTGGTCTCTGTTCTTCACCAGGTTTGACTTCGTCCTTTCCTACCGTCCAGGTTCTAAGAACGGCAAGCCTGATGCTCTCTCTCGCCAGTCCTCTTCACCTGAGGAGCCGCCTGAACCCAGCACCATATTGCCCGCTCGTTGCTTGCTAGCCGCGGCAACATGGGAGATCGAGTCCCTGGTGCGCTCAGCCCAGCGGGGTGAGGCCGGTCCCAGTGCATGTCCTGATAACCGCCTGTTTGTTCCCAAGTCTGTTTGTTCGCAGGTTCTGCAGTGGGGACACTCCTCCAGGCTGGCCTGTCACCCAGGGGTCAGACGCACCGTTGCCCTCATCGAGCAATGCTTCTGGTGGCCGACTATGGAGGAGGATGTACGCAGCTTTGTCTCCGCCTGCTTGGTCTGTGCCCTCCAATCGCCCTCCTGCAGGATTGCTGCGTCCGCTGCAGGTGCCCAAGAGACCCTGGTCCCACATTGCCTTGGACTTCGTCACTGGTCTGCCCCCAGTAACACCGTCATACTCACGGTTGTTGATCGGTTCTCTAAGTCTGTGCACTTCGTAGCACTGCCGAAGCTTCCCACAGCCAAAGAGACTGCCGAGCTCATGATCACCCATGTGTTCAGGCTGCACGGGCTGCCAGTTGATGTGGTGTCAGACTGGGGGTCCCAGTTCACTTCGCACTTTTGGAGGGCGTTCTGTAAACTGTTAGGGGCATCTGTGAGTCTGTCCTCAGGCTTCCACCCACAGACTAATGGCCAGACCGAGTGGGCTAACCAGCAATTGGAGACGGTGTTGCGTTGCCTGGCCTTGCAAGACCCCAGCTCCTGGAGTCGGCTGCTGTCCTGGGTGGAATACTCCATCATCTTCCCTGCCATCTTCTTCCACTGGCATGTCCCCTTTCCAGTGCTGCCTTGGCTACCAGCCCCCTCTGTTCCCGGCTCAGGAGGAGGAGGTTGGCATGCCTTCAGCGGAAGCATTCGTTAGCCGATGTCGGCGGACCTGGAAGCGCGCCCGGACCACGCTTCTGCGTGCTACTGCCCGAATCAAGCGGACAGCTGACCGGCATCAGTCCAAGGCTTCCCGCTACGTCCAGGGGCAGCGGGTGTGGCTTTCCACACGTGACCTTCCTCTCTGAGTGGAGTCTCGCAAGCTGGCTCCGCGTTTCATCGGTCCCTTCCCCATCGTCAAGATCATCAGCCCCGCTGCAGTCCGGCTCAAACTGCCGCCCTCTCTCTGCCGCATCCACCCAACCTTCCACGTCTCCAGGGTCAAGCCTGTCGTCCGCAGCCCTCTCTGCCCGGCTCCGCGGGCTCCTCCGCCTCCCTGCCTGATTGATGGATCCGAGGCGTACACGGTACGTCGCCTGCTGGGAGTTCGGCGTCGGGGCCGCGGACTGCAATACCTGGTGGACTGGCAGGGTTACGGCCCAGAGGAACGGTGCTGGGTCCTGGCCCGTGACATCCTCGACCCTTCCCTAATTCTGGACTGACTGCCGGTGGCGTCCGGGGGGGGGGGGGGGGGATGGGGGGGCACTGTCAGGACTGCGGCTCCCTAGCCGGGTTTGTTTTTGTTTTTGTTTTCCCTGTCCATGTGCTTTTGTTTTTCCCTGTGTTCCAGCCGTGCCCTGCTCTCCGCCCTGTCTCCGCCCACCTGGTCATCTGACTGGCTCCACCCGCCTACCTGCACACCTGAACCCCATCTTGTCATCTGCCTTGCCCTATACATTCCTTGTTTGTTTCTTGTCTCATTGCAAGTTCGTCTCAGTTCATCTGTGTTGCTACAAGCCGTTTGTTCCTGTTCTGCCTGCCTGCCTGCTGTTTATCTGTACTCTTGCCCGTTTTCTTGACCACGTTTTTGGATCCGGTTTTTGGTATTGTTAGCCGTGCTTTTCTGGTGTTCTGACTTCGCCTGTTTTGACTACGTTTTCTGGATTCCCCGTGTTGCCTTAATTAAACTTCGCTTTGTGCACCCTATTCCGCTGTCTGCGCCTGAGTCCCTGCCTGAGCCCTGACAAAGAATCATAATTCTGAGCTAACGACATCAAAAGTTATGAGCAGGAATACAATTGTTTTAGTTATAGTGCCACCTAGGGGTGAAATGATGCAAAACTTCTTGGACACTCTCAAGACTGTATAAGAAGTCCATATACCAAGTTTGGTGTGAAGACACAAAAGCATTGCTGAGATATGACCTCACTACCTGTTTGGTGTCTTCGCTGTCAAACTCATTTGCATGTTATGGGCGAACGCTTTGCAATATCTAAAATATTTGGATAACTTTTGTGAGGCATGATCTGAAGATGATATGTAACAAATTTGGTAAAGATTGGACAAAATTTGTAGGAGGAGTAGCGAAAAAAGTTTTTGTAAAAATTCAAAATGGCGGAAAATCCAATATGGCGGACTTTGATGGCAATGGGTGCGTTGGACTCAGCTTCACTTAAGGAATCTGGGGAAAAAGAATTTTGAAAAAATTCCAACAGGGTCAGGAGATATGGCTAAAAATGTCAGCTGAACTTTGACCTAGTGGTGGCACTAGAGGGCTTGATTGACTGACCCCAAAATTGGTGAGTGGACAGCAGGGACTGTCCTCTGTGAGCATGCAAAGTTTCATAAAAAGCGTACGAACGGATCTATGGGCCAGATCAGTATTAGTTGAGTCATTCTATAATTTGGGTTACATTCCATGTCCATTGATGATAATTATATTTATTCTAACAAATTTTATTTGTTATTTAATCTTTATTCTTCAAAAATATCATACCTATTAATGGAAAGCATGTCATAATATCACACAAACATTATATGCATCCTATGCTTCATTTAGCTTGAAATTTGTCATGATGCTCCTAAATTGACAGTTTTTCCTATGTCTGTTTTTCAGTTGAGAGTGTCTTGGTTTCAAAATAATGAATAAAAACCATTAAAGTCAACAACAATTTTTTTATTCATTTCAAAAGTCTAAATACTAAAGAAAAATATTTTTTTTAAAATTGATTTTCTCATTTAAATAATTTAAATATCTTAATTTATTAATGTCTGCAAAAGTTCTGTCAACTATGTTACTAACAGTACTCCCCCTGCAGCTCAAAAATGGTTTGTCCCAATACCATGTGACCAGCATCACATGATGTCATTTTCCTCTGTGGCGGACATGTTGAACACACTGTGGTGAATGTGCTCTCATTTTTTTCAATATTTTATCTATAATAGCACATTGTCAATGAGTATATTAATTGACCATCAACTATGTTACATACATTGTTATGGTTTACAACCTTTTAATGATTTTAATTCAAATATATGTTCAAATTTGACATTAACCTGTTCAAGAAAATGACATGTGGTCAGCCAGGCAAGGCCTACCACTGAAATTATGGGTCAAAATAGGGAAATTGTCATCTATGTTACCTATCAACTAAGTTACCCTAGTCTACATCACCAGTCATCATTATCATTATCAGTCTACATATATCACAACACACATTATTCATATGTGCACACTTTCCCTTTCTCCCTCATCAACACATTTTAAAAAAAAATCCAATTGTTTTAAATAGATGTCAGCAAATGAAAAACAGCGGAGATACAGGGCTTGTCGGGATGCTGATCCTGCAAGAAGGGCAGCATATTTGGAGAAGCAGAGAGGCATGGCACAAGCTCAGATCACAAGGAAAGATGAAAACAGTGGCAGAGATGAGTGAGAGAAAAAAGAAGCAAGAGGGCCTGCTGGAGGAAAGCAGAGCAGAGAAAGAAAGCCTGTGTATGGGGTGCCGTTTAGGAAAAAAATAATCCATTTAGTGTGTATATATAGGTTTGGTTTGCATATATATCGGTCTGATGTGTATATGTATTGGTTTGTCATGAATGCATATATTGGTTTTTCATTTTTGTTTGTATTAGTTTGTCATTGACGCATATATCGGTGTGTCGTTTATACATCTATTGGTTTGTCATTTACACACCTATTGGTCTGAGTGTCATTTATATTGGTTTGATTTACTTGTATATTGGTTTAATATGCGTATGTATTGGTTTGTCATTAACACATATATTGCTTTGTGATTTACTTATGTATTGGTTTCACCATTAATGATTGTATTGATTTGTCATTGATGCATCCATTGGTTTTCTGTTTATAAATGTATCAGTTTCATTGTCTTTTATATTGGTTCTACTCACTCATGTATTGGTTTGATGTGCTTATGTATTGGTTTGTCACTGATGCATATATTGCGTTGTCATTTACATTTGGCCTTTTCACACCTATTGGTTTAAGTGTCATATACTTTTGTTATTTATGCTTCTATCGGTTTGATTGTCTTTTATATTGGTGTCATTCACTCATGTATTGTTTGATGTGTGACGTATTGGTTTGTCATTTTCGTTTGTATTGGTTTGCCATTTACACATCTATCGGTTTGATTGTCTCTTATATTGCTTTCATTCACTTATGTATTGTTTTTATGTGCTTATGTATTGGTTAGTCATTCACATTTGTATTGGTTTGCTACTTACACACCTGTTGGTTTGAGTGTCATTTTATATTGGATGGATATGCGTATGTATTAGTTTGTCATTTACGACTGCAATGGCTTGTCATTGACGCACCTATTTATTTGTCTTTGACACATGTATTGGTTTGTTATTCATGCGTATATCGGTTTGCCATTACAGTCAGGCACGATGAAGGCAGCTTAATTTCATAGTTTGTACAATAGTTGTATTTTAATGTAGATATGTACACTAATTTAAAAATGTATAGTATTAAAATATTATTTTTCACATTATATAATTTTCATAACTGCATTGTCCTGTACTACATTTTTTCTTTTTCAAATAATTACCAGGCACATGATTTTAACTGTGTAAGCCAGGACCCCACATTGGTGTCCATAGAGATACCAGAGGGAAGGACCCAATGCTTCACTCCTCACCCGAATGGAGGAGAGGAGAGAACCAGGGCATGTGAAGACAATTTGGACAGCTGACAATTTGGACTATCTGATTCTCCGTAATAAAGTTCGAAATCGACTATTGATGAAGTAGCCCTATCATAAATTAGACTGATGCCGAAGATACCTACGCAAATCACAGTTCTTATAGACGGCCAGGCCCTTTTATGCAAGTACATCTCCATTGCATGGGATGGTCTTTTAATCTGACTGTGTGACCCAAAAATGTGAAAAGACATCATTGGCTGCGTTCCAATCCTCGAAAAATGTATCCTCCTTTCCTCCACTACACCCTAGTCTCCTTAAAAATTCTTAAGTACAGGACAATGCAGTGATGAAAATTATATAATGTGTAAAATAATATTTTAATACTATACATTTTTAAATTAATGTACATATCTACATTAAAATAAAACTATTAGTGAAATTAAGCTGCCTTCCTGCCTGACAAAGGCAAACCGATATATGCATGAATAACAAACCAATACATGCGTCAAAGACAAACCAATAGGTGCATCAATGACAAACCAATGCAGTCGTAAATGACAAGCTAATACATACACACATCCATCCAGTATAAATGCTACTTGCACACCTGTTGGTTTGAGTGTCAAACCAATACAAAGTAAATGACTAACCAATACATAAGCACATAAAAACAATACATGAGTGAATGACACCAGTATAAAAGACAACCAAACCAACAGATGCATAAATGGCAAACCGATATATATGACACTTAAACCAATAGGCGTGAAAAGGCCAAACCAACACCAATGTCAATAACAAAGCAATATATGTGTCAGTGACAAACCAATACATAAGCACATCAAACCAATACATGAGTGAGTAGAACCAATATAAGAGACAATGAAACCGATAGATGCATAAACAGCAAACCAACAGATGCATCAGTGATAAATCAATACAACCATTAATGGTGAAACCAATACATAAGTAAATCACAAAGCAATGTATGTGTCAATGACAAACCAATACATACGCATATTAAACCAATATACAAGTAAATCAAACCAATATAATGACACTCAGACCAATAGGTGTGTAAATGACGCACCAATATATGTGTGAATGACAAACCAATACATATACACATCAAAATGATATATATGCAACCCAAACCAATATATATACACAATAAATGGATTATTTTTTTCTTAAACGGCACCCCATATGCAGGACTGACAACTTAGCTACACCACCAGACAGTCCAGACAGGCAAGTTGTCCATCAGCCTCAGGTAGAGATTTATCATAGCAAGACAGAAACAGGTTAATGTATTCAACAGGAATATTGTGTAACAAAGTGAAAGGTTTCTATTCATATACACACTGTACATTATCTGTAAATTAATTTCTTTTGTTTATTTCAGACAGAAAAAAGCTGGAGGAAAAAAGAACAAACAGAAAAACTACGCAAACTACTTTCATTGTCAACTATGTTACACCTCATTTTTTGTCAATTATGTTACACCTCATTTTTTCAAAAATAAAATAACTAAAATGGTGCTTCTGATATCCTTTAAAGTATACTGTACATCTACACAGGTTAGAGTTTTGCGTGACATCTATTAAAACTATCAAAGTGACCTGTACGGTAGTTTTATAATAAAAAATATTCCTTATGACAGTGCTGAACACATCACATGTATATCTGAAAAAAATTCAATTCTTAAAATTATTTTTAAAACATCATTGTATATATGGTAGAATAGACTCAAGAGCCCTTAAAATTGTATTTTACTTGAAGTGCAGGATTTAATCAAATGACTGTAAAGACATCCAGTTTGTCCGTAACGTAGTTGACAAACTGAGTAGTGAAAACATCCTTTCCCTTAAAAAATAAAATTGTTAATGTTTAAGCTTTGCAACTAGCGGATATGTTACACTGAAGGAATATACTAACTTGAACTAACTTGTTCTATTGAGAAAGATCATTGTTTTTGTACTTTTTTGTTGATGTGAAATGTACCCCAAATTATAGAATGACTCAGTTGCATGGAGTGTGCTTCTCAGTGTACTGGGCTTCTATCACTGCTTTCATCACTAGTGTCAGCACTGACGGTGCAGCACTGACAAATAAGTGAAATATAGTGGAAACTCCATTCCCTGTTTTTAAATTTAGGAGTGGTATGCTTCCATATAGCAAAGAGTTGGATGCTATGCTAGGTTTGCATTTATTATGCATTTACATGCTGTAGTTAATGTACTGCAGTTGAAATAGTTTTCATATGCACACATTTCTACACCTACAAGTACCTACATTAATGAGTGTTCATTCTTGACATGAAAAGTATTCATCAGAATAAGTGACAAGAACAAAAGAAACAGAAGGCAAAATAACAACACATCTTAGGAATACTAAATTTAAATCATTCAAGAAACTTCAAAAGATCATGATAGTAGTTTCTTCTCAATCTATGCTCTAGGTTTGATTTTCGGTGGAATTCAGGTACTCTATTAGTTCTATTACTACATTGAGTTTTCTGATACCACATAGAACTTGCAGATATTCTCCAAGGGATAGATTCTTATAGTGCAAAGCAGAGCTGGGTTATATTTAAGGCCATAAACCCTAACTGTGCTTTTGTAGCATAGGCCTAGGATGAAGGAGGAGCTAGCCCGGCCAACTGGGTACATGCCATTTCCTGTATTTATGCATTTAGTCAGTCATAATGCATCCTCAGGGCTGAGTCCATACATTATTATAAATAGCTGAGGACACTGACTACTGGAATACAGAATTATCTATTTTGTTTTAGCTACGGCTGTGCCGTCAAATCCTATCCATATTCTTAGAGAACTGCAGCTGTAGGATATCACACATTTAAGAAGGGAAAGCAAATATTATTTGCTTATTTTATATGTATCTATACTTAAATGTGTATTATAAACAGGCAAAGGGCTTTCCTCGATACAGAGGGAAATTTCCTGAAATATAGCCTTGAGTTCCGGTTCCATCTATAACCAAGCTTAGCTGGGTGAGATGCACAGCCATCACCTGTCGGTTGATCTAACCCATAATTTGCTCCTAAACAACTGATGTAATTATAAGTACGCTGAAATATTTCTTAGTCTGAGACATTTGCCTGAAGCTATTGTCGTTGTGGTGGAAAATTTTTGATAAAGTGTATACCCCATATGTAAATTATGAGTATTGCCACTTTCACCACCCCCCCCCCCCCCCCCCAAGAGAGAAGCGGAGCTTGACATGGTACGAACACTGCCTTCAGCATTGGCCCTCCCTGGAAGTCACCCCAGAACCTTCGTGCACTATGTTGCTGTTCCATAGTCATGCCACCTTTGCTTATTGTATCTTCTCCCCCTGACATGCCCCCAGCATGTTTTTGCCTCCTTTTAACATATGCATCCCATTTTAGTTTTATATTTTCTTTTAGGAGTCATACAGCTAGAAAATAAGAGCTGATTGCCTGCTTTGGCCTAGCTGACAGTTTGGCTACTGACAAATGCTTGCAAACTGTATGTGGATTTACTGCAATTTGTCATAGTTGCCCATCATAGTAGTGCTGAGCCAACGGCCCCCCTTCGTGGGGTTTAATTCTTCTTTGTCTTGCTCTCGCGGCCCATCTCCTGGGCCGTGTCCAGACGGGGTCTAGTTCTTACATTAACCCTTTGTTTTAAGGCCTAACCTTGTAGCTTATGGCACATAGATATCTGTGTGCCTTCTTACAGTCTGCAGCACCGCGGTCTGGCTAACTGAGTTACTTAACCTTTTTTATTATTTAAACGTGGGCCTGCAAAAAAATTATAATATTCCAGGCATATATTTTGTGTATTATTTAATTATGTTTAAAAAATCATATAGGTGTGGAGTGGAAATAATGGGAAATTTCAGAAGTGTTATGTTTAAAAATAATATACAATTAATGACTATGGAGTTTATGGGACTTTCCAGGCGGGGTAAATGTAACAGCTTAAAAATTAAATAATGGTGTATTAAATGGAAAATGGGATGATCTTGAAGGAGGAGCCTGGGAGGAGTTGGAAATTGTGGTCTGGGATAGGAAGAGTGAGAAAAGATATAAAGGATGGATACAGGCTGAGGGGAGGGCAGAGTGATTGGGGAGTGTTTGTGAATGTACGGTGGAGAAAATAATTATTTGATCCCCTGCAGATTTTGTAAGTTTGCCCACTTACAAAGAAATGAACGGTCTCTAATTTTTATGGTAGGTTTATTTTAACAGACAGGGGTACAATATAAACAAAGAACCCAGAAAAAACACATTATATAAAGGTTATAAATTGATTAGCATTTGATCGAGTGAAATAAGTATTTGATCCCCTATCACCCAGCCAGAATTCTGGCTCCCACAGATTGGTTATGTGCCCATATGGCACACAGATTAGTCCTGTCACTTTAAGAAACTACTCCTAATCTCAACTCATTATGTGTTCAAAACACACCTGTCCATAGAATCAATTTCTTCCATTACAACCTCTCCACCACCATGGGTAAGACCAAAGAGCTGTCAAAGGGACGTCAGGGACAAGATTGTAGACCTGCACAAGGCTGGAATGGGCTACAAGACCATCAGCAAGAAGCTTGGTGAGAAGGTGACAACTGTTGGTGTGATTATTCGAAAATGGAAGAAATATAAAATAACCATCAATCGCCCTAGATCTGGAGCTCCATGCAAGATCTTGAATCATGGGGTGAGGATGTTCATGAGAAAGATGAGGGATCAGCCCACAACTACACGAGAGGAACCTGTTAATGACCTCAAGGCAGTTGGGACCACAGTCACCGAGAACACCATTGGTAACACACTACGCCGTAATGGATTGAAATCCTACAGCGCCCGCAAGGTCCCACTGCTCAAGAAGGCACTTGTACAGGCCCGTCTGAAGTTTGCCAGTGAACATCTAAATGATTCAGAGAAGGCTTGGGAGAAAGTGCTGTGGTCAGATGAGACCAAAATCGAGCTCTTTGGCATCAACTTGACTCGCCATGTTTGGAGGAAGAGAAATGCTGAGTATGACCCGAAGAACACCATCCCCACAGTCAAGCATGGAGGTGGAAACATTATGCTTTGGGGCTGTTTCTCTGCTAAGGGTACAGGACGACTTCACCACATTGAGGGGCCAATGGACGGGGCCCTGTACTATAAAATCTTGGATGAGAACCTAAACCAGAACACTGAAGATGGGTCGTGGATGAGTCCTCCAGCATGACACTGACCCAAAACATACCGCCAAGGCAACAAAGGAGTGGCTAAAGAAGAAGCACATTAAGGTCATGGAGTGGCCTAGCCATTTCCAGACCTTAATCCTATAGAAAATCTGTGGAGGGAGCTGAAGCTTCCAGTTGCCAAGCAGCAGCCAAGAAACCTACAGGATTTAGAGAGTTTCTGTAAAGAGGAGTGGGCCAAAATCCGTCCTGAGATGTGTGCAAACCTGGTGACCAACTACAAGAAACGTCTTACCGCTGTGCTTGCCAACAAGGGTTTCTCCATCAAGTACTAAGTCATGTTTTGCTTGGGTATCAAATACTTATTTCACTCAATGACATGTAAATCAATTTATAATTTTTGTGTAACATGTTTTTTTCTAGATTTTTGGTTGATATTCTGTCTCTCTCCATTAAAATGAACCTACCATACAAATTAGAGACCGTTCATTTCTTTGTAAGTGAGCAAACTTACAAAATTAGCAGGAGATCAAATAATTATTTTCCCCACTGTGTACACACCGTATATACACCTGTTGCTCCGCGCACCAACCCGGTTTACTGTATGTGATTGATCACCATATGCAATAAACCAAACAACCATGATTACATCAGACTCTGTGGGGACTTATTATTTTCCAGAAGGCATCAAAATGTGGAGGAAGACCCTCGGTCCATTTGGCCCAGACCAGGGGGATATCCACCACATCGTGACTGACTGCAAAGTATGCAATCATAGATCAAGTCATTTTCCTCTTGAACTGAAATATTTAGGCAACATTAGGCAAACTGGAAGCCTTGCTAAGCATATTCCTGAGCTGCCCCATGTAGAGTTGTTAATTTTGAGGGGTAAGTGTAGAGTGCTGGTTAATGAACGGGACTCACAGCCACAAGGTTGCTGTTTTGAGTCTCACTGAGGACTGTTTACCTCCTTTAGCAAGGCACTTGGCATGGGAACACTCCAATAAATATCAAGTGATATTAGTGGATAATATGACAACATGAGTGTGCTCTAAGTGCTGGTTGAGGGTGTCTGCCCAATAAATAAGTACTATTAATGAATGGTCACATAATGAAGCCCCTGTGAAACCGATCACACAGACATCACTGAGGATCACAGATTGCATAGATTAGGCCCAAGCCCCTCTGCACAGCTGTGTAAAGTCATTCAAGGTTGTCAGTATTTTCACCTTGCAGAGTAAATTCTTGCTGCATATTAAAATGTCCATGCAAGCAGAGGAACAGGCCTCTCCTGGAACACCTATGGCTTCATACACAGATAAGCATCAGTTACTCCGCTTACACCATAAGGACAGGCAGCAGGAGTGCTTATCGTACAGCCATAGGCAGAGCCAGCCCTGTCCAATTTGGTGTCCTAGTCAAGATTTTAGCTGGTGCCCCTTGCATCGCAGCCAATTCCACCACCACGGTTTTGAACCATTCTTTATGGTCAGAACATGACAAACACTTGCCAAACAGTGGAACATTTCACAAATCTGAGGTAGAACATTCAAAACAATTAAATGATAAAAAGCTTTTTTCAACATCAAAATATGCATTAGTAAAAGTAAGTAAAATCCTTTTTCAGTCCTTTTTCCTCAACAAAATAAATATCTTAATAGAAAAATTAAGTGCTGCAGTGTGATACAGCACACATGTAAGATGGCTCAGACTGCAAAGTTTAAAAGTGTTTTCAAGGATAATGTCTATAAATAAAACAATAAATAGACAAAGAAATCTTAATTCTGGTCAGCATGCCAAACCTTTGTGTTTTAGCTGACAATGTTAAACAAAATAAATAGACAAAAGAAAAATCTCAACTGTGGTCAGTATCTTCTGTACAAGTTTTAAACAAGCAAAGCCATTACTCTACAAGTTATGGGCAAGAAAGACAAGTCTGTCTACAGTCTCAGGTTTTAAAGCTACCCTGAGACAGCTGATAAACTCCTTGAATCCCTCATTTTCGACAGTGCTAATGGGAAGCATGTCTTTTGTCCATGTACTTAGTTTT
This sequence comes from Megalops cyprinoides, assembly GCF_013368585.1. NCBI lineage: Eukaryota > Metazoa > Chordata > Actinopteri > Elopiformes > Megalopidae > Megalops > Megalops cyprinoides. Next base: position 260,639 of record NC_050596.1, read on the forward strand.
TAATGACATTTTGTTCTAATGGACATCACAAGGCACAGACCACACAAAGAAAAGCAGATATTGTGACCAATTTTTTGTAGGTCATTACATCATTACATATCAGGTCCTAACTGGAAAATGAACACATAGTTCAGTGTCCAAATGGCATGGCTGCTAAGATACAATCAGTTTGTAATACTTAAAATAGGTACATCTCTACACTAAATACTCTTGAAGAAACACTTGGACTTTCCATATTGACCTGAATGTTAGACAGTGGTTTAGTCTACTTCAGAAATTACATCTGAAAAGTGGGGTTGTCTTACATGGGAAGACTAGACTTTTTAATGTCATTATATATTAAGAACAGCAGATGGCGCCATTTCTCTGAGATTGTTGAGTGGTATTCGAAATCCCAGTAGACTAGTTTATTTTTATTTTTATTAAAATGTGGTAATTTCATCTAACAGATGTAGAAAATATGTGAGTACCTTGTTTTATTCAGTGTATTTTATTTAATTGATTTCAGATTGAGATTTCCTTTATTGTCATTTTATCATGCGCTTGCGTGCAATCAAGAATGAAATGCGGTTTCTCCTATTTCAACAGTGTATATAAATTATATAAGAGATATAAGAGAATTAAAACAACATATATCCATAAACAATACACTCAGTTTTGTAAACATCTGGAGGGGAATAGCAGCATGACTCTATGGTGGCATGTCTTTATGGTATAGTTGGAGGGGATGTCAAAAACAAAAACACAACGGCTAGGGGGGCGGGAGCACTGACAGGGGAATAGCAGCATGTACTGTCAATAAATCATCTTTTTTTGTGTGTACAAAAAGTGCCAGGTGCAGCATGAAATGCACTAGTGCAGAATAGGTTCTGTCTGGTCCTATGGGGGGATTAATGGTTTGGGGGGGGGGGGGGGGAGTCTTTTGACAAAAAAAGGTGTTAAAAATGAGAGGTCCTTTTCTGATCAGGGACATTTTATTATATTCAGCTAATATGGTATGTTCTCTGCCATGATTTTGGATTTTTTTCAAATACCCAAAAATTGCACTCCTCCAACAGCATTGGCACTTCTCATTGCAATGTCCCAAGAAGGCACACTGCATTTTATGGCACTGCTTATGTTTAAGCTTAACATATATGTAGTGGGGGGCAGTGCGGTGGTGCAAATGGGTAGCAGTACTGCCTAACATTATGGAGGTTTCAAGTTCAGGGTGCATCTGCATTCAGTTTGTACCTTGTCCCTGTGTTCATGTGGCTTTCCTCTTAGTATTCTGGTTTTTCTACCACAGTCAAATACATTCAGGTAATGTCAATTGGACATGCTATATTGCCCGTAGGTGTGAGTGTAAGAGTGGGTGTCAATGTGTCTGTTCAGCCTGTGATGGATTGGTGTCTTGGTCAGGGGTTGTTCTCATTAGTTGTCTACATGGTGGCCCTGAGGTGCTTGGCCCCTTCATTGCTGCTTGCAGCTATATTTGTGGTTATAATTCTCCATCCCAAAGTTTGGTGTCCGTCTCGCTAAGAGGAAGCGAGGGAAAACGCGTATTGGTTAAAATGGAATTTGTAAAGACATCAACCCATGTTTGACTTCATGCTTGTTATTGGTTGGTTAAAGTCGCCGGATACATTATTATTTATCCACCGAAATAAGCGGTAAAATGAGCTCCAGGGGTTTGCATAAAAAAATGAAAAGATAAAATAATATTTAAAATTTTACCATAGTACATTAGCAAACTGTATATATACATTTTAAAGGGTGCACACCTTTACAAAGGGTTACTTTGTATTGACAGTAAGCTATGTCTGGACTTTATACAGTATATGTAATTCAGGAAACTTTCAGTAGTAAAGAAATCCCGGTCGTACTCACTTATGCATCTGGTGGCATGCAAAGGAGTGCACCACACTGAACATGGTGGTTTTATGCATTGTGGGAAATGTAGTTCATGTTGGTGTAGTACGAGGGGGGAATTGTTCTCAATATTTGGGTAATCTTACTATATTGGTTGTGGGGTAAATGTGTATGTGGATTATTTTGTTTCTGTATTTTCATGTTATGTATGTTAGGGAGAGAATTAAGCTTTTTATTGTTTCTCTTTAGTTGATTGATTTTAATCCTAATAATGGTAGGGTTTAAGGGGTGGGGGTGTGGGGGGAGCTTATTTAAGGCCTCCATCTGGATCAGAGAGAAAAAAAGGGCTAGGGTTGGGTTAAGACCTGGCTGAACCCCACAGCCGTCATGTTTCGTGTTTTCTTTTGTAGTTCACCACTGTTTGTTATTAGTTTATTTTTGTTTATTATTCTTTGGCACTTTAATAATATTAGTGCTGTTCACTCTATTTCTGTTGTCGGCTCCCCTGTTTGACTGCATGCCATCCTCACAGAATGTAAATAGCCAAAATATCTGCAAACTACTGAAGTTGAGTGACCTTTCTTGTCAGCGATGTCTTCATCCTTCGAGGATGGTCATGGGCACCGCTTTGTCTTCGGTGTCATTCATTTCGCTTATTTTGCTTATTTCGCTCCAACTACAAGCCTGTCAACCACTGTGTCTGTAAACAATACCACGTACTGGGCTGAATTTATACCTCACTGTGCAACCTAGCTTGCGCAATGCATAACAACGATATTGTTATCGTTTTATTATTATTATTATTATTATTATTAATTACAAAAGGGGATGGAAAAGAAAAAGCATTTTAATTGACTATCACAAGCAGGGCTAACATTGGCTAACTAGACTAAGATGTCAAAAATGTATGCCTGGTTTCTTGAGGCAGACAGTGGATGGTTCGTGCAGCACACTTAAAAGAAAAAGTGTGTTTCTCAAAATTATGTTGTAGGTTATTCCCCAAACACCTGAATAGTCTTTCCAACTTTCCCTAGTGAATTTAAGGTGGGAGTAACTGACGTTAAGTGTAGCTATTTATTAAATTAGCAAACATTACTATCGTCCAAAGTAAGCTAGTAACACTCTGCTCCAACGATAACTACTATGCAATGGATAAACTATTCATTCATAACATTACCTCTGTCTGCTTCCTGTTTTTCCTCCTCTTCTCTTCTTCTTTTTCTTCCCTGGGCACGAGAGGGCTTTGGTCTTTTTGACATGATTATTTATATATATATATATATATATATATATATACACACTATATGTACAAAAGTATTTGGACGCCTGACCATTACACCAACAGGGACTGTAATGACATCGTATTCAAATACATACACTTTAATATGGAGTTGGTCCCACTTTTGTGCCCATTCATTCTGTAGAGCATTTATGAGGTCAGGCACTGATGTTGGACGAGAAGGCCTGACTCGCAATCTCCGTTCCAGTTCATCCCAAAGGTGCTCGATGGGGTTGAGGTCAGGGCTCTGTGCGGGCCAGTCAAGTTCTTCCACACCAAACTCATCAAACCATGTCTTTATAGACCTTGCTTTGTGCACTGGGTCACAGTCATGTTGGAATAGAAAAGGGCCTTCCCCAAACTGTTGCCACAAAGTTGGAAGCATAGCATTGTCCAAAATGTCTTGGTATGCTGAAGCATTAAGATTGCCTTTCACTGGAGATAAGGGGTCTAGCCCAAACCCTGAAAAACAGCCCCATACCATTATCCCTCCTCCTAGGGAATCAGCAGAGCGTTGGCGACTTTTACACACCATGCGCCTTAGCAGTCGTTGACCCCACTCTGTGATTTTATGTGGTCTTCCGCTTCGTGGCTGAGTTGCTGTTGTTCCTAAACATTTCCACTTTCTAATAATATCACTTACAGTTGACCGTGGAATATCCAGCAGGGATGAAATTTCATGAACCATCTTATTGCAAAGGTAGAATCCTATGACAGTACCATGCTTGAAGTCACTGAGCTCTTCAGAACGACCCATTTTGTATCACAAATGTTTGCAAATGGAGACTGCATGGCTAGGTGCTTGATTTTATACACCTGTGGCAACGGTGTGGCCAAATACTTTTGTCCATATAGTATATATATATATACAGTATACACATAATCACTCGCTCATCCCCCACAATCAAGTAAGTCTAACTAAGAGCGGGGATGGGGGGGGGGGCGGGGGCTGATGCTGCGGGCAACCCAGAAAATAGGCTATGTAGTTATGTTGTGGGCTTTTTTGGAATATTTTGAAATAATAGTATTAAAATTGTATTAGTAAAAAAAATAGCAAAAGTTAAAAATTTAGATTTTTTTTTCTTCCCGCATTTGGGGCGCCCCTATGGATGGATGGCACCCCTAGCATTTGCCTATACCACCTATGCCACGGGCCGGCTCTGGCCATAGGAAACATCTGAGTCTGAAATTTTGACCTTTGTCTTGGTCAGTTTTTTTGCATGAAAAACTGATGCGACTGTGTGTATGTATGTATGTGTGCAATTGTGTGTACAATATATGTGTATTGTATGTGTGTGTTTGTGTGTGTGTGTGTGTGTGTGCATGTGCGTGTGCATGCATGTGTGTGTGCACATGTGGGTTCTTACAGAATTTCACAGGCAGATTTCAGTGCCTTCACAATGGCATTTCATTTTGCACATGGTGACATTAATCCAAATGTCATTTGTTCCAACACACACAAGATAATTCCTTCATATCTATAAAGATTGCTCCTGTGTTATTGTGACAAATTGTGCTGAAAACACAAGCCATCAATTTGTGAACATCACGCATTTTTCTCCTGCTGCTAATCTAGGCAATTGTCGATATTTTCACTTCTCTTTCCTATTTTGACAATGAATATGATGTGGTGGAACAGGAAAGGACTGTCACATCAGCACCTGAAGAGCCTTGTAAAACAGACTGAAACACCGCCTTGCGGAGAACACCTGAAGGAAGCAGATGAATGCCAGCAGTCTGTCAAAGATTCCCGTCAAGACAACCTTGTTTTTTTATTTGCTTCATTTCCTGTGTGTCTGAGATGGGACTCAGTGCATGGATACTACTATTATAACTGACTTCACTGTACCTGCTAATGACGGACAGGGTCCTCTACACTTCTGTGCATGCTTAAACATGTCTCCCTCTGAATTTGGGTTCATTGCAGTAGAATAGGCATGTTATTTCCTTCATTTTTTAAATGCAAGTCCCACTATTGAGCTATACACAATTTTTATGTGAATAATAACTATTTTTAATGCCCCATGAGTTTACTGCATATGACACCATGGCCAGTATGGCACTTTGAAGGCAATAAGTGCATCTGCAAGTGCTGCAGTGTTCCAATATTCAACCCATTTGACTGTTGGGAATTTCAGAGAGATTCACAGCAAAAATTAAACAACGTAACAAATTCCTCAGTAAAACTGATATTAAAGATTCACTTAAAAGGACTACCCCATGAACAGAGATCATTCAAATCTAAATAAACAGTGCATGTGAATGTTACTAATACACTCCACACCAAGCACTAACCCTGGCTCTGTACTCATGTACACATAGTGTACTCATGTAACTGAATCTCCTCATAATATTTCTATATAATCTACTAATGTCTGTGCAGACATAACCAAACATACATGCTTGCTTTGCACACTTTGAGCATTAGATAGATTCAAAGCTTGACTCCAATGTCCAGACAGATTATTTCTACATGTATTTTTCTTTCATTCAGCAAAAATTAGGTAAATTTCTTTATGAAGGTTTTCCAATATGAAGGTTTTACTCTACTCCCATGTGCTGTAGTTTTGCACATTAATGTTTAAACAGACCTATGAATTTAATTTTTGCTAATTATGCTAAAGCAATGCATGGCTGTATGTGATATTACATAAGAACATAAGAACATATGATGACGAGAACAGGCCATTCGGCCCAACTAAGCTCGCCATTTATTAATTAAAGAGTATCCAAAACTGCATCAAGTCTAGACTTGAACACAGCAAGGGTCTCTCTGACCTGGCAACCTATTCCATGTATTGATAACTCTTTGTGTAAAATAATATTTCCTTATATCAGTGCAGAACTTACTCTTAACTAGTTTCCATTTATGTCCTCTTGTTTTACAGACTGAACTCACCCTAAAGAATCTATTATAGTTAACCTTATTGATTCCTTTTATAAATTTAAATACCTCAATTAAATCACCCCTAAGCCTCCTCTCGCTTAGTCTAAATAGGTTAAGTAACTTGAGTCTTTCCTCATAGCATTTATATTTCATGCCAGGAACTAATTTAGTTGCCCTTCTTTGAATCCTGTTAAGCTTGGGTCAACCATTACTCCCAAGTCCTTTTCAAATTGAGCACATTCTAGTTTTTTTCCACCCATGAAATAGTCTTGTCTAAGGTTCTTATTTCCCACATGCAAGACTTTACATTTATCTAAATTGAATGTCATCTGCCAGGTATCTGCCCACTTTTGGATGCTGTTTAGGTCTTCCTGTATTACCTTAGTTGATTCTATACTGTTGGCTAGACCCCCTAGTTTTGTGTCATCTGCAAATTTTACTATTTTACTTCTAACGTCTGCATCAAGATCATTTATGTATATAAGAAATAGCAAAGGCCCCAACACCGATCCCTGCGGGACTCCACTTCGTACAGGACCCTGCTCTGATACAATTCCTCCCACAGTTACAGTCTGCTTTCTATTAGACAACCAACTTCGAACCCACTCGGTGATAGCTCCTGTAATTCCCGCAGATGTCATTTTCAATATGAGTCTCTCGTGTGGAACTTTGTCAAATGCCTTTTGAAAGTCCAAATAGATAATATCATAAGCTTAGTTTGAGTCCAGACATGCTGTAGCTTCCTCAAAGAAGTCCAGGAGGTTTGTTAAGCACGACCTCCCTCTGCGAAAACCGTGTTGGCTATCATTTAGAACACCATTTCGTTCCAGGAATAATTCCAAATTATCCCTAATGATGGATTCCAGTATTTTGCATGCAATACAAGTTAAGCTGACAGGCCTATAATTTCCTGGTTCAGTCCGGTCTCCTTTCTTGTAGATAGGTACTACACTGCCATTTTTCCAGTCATCTGGTATTTCTCCAGTTTAAAGGGATTGCTTAAAATATTAGGTAGATGGCTGAAACAAGATTTGGCAGATTAAAGCCAGCATCATTTTGGTGACCATGATTTTGGTCAGTGACAGTGACCACAGTGGGAACAGCAGCAGTGATACCAGCTTGTAGCTGTAATAGTCATGATGGGCTGGTTCAGCTAGAGCCTGGCCTACGTACAGGACCAGTCTCTGAGGGGGACACAGAGATCACTCTCTGTCACTGCAGGATGATAAATGACCACAGCATTGCAGAATGAAATTGAGGGACGAGAGAGAGAGAGAGAGGGAAAGGGGAAAGACAGAGGCAGAGGGTAAAAAAGAGGGAAAGAGCATATAACAGAATCAGGCTGGCTCTTATTGCTGCTCTCCGATAGTCCCTAGGCACTTCAGAATCTGCTTTCTGAGAACCACAATGGGCTCCCCAAACCAGGGAACAAACTGTCTGGATATTCCCAGCAATGCACTGTTGCCAATCCATCTTCCCAGCCATTGTAAAGTCATCCACAGGCCTTTGGATGAGATGCCCTTTGAACAGGAGAGACTGATTCAGTTGTATTCTACACATTTGTTACATTCAATAAAATTGTAAATAAATAGGGTGGAAGCAGACTTGTGCACTGCCATGAAATAGCTGATTAATGAAGCCACACACTGTTATAAGGACATATATGAATTTAAACCTGCCTGGAAGTTCTGTAGGAAGGAAGGGATTTCCATCTGTGCCTACCATCTTTTTTTTTTTGGCAGAAGGAATGATAACTTGCATGCATTAAATCTGAATGGCATTGTAACCATTACCTTTCCAGTATTAGTTCATTAGCTTCTGTTTAATGTCCAATTGGAGGTAAGCACACATTCTAGAAAGGTTTTTTACATGTTTTGTAAGATAGCATTCAGTGACATAATAGGGAAAACTTTATATTTTAATTGAAAAAGATGCAAATTTCCCTAAGATTATTGCACAATATCTCTGTTACATTGCATCGTTACTAAAAACTTTCCCTTCTTTTTTCTTTTCTCCTGTGACTTAAATTCTGATACCTCTGATGTATCCCAGCATCCCCCTTGTGGGTTGTGTAATGTCACCATAATTGTGCTAATGACTTGGTAATTCACGGAGGGTTTTTCAGCAACTTCATCTGTTAGTCCTCAAAGTCAGAGTGCCTTGCTGATTGGTCACTGAGGTTATCTCTTTTTCTAAGATGCTGAGTCAACGTTGTCTCTGAGTGTCTCATCCAGTCACAATGGGTCATTACCGTGAGTCTGCCCCCTCTCTGTGGGATTTATCTGCATCCCTTTTCATGTGTGAGATCTTCACCGTGACGTGGTTTACATCATACACAATAACCAATCCCCCTCTTGTCAGAGCAGCCTCTAATTTTTAATGTCTGACCAAAAGATAAAAAACTACACTGTATCACTTCAATATGACAACTCATAGTCATTACTCAACTCATACTCAAAAGTGCTGCAGATAAGACTGCCCTTTCTGTTTCTCAGTACTGGTAAAACATTTGTTGTTCTAACTTTTCAAGAATGGTGTCCTTCACTCCCCAGATTCTGTCTCCTCTTGTCTCCCATCTCATCAGCAATTTATTTCAAACTTTTGTTTCATTATGTCTTTAGTTGATGTAACTAGTGTTAGTTGACACAGACAAATGGCGGTGGCCAGGGTCAGTGAAACTGGAAACATCTATTATTTGTGTTAAAAGACACATTTATAAAGACTATACTGCAGCAAGAGTGAAAAGGTGCTCTTTCAATATCAGTGCAAGGCCCTCTGGGAATCTATGGGGACACACCGCCACAAGCAAGCCAAGGTCAGAGGTTGTATAGTAATTTTAAAATGCACAGTGCTATAAATCAAATCAATCACATCAATTAAAATGGATAAAAAAGGACACATTGACAGCAGGCCAGGGGTCGTTTGGAAAGCAAAAGACATTAGAAGGGGCCAGCCTGAAAACACAATGCATCCGGGAAGCTTGGCTAGAGTGGCATGCAGTAGAATGAAACAGACACCCAGAGCAAACACTGTTTTGTGCGCCTACTGTACTGCATTCTCCCGGTCCTACACGTGTGTGTGTGCATGCTGCGTGCGTGCGTGCATCGCGCTTTACAAGAAGCTACCCTACTGCTCCATTGTGGACTGACAATTCCTGACAAGGGTCTGTATAAGACCAGGCCACACCAACTCAATAAAGGGATGATATGTCAAGATTACAGTTAGGCCCTATGCTTTTTGTACAGTGTGGATCAATACTTGGCTGGGTTTCCCAGTGACAAGATTTTCATTGAGAAGAACACAGAGATTAAGCCCAGGCCAGCGTTTCACAGTGTCATGAGTTTCTGGAGTAATGGCAGACAGCAGAACTCAGAGATAGCCAACACTACACTACACACACACACACACACACACACACATCCACAGATGGTCAGTCTGGCACTATGCCATTAGCTCACAGTGGTGCATGAAGACAAGACAACCTGCTGCTTGTCATAAAGCATCATTCATGGTGAAACATTCATGGTGACGGTTCTGTGTAATATACCTGATGCATGTGCCACGTGCTCATGTCATATTGAGCAGGATGCCTCTCCTTAATACCCTACAATGTGATAATCCACTGAAGCTGTACATCAGGACCCCAGTGGATGTGAGAGCAGTCTTCCCTCACACACACAAAAAATGTATGATTATTAATAATGACACATAATATGGTCTGTGTACAAAACCCCCTCCCCGCATTAAAATATTACTAGATAATTACTTAGTACTAATAATCACAATCCTTAATTACTTGATTTTCATTGTAATGAATCTCAAACAAAGCTTTTGATTAATCTGCCCAATTAATCTAAGGACAGTCAGAGCCTTTCAGCAAACCTGCAAAGTTCTCCTGCGTCCTCTGGAAAGTTTTTGGTGTGCTTCTGGAAGCCAGTTGCTCCAGATGTAAGTTTAAAATCAGTGAGAGGCCTTTAAAGTGGACTTTAAAGTCACTGCAGAAATAAGCTCAATGAGTTTATACAAAAGGCACGGTTGAGCTGAAGAAAAGAAAGTCACTGCGATGGTGTATGAAAAAGTTTTTCATCAGACAGTGAATGGGACAGTATAGCACATATCACGGGTTTCAAAAGACAATCTTACGAGAAACAAGCAAACTTGGGCAGGGGAAAGCAAACAATGCAGGGTAGCTCAAGACCGAGCAAGGAACCAAGCCACAAGCAGGGCTTAAACAGAGCAGCAAAACACATAGACACTTATCACACACATGTGAAAACAATTTAACTAGATTAGGCACACACAGCTCAGGCACAAACAGGAAGGCAGTCCCTCTGGTGGAAGCTCGGGGGAAGCAGGAGGCAACCGGGCCAGACAGGCTGTCACAAGGATGCCTGCTGGTTGTTGCGAGAAGCAATCTCTGAAACTCTGGCATGAATAAAGTCAGAAACCACCCAGAGGTTGTATTGGCCGATTTTGATTATTGGGGGCCTTACAATCCCCACATCCCCCCTGTAATTCACGCCCATGGGTAGGGGGAGAGTGAGCATGTGCTTTTGTTCACTGCAGTCTGTGTTTTGTGCACTGCAGCAAGTAGATGACCAATGGCCCCTGCACGGATGCCACAGGACTCACCGGTGCAAGGTGCAATCACACGCAACTTTGCATCCCTGGTCACAGTACTTTTCCACACCATTTGCCTGCTGGGAATAATGAGCCTACAAGCAGCTTTGATCCATGTTGGGTTCCAGTACCTATATTCAATTCAATTCAATTCAGTTTATTTATTTAGCGCTTTTTACAACATGAGTTGTCCCAAAGCAGCTTTACATCGCTATTCCAGGCCTGATACCCCCTCAGAGCAAGTGGCAAGAAACTCCCTGACTAATAGGAAGAAACCCTGAGCAGAAACCGAGTCAGAGGGGGAGCCCATCTGCTTCTGGCTGGCACTGGGTGGACAAATAGAGTAGGAAAGAATTTCCTAATTTCCTATATGACCTGCTGTCATTCCATCTTTAATAAAACATCATTAACTGTAAAGGTAGCCAATCCTGTTCAACAATGACTTCCACTGCAGCCTTTACTGGTGAGTTTTAGTGAGGCTGTAGAGACTGATTCTAAAGCCACACTCGTTTTTGCAGACAAGGGTCTTGGTTCCATGATGGCGGTGTCTTTCTGGCCATGTGCAACCTGTGACCCGCTCATCTTCAAGTTTCTGCACCCCTTGCTGGCAGAGCAGGTATCAGCTGGGGTGCTGAGCGGGACTGTTCTCCAGCTGGGTTGGACTGAGGCAGCACTTTCTCAGGGATATGTCTATTGGTCTGTTTTGGCTCAGTGCTACATATGTATGCTTTAAACATGCAGGGAGGAATCCAGTCCAGTCACTGAGAAACATTGTGCCTAACAGAAAAAATGGATTTAAAAGGAATTTCATCTGTGTAGTTCTCGCATTAAATATTTTAAAAATTGTAGTGACCACCAAACTGAAGTCAGAGTGTGAGGAAAATTTAACTTAAATTTGTCACAAAAAGTGTCTAGGTTTCATGCTATGTGTAATTACACCCCATGGTTTATATGAGCTCAGGATAAAATGAATCATAGCTCACCCCTGCCAGAGGAGCAGGAATCATTAAATGCATTTGGCCAGCCTCAGAGCCGGTCCTGACCACTTTGGTGCCCTAAGCAAGATTTTAGCTGGTGCCCCTTGCATCGCAGCCAATTCCACCACCACGGTTAATTGTTTTAACTATTTTTTAAACTATTCTTTATGGTCAGAACATGACAAACACTTGCCAAACAGCGTTCACGAATCTGAGGTAGAACATTCAAAACAAGTATAATGATAAAATCTTTTTTCAACTTCAAAATATGCATTAGTAAAATGAAATAAAATCCTTTTTCAGTCCTTTTTCCTCAACAAAATAAATATCTTAATAGAAAAATTAAGTGCTGCAGTGTGATACAGCACACAAGAAAGATGGCTCAGACTGCAAAGTTTAAAAGTGTTTTAAAGGATAATGTCAAAAAATAAAACAATAAATAGACAAAGAAATCTGAATTCTGGTCAGCATGCCAAACCCTTTGTACAGATGGGTTGAAACATTTTGTAAGTGTTTTAGCTGACAATGTAAACAAAATAAATAGACAAAAGAAAAGTTTTAAACAAGCAAAGCCATTACCCTACAAGTTACGGGCAAGAAAGACAAGTCTGTCTACAGTCTCAGGTTTTAAAGCTGCCCTGAGACAGCTGATAAACTTCTTGAATCCCTCATTTTTGACCATGCTAATGGGAAGCATGTCTTTTGTAATACAATATACATTTGCATTTGTGATGTCTTTGTGTCTTTTTGAGGTTTTTTTTGTCATAAGGCACGGTGCTGGAAAATGCTGATACGACCATTTGCTGCTAGGTAGTTGCACTGGGTACTGGCCTGGTGTTTGTCGAGGGTCCACTAACAACACTCGTTTGGGACTGTAATTTCCTACTTTCTGCATGTTCTAATGGCTGATATTGTTTCATATGATTAAACAGGTTTGTGGTGTTGCCTGTCTTTGCTGACACATGTCTTCAGCACAGTTTGCAGTGTACGCTGCTCTGTTTTTTGTCGGATTGTAAATAGCCAAAATATCTGCAAACTACTGAAGTTGAGTGACCTTTCTTATCGGTGATGTCTTCGTCCTTCGAGCTGGTCTTGGGCACTACTTTTTCTTCGGTGTCGCTCATTTCGCTTATTTTGCTTATTCCACTCCAACTACAAACCTGTCAGCCACTGCGCCTGTAAACAATACCACGTACTGGGCTGAATTTATACCTCTCACCGTGCAACCTAGCTTACGCAATGCATACCTCCATTCCTGCGACATGATTGGCAGTTTGTGATTCATTTCTGTGCATGCTATCTAAGCATATAAATTATTTATATTGAACATTTGTTATATTGCTATTGAGGAAAATTATATTGCGATAATTATTTTTATCGTTTTATCGCCCAGCCCTTCGTTACAACTATTAATTACATAAGGGGATGGAAAAGGAAAAGCATTTTAATTTACTATTACAAGCAGGGCTAACATTGGCTAACTAGACTAAGATGTCAAAAATGTATGCCTGGTTTCTTGAGGCAGACAATGGATGGTTCGTACGGCACACGAACATGTGAAGAAAAAGTGTATTTCTCAAAATTATGTTGTAGGTTATTCCCCAAACACCTGAATAGTCTTTCCAACTTTCCCTACGAATTTAAGGTGGGAGTAACTGGCATTAACTCTAGCTATTTATTAAATTAGCGAACATTACTATTGTCCAAAGTAAGCTAGTAACACCCTGCTCCAACGGTAACTAGTATTACTATGCAATAGATAAACTATTCATTCATCACATTATCTCTGTCTGCTTCCCGTTTTTCCTCCTCTTGTCTTCTTTTTCTTACCTTGGCACCAGAGGGCTTCGGTCTTTTTGACATGATTACGCTACTGTTTCGCCTATACCGTCTATGCCAAGGGCTGGCCCTGGTGTCTATATCTATGTTTGTTTGCCATGTTTGCTAAATTTACGCATAGCGCCACAATTCGAATTACTTTCGACCAACACGATCTCTTATATGTTAGCAGCTTACTACCACAACACGTTATTCCGGAATTTCTGAACATACCTGAAGAAATTGTACGAAAGAACTCTCCGAGTGATTACCAATCCTTATCCCGGAACAAAGGTACAACAAAGCGGTGAGCACGGGGAAGACACAGTGGTTCTCTTTCGTGGCTTTGCAGACATGGCTTTCAATGGCACTTCCTGGGATATTTCTTTCAAATGTTCACTCTCTACACAACAAATCCGATGAACTGTGAATGCTGGTTAGCATGATAAAAGACTTTTCTACTACATCTTCTTTCTACATATTTTCTACATCATCTTCTTTTTCTTCCCTGGGCAGGGAAGAATCTCGGCTCTGCTCGAGATTCTTGTCCACAGGACATGAGACTCAATCCAGAGAAATGCTGTGGATGACCCTTTACCCAGATCAGCTCCTCCATGTGTTCGCACTCTCCACTACACACCTCATAGTGGGGACTCAGGGGAAGTGTAAAAGTGTGAAAGCTAGTACACATTACTGGCTCAGGCGATTTAGGAAGAAACACCTTCCACCACCAGCACCCCCAAGCACTTTTGAGCTTTCTGCTTATGTTTCAGAACAACCAATCCCCCTGGCTTCACCACACACATAAAATCCATTGAACACCTCTGTCCCCAAGGCAGTCACTCAGTTTTTCATTTTTCATAATTACGTGCTTTTAATTTAACGTTGCTTCCTAGTCATTTGACACTCACTCGAGACTGACTGGAAGGACCTATTGAGTGGAAGTTAAAGGCATAGCCATGTCTACCTAGTGAACCAAATTCCACTGGAAATGTTGAAGTGTGTTGACTTCATTATGATGTCATTGAATGATTCACAGCCCAGGTCCTGCCTGTCAGGGTTTTAGCTGCTGCTACTTCCAGCATTGACCAACCGGCATCTTTGTAACATCCTGTTGGGGTTCCTTGCTGCTGCTTTCCAGGACGACCACTGGATGGCCTCATTTCCTATTTGTTCACTGTCTCATTTAGTTAATGTGTTACACCTGTGTTTAGTTATTGTTGTCACAATTTTTCTGTTATTTATTCTGTTTTTCTGCCTTTTCCCTTCTTTGTTGCTCAGTTTTGAGTTACCATACTTCATGTATGCACTTGTGTACTAAGCCTGCCTTTTGCTTCCTGAATCTTTAGTAAAGAAAACTTTGTTTTCTGCAAAACAATTTTTGTCTCTGAGTAATCTCTGCATTTGGATTCATACTGTTCCTAGCAACATTGCCTGCACAAGCACACATCTACACAAGGTAGTACACGGATAGTGTAGTATGCTTCAAAGTACCTGGATCTCAAAGAAGGCTGAAAGAAGGAAGGATGCATTGGCTGCACACTGTTCAGGAAGTGTTTCCTGCTTCTTATCCCAGGATTCACTGCAACATAAAGGGCTTTTGGTGGAGCTCAAAATGGAAAAAAACAGAGGTAAATACCTCCTACATTACTGTGTGCACCACACACTCCAATATAGGTTGAACTCCTTGGTAGTAACAGTCTTACAGAGTGGTCTAATACGCCACTGCTACTCAGCATTAAAGCAGCAACTGGCCCAAGCCTCTTCCTTATAGAACTGGAGTTAAAGTGATGGCTTAAGCCAGCCCCTCCCAGCTGGTGTGAGAGCTCTTGTGATGCAGAGATCAACATCCTAAGCACTGTGGTTGCCAGCAATGTCCTCAACCTGGCCTGTGGTGCATCTGGGTGCCCTGCACAATTACCACAAATTTCAGGCAGTGAGCCATACCCGATGGTGGAAAAACAAACTGTGGTTATCTAAAGGGCACCCTGACCGTCACTGAAAACCTTAAGCAGGAAATGGGACAATCACTAGCAGAACAGTGGTTAACCTACATGGAGTCAACCTCAGTCAGGTCACATCCCCGGGTATCAGTTTACATCCCTTAAGAGAGAGAGAAATGGCTAGGTAGCTAGGTGACAACATACTAGTTAGAAGAACAGCTCCTTATTTTAGACTATGAGTCAATATATAACAGTTATAGCACCCTAGTCTTGATTGCACTAAACAGACATTGCTCTGCAAGACAGAAAACCCAATACATCTCACTTTCATAGTTACTACTAGAGGATAAAAGTTGGTTGTGCTTTGAAAGTGATTGATGACACCTTGTAGCTAGCTGCAGCAAAATAATGTGATCTGTTTGCCTCCTGCGGTAGGATCCACTGTGGTGGTAGCCATAGAGACTCTCAATCCTGCTCCTGGGCCCCCCCTGCTCCGCACGTTTTCCATCTTTCCCTGCTCTACATACCTGACTGAACACATCAGCGGCACTTTTGATTAGCCGAGCACACCTGATTTAATCAAGAGCATGTTAATCATTTCAGTCAGGTGGATGGATGGATGGATAGAAGATATCCAGGACAGGGGGGGCTTCAGGAGTAGGATTGAGAAACACTGCTCTAAATCATGAAAACAATACTGGCCTGTCTCAGCTTTAAGAGGCCACACATGAAGACATCAAGGACGCTTCCTGTGTAGCTCAGTCCTCCACTCAGTGCTTGTTTATGACAAAATTACAGGTATGAGATTATGAATTAATCCAGCATACTCTTGGCCTCACATTCTAAAACCTGTCTCAATGGTGGTATTTTGATTGTTGTGGGTGGTGTCAATGGGCCATCTGTGACCTGTTCAAATGCAAGATCAGATGTGAGATCTCAGAAGACCTATGTTAAAAGTGACGACAAGGGAGAACTCGAACTGCGTCTACATATAGCATTCTGGTAGATGGTGGGGAGGAAGCCAAGGGCACTAATTCAATTAAAAGGAGATTAAAACTCATTAAAGGGTGATGCTACAGCACATTTGAGCCCATTTTAATACACCCATTCAGTGTTCCGAGAACTACCAGAGCTGACAGAG
The DNA here is from genome assembly GCF_013368585.1 of Megalops cyprinoides. NCBI lineage: Eukaryota > Metazoa > Chordata > Actinopteri > Elopiformes > Megalopidae > Megalops > Megalops cyprinoides. The sequence goes on from NC_050596.1 coordinate 277,155, forward strand.
TCAATCACAAAAGTTTTTCACTTTTTAAATACCAATATGGATCCGTGGGCTTGACTGCCTAATAGAGGTTGATACAACTGGAAAAATATGCTTGTATCTACAGTGCATTCCTTTGTAAAACAAATGACCATTTGAATAACAGATAAAATGGATTATAATTAGTTTTATTATCTCTATAATGCATTACAAGTATAACATTTAATTAATGAATTTGTGTTTCAGAATTCTGGGTTAGCATGATGCAATTCGCAGACTATCTCCAAGATTTCATATTGCCCAGTATAAACTGAGTATAAAATTATCATAATATTGGTTGAGTTTTAGCTGCTTTAGCTTTCTACAGACATTTACTACTGTGAGAGCTACAGGGCATACATGTACTAATTCTAATCTGCCCCCTCTCTTCTCCTCTCATACTGCCTTTTAAATACACTCCCTCACCCCACAGAGATTCATAACATTACCAAGGAGAGATTTGTTGGCTGCACTGGGCAGATGTATGTGGATGAAACTATTCTTGCAAAACCAGCAAATGATTAAAATGATTAAAAATCAGTACTCCCATAATCAGGTTGCCTACATATCAACATGTCTTTACAAAAGAGCCTTTATAAAAGAGCCAGCACGTCTGTGGCTCTGTCCCTGGAAGGACTGCAGTAAAGTCTTCAGGATTTAAGGTTTTCTTTTAACAGTCTACCCTGGGCTCTGGAATATGCGTGTTTTGTGTGTGTGTGTGTGTGTGTGTGTGTGTGTGTGTGTTGATGAAATTGAAATTAACATTCTCTCATGAAATACTGCTGTGTATGTCAAACAAGAAAGGGGTCAGACAGACAAATGGATGCAAGCCTCTAAATATGCACATATATAAACTGTGCATAATACAGAAGTAGAACACACCCCTCTGAGGAGCAATGGAAAGAGAGACAGACAACAGAGGAGCTCAGACAGTCCATGGGTGCACACACCCTCACCCCAACCTGACCTCTGACCATTGTAATAGAAACCACCCTATCCTGAATTGTCTTGAATTGTTGCAAATGAGATCTTTTGTAGGATAAAATTGATGCCAGCCAACTGTGGGCTGTGTTTGGTGTTTGAGGTAACAACTGGAGCCTGACTATAAGACACAGGGAAATACTGAAGGGGGTCCCTCTGATTAGGGGATTGTCCCATGGAAAGGAAGGGCATCTTTTAGCATATATTACTTTTTCCACATCATTGTGAGCTGGGTGGTCACATTAATGGAAGATATTGCATAAGCTGAAAAATATAACAGTTGCTAACGGGTAGATTGAATGCACCTCAATGTTCTGTGAAACAGCTTGTTGGGATAACTGGAATGCTTTGAGCAGGCTGTCAAATGAGGCAAAGAGATAAACATATCCATTGAAATCATGGCACCATTTTGCTACACCCTTGAAGTTATGGAAAATCAATGGGTGTCTCAATTTAATTCATTCATAATGAAATTCCTTCGACCATCGTACTTTACCCTCATCAACTCTAGATCCATAATAGGCGGCAGTATATTAGCTACTGCATCTGTTTAATGGGGCATCCATGTCCCATTTCTTATAGTGATAAGCACATTGCTGTTCCTCCTTCACTACATTGGTGTTTGATAATTACAGTAAATGAGTTGTTTTGCCTTCTGATTGCACTTCACAATGTCTCTTTGAGGTGTCTTTATGCCACGCTTCCCTGGATGCTGCCCTATTGATCAGATTTCATTAAGGCATTTCAGTAGATATGAATTTCCCTACAAAATGTGAAGATTGCGATTGATGTAGAGTTACTGTGAATGGTAATGCAGTGCCTTTCTTTGGCTTAAAGTCTGATAAAATGATTGCACCTGCCCACAAGCCAAAGCTATAGAACCCCCATTTGGACATCATAACCAAGGAAAAGAAAGGGGGGGGTGGAGTGGAAGAGGGATGCCATGAATAGCTGTCATGGAAAGGGAGTGATAAGTGGAATTTTTATAGTTGTGAGAGGGACTGGTTTGTCTAAGTTCGGTAAATGGATTTGCTTTGGTTTAGTTTTTGATTGTGCAGGTATCGTCTGACAATGCTCCCAAATCTTAATTTAACACTGCATACATTTGGTAGTAGAGTGGTAAAGGGAAGGGTCTTTAACCTAAGGTTTCCAGTTTCCCTGCTAGAGCACTGTGGTTGTACCTTTGGGCTGTATGAACAGGCAATGTAAGATTTCTAAACTCTGACAGTTACTCTGAATAAGAGGGTCTGCTAAGCCCCATCTGCTTAGCCCCATCTGATATGGATCACAGGCCACCCCCAGGCCCACAGAGAGAGGCCCGTCTTTATCCCCATCCAGTGGTGACGAGCGCAGTGGTACCTGCTCCTGATTAACACTATCTATGTCTGTCAGAGGAGTCTTATCTTTCCCCTTGTTATTTCCTCAGCCCAAAAAGAATCAACTGCAATAGGCTTCACATTTGCGTTGTCCAGCCCTGTCAATCACATTGCCCTTTTCCCCTCTAGGGCAGTGTGACAGATTGCTGTCACTACAGTTGAGAATGCGCTCTGACTGCCATACCAACAAGCCTGGCTTTGGTACCCCGTAGACCCGGGTTCAAGGCTGGGTGGGGTGACTGCTCTCGCCCTTCGCTATAGGGAGCATGATCAACCCTTCATTCCAAGACCTCAGCACACATGTGACCATGATGGGAGGAGATGGGATGCATTCCCAAGCCCAGTGCAAGATCTTAGCATGGTGCGCAAAGCATGCACTTTGTTTAACAAATTAGCATTTGCCCCGGACCAAGGCATGCTCGTGGTAAGTCAAAAATTCCGATCAGCCGCATCCGCTGCCGCTAGGGAGGTGTGGAGGTGGACACGGAAGAAGACAGCCACACATACGCCGCGTACACACTCAGCCAGTGAGCAATGGGGACAATAGATGAATATTTATGAGTAATACAGGAAATTATGTTTGTATCAACTGCACTACTCAAGCCAAATGCTCAAGATGGTGAAGTCAAATGTAATGACATTCTTTTCTCAAGGATTTAAAAGCAGAAGCCATGTAAAGACTTTTCAGAGCGCAACCTAAAAATACCAACACTATCCTCTAAAATCTGCAATGACAACACTCTCAACTGATTAACAGTTACTGTACCAACTAGCACCTTAGTGGAAACAGCAGTGTGTTCATAAAAGAGATGCTAGTGGGTTCACAGTGTGTATTCAAAGTCACAGTGAGATTCTGCTGCTCTTGACAAGCATACTTTCCCAGTCCCAGGAAGTTCTGCTGTTAAATCCATTTCAAAGAAAGAATCCGAGAAACTGTTAATAAATCAAAGCAGATCATGCATTGCTTCACATTACACGTAACATCTAGGTATATTTTACTGCCATTTAGATCACTCAATGCAAAAAGTTCCCCCAGACATAATATTGGAATGATTTATTTAACCAGCTAGACCCACTGGGGTTTACATAAGGCTTTCAGATGAGAAGTCATTTTCAATTTTCTAGTTCAGCATTTTTTTATTGTTTATTTGTAATGAAATGCTTATTTAAATTATTGATCTAAATGAAGCACATATTCGCTTCTTAATGTATTCAGAGGAAATTTCTTTTTTGTCAGACTCTCATCACACCCAGAAAGAGAGGGAACAAGATACAGAGTACTAAACCCAGTACTGAAAAGTTATATCTGCATGAATGTATGGATGTCATACAAAATAATGTCCTGTGTACTTCGCCAGAATCGGTTAGATTTAGGAGCAAGCAGCCATAGCACCCTGCAACTCTCTTCTACCTCATGATTAAAGTTAAGACAAAATGGGCTTGATTAGTACTTGGATGGGAAACCTCTTAGGAAAACCTGGTTGCTGCTGAAAGTGAGGTGGTTGGTGACAGCCTTCACTCTGTACTTTACAGGAGACCAATGCACCAGTACAGTGACAAGGACACTGTGCTGGAGGAGATGACACCTTTCATATTCGGTCCTGACTCTCTGTGGTTGTTAAAGATCACATGGCACTTAACACAAAGAGTACATTTACTAGAGGGTTCCCTGGTGTCCTGGCTAAATTCCTAATCAAGCTCTTTCAATCTGGCCATTTTATAATCCTCTGGATTAATTGATAATCAAAACTTTTGAAGAGATGAGCAAATTGCCAGGTTATTAAGGCTTATTAGCATACAGACCAGAGGTTTGCACAGAGGTATTTTAAACACTTATTCTGTAATCCACAATCCATCTGCTAAAATGAAACATATGGTCATATCAAGAGGCAAGACGTGTGAGGTGGGAGTATCTAAACTAATTTTTTATGTAATAATACAATCATTAATTTGTCAACAGTAAATAGTTGCAGTAGTGCCCACAGCCATTTCATGCTTTTTGGATTTTATTACATAATGTTCACATTTCCTTTCAGTCAGCCAGGCCTTTCTCCTTAAAAATCCAGGGCAACATTACTTAAGTGTATTAGATCACAGTCAGAGGGTAACATTGTGCGGTATTTGCCCTAAGTGACAAAAGTGGGACATAAAAGGGTATTTCTGCAGATTGAAAGAACAGTTCTGGAATTTTTGGCACTCTTTGGAATCCTCTGGGGGACTATCTTATCATGCACAGCTCTGCCCTGAATGAGGAAGATTCTCCCTGTCCCTGTCTCAGAGTCTCCTAGAGAGGCAGATGCAGTGAGTCTTCAGGCCTGAAGACAGATGCCAGTCCATTATGTGACTGAAACTTTGAACCATTAGCAAGAAGAGTGTTTTTTTACCTACTTTCCACATTTTGGGTACCACCCTTGATTAGTACACACTCCACAGCCTCACAGTTTCTGACTCTTTAAAGCCCATTTGTGTTGGACAGCATCCTTTGAAAGTAACAGAGTATCTCACTTTGAACAATACAAATACAGGGAAGACATAAATAACATGAGATACAAATCTATGCTGTACTGAACACATTGTAATGGTGTTTCCTGCGCCAATGGAGACACTTCAGGGGGTCTTCAGCACACATTTCAATATCCTGAACAGCAGCCATGCTTGTGCTTGGCCAAAAGCGTACAGGATGGCAAATGAATCCATTGTAGGCTAATTACCCAAAACAGTGATACAAGCTACTTCTAGAGCTACTGTATATTATCTTGATTTCTCCCTTCTAAGAATCTTTCAACATGCAAAACCTCTTAGTTATTATGCATACAAATTACCATTGCATAGCCAAACCAAGCACATTTACTGTTTCCACATAAACTGGAAGAGATATGCATTTACATTACATCTCTTCAGGTATTTTTTTTTTCATTTGTGAGAAAAACAAAAACATGAAATGTCATTAATATATTGCTTAGGCTACGACTTCAGTCCCCCCTTAACACTGGTACATGCATTTGATTAACTTATCAACATAGCAAATTTATTTTGTGCAAAATATTCCATCCAGTAATTGGTTGGTGCTCACTGGTGCCAGACAAATGTCACTCTATGCTTAAATCTAATGATGAAAAGCTTGCTGCTACTTTTCACAATAGTGGTGAAAACAATAATGTTTCTGATACAGAGTGGATTGGCTTTGTAAAAAAAAAAAAAACCTTAACAATAATAATATTTTCATTACATATTAAGGCAGCACTTCAATTTAGAACAGTGTAACAACTTCATATACTTTAAAAAGTCATGCAGAGGCAACCATAAATATTCATTACAGCATATATAAAGTATTGTAGAGTTGTAGTGCACGCTGAAATTGTTTAACTCTGCAATATGGCTGCAGTAACAAAAGCTTGTTGAATGAATGCTTTTATTTAAGAGGGTATCATACATTTTAAGTGCAGCATACCCACTGTAAGATTATAGTAACTTCTGACCACACATGGTTCAGAATCAGAGAACTGTTAACCTGATGGCCTTATTATCATAGTTACAAAGGAAGCTCCACACCCCTTGGTGCCACGTTACAGTTGGAGCCAAGAGCAATTGATTAAGGCAGGCAACAGCCATCAAGTGTAGCTTACAACCGGGAGTGGGCAATTGGCAACCATCACCACACAAAGGGGCGTTCAGCATCAAAGGATCCTGATTTGCATTGGGAACATAGGTTGATGTTGCAACAGTGTAAACCTATTGTTTGTTGCCATTTGTTTCATGGTATAAAAGGCCGATCACGGTAATAGTTCTCTGAGTTAAAGCTTTGCAGGCAGAGATTCTGCCGGATTCCATCTCCACCAAATAAAGCTTTCTCTCCAAGCACGCTTTTGGTCCGGTTCGTTTACTTTTAAAATTAGAAGAAAATATAACACCACCCAACTCAGTCTTCCTCATGGGTCACTCAGAGATGCCATTGGTTTCACTGAGGGTCCAATCAAGAGACGCAGGACCCTTCACACATGATAACACACTTACAGAAATGCATTAATGACACTTTTCAATTATGGTGAACTCAATTCAAGTGTTTTTATGTCCATGTTTTTTGTTTTTTCTTTTCCTTATTCTTCTTGTTTGTGAACCTGTGTTCCAGACATTTGCATTTAAATTGAAAAGCAGACCAGCCGATTCCCTTGCTCCCCGTTAGTGTCATGGTGCCATGAAGAGTGCTTCCCTGGAACCCGAGCACACATATGTTCCACAGGCCCGAGAGGACAGCAGCACACACGGGAAGGCTGGGCTGCATGCGGAATGAACCCCTGCATTAACTGCACCATCACAACTCACACAGCAATCAGAACAAACCAAAAGCTTCTTAGGGAAGTTGTAGTTTACAGGTTTTCTTTTTATTGGTTTTGTTTTGTCTGTGGTTCATCATGTGTTTTCAGCTAAAATGTTTTTTACACTGTAAAATATGTTGCACAGCATAGATCCTTGGAACTCCATGTAATGACTACTGACAAATATATATTACACATATATCAAGTAAATTTATATATTATACATGATGTGTTATGCAAAAGTACCCTACTAAAATTTCATTTGGCACAAGAGAGCATCAATATGGTTGTGGCTTTTCTCTACAAAACATAAAAAGATGAGAGTCTGAACAATAAATTCTGGATTGAATATTAGTCTGTTCCAGTGCCCACACACACACACACACACAGCCAATCCTTGGCTCTGTTTAACCTGTCTGTTCAAGTGCTTAGACCTTATCCCTGAGACTGTCAATAGCTCAGCCCAAACTTGAAGCTTTTCTGTTAGTGAGAGGGAGATGTGAGAGGGGATGTGGGTAGAGAACAGTGTGTGTGTGACATCCTGGGGGTGGCCTCTTGTGACTGTACTGCTCCATTCCTCTGACATTAACTCCATTCCCAAGGAAATGCACGCTCACCTTTCCCTGTCATTAAGACCCAGACACATACAGGCCTGCTGTCTCCCTAAATAATCTCCCCCACCTTTTCCTGAAGTGGCAACAGTGTCTGCAGTCACTGAACATATCGTGAGCCAGGGGTGTGACAGCAGGTAGAAGAAACAGTATAATTTGTCAGAAGAGCAATGGCAGATAGTTCCTTTCCTAACTACAGTCTCCTCCTACTTTCACTTTGTGTATTGAAATGGCATCTTGTTTTCATTCATTTATGTGCAATGATAGTGCAAAAAGAGGTGTCCATTTGTTTATGTCCATGATTTTACAGATGGTGTATTGATCGATAAAGAAAAATCACTAAATCTCTGTGTGAGTTCACCCAGACATTATTTGCCTATGGTCAATGGAATTTTACATAATGAAACTACTGTACATAATCAAAAGCAGTAACATGAAAAGAAAAAAGTGAACATGCTGAGAGGAGTTGGAGAAGCACATGTAACATGCATATACTTTTAATGTCACTGTTCTTTTACCAAACGGAAATAAAACACATCGTTCTTAACCAGCCTTTCATCACTTAGTTTATGTGGTTTAATCAACTGATAACAAATTGATGTTTCAGCCTTAATTAGTGCCAGTGTTTCCTTTAAAATAGTCACTGTCTGAATTTACAATGCTTGCATTTTAAATCCCATCTTTTTTAGTTTAACTTTTTAAAATTTTGTGTCATATACTGTAACGGGTGGTATCTTGCTGCGTTGTGTATTAGATGTTACGTGGGTCACAAGCGAGCGAGTTTCGAACCGAGGTTCTCAGTGTCATTGCCAGTTGAGCTAAAGGGAAATTGCCCTTAGCCTGTCGGAAACAACGCTACTTAACCAGGTCTCGGGGGGAGTGACGTAGCCGCTGCAACCGCTACCTAGGGCTTTATGCAGGACTCACACCAGCTAATCACTTCAGCTCTGCTACATATATCTCTGCACCTGCATCTTCATAATAATGCATGTACAAACCTCAATGCAATGTAATTACACATCAAAACAATTACAACATAAAAACAATTATCATCACATGTGTCATTTGTCTCATCAGTTGTTATAAGTCACTAAATGCTTAGGGCAGGTTTATGTGGTTGTGTAGCATTAATGGAGTTGTTAGTGCTAATTAGTGTGGTGTCCCTTATTATTATTATTATTATTATTATTATTTGTTTTTCTTCTAGCTCTAACTCCGCGTACACCATTTGCACTACAGACACCAAAAAAAAAAAAAAAATTGAACGGCTCATCAGGAGAAAACAATAAGAGGATTTCACTCCTGTCTTTCAACGATGCGTTTTTTAATTTGATTTCACATCTAAAAACCCTGAAAAACAGATGAAACAAGAGTATAAAAGGAGGGGTTACAGGAGAGTGAATGGAATATTGGGAGTGTTCATCTGAGGCTAGGCAGTCTTAGTTCGGGCACTGTTTTCATGCATAACTTTGGTTCCTGGGGATTAAACCTCGTCTCTACAAGACCAGTCTCATCTCATTCATCCGACTGTCCATTTCACAAAGTAGAACCTAACTGGGGGGCTCGTGCAGTATATACAACTGAAGGATCAGAGATCTGGACCCCTAGATTGATGGGGGAGGATCGGTCACCCTTAAAAAGTGGTAGGCAGTGTTCCTATCAGTTATCCTTTAATTAGTATTATCCACCATTCTATCTGGCCCAGTCTTTCTGTGACCCCGTCCGTATATCAAGTGAACCTTTTTTTGTGTTCTGTGTGGATAACCATACCCATCTGAACTTCCAAATTGTTATGAGACCAGGTTTATTCCCTAGTAGTTAGGGGTTACAGTCCCCGTCTGTGGGTTAGAGTCCCACAGGTTCTGTTATGTGTTTGTCTGTCCAAGGGGTAGAGTCCCTGCCTGTGTCTTAGAATCCCACAGGTTAAATCTGGGATCAAGTCCCAGTGGTTTGTTTCTTCTTTTTATTTGTTTTTCTGTCTCAAGGGGTTAGAGTCCCACAGGTTCTGTTATGTGTTTGTCTGTCCAAGGGGGTAGAGTCCCTCCCTGTAGGTTAGAGTCCCAAAATTTGTAACTTTTACTATTTTTTTGCTTATACTATTTTAATACTATCATTTCAAAATATTACAAAAAAGCCCACAACAACATAACTACATAGCCTATTTTCTGGGTTGCCCGCAGCATCACCCCCAAAGCCCTCTGGTGCCCAGGGAAGAAAAAGAAGAAGAGAAGAGGAGGAAAAACAGGAAGCAAACAGGGGTAATGTGATGAATGAATAATTTATCCATTGCATAGCAGTTATCGTTGGAGCAGAGTGTTACTAGCTTACTTTGGACGATAGTAACGTTCGCTAATTTAATAAATAGCTGGACTTACCGTCAGTTATTCCCACCTTAAATTCATTAGGGAAAGTTGGAAAGACTATTCAGGTGTTTGGGGAATAACCTACAACATAATTTTGAGAAATACACTTTTTCTTTTAAGTTTGCTGCTCAAGAAACCAGGCATACATTTTTATTGACATCTTAGTATAGTTAGCAAATGTTAGCCCTGCTTGTAATAATCAATTAAAATGCTTTTCCTTTTCCATCCCCTTTTGTAATTAATAGTTGTAACGTAGGGCTGGGCGATAAAACGATAATAATAATTATCGCAATATAATTTTCCTCGATAGAAATATAACAAATGTTTGATATAATTAATTACCATGATTGGATAGCATGCACAGATATGAATCACGAACTGCCAATCATGTTGCAGGAATAGAGGTATGCATTGCGCAAGCTAGGTTGCACAGTGAGAGGTATAAATTCAGGCCACCACGTGGTATTGTTTACAGACACAGTGCCCGACAGGCTTTTAGTTGGAGCGGAATATGCAAAATAAGCGAAATGAGCGACACCGAAGAAAAAGCAAGGTCCATGACCAGCTTGAAGGACGAAGACATCGCCGATAAGAAAGGTCACTCAACTTCAGTAGTTTGCAGATATTTTGGCTATTTACAATCCGACAAAAAACACAGCAGCATACACTGCAAACTGTGCTGAAGACATGTGTCATCAAAGACAGGCAACACCACAAACCTATTTCATCATTTGAAACAATATCACCCGTTAGAACATGCAGAAAGTAAGAAATTACAGTCCTAAATGAGTGTTGTTAGTGGACCCTCGACAAGCACCAGGCCAGTACCCCGTGCAACTACCTAGCAGTAAATATTGATGTAATATTTTGATGTTGAAAAAAGATTTTATCATTATAATTGTTTTGAATGTTCTACCTCAGATTTGTGAATGCTGTTTGGTAAGTGTCATGTTCTGACCATAAAGAATAGTTTAAAACCACAATTAACCATGGTGGTGGAATTGGCTGCAATGCAAGGGGCACCAGCTAAAATCTAAAACCAAATTGGTCAGGGCCAGCTCTGATCAAAAGAGCTCTGTATCTGTGCGTGTGTTTGTGCATAAAGGCAGGCCTGCATGTGCATGTGTGTCAGTGTGTGGAGAATGGCCATTATTTTTCATTTGTGCATGGGAGTGTATAAATCAGATAGATGTAACAGAACTCTGTAAAGTGTGCAAAACTGCACAAGAAATGCCCAGATTGAGCTAGCTGCAGAATTACCTAGGGTTGAGACTGAAGCTCTCCCTAATCATATGTCAGCAGAGGGGGGCAGAGGTGAAGGCTTTAGCAAGACCCTGTGCCCTTGCAAAAGGGAAGACTGTACACAGCTTATCAACCCAAGTCCAATCACTGAGAACATAGACTTGGACCAAAAGTTTACAGGGAGCCAACCTGACGCCCAATCCTGCTGACAACACCCATGGCTGTAAGGGTCCAAGGCAAGCAGAGGTGGATCTACACCAGTCACGTCAAACGGGACCCACAAGCTCAGGCGTGAAGCCAAAACAGGGAACAAGTGCTGGTAACCTCTGTTCTCACACTTGACTAGGCATGTCATGATACCAGAAATTTAGTAGTCGATACCAATACCAGTGAAATTCCACGATTCTTGATACCACGGTAAAAAAACAAAAACAAAACAATAAATCCCATGTACTTCAACATACACTCCTTTATTAAAAACATTTGAACATTACAAAAAACAACAGTGGCATGTAGCCTTCAAGTAGTAAATAAAAATAAACAACTATTAACATTACAAAAAAGAACAGTGGCGTGTAGCCTTCAAGTATTTAAAACAAACAATACTGTGCTTAATTACAAACAATCAACTTTTTATGATGGCACAGCATTTCAATTACAGTACCTGGCCAAGACATGAAAAAATATGGAAATAATAAATAGGCCTATATAATATAATATAATATAATATGTGTCTCTGAAAAGCTTCTGGTATGGTTGGCTGTGTATGTGTTTGCCGACTTTGCTCCTGCCTCTCCTGGTCGACATCCTCCTCTGGCTGATACTGTGAAAGGAAAATTATGAGATTTCAGTTATCAGGTATAGCTCATAGGCTGCACACACAATGTACTAACACACACTCACACCTCTATATACTCAGAGTGTAAAGCAGTAGTTTAAATTTACTGACATGGTGACAGATCATTAGTCCAGAAATATTTATTTAAAACGCTAACGCTATATTTTGATGACAGATGACACAGACTGAATGGTAAGAGTGGTAGCCTACTACTAGCTATGGTTACATCACGTTAGCCTAAACACGGTAGCCTTTAGCGTTTAGCCATTGCAAATTTCATATGGAACATAGTTGGCTACCCAGCAATATGCCATCTGTCTCAAACAAAAATAATGGTAACATGTATTTCAGGATAAGAATTACAAGGATAACACTTTGGATACGTTGTTAATGTAACCTTAACATGAATTGAAACTCACTCACCTTGAATAAATCTGGATGTGTCTTTGAGGTGCTTCGCTACGTTGGAACTGTTTCCTCCTTTCATCTGAAAAGTTCAATGGCACCGTTTGCATACTGGTTTTTGCAAATTTATCATTAATCTCTGATGACCGCCTTGAAGGCAAAGTAGGCTACTTCTATACACGACTCTTACCATTTTTGTTTTTGACTAGTCGAGGCGGAGCGGTCACTGCAGCTGCATCCCCGGTAGCTACGGTACTGTAGAAAAACGAGTACCGTCACGTTTTCAGAATTTTGGCATCGACTTGGTACCTGTTACGACCATGGTCGTTACCGTTTGTGTTTGTGTTTGTTCGTTTTCCCCGATGTATGTGTTTTGCTCCGGCTGCGTGCGTGCGTTGTTTTACGTTTTCCCCAGGTCTGTCTCATCCCTTCCCCGAGGTGCGTCCTTCGCTGGGTGTCTCCTCCCCTCGCCCGTGATTGGAGCCTTCCCTCATTTCCTGGCCGGCCCGCTCCCTTCAAAGAGGCTCAGTCCGCGCAAGGGAAGAGACCACTTGTCGTTTCTGCATTTTGTGATTATTAATTGTACATCATTGTGCGTATGCTTAGGTTCTCGTCCTTATGTATCTGTGAGTATTGCTTTTGGTCTTCGTGACACTGTGGTTGGGTGTGGGAAGTAGGGAGTCGATGCCATTTTCTTTTCCATCTCTTTTTCACGTTGGTTTCGTTAGGAAGGGAGAAAGGGAAGTTTTACTGTATCTTTTGTTTTGAGATTTATTTTGTTAGGTCAGTTAGTTTCCCTCTCTCGTTAGTTAGATTGTGTTTTGTTTATTATTTTGGCTTGTCGACTCCTGAGTTTGTGTTCCCGGTTACCCACTTGATTTAAGTTATATGTTTTATTTGTCTTTAAATGTTAGTGTAATAAATTCTGTTACACTTTCCCCAGTGTTCGCGACTGTGGTCTCCCCTCTTTTTCCCTGTTACGGTCTGACCCTAGACCGGGCCGTAACAGTACCGAAGCATCGGTACCTACAGTACTGTAGAAAAATGAGTACCGTCACGTTTTCAGAATGTTGGCACCGACTTGGTACCGAATTATCAGTTCTCATGACATCCCTACACTTGACTCCAACACATTCTATAAACTGACACGTCCCCAGACACTTACACATGTACCAGTATCTGCACCACACTGACCACACTTCATCACCTGGGTGATCCGGGCAGCAACGGGAGGAGCAGCAGATGACTACATCATGTTCCGGGGTACACACATTGACTGCCCTAGATGGAACAAGGAAGTGCCTACCTGCCAAGGACAGACACTCAATGTGGAATACTCCAGCAAGATTGACGATACTGAAGTATTGTTCATGTCTTGGTCGCAAGTGACTTCCTGCAATTATGTTCATGTCATCAGGAATATTAGGTTGTGTAGACTGTTACTACATCTGTATGATTGATCAGAAGATTGTAACCAAACTATGATCAACTTAAGCAGTGGCGCCCCTAAGAGGCAGCCACAGTTGCATGGTGTCTATTAGAGCCGACCCTGACCAATTTGGTGCCCTAGGCAAGATTTTAGCTGGTGCCCCTTGCATCACAGCCAATTCCACCACCATGGTTAGTTGTGGTTTTATATTCTTTATGGTCAGAACAAACACTTGCCAAACAGCAGAACATTTCACAAATCTGGGGTAGAACATTCAAAACAATTACAATGATAACAAAATAAATATCTTAATAGAAAAATTAAGTGCTGCAGTGTGATACAGCACACGTGTAAGATGGCTCAGACTGCAAAGTGTTTTAAAGGATAATGTCAAAAAATAAAACAATAAATAGACAAAGAAATCTTAATTCTGGTCAGCATGCCAAACCCTTTGTACAGACAGGTTGAAACATTTTGTAAGTGTTTTAGCTGACAATGTAAACAAAATAAATAGACAAAAGAAAAATCTCAACTGTAGTCAGTATCTTCTGTACAAGTTTTAAACAAGCAAAGCCATTACCCTACAAGTTACGGGCAGGAAAGACAAGTCTGTCTGTCTCAGGTTTTAAAACTGCCCTGTGACAGCTGATAAGCTTCTTGAATCTGTCATTTTCGATAGTGCTAATGGGAAGCATGTCTTTTGCAATGCAATATGCAATTGCATTTGTGATGTCTTTGTGTCTTTTCGTTTTTTTGTCGTAAGGCACAGTGCTGGAAAATGCTAATACGATCATTTGCTGCTGGGTAGTCGCACTGGGTACTGGCCTGGTGCTTGTTGAGGGTTCACTAACAACACTCATTTGGGACTGTAATTTCTTACTTTCTGTGTGTTCTAATGGGTGATATTGTTTCAAATGATGAAACAGGTTTGTGGTGATGGCACGTGCCTTTGGCGCAATTTGCAGTGCATGCTGCTCTGTTTTTTTGTCAGATTATAAATAGCCAAAATATGTCCAAACTACTGAAGTTGAGTGACCTTTCTTGTCGGCGAGGTCTTCGTCCTTCGAGCTGGTCATGGGCACTGCTTTTTCTTTGGCGTCGCTCATTTCACTTATTTTGCTTATTCGCTCCAACTACAAGTCTGTCAGTCACTGTGTCTGTAAACAATACCACGTGCTGGCCTGAATTCCTGTCACCGTGCAACCTAGCTTGCGCAATGCATACCTCTATTCCTGCGACATGATTGGCAGTTCGTTATTCATTTCTGTGCATGCTATTTAATCATGGAAATTAATTATATCAAACATTTATCACACGTTTGTGATATTTCTATCAAGGAAAATTATATTGTGATAATTATTGTTATCGTTTTATCTCCCAGCCTTACAGTTACAACTATTAATTACAAAAGGGGATGGAAAAGGAAAAGCATTTTAATTGACTGTTTCAAGCAGGGCTAACATTTGCTAACTAGACTAAGATGTCAATAAAAATGTATGCCTGGTTTCTTGAGGCAGACAGTGGATGGTTTGTGCAGCACACGAACGTGTGGAGAAAAAGTGTATTTCTCAAAATTATGTTGTAGGTTATTCCCCAAACACCTGAATAGTCTTTTCAACTTTCCCTACGAATTTAAGGTGGGAGTAATTAACTCTAGCTATTTATTAAATTAGCGAACATTACTATCGTCCAAAGTAAGCTAGTAACACCCTGCTCCAATGGTAACTAGTATTACTATGTAATAGATAAACTATTCATTCAGTCTGCTTCCCGTTTTTTTCCTCCTCTTGTCTTCTTTTTCTTCCCTTGGCACCAGAGGGCTTCGGTCTTTTTGACATGATTACGCTACTGATTCGCCTATACCGTCTATGCCAAGGGCTGGCCCTGGTGTCTATATCTATGTTTGTTTGCCATGTTCGCTAAATTTACGCATAGCGCCACAATCCGAATTGCTTTCGACCAACACGATCTCTTATATGTTAGCAGCTTACTACCACAACACGTTATTCCGGAATTTCTGAACGTTCCTGAAGAAATTGTACGAAAGAACTCTCCGAGTGATTACCAATCCTTATCCCGGAACAAAGGTACAACAAAGCGGTGAGCACGGGGAAGACACAGTGGTTCTCTTTCGTGGCTTTGCAGACGTGGCTTTCAATGGCACTTCCTGGGATATTTCTTTCAAATGTTCACTCTCTACACAACAAATCCGATGAACTGTGAATGCTGGTTAGCATGATAAAAGACGGAGAGATGGAGGAATATGTTTTTATTTTAACCAACGCTGGTGCAGAGATGTGTCTATTATGGACAAAACGTGCTCTCCTGAGCTGGAAAGTTTTATTGTCAAATGCAAGCCATTCTGCTCCCCATGAGAATTTGCCTCTATAATACTGGTTGGGGTGTACATTCCACCTCAGGCAAATTCCCACTCAGCACAACAAAAGCTAGCAGAACAGATTGTAGAGGTTAAAGGAAAACACCCTGAGTCTCCAGTCATCATTATGGAAGATTTCAACCATACCAACCTGAGTGTTGAACTCCCGAAATACAAACAACTGATCAAATGTCCCACCAGAGAAGGCAAAATCTTGGATCATTGTTACAGCACCATCAAGGATACATACAAGGCAACCATCCATGCCCCACTGGGGAACTCTGACCATTCCCTTTTTCACCTCATCCTTTAATACAGATAAAAGCTTAAAACTGCCAACCCTGAGGTGAAAGCGGTGAAAATACGGTCCTCTGAGGCCATAGAGGATCTGTGGGACTGCTTGGACTCCACAGACTGGGAGACAGACTTGTTTTCAGAACCACCAATGACAGCCTGCATGACTATGCTGAGGCAGTTACCTCTTACATCAGTTTTTGTGAGGAGACCTGCAGCCCAGCAAAGACTGTGTATAGGTATAACAACAGCAAACCTTGGCTCTCTTCTGAGCTGGGGAAATTACGCTTATAAGAGTGGTGACTAGGACGCATACAAGAGACCTTCTCCACTAATGACTGCTCTTCCATCTGGAGGGGAGTCCAGATTATCACAAACTACAAACCTGAACCCATCAATACTATGGCAGACCCTTCACTCCCAAACCAGTTTAACACCTTCTACTCCAGATTTGAAAAACAAAGGACCCCCCCCCCCAACCCAGCCACACTCACTCTGAGACACTCTGTTTGCCCCCACCTCCCCCCATACCCCTGTTAGGAGACAGTTTTGTGGAATGGCATAGCGTTTGTTCCGGAGACATGCGATGTGTATTCGAATACAAACGCTGGAGACAAGCGATGTGTATTTGAATACAAAGCGATGTCGCTACATCTGACCGGAGCCAAACGGCGCCTCTTGTGAACCCTATGGAGCCAATTAGGTTACAGGGCTCAGGAAATACCCAATTAGAGAGGGCGCTGTTTAGTTATGCACAGCTCCTCAAGACCAATCAGAAACAGCACCCCTGCTGGTTATCATAACTCATATGCAAATGTGACTGCTATTAACTGTATAAAAAATGAACTGAATGCTATACCTATATTCTGCTCAATGCTGATGTTCCCGCGGCCGGCTGTGCTAATAAACTTCCTGTCTTTTGCTACGAACATCGAATCTGCTTCTTGTCGTAACGAAACACTTTTTGGTGTTCCGGACTTTTACTAACAATTTGGCGCTGCGAGCAGGGTGGAGGCCGACTCGGACTTCAGCGGGTCTCTCGTCGTGATACACGAGGTGAGTACGTTTACTTTTACCACCTCCATAGTTAGAGTGTATCGCAGGAAAGACCCGCGGGGATCAGAGCGCTCCACCTAGAGGTACGAACCTCTCATGTTATATTGCGATAAGGGGATTCCGTGTTCATAGTTAAAGACTGTGTCTTTCATTTAATTTGTCTATTGTGGAATTAGTTTAAATGTGTTTGTTCAAAGTATTGATCATGTCGTTTGTTTGAAGTTCGTCTGTTGTAGTGTCTGTCCATTCGTATTGTCAGGTTAAGTGTTAGTTTCGTCTATCGTGATTATAAGTTGTCTGTCGTCTTTTGACCCCATCGGGAGCCCCAGGAGAGATCGCCGTCTCCTGGGAGCCTGGGTTCCGGGATTTGTGTTTCCCCGGTGGGAGCCTCAGGATAGAAGCCGTCTCCTGGGAAGCTAGGTGGTACCTAGAAAAGCGCGCTTGTTGTCCGACGTGGTTCGACGGCACCGGTACCCCAGGGGGCTTACCTGGGAAGCTCGCGTATATTCTGGTAGGGATTATCGTGAGGTTTATGTTCGTTTGTCTTTTTGTGTTTGGACCGGTGGCCGCCTCAGTGATCGCGTTTAGGCAGTTGCCGCTGTGTTTACGGGTCGTTGATCGCGTTTAGACAGTTGCCGCTGTGCTTACGGATCGCTGGGAAGCTAGGTAACAATTGTTACTTAGGAGTGGGATCACGTCATTGTGATTTACGTTGTTTCTATGTTGTTTGAATGTTGTGTCTTGGCCAATAACGTACGTTTATAGATAACAATTAACGCAGGCCTATATTTAATTAATAATAATAAAAACTATATAAACTGCGGTAAAATGCCGGCAACTAAAGAAACATCTAAAGCCCCTCGTGGTTACGCAGGCAGCATTATTATGTATTTGTTGGAAAAGTATGTGCAGAAGGAAAGTGAAATGTTGAGACATGGTTGGGATCCAATACGGATCCACTTAGACATCGTTAGAATGGTGGGCGAATCAGAAGAAGGATAAAAATGCAAGTGGTACTGTTATTTTGGTAACAGCATAGAAAGCTAATCGAGAAGTGTGATACAATGCATGACCGCGTACAAACACAGGGTAAATTATCGGAATTGCGCAAAAGTGATTTAGAAGAAAATGTAAAAGCTCTGATCAGAGCGCCGTGCTTGCGTGTAGACCAGCTGAATTGAAAGATGTTCAAAGCTGATCCAAACAAAGAATGTCCCGCCCCTACACTAAAGGTGCAATCTTCAAACGATAGTTATTCGCACCTGAATAGAGAACAACTATGCTGGATAATTTAAAACAATAGGAATTGCCGGCCTCCTCTGCAGTCAGTAGTATAAGCACCCCCCCTTCCAGTAAACCTTATCTTAGCGCGTGGTTAGGAAGCCGGCCATGTGATATGCTAATTGATAATGGTGCTTCAGTTCCTACTACTGATCTGACACTTCCGTGTACTAAACCTTTCATTGATCTTGTTGGCATTGGGGGTAACTCAGTTCGTGCATATAAATCTCTACCCGTGCTAGTTGAATTATAGATATTGCACATGGTTTCTGGACTCTGCCCATTGCTGAGACCTTAAGAGCATGATTTGCCTTCACACACCAATGTACACAATATACCTGGACACGTGTGCCCCAGGGTTTTCACAAAGTCATACACTCTTCCATTGTGCAATGACTGAAATTCTAGCAACAGTCTCATGGTCTCAGTATGGAGGGACTCAGTGCCTCCAATATGTTGATGACATTCTGCTGGCTTCTTCTGACTCTGACTCTCATTTTCAGGCTCTGCAAGCAATTGGAAGGAGAAAGCTCAAATTGCTCGGGAGACTGTTCGGTACTTGGGCTTTGGGCTTTGCTGTTTTTGAAGAGCCAAGGCAGCTCCCTGTTGGCGAGGGAGCTGCCGTTGCCACTACTCCGTGCCCCCGTGCTCTGCGTGGTATCCGGGGGGTTCTGGTATTCTGGGTCTTTTCAATTTCTGCAGGAGCCATATTCCTGACACCTGGTTGCTGCTGCACCAGTCGGTGCACTCTTGGGGGAGCCCGTGTCGCCCCCTGGGGGGAAGTTGACTGGTCACCTGGATGTGGTGTTGCATTTGCTGCTCTAGAGGTGGGCACTGCTTTGGGAATGCCTTGCTCTGACCTGCCGTTCATTCTGTGGTCAGTTGTTGGACAGAGCCACGCTGCAGCCATTCTTGCCTGGCTCCATGGAGGTTTGCAACACCCTGTTGCATATTGTTCTTGGCTGGGCCCTGTGGTCTCTGATCTTTCTCCCTGCTTGTGGGGGGTGCGGGCTGCTGCTGCTGCGGCAGTGGCAGTCTCTGCTCCACTGGTCTTGGTGGTACCATTCTCTGCTGGTGTGTACTCGATGGGAAGCGATCTTACTGGCCCCACATATCACACTCATTCACTCCCCTGCTGTGAGTCTGGCCAATCTCCTACCTGTTGAGGGTGATGGTGAGCGATGCTGTTTCTGATTTCATGCCTAACTGATCTTCTCGGGGTTTCCTGTCTTCATCAGGCACCCCGATAAAAAAATGGGGGGGGGATAGTTCAAAATCTCAAGAAATACATCAAGGTTGTAAATGACTCACTACCCATCTACCAAATAATGACTACTAAAGTGTCGGGCCCGACTGAATTGGACATTGCCAAATTACAGAATGACTGTACCAGAGCAGAAAAAATGGATTTGGATTGAAAATGCAACCACTCATGCTGTATCATTACAGGATCTGAAGGACAAACAACAATGGGTTATGATAAAAGCCCATCATCCGAAGTCCTTCCAACCCCGATGGCAAGGATCATACCAAGTGCTTTTAACCTCTGAGTCTGCCCTTCAAGTCGCAGGTATTCCAGTCCAGTCCACCACTTTCGTGCCAAGCCGTGTCCATCGCCTGAAGACACCTGCACTGAAGGACATCTGACACCTGGCTGCTGCTGCTGTTGCTGCTGACATCCAACACCTGCTCTGAACACACTTGACATCTGCTTCAGAAGATCTCCATCACCGACGCAGTCTGGCACCCAAGTGTGGAACCATCTACCACACCAATGTCTTATTTTACACTATAAGTAGAGGTGCCTATACTCAGCATTAGGCTGTGTATATGATTATTGTCAACATATTTAGAAGGCTTTCTTTTCCTTTCTTGTTTTTTCTTTGTATCACTGTTTTTTGTTTTGTTTTTCCCCTCTCATGTAATGGAACCCCTACCTATGCACAGTCGGTCACAGTTTTACATTGGATTATTCCACTCATAGTGCCGGCCAGAAGCAGATGGGCTTCCCCTCTGAGCCAGGTTCTGCTCAAGGTTTCTTCCTACTAGACAGGAAGTTTTTCCTTGCCACTGTCGCCTATAAGCTTGCTCTGAGGGGGTCTCAGGCCTGGGATCTATGCAAAGCTATTTTCCTACACACAACCACTGGTCAACTTATACTGCCTCTACATGTGTAACTCCCCTTTTTATTCTGTTAAAGGTTAATCGTAAGGTTGACCTCATCATTCGCTGTATGTTGGGTCAAACAGGAGGGACTGTTAGGAGACAGTTTTGTGGAATGGCATAGCGTTTGTTCCGGAGACACGCAATGTGTATTCGAATACAAACGCTGGAGACAAGCGATGTGTATTTGAATACAAAGCGATGTCGCTACATCCGACCGGAGCCAAACAGCGCCTCTTGTGAACCCTATGGAGCCAATTAGGCTCAGGAAATACCCAATTAGAGAGGGAGCTGTTTATCTATGCAAAGCTCCGCAAGACCAATCAGAAACAGCACCCCTGCTGGTTATCATAACTCATATGCAAATGTGACTGCTATTAACTGTATAAAAAATGAACTGAATTCTATACCTGTTGAACTTCTGCTCAATGCTGATGTTCCCGCGGCCGTCTGTGCTAATAAACTTCCTGTCTTTTGCTACGAATATCGAATCTGCTTCTTGTCGTAACGAAACACTTTTTGGTGTTCCGGACTTTTTTTCTGATTGGCCTCATCTCAAATGGTGATGAGTCCACATATCAGGAGGAAGCAAACTGTCTGGTGTCATGGTGTGAAGGTAACAACCTGGAGCTGAACACACAAAACACCATGGAGATGATTATTGACTTCAGGAAGAAGCTCACCCTACACCCGTCTTTGGCAATACACAGCACCATAGTCAGCAGAGTGAGGTCCTATAAATTCCTCGGCTCCATCATCCAACAGGATCTCAAGTGGGAAGGGAACATGATCACAATAATCAAGAAAGCACAACAGCGTATGTACTTCCTGCGACAGCTCAAAAAATACAAGCTGTCACAAGAGCTACTGGTCCAATTCTATACAACCATTGCTGAATCAGTGATGACATCCTCCATTTCAATCTGGTTCGGATCTGCATCTTTGCACTCTAAGCGGAAGCTACAGCGCATTGTGCAATGTACAGAGAAGCTTATTGGCCATCCCACAACGGATCTGTAAAACTGTAAAGTTATTGCATAAATGTACATAACCAAAGGCACAGTTTCTTTAATGGTATTGTATTCTATTGTATTTACTGTATTGTTTTGTATTTACTGTATTGTATCGTTCTGTCTGCATTTATTACTTGCTCCAAGAGAAATTCCTTGTACATTTGCACTTGGAGAATAAAGTTCTGATAAATTTCTGATCAAAAGGGGAGAATGTTAGGATCTACATCAGTAGTACTCAGACTTTGCCATCTCAGAAGCCACATTGACAATATTTTTTTGGAAAGAGCCATATTACTAAAATATGCCTCCTCACCCAACCTTTTAAACAAAGCTAAAATAATAAGGCTATTAATAGCCAATTTACGTGGAATGACAAATCATAATTGTGCAGTGTTATGTAATTCACATTTTTATTTCAATAAGGATACTTGTTACTGCTCACTGGCGATCACCACAGTCATAACTGCAGCTGCAGATTCTCTCCCTCACCACTTCTCCATCTGTGTATAGTTTCAACCTTGTCATCAGTTCATGGTTGATTTTCAATGATGCTGTTGTTGCCTTTTCACTGGTATTGATGTGAAAATATGTTTTCTGTACAGATCGCTGTTGTTTGAGTCTTTCAAGTTTTTCGATCCTTACTCCCCCTCCAATCGGAAAATCAGTACTGAATGTTGGGTGTTCAGTCTCGTGATGCCACTGTAAATTGGACCTTTTGAACTGCAAAATGGTTTTTGCACTTGCCCACACCACTGGACACAAAGAAAAATTCCAGTTCCCACTCCTCTTTGAATGTCCTGTACTCCTCTTTGTATTTGCGGTTTTTTTTTTTTGGTTACTTTCGCCATTTTAGATCAATGTTTTGCGTGTTAGCAAGTTAGCTATTTTTCCACTCACTGAAATGGTGTGTGCATGGCTCGTGACATAACCATGAGCTAAATTCTTATTGGAAATTCAGAAGGAAGAGGGCAGTGGGGGTCATAGGTTGCTCTTATTGGGAAACTGGATTATTAATGTTAGTGCTGTGAGTGTTCTTTCATTCTTCACTCACAAATCCAAATCCTGTGGAGGTATCCAAAGCCAAACTTGTTAATATTTACAGGGAAAATGTATAAACGTAGTAAATTTGCCCTAATCCACTCCTCATTTTCATTTTAAGAGTTGAGGTTCCAGTTAATCACTAAAATGTTTTGTGATCCAGCATACTATGCATTGTGTTGCGTTTGTTTATCTCTCCTGGAATTTCCATTGTGAAATCCTTTTTATTTCCTGTCCCCTGGGAACCTGTTCTTAAGCACACATAGCTTTCTATGTCTCATGTCAAACCCACATGCTGTCATTTTCATAAATTCACGTCCCTGGCAGCTTAATGGCCAGCCAGCTGCACCCCCTATAGCTGGTCGATCCCAGTGACTCGCACACTACTGAACGCTACAGTCTCACATAATCACTCTGACATCACAAACACATCATGGGCTATTTTGAACCCCAATGAAAAGGCCATCCGTTACTGCCAAATGCCTGAACACCCCACACCGGGTAAATGCTAAAGCAGTCCTTTGACGTGAGCGCTTAATAATGAAGGCAATCAGCAGGTTTGCTCTTCGCATTTCGACTCACGGACCTCTGGCCTAAATCATTACAGCCAACTTCTCTCTGCTGGCTCCTGTTCTGCCATGGCTTGTTGAAATCAGTCACTACATGCTACTACAATGCCCCTAGGCCCTGACAAATTAATCCATACAGAACAGGAAGCACATGAATTACCATCAATATAATATGACATGCACATTGTATGTGAGAAAATAATAACTTCAAATGAGATTCTGTCTGCTGACATTTAAACTGAGGGAAAACACCACTTTTGTCACCCCTGATATCCTTTGATAACATGATTCACTATTAGACTGATCTCAGTGGATATGGACAAGAGTGAAGGGGAACTGTGACTTGTGGCTCAGAGAGACTTTGAAAATCTGCAGGGGTTGTGGCACTCCAGGAGAAGAGAGATCTAATGTAACTGTGTGTTGAACTGCTATGACAGCAAAACTTCACCTAATGTCTCCTTGTGTCACACCCGCTGCCAGTCAGCCAGCTCACCCACGCCCAGTTCAACCCGCTCAGCCAGACCAGCCACACCCAGTTCAGCCTAACTCAACCACTCCCACTCATCAAGCACACCTGTAACCATTCCCCAATCAAGCCCTGGCTATTTAAGGACTCAGTTCAGTTGCCTCATTGTGAGGTATTGTTTCCCTGTGACATTACCAAGCCTGCTCTCCACCATTTGGTCATGTTATTCCTGTGTTTTGACCTTTTGCCTGTTCATTGGACCTTGCCTGTGTTTTTTGGATTCTGGATTGGTGTACTACTGCTTCCTGTTGCCGACCTGTTTTGTCCCTGTCCACGTTCTTGCATCCTGTGATTAAAACCCTTAACCGCATCTGGATCCCAGTCTGCTTCATTACACCTTGTGACCTTGGAACTAGCAACTCATTTTCATTAAGATTCAGAAAAAAGATCATGCCTTTCCTTTCCTTGTTATCTGCAAGAGAATTTCTCTGAATTTATTTCCAGTTCATGAAGAGCATGTTGGGTTACAGCCTGGAAGGATGCTCACGATTTCACAATTGGTATAGTGCTTAATTAAGCCTCCATAGGACACCAGGGTATATTGTAATCCTCAGTTCATACACCAGAATAGTGGTTGCTATGTTGGTTGAGCAGGAGGGACCCAAATGCAGAGTTCATTCAAAACACATAAGGGGTTCAAAAGACAAAGAATCTTTACTAACAACAAGCAAGCTTGGACACGGGAAGGCACACAATGCAGGCTAGCTCAAGATTGAGAAGGGAACAAAACTACAGGCAGGGTTTAAATAGACCAAACACACAGAGACTAATTACAAACAGGAAAACAATCTGATAAGATTAGGCACACACAGTACAGGCACAAACAAGATGACAATCCCTCTGGTGGAAGTTCGGGGAAGCAGCAAGCACCCGGGCCAGACAGGCTGTCACGAGGATGCCTGCTGCCTGCTGCCTGCTGAAGCCCTGACAGTTACACAGTCCTGCAGTGAACACCCAGGTCAACACTGTTATGATAAATGGGAGTGCACATAGAGTGAGTACCCAAAGAGATCATACACATCAGTAAGAGTTTGGAGTTAATGGAGTTCAAAATTCATCTGCAACAACAACAAGACAAGATCAGGTCCCCGCACCATGATTTTTAATGTTCTCCGCTTTACCACCCTCCAAGAGATTCTTCAGACAGCAAAGAAAAACCCTGTTACAGTGGAGGGATGGAAGATTCGCTTTTCCCCTGACTACAGCAGCTACACCCTTAAAAGGCACCAGGCATTCTCGCAGGCCATGGACACTGCTAGGGCAGAGGGGGTTGAATTCTTCCTCCTCTACCCTGCCACGCTAAAGGTCAAGGCGGGTGGACAGATGCAGGCCTTTCAGTCTCCCAAGGAGGCTGAGGAATTTGTTAACTCTCTGCCGAACCTCAACGTGCAGCCCTTATCTTCGATTATGGATGATGGTGTAGAGGGCGATTCAGCGAACTAACTGATTTGGATGTCTATTAGTCTGTATAGACACATTCTCCGTCTTTTATTTCTCATAGTATATCAGCACTCTTGGGATTACTCTGCTCTGAGTTTGTTTGGTTATTTTACTTGGAACTATTACTTTGGACTATAGTTTGCTAGTGTGTTGTCATTACTCCATTGCAGGAAAATTGATCTTGTGCTTCTTCAAGAAACTCATTTAGTAGATCAAGACTCCAAACGTCTTGCTAATAAATTTTATCATATTATTGCATCCTCATCAGCTAACACGAAAATTAGGGGAGTGGCAGTGGTGGCTAGGCGTAATCTCCCGATCAAAGTGCTGGACTCGTGGGCGGACGCAGCAAGCAGAATAACGATTGTTAGAGTAGACTTGTATGGACGAAAGGTCGCGTTTGCTTCTGTCTATGCACTGAACAAATTTGATAAAGGCTTTTATGACCATTTAACGCAACGAATGTTAGAACTGACTGAATATTCGATCATCGTAGGGGCGGACATGAATGCAGTTTTGGACGTAAGTTTGGACCGCTCTAATTTGAATGCTTCTGGAGAGCAGGAGCAAGCTACTGCTGCCCTGCAATCTTGGGTCAGAACTTTGGGTCTTGTGGATGTATGGTGTTCTGTTAATCCAACCCTGAAAGACTATTCATTCTTTTCACACAGACACAAATCATTTTCGAGAATAGATTTTCTTTTCTCATCCCCACAGCTTTTTTAGAGAATTAATACTGCTGTGCTGCTTCCTATTGCTCTTTCGGATCATAAAGGGTTGTTGCATCACACTGCTTTGAACTGCTTATCTAAATGAGCCACTAGATGGCACTTCAATTCCTCATTATTAAGGAATGAGGAATACAAAAAACAATTCCTTACTCAACTAGATGAGTTTCTTTCTTTCAATATTGACTCAGTACAGGATCCTAGAATATTATGGGATGCTGTGAAAGGCTTTATCAGAAGTAATACTACAAGATTTAGTTCCAATTTGCGCAAGGCAAAATCTGCTAGATTACAAACTCTTGAAGCTGAATTTTCTAGGATGGATTTTTTTCTGCAAAATAATTAATCTTCACTCATAGAAGTTAAACGCAACCTCATCAAAAAAGAAATAACATCTTGAAACAGCAGTCAGAATTCTTAATACACACAGCCAGGCAACGCTACTACTTTCATGGTTCAAGACCTAGTCATCTACTGGCCATGAAAATTAGATCTAATGACCACTTCGCAGACATCCCTTCTATTAGATCTACAGAGGGCAACATCACAACAGTACCTAGTCAAATTAATCAAACATTTAGTGATTTTTATTCCACGTTATATAAATCAAAGGTTCAGCTGGACAGAATTAGATGTGAGGACTTTCTTCAGTGGCTAGATTTACTACAGCTTGCAGCAGAGGACTCCTTGAGTCTTGACAACCCCATAACGTTAGAAGAATTAAAAGAAGCAGCACTCTCTATGCAAACAAATAAGTCCCCTGGCATAGATGGAATACCTCCTGAGTTTTATCTATCATTCTGAGAGAAATTAGGCCCTTTACTTCTGGATACGATAAAGGCATCAATTGAGAGGGGTAGTTTTTCTAGAGATGTTAACACAGCACTTATTTCCTTGCTCTTAAAGAAGGATAAGGACCCCACAGATTGTGCTAGTTACAGACCTTTGAGTTTGTTAAATTCGGACTTGAAAATCTATGCCAAGCTACTTGCTTGATGCATTCAAAAGTATATGCCATTGTTAGTCCATTGTGATCAGACAGGACAGGACAAGTCCAGACTTGCCTCTGATAATGTTAGACGACTTCTGTATGTAATTGATGCAGCAGTAGATATAAAGGCTCCTTTTGCTGTGCTGTCCCTTGATGCCATGAAGGCCTTTGATAGGCTAGAGTGGTCCTTTTTGTGGTCCGTCCTAGAGACTATGGGCTTTGGTAGAAACTTTATCCATATGATTCAGATCTTATATTCTAACCCCACAGCTCAGGTGCTAACAGGACAATTGTGTTCTACCCCATTCCCCGTCACTAGGTCGTCACGTCAGGGCTGCCCCTTAAGCCCCTCACTCTTTGCCCTCTCCCTTGAACCCCTGGCATAGATGATCCGGCAGTGTACTAACATAAGGCCTATCACCATTCACAATACTCAACATAAGGTATCTCTTTTTGCTGATGATATATTAGTATTTATGGAAAATCCAACACTTTCAGTATCCAATCTACTATCAGTTTGTGAGGAGTTTGGTTCTCTCTCTGGATTCAGGATTAACTGGTCCAAATCTGCTCTTTTACCCCTTAATGACTCTAGAGAACGCTGCCTTTTCTTGCTGACATCCCTGTTGTCCAGCACTTTCAATATCTTGGTATTCGGATTTTCCCTTCTTTGAACCACATCACGGCACACAATTTTTCAGAAATGTACAAAAATGTGAAGCGCGATATGGTTAGATGGGCTACACTGCCTGCCTCTCTTCAGGCCCAAATTGCTATTGTTAAAATGAATATTTTACCTAGAATCAATTTTGTTAGCTTTATGGTTCCCCTTTGCCCTCCCATTGATTATTGGAAGAAACCGCACTCCAACATATCCCAGTTTATCTGGAACAAAAAACAACCACGGTTAAAATTTTCCACCTTACAGAGAGGTAGGGAGGATGGTGG
Organism: Megalops cyprinoides; assembly: GCF_013368585.1. Taxonomy (NCBI): domain Eukaryota; kingdom Metazoa; phylum Chordata; class Actinopteri; order Elopiformes; family Megalopidae; genus Megalops; species Megalops cyprinoides. Next base: position 305,155 of record NC_050596.1, read on the forward strand.
TCTAGCAGTACCTAATTTCAAGTACTACTTTTGGTCATTTGTACTTCGTCCTCTCCTTACATGGCGTGATCCTCATGCTCCAGTTTCTTGGCGTGATCTAGAAGGAAAAATGGTACAACCATGGAGTTTGGAAGATGTCCTTTTTTCCAATGTCTCTGATAAACAGAGCCTGTTACGCTTTGGCCCCATAGTTTCAAACGTTATTTGGACATGGCATTTAGTTGAATCAAAATGTAAGATATCTTGTAAATGGCACACACTTTCCCCATTATTTAATAATAAGGGGTTGTTGATTGGTGGGAGACCTATCTCCCCTTCATATTGGGGTAATAGTGGTATCTGCTGCTTAAAAGACATTTACAGTGACACTGGTCTAGGTTCTTTTCAAGATATTAGCAACTCATTCAACCTTCCAAGTTCCTCCTTCTTCTTCTATTTGCAGATCAGGTCAGCCCTCAAAGCATACGGTGTTCCTTGGCAGCAACACCTACCCATTCACCCCCTTTACAGATTGATTACTCTACAAGGAAAAGGCACGGGTTTGGTATCTACACTCTACAAGTATATCCTAGAGTCTTCCTATCCTGACCTGCCCTTAGATAGAGTGTGGAGGCGGGACTATCCTGCTCTGGATCCAGAATTTGACTGGGAGGACATTTGAGTTACCATAAAGGAGGCTTCTCGTAACTGTGACCATCAGCAGATACATTTCAATTTTATACACAGAACTTATCTAACACCCCGCAAACTTTACTACATGAATTTGACAGACTCTCCCCTATGCTGTTTTTGTGCTCTGAGGTCCCCTGGGACATTCCTGCATATGATGTGGGATTGCCCACCAGTTGCACAGTTTTGGGCAGATGTTGCATCCACGCTGTCAGATTTGGTGTCAGTATCAGTGCCAACAACCTTACCAGTCATGATTTTGAATGATTTATCAGAACTGAATATTACCAGATTAAACAAGCGTATTGTATTAGCTGGTCTGACAGCTGCTAAAAAGATGATAGTGATGCAATGGAAACCCTTCCAGGTGCTTAATATTAGACAATGGATTCTTACCTTTTTGGATGTGGTGTATCTGGAATTGTCAACTGCTCGTGTTCATGGGGCTACTGAGAAGACTATACGCAGCTGGCAAATGACAGCTGAATTTCTAAAAGCTTTCCTGAGGTAACCTCTTAGTCTTAATTCTCAATACCCATTGTGTAGTAATTAAATTTATGAATTAATTTTTCCCCTGGTGTTAGTTTGTTTGTCTATTTTTTTTTTTTTTTGTGTGTGTGTGTGTGTGTGTGTGTGTGTGTGTGTGTGTGTGTGTGTGTGTGTGTGTGTGTGTGTGTGTCTGTCTGTCTATTTCGACCCTATGTTGTGTGTCTGCATCCCCTTGCATCTGGGCAGGCGTGCATGGGGTAGCCCCCCCCCCCCCCTTTTTTTAATTGCATTTTACATGTTTTGTGCGTCTTGTTGGATTTCAGGGTGGGGGTGGGTAGGGGTCGTTGTTTTTATTTTATTTCCTTGGATTTTTAAAAATTTTGTGTCTCAATATCATTGGTAGGTCCACTCCTTGTGACGACTGTGAAAGAGAACTAAGATATGAGTCCAGTGATACGGAATGTGGTAAAGTGTGAGTCTGTGCTGAAATAAACAGCTGAAAATCTTCAGTCACATCAATTCCAGCAAATCCAAAGTGCCAGCAGTAAAGACACTGACCTGTAAGTGTAGAGTGTTGAGCATAATGCATAAGAAAGGGAGGAGAACTGTGCGCCAAAATAAGATGCTCGCGTATACAGCAGCGCCATGAACAACATCATATTCAGAAATGGCAGAGGAAGGCACATTCATTTTCTTTCATAACATTCAAAGTTACATGCCATTTTCCAGAAATTGCAAGTTGATACATCTACATACAGCATCCTGCGTGAATTACTGCTCTTATGACATACAGTCTTACCTCATAATGCCCAGCATGTAAACAGTGCTGCACTTTGTGATACGGTTAGCAAGAAGAGCAAACTGACGTACTGCACATTCAAAGAGCCAAGGTTAAAGCTGGTCACTTGGCGGTCAGCTGGTGTGCATGATATTAGCAGCACACGTTTAATGAGGATTCAAGCCTTCTCCCTCCGCAGGGCTGCCAGTAGAGGCCATTTGTGATGATGGAAGGCTCAGTTGCAGTCCTGAGCTTCCTCTCTCCCCTCATTACTACATTACATTACATTATTGGCATTTAGCAGATGATCTTATCCAGAGCGACTTACATCAATTACAGGTTCTTTTTTTAATGTTATCCATTTATACAGCTGGATATTTACTGGGGCAATTGTGGGTTAAGTACCTTGCCCAGGGTACAGCAGCAGTGCCCCTGTGGGGAATCAAACCGGCAACCTTTCAGTTACAAGTCCTGCTCAGCCAGCCTCTAAGCACATGCCAGACTGCTCCACGTATGCATGGGGCTGGGCTTAATGAGATTTACAGAGGAAAAGAAGTCCTGCAAGTCACCCAACAGGCATGAAATGTTCACAGGATTTCATTTAAAACCCTGTCAATCCTGACAACACTACTTTTAATGTCAGTACTAATGCACACTTTGTAGAAAGATGAAATGGAGCTGCAGTGATGAGAGTGAAATTAAAAGGGGCTTTTTTCCATTTCAAGAAACGTAAGCCATTCACAGAGGGGATGACTGAATGAATGAATGTAATAGTGGTTGACCTATCAAACCCATAGATGACAATGGAGCTGCCTGAATGGAGACCAAATCTAATGGTAATCAAGCAGTGTAAAGTCTTTCCAAAGCCTGCAGCTGTGTTACTGTAAAACTGTAAAAAGACATGCAAGAGCTCCTCTGACGTCTCAAACTGAGCAAGCAAGCAAGCCCCTGTTTGGACAGTGCCTGCGCAGACATAATGGTGGCCTGATGTTTTAGCGGGGGCTAGCATGTCTGTGCCGCTCTCAAGCACAAACTGAGCGAGCGGGATAATGAGACATTTTGCCACTCATGCGGGGAGGGGAAGGGAAGGGCCGTCTCTTGGGCAGAATACAGAATAGAGTGTGTGGTGAGACAAGAATGTGAATGGACCTCCGGGTACCGCCCGGAATACAGAAGTAGCTGCCAGAGCTGGCTGCGAGGAGGGCCTTTCTTCAACCTTGACAGTGCTGGATGGTGACGTGCAGACTCCATCTGCACAACTACCGCCAATGGTGACCTTAAGGGATGTGCTGTCTCACTACGAATATATATATATATATATATATATATATATATACACAGAGAGAGAGAGAGAGAGAGAGAAATGTGGAGAATTTGTAGGTCAGGGCAACACCTTGAAAACTTCATCATGTTCCTCAAACCATTCCCGAACAATGTGTGCAGTGTGGAGGGCACATTATTCTACTGAAAGAGGCCACTGCCGTCAAGGAATACCATTGCCATGAAGGGGTGTACCTGGTCTGCAACGATGTTTAGGTAGGTGGCACGTGTCAAATTGACATCCACATGAATGGCTGGGTTTCCCAACAGAACATTGCCCAGAGCATCACACACCCTCCACTGGCTTGTCCTCTTCCCACAGTGCATCCTGGTTCCATCAGTTCCCCAGGTAAATGGCACACATGTACATGGCCATCCACGTGATCTAATAGAAAATGGGACTCAATGGACCAGGCGACCTTCCTCCACTGCTCCAAGGTCCAGTTCCTACGCTCGCATTTTTGACAGTGGACAGGGGTCATCATGGGCACTCTGACCGGTCTGCGGCTACGTAGCCGCATATGCAGCAGGGTGCGATGCACTGTGTGTTGTGACACATTCCTCCCATAACCATCGTTAAAATGTTCTGTGGCTTGTGCCACAGCAGACCTTCTCTCAGTTCGGACCAGACGGGATAGCCTTCGTTGCCCTCGCACATCGATGAGCCTTGGGTGCCCAACACTCTGTCGCTGGTTTGTGGTTTGTCCCTCCTCGGAACACTGTCAGTAGGTACTCACCGCTGCTGACCGGGAGCACCCCACAAGCCTTGCCATTGCAGAGATGCTTTGACCCAGTCATCTAGCCATAACAATTTGGCCGTTGTCAAATTCGCTCAGTTCTTTACTTCTGCCCATTTCTCCTGCATCCAAACACGTTGACTACGAGAACTGATTGTTCGCTTACCATCTGATCTACCCAGACCTTGGCATGTGCCCTTGTCTAGAGATGATCAACGTTATTCAGTTCTCCTGTGTGTGGTCATAATGTTTTGGCTCATCAGTGTACATGTGTGTGTGTGTGTGTGTGTGTATGATGTGTACAGTTAGAATAGGTTTGATGAATGTAATCTACGGTACAGAGGAATCATATTGGTCTCTGCTCTCAAGGTGTTCTGTTGTTCTTGTTTCTAGTGCCTGGCAGATATCAAAACTTGCTTCTGCAATATTTGTCTTCTTATTTTTAAATCATTGTTTGCAGAGCCGGCCTTGACCACTTTGGTGCCCTAGGCAAGATTTTAGCTGGTGCCCCTTGCATCGCAGCCAATTCCACCACCACGGTTAATTGTGGTTTTAAACTATTATGGTCAGAACATGACAAACACTTGCCAAACAGCATTCACAAATCTGAGGTAGAACATTCAAAACAATTATAATGATAAAATCTTTTTTCAACATCAAAATATGCATGAGTAAAATTAAGTAAAATCCTTTTTCAGTCCTTTTTCCTCAACAAAATAAATATCTTAATAGAAAAATTGTGCTGCAGTGTGATACAGCACACATGTAAGATGGCTCAGACTGTAAAGTTTAAAAGTGTTTTAAAGGATAATGTCAATAAATAATACATATACAGAGAAATCTTAATTCTGGTCAGCATGCCAAACCCTTTGTACAGACGGGTTGAAACATTTTGTAAGTGTTTTAGCTGACAATGTAAACAAAATAAATAGACAAAAGAAAAATCTCAACTGTGGTCAGTATCTTCTGTACAAGTTTTAAACACGCAAAGCCATTACCCTACAAGTTACAGGCAAGAAAGACAAGTCTGTCTACAGCCTAAGGTTTTAAAGCTGCCCTGTGACAGCTGATAACCTTCTTGAATCCTTCATTTTTGACAGAAGCATGTCTTTTGCAATGCAATACGCAATTGCATTTGTGATGTCTTTGTATCTTTTCATTTTTTTGTCATAAGGCACGGTGCTGGAAAATTCTGATACGATGCTGGGTATTCGCACTGGGTACTGGCCTGGTGCTTGTCGAGGGTTCACTAACAACACTCGTTTGGGACTGTAATTTCTTACTTTCTGTGTGTTCTGACAGGTGATATTGTTTCAAATGATGAAACAGGTTGATGGTGTTGCCTGTCTTTGATGGCACGTGTCTTCGGCACAGTGTGCAGTGTACGCTGCTGTGTTTTTTGTCGGATTGTAAATAGCCAAAATATCTGCGAACTACTGAAGTTGAGTGACCTTTCTTATCGGTGATGTCTTCGTCCTATGAGCTGGTCTTGGGTACTGCTCTTTCTTCGGTGTCGCTCATTTCGCTTATTTTGCTTATTCCACTCCAACTACAAACCTGTCAGCCACTGTGTCTGTAAACAATACCACGTACTGGGCTGAATTTATACCTCTCACCGTGCAACCTAGCTTATGCAATGCATACCTCCATTCCTGCGACATGATTGGCAGTTTGTGATTCATTTCTGTGCATGCTATCTAAGCGTATAAATTATTTATATCGAACATTTGTTATATTGCTATTGAAGAAAATAATATCGCGATAATTATTTTTATCGTTTTATTGCCCAGCCCTATGTTACATCTATTAATTACATAAGGGGATGGAAAAGGAAAAGCATTTTAATTGACTATTAAAAGCAGGGCTAACATTGGCTAACTAGACTAAGATGTCAGTAAAAATGTATGCCTGGTTTCTTGAGGCAGACAGCGGATGGTTCATGCAGCACACTTAAAAGAAAAAGTGTATTTCTCAAAATTATGTTGTAGGTTATTCCCCAAACACCTGAATAGTCTTTCCAACTTTCCCTAATGAATTTAAGGTGGGAGTAACTGACCTTAACTCTAGCTATTTATTGAATTAGTGAACGTTACTATCATCCAAAGTAAACTAGTAACACTCTGCTCCAACGATAACTACTATGCAATAGATAAACTATTAATTCATCACATTACCTCTGTCTGCTTCCCGTTTTTCCTCTTCTTCTTTTTCTTCCCTGGGCCCCAGAGGGCTTTGGTCTTTTTGACATGATATTTATAAATATTTGAATTAGGCTACTGATGTTAATCGTATCAGTCAGTGGTCAGTGTCACTCACTAGTTCAGATAACTCGCCCATCCTCTACAATCAGGTAAGTCTAACTAAGAGCGGGGATGATGCGCTGCGGGCAACCCAGAAAATAGGCTATGTAGTTATGTTGTTGTGGGCTTTATTTTTGTAATATTTCAAAACTCCTCATTTGGGGTGCCCCTATGGATGGACAGCACCCCTACCATTCGCCTATACCAGGGGTCTCCAACACGTCACTCGCGAGCTACCGGAAGCTCACTGCCTGTTTTTGAGTAGCTCGCCAAAAGCTTCAAAGATGTACAAAAAAATCCGATAACAAATAAATGCACCCTGGAAACCACTTCCCATTTCAATCCAATCAAATACACAGCAACCCATCTCCTCATCACCCCAGCCCCATATCTTCCCTGCGTGTCTCTGTCTTGTTGCTAGTTCGTCACAGTGTGTAGCACCTGTTACATCCTCGCCATTGTTTCTGTCTGTGTGTTTTTCGTTCTCGATCCTGCCCGCATCCAGACCTCATTTTTGCCTGCCGCCTTGCCTCGATTTCCTGATCGTCTGCCTGCCTTGTTTTCTGACCCTGCCTGTTCCTGTTCCTGGCCCTGGTTTTGCCCACGGACTGCTCTACCGGTTTCGACCCTGCCTGTTTTGACTCGTTATTCTGCCTGACGATTTCAATAAAGACGCTTGGAACCCGAACCTCCCATGGTCCGTGCCTGAGTCCTTGCCTGAGCCCTGACAGACACATTGAAATTTGAAACATATGGATACAGAACATAGCCTACATTTGACATGCTATTGATGTGAATTTAAGATGTTTTTGATCCAAAATGTGAGCTTTGGATATTGACATTTGATACATGTTATATACAAAAAGTAGCTTAATTCAGCTGGTTGATGTGAGTGTTTTGATACGTTATGTGAATAAGTGTGAGTAATATAAGACATGAGTAGCTCTCGGCCACTTTCATTTTTTCAAAGTAGCTCTCAGATGAAAAAGGTTGGAGACCCCTGGCCTATACCGCCTGCGCCACAGGCAGGCTCTGATTGTTCGTCCTTTATATTTAGAAATTCACTGTTCAATCTTCAAAAGGCTGAGTGGCTGTGCACTGTGCTGTTGATACATACACCTATTAGCTTTCCTCTCAGACTCATTATGTACTGCTAGTAGAGGTCTTGGAGGACACAGAAACATACACCAAAACAGAGGAGTACTGACCCACTTCCAATCCACTGGAACAAAAATATATATCTGAGCCCACCCCCAGACTAAGGACAGGTGCTGCAACAGGCAGTATAGTGCTTTCCAATCAAGATGGCAGCAAGCTACAACTTGAGTTTGTGTTGTACTTTGTCTCTGTGAGTTTGAATGATTTTAAAACCCTCTGAATTGTATCTGAGTCCACTATATCTACTGAATCCACTGCATCTAACAGTCTTCACGTTCACACAGATGCTTGAAGGTTTAACTTAACTTAACTGATTCACTTTACACATTTTTACTGTCTCCTGCCACAATTTCAGCAGTAATTTAGTCCAGGAGTTTTCTTGGTCTAGAAGTTGGTTTGTCAATTTCCCATCAAAAATCATGGCCTGTATTGGTACGTCTCCCATTGCTGCAATTGATGTCTTTCCACCTAGGTGTATAATTAGGGTTGCACCAACAGACCAGTGTTCTCAGTTGAGCTCCATAGTAGTATTCCTTGAGACATGGAAGTGCCATTCCCCCATTTTCCTTACTTAACTGGAGTGTTGTGTATTTTATCCTAGGTTTTTTTTCCTTGCCATATATACCGAGATATTCAATCCCATTCTAACAATAAGAATAACAAAGAATTTTTGATTATGAATCACTACTGGTAGAGATTGAAATACGTCTAATAACTGTGGGAGGATATTCATTTTTATAGTTTCTACTCTAGAGCTGAGATTCAAAAAGGGAAGTAAGTTCCATCTTAATAAATCGTCTTTTGTCTTAGAATTGAGAGGTCCAGGGGCTCCCAAGTGGCTCAGTCAGTAAAAGCACTCGTTCCGACTGTAGACTGTACGCTACGGCCCGGGTTCGACCGTGTCACTAGCCGACAGTGACCGGGAGCTCACAGGTGGAACACATTGGCTTCGTTCCGCCGGGAATAGGGGTGGGTATGTTGGCAGGGGCTTCGGTCCCATTAGCAACAGCGACCCCTGCTGGTCGATCGGGCGCCTGTGGTCCACGTGCCAAAGCTGCATATGAAATGTCTTCCTCTGACTCATCTCTGTGCTAGCTTAGCTTATGGACTGCAGTGCGAAAAGAAGCAGCGGCTGACATCACATGTCTCAGAGGACGGAGGGCACGTGCTTGTCCACGATCTCCCGAATTGACAGTGGGGATTGTGCAATGGGACTGAACATCGATGACAAATTGGGCATTCCAAAAATTCAGGGAATTGGCCATTCCAAATTGGGGAGTAAATGAAAAAATGAAAACAAAGAATTGAGAGGTCCATAGTTAATGATGGATAATTTTGTGATGTCTTTTGGTAAATAAACACCAAGATACTTCATTGAATCTGCAGCCCAATTAAGTATTTTTCTTTGATTTCTCCTGGTGGCTCATAATTAAAGGTGAGCAACTGTGTTTTATGTACAGTGCATTCAGAATGTATTCAGACCCCCTCACTTTTTTCACATTTTGGTATGCTGCAGCCTTATGCTAAAATTGTTTAAATTTATTTTTTTCTCCTCACTAAAATACCGCATAAGGACAAAGTGAAAGCAGAATTTTAGAAATTTTTGCAAATTTATTAAAAATAAGAAACTGAAATAGCACATTGACATAAGTATTCAAACCCTTTGCTATGACACTTGAAATTTAGCTCAGGTGCATCCCATTTCTCTTGATCATCTACACCTTGATTGGAGTCTATGTGTGGTAAATTCCATTGATTGGACATGATTTGGAAAGGCACACACCTGTCTATATAAGGTCTCTCAGCTGACAATGCATATCAGAGCAAAATCCAAGCAATGAGGTCGAATGAACTGCCTGCAGAGCGCAGAGACAGGATTGTGTCAAGGCACATTTGAGGAAGGCTGCAAAAAATTTCTGCTGCATTGACAGTTCCCAAGAGCACAGTGGCCTCCATAATTCTTAAATGGAAGAAGTTTGGAACAACTAGGACTCTTCCTAAAGCTAGCTGCCTGGCCAAACTGAGCAATTGGGGGAGAAGGGCCTTGGTAAGAGAGGTGACCAAGAACCTGATGGTCACTCTGGCTGAGCTCTAGAGATCCTGTGTGGGGATGGGAGAAACTTCCAGAAGGACAACCATCACTGCAACACTCCACTGTTCTGGGTCTTATGGCAGAGTGGCCAGACAGAAGTCTCTCCTCAGTAAAGGCACATGAAAGCCCACTTGGAGTTTGCAAAAAAAGCACCTAAAGGACTCTCAGACTGTGAGAAACAAGATTCTCTGGTCTCTTGGCCTCATCATCTGCGCAATACCATCCCAAAGGTGGAGCATGGTGGTGGCAGCATCCTGTTATGGGGTGTTTTTCAGCAGCAGGGACTGGGAAACTGGTCAGGGTTGAGGGAAAACTGAACAAAGCAAATTACAGAGATATCCTTCATGAAAACCTACTCCAGAGCGCTCAGGACCTCAGACTGGGCTGAAGGTAGACCTTCCAACAGGGCAATGACCCTAAGCGCACAGCTAAGACAATGCAGGAGTGGGTTAGGGACAACTCTGTGAATGTCCTTGAGTGGCCCAGCCAGAGCCTGGACTTGAACCCAATTGAACATCTCTGGAGAGACCTGAAAATGGCTGTCTACCGAGGGTCCCCATCCAACCTGAGAGAGGTTGAGAGGATCTTCAAGGAAGAATGGCAGAAAATCCCCAAATCCAGGTGTGTAAAGCTTGTCGCATCATATCCAAGAAGACTCGAGGCTGTAATCACTGCCAAAGGTGCTTCAACTAAGTACTGACTTAAGGGTCTGAATACTTAGGTCAATGTGATATTCATATTTTATTTTTAATAAATTTGAAAAAAAATTCTAAAATCCCATTTTTGCTTTGTCATTACTAGGTATTGAGTGTAGATTGCTGAGGAAAAAATGAATTTAAACAATTTCAGCATAAGGCTGCAACATAAAAAGATGTGAAAAATGTGAAGGAGTCTGAATACTTTCTGAATGCACTGTATGTCTAAAGGGAAACAACATACGGGAAGAAACCTAAAGCCACATACTGGGGATAGCTGTTATTGCACTAAAAATAGCTATGCAATTAATCGCGATGGCTATATCATGCAGCTCTATCTGTATTAAGGACACTTACAGGTCTAAAATTGTCACATTCCAATCTATCTTTCCCTTCTTTCAGTATAACTGAGATGATAGCTTCTCTCCATGAAGGTGGGATTCCCCCCTTTTCTATAACCCAATTACAGGCCTTTAACAGTGTTGGAGCCAATTGATGCCAATCCGTGCCCAGGGCTTTATTTGTTTTCAATCTTGTAATTGCACGATTCAGTTCCTCCATAGTTATCTTAGCTGTCAGGCTTTCATTTTGTGATGGTAGGTAAATTCAGCGAGCTGAAGAATGATTCAATCTGTGGATCACTGACCATTTGTAGTTGGGTGTACAAGTTTTTATAGAGCAACTCAAAACTTTGCTGTATTTCTTCCATACAATACTCCATCTCCTTGGTATGTGGATTTCTTTTTCTGTATATCGAATTGTCTGCTTGTTGTTTTCTTAGTTTGTAAGCCAATAGTTTTGTATCTTTACTACCAATTTCCCAATATCTCTGTTTTAAGAACATAGCTTTGTTTTGGGCCTATTGTGTGTATATTTCGTGTATTTCCTTCTTAGTCTGGCTAATTTCTTGTTTAATTTTAGAATCCTTATTGTTCCTATGAAGATCTTGTAATTCAGTTTTAACTGTAGCTTATCTAGCATTTCTAGCCTTAGCCTTTTAATAAGTGTGGTCTTTGCTATAATACACCCCCTCACCACTGCCATCCCAAAGTATTGATGGATTCACCTCTCCCATATCATTCAACTCCAGATACATTTTAATTTCCTCTTAAAATTTCTTTTAATTTAGTGTTATTCAGTATGCTTAAATTTAACCTCCACACTTTTGATTTTAATTTTCTTTCCAAGTTGAGGGTGAGATAGATGAGGCTATGATCTGACAAATCTATGGTTCCTATTCCACAATCTGTAATTCTGTATCCATCATGTTTAAATGTTAGAAAGTAGTCTATTCTTGAATATACTGAGTACGGTACCGAGAAGTGTGTATAATCTCTACTAGATGGATATAAATCTCTCCACAGACTCCCATTTCTTGCAGGGTCATGTTAATTTTTTTAGCTCTTGAATTTGTGTTGGTGTTACCTGGCCTTGATGAATCAAGGTTTGGATTTAACCAAACATTCATATCACCTCCACAAATTAGTATTCCCTGTGTTTCAGTAGCCACTATATCAAAAGTCTGTTTATAAACATTCCAGTCAATTCCTGGTGGAACATACAGATTCAGTAAGCTAACTAATGTGCCTTCTATTTTACCTCTTATCATTATGTACCTCCCCTCCTTGTCTTTTATTTCTGATAGGTGTTCATATGCCAGATTATTTGAGATTAAAATTGCAACTCCTCTCCTATGACCAGATCGATAAAATGATGAGTAAACATATTTAAACCTTTTCAATTCTTTCAATTTCTTTTCAATTTTGCATGTTCTGATTCCTTTAGGTCCTGTAGAAAGGCTATTTTCCCTCTCTCTTTCTTAAGCTTTGACAGTATCTTGGGTCTTTTGATTGGACTGATTATCCCATTGACATTAAAGGAAATAATTTTTAACCTTATGATTGTTTTGCGCACCTATTTAGTTTGTATTTCAAATTCTAACATGAAAAGCACCCCTTTAGTTACTGCAATTAGGATCATGAACATGTTAAATGTATGTTTGTAACAATAAAATTACAAAGAAAAAGTGACTTCCAAAAGCAAAGTCTCTCCTGGAACATTGTTAGAGTTCATGTTAACAGGCTTAGAGGGTAAGCAATTCACCTGTGTAAAAGGGCCCTCTCTGTGATTGGCTTTCATCTTTGCCTTAGTCCAAAATAAACAAATGACAAAATAAAATACTTAAAACAGCCATGTTAAGTTTTATTTCAACGAAAATTAATCTAAATTAGCTAACATATTAAATGGGTATAAAGCAAAACCACTTCCAACTTACCCACGGTCCTTTGCTTATCATCCCCGTTACAATGAACAGCTGGTTAATTGGATGACTTACACTGGGGTCCAAAATTATTGGGAAACTAACTTTTTCTGAAAACCCACAATATTTTTGCTGCATATTCCATCAAAAAATTGGGAAAGTCATATTTATGTCAATGTCAATTTCAGCTTCATCTTCTGTGACCGTGTTCCAACATTGTTAGGATTATATAGGCTTCAGTATGAGTGTTCAATTAGGGGGCAGGGCAATGTTCAATTGAAGTGATGGTCATTTTTGTTCACTTGTCTGCGCTCAATAAGTATGTAGGTACCTTTTAAATTTAAGTTAATGTCATGTGATAAAACTAATAGCTACATGGACACATCCACACTTAACCACAAAATGCCCAGGTGTCCCAATAATTTTGGACCCTAGTGTAGTTAAACATGGAACTAGCATTTTCAACCCATCAATCATAACTCACTGCATAGTCATTATTTTAACTCTCCATTGTGGATCGGCGATAGGTTTGTAGCTTCTCTTTGTAAGTTGGCTTTGCTGATGATCTGCTGCGTTTTCCTCCTCTATCCTCTCTGCCTAATGTGTTCCAGGTCAGTCTTTTTATCTGATCTAGCAGATAATAATCACACCAGCTCCGGTGGTGTGATTATTGTGAAGGGGAATCCCCTCTCTGCCATGTTTTTAGTCGCATCCTCAGCAGTGTTGTAAAGTCTGGTCCTTCTCTGTAAAAAGCTCTTAATTTGACTTGGTATGTGGTCTGGAAGCGAATGTTTTTCTCTTTCAGGACTTTCTTAACCTCCGCATACTGTTTGCGTTGTGCCAGTATGTGGGGTGCATAGTCGTTGTCAACATTGACTTTTTTATTTTGTCATAAAAATCCCTTTTTTGCCATGTTTGCTTCAATATCTCTTCCTTCACCTTGTAGCTGAGTAATGTAACTACTACGGATCTCGGCAGTGCGTCCACAGAAGGTTACGGTGTAACCGCATGGTGTGCTTGTTCAATCTATACATCCATAGTAGTAGGATATCGAGTCTCTCTCAGCATGTTTTCTATGAAAGAAATCATCGATACAGAATTGATCCTTCGGGTACCCCATATATTCATATATTTTCACGCCTAGCACAGTCCTCCTGGTTGGTTATCCTGGCACTTAGCTGTGACTATAAACGGAGCATTTCAGTCATTACTTCCTCCATGTTTTGTGTTCTCTCCTTCACCTCCTCTATTCGAGTTTCTGTTGTTGTCAGTTCCCTCGTTTGTCTTGGCTATTTCTTCTTTAATATAAGCTAGCTGTTTTTTAATGTCCCTTTGAAAGTCTTTTATTTAGTCTAGGATTATTTTTAGGTTTATAGTGCTTCCCCCTGCCAATTCCTCATCTATGTTAGCTTCTTGGTTAGTTTCACAGTTTGCGTTAGCTTCTTCATTTTCTTTTCTTTCTGTCAAATGTTTACTTTTCTTTTTTCTCATCCGAGCTGTTTTTGTTACCCCCATTTCCATCAATAACTATAATTAAGTTGACTTGTAAAATTCGAGGTTTTGGGGAAGTTATTTTAAATTTTGTCGGGAGCCTACCTTCTCATGTTCTTTTCACGATCGCGCCTTACCGGAAGTCAGAAATCAAGCGAACTAATTTCAATTACTATTTTCACTTTCAAAAAATTATGCACGCCACAGTTCATCAGATGTATACAGTACACCATTTAAACTCAATTCTTGATAGAATAATCCATCTAAAACAATGCAAAAAGCAGGGCTTTGTTCAAAAAGGTAAAGAAGTGGAGCTGTGGGAACCACCCCAATTATAGGAACTTTCTATTTTTCCTTCTAAGTAATACCTGAGTGGAAGTGACAGGTAGTGACTCAGACCTCACACCTGCAGAACACTAAACGCTATTGGCTGTAAAGGCCTGCTGTTGAGAGCAACCAATCACAAAGGAGCTTTGAAATGCTGCTGAACTGCCCTGCTAACATTCATATGTTACAAACACAAACAGTATCTGTATATATGAGCATCAGTCAGAGGTTGCACAAGAATGAAAGGATTCAGTCAAGAGCTAAACTTAAATGAATTTTTACTTTAACTAATACAGTAATCTAAATGAATATAAAGATATATATTCAAAGGAAATACAGAGCTGTTTATTCCTTATTTATTGGCATTTCCAAGGCTAAATATAAATCATTAGTTGAAAGAAACTCCTTTCCACACATTTGCTTTGTGCTTGCCCGGTGGAACAGGATAGGATGTGGACTCATATATCAGCATTGTTAATAGGTCACTCTCTGGTGGGCCATTCATTCACAGGGTTAAGTGTTAATTGAGCATGGATTATTTTCACCATTACCCTAACCTGGTGAAAGAAAATGAGAGAAAAAAGCTCTTTTTACACATGCAGCAGTAGTATCTTAAATTAGACACTCCTCAAAACTTGTATTTTGCACAATGAATACATCTACTGAATATATTATCTTTCTTAAGCTTTGCAGTGATCTGACTCCTCTCCAGATCCATCCTCTTGCAAGCAGACATATAAGGCCTCAGCTCCATTAGATTAACTGAAGACTTTTCAAGACACAAGATAATGTATGACAGTGATTACTGTGTCCCTGCCAGGCTGCTGTTCATATGTTTATGCATAAACAAGAGAGAAAAGGAGGTCACGACATTGCAGACTCAGCCTTCATTCCGGACCAATGAGGTGAAATGCATCGACAGCTGACCAATCAGCATTATGTAGTCAGGAGAGATTTCTCACTTCCAGTTGGTCACTGAGCATTTTTATAGCCATGGAATGGTTGCATAAGAAGGATCTTTGATGCTTGTGAGGCTTAATAACACATGGAATACTGTAAAATACTGCTTGACTAGATATGTATGCCAGCACTCCAACTATTACTGTCCTCACATGACCACAGTGATTTGACAGATGGAATGGACTTTACAGAGAAATTCATAGTGAGAGCAGAGGAGCTGACTGCTGTTATGTAACATAGCTACTTGATGGAGACTTGGTGCCAAACACAGTACAACATCATGGACTCCTAAGGAGATTTCTTATTTCTCTCACCTGTCTGTGAAGGAATTTCTCAGTATCTACTGAAGAATGTACACAGTAATTATTATTTATTTGTAGATATAAAAGGTAAAAATAAACAAATAGATAAATAAATAAATAGACAGATAAATAAATACATAAATAAATTGGATTACATTTTATCATATTTATTAATTGATAATCTGTGTTTTCAGTTATCCATGCCACAATGTTACTCTACTAGCTGGGGTACTGCAGAGATGGGACTGTGTTTATTTCTGTGGTTTCCAGGTGAGAAAGACTGAAAGGCCAGCATAAGCAATTAGTGACATGGCAGAAGCTTTGACTCCAGCACATGCTTATCGCACCTAAATGGGTGATGCTTAGAGTCTGGAGATCCACAGGAACCTCGAAAGAAATGCTGCTCAGCTCAGCCCTGATGGGCACACAGAATCACCATGGTTATAGAGGGATCCCTTTGGAATGTGTGGAAGATTTCAAGGGCAAGGGTCAAAGGTTAGAGACAAGCCATGGCAGAAGGGAGGAGTAAATACTGTAGTGCCATCCCATGGGGCCAGAGACTAGGACTACTCACTCATTGGCAGTTAAAGAGGATGTGATCATTTTGGGGAAGAGAGCAGAGGAGAAGAGTGCCAATGAATTTGACACAGTAAAGTGTGCTTATGAGATGCTTGTCCGAAGTGAGCTTTCATTGAAATGGTGTTACAGTTACCGTATGTTGTAAGAGATGAGTTGTCCTTCTCTGGTGGAATAGGGGTAAAATGGAAACCTAAAAGGCATACGTGTGTGTGTGTGTGTGTGTGTGTGTGAGACACCCTTTTACACATGTAGTGGATGAAAGGATTATGGGTATAGCAGCAATAACCTACATGAGAGGTAGCACTATGGGCATCTGCGATTCTCATGTGAGAATCTCTGGTTCTACTGCTGGTGTTTGGATGGTGATTGGGTGCTTACTAATACTGGCACACACACACACTGGTCAGATCCCCACAATTTACAAACTCTTTGATGGGGGTTATAACAGAACGCTAGACTCTCACACTTCCTCTGAAGACGGCAGCTGTTTCTTAATAATTAACATATCTGTTTATCGAAAAGAACCCAATAAATCCCAAGAGCAGCCTGTGATAGCAGCATCACAGTTCATCTCTGAGAGCATATGTGGTGTTGTGGGGTCTTCAAGAAATAACAGTGAGTTGAATTTCATTTTACTTATTAATGAAACATGTGAAGGAGCATTCTACTTACAAGCATAATCAGATCACTACAAGTCTAAAGCTGGCAATATTATCTAGGGGTATGCTCCAGTAATAACATACAATAACATACAACTATGCAACTGCCTCAGCCTAATTCTGCATGTCATGTTATGAGATGACGGTTTGTTTGGGTTTGACAGTGAGTGTATACCTTTCCATGGCATCGGCCTACAGCTCCACAAGTGTCCCAGACAGGGAAGCACAGGCTCCCGCAGGGACTGATTAAAGGATTGCAGCTGCCCCTGGTCAGAGCATGTTTAAAGCAGCTGGGTGCTGGTCCTTTGTCATTTCAGAGGCCTCATCCAATCACACAGAAAACCATTGCCTCACAAACACCACTACTGGTTAGGCTTTCTCAAGACATGTTTCCAACATGACTAACAGACTGGACCCATTAGAGAAGCCATTGGAAACATGTACTGGATACATATTGTGTGTTTGGCAATTGCAGACAGTCAAAATGAGTTTCCACAGTCTGTCCTATTTTTGTGCTTTACATTAAAACTTTAACAAACACTGTATACCTGTAAATACTTAATGACTCCAGGTTAAAAGCAGACAGTATGAGCATAAAATATCTTGTTCAATACCTCATGCTCTGTTCAAGCTTTAAAAGAGGAGCTTTCTATAAGGTGGAAAATTAAAAGGACTGGGAGATTTTAAATCCACACACAGATAATAATCGTGTTTCAGGTTTATCATTAAGATCAAAAACTATGAATCTCTCAAATTACAGACTCATAACTGTTAGATTAAGTAATGCACCATAATTGTTGAGCTAACATTTTCCCTTAATGATCTATTGTAAGCATAACAAAAACAGATGCTTATTTAGACAAGCACAATTTGTCCAGTATTTGTTCCCTGCTTAAAAACATTGTATGGTGGGAGGAAACCAGAGCACAAAATGGAAACCCATGCAAACACGGGGAGAAAATGCAAACTCCACACAGAAAGGACCTGAGACAGCCAGGATTTGAGCCCAGGACCCTATTGCTGCGAGCCACCGTGCTCCACAGTGGTCCTGAACTGAAACTGAAACTGAACTGTTACATTCTGGTCCATCTACCAAGTCCATTTATCAGTGTAACATTCACAACATGCCAGGTTATGCCCTCCTATAAAAACCAATGCCACTGCATCCTGTCTTCAAGCAGCCTCACAATCCTACCTGCAAATGGTCTGTATTCCTTTTGCCAGCAGATGGTGCCATTTCAGTCGCTCCAATGAGGGAAACTCTGGAATGGCACATGCAGACTAATAACACCCAGTGTCTTCAAACCATTTCCTGAATTGCTGATTCTGATTATTATGTTGAAAGGCAAAGCAGCCAGGAACAACAATAAAAAACACTAATTACTGAAACACAAAAGCATGGAAACTGCAAATGAATTCCCCCTCTCCCCTGGCCCCAATCCACCGCTCTCGTAATGAGGTGATGGAAGGCCTCTGTGTCCAGGCTCCTCTCCTGCTTTAAATTTATTGTTAATTAGCAAGCAGACCTGGAAAGGGCATAAAAATTCCTGCAATCTGACTCTAGGCCCACCCTGGAGTTAGAATCTCATAGGTGCTGATTGGGTGTGCACAGGGTTTAGTTTGAACAGATACAGGATGACCCTGACACACCTCCAGCCTGGCAATACATTTCCAGTTCATCTTGGGTCAGTCCACGTCTCTGATCACAGGTAGATGTAGTGTTCGGAGAGTGCTAAGTAAGAGTTCAACTAGTTCAGTCAAATTCAGTCATTTACCTTTGGAGTATTTAAATGACAAACATAAAAAGGAAGAATACAGCACTCAAGTCACAAGTACACTGCAGTAATACAATTATTAGACTACATGACTGAAATACCTGAGTCAAGAAATTACTCTGAATAACATCTATCCTCTATCAGTCTGTAGAACTGATTTATAAATCCCTGAGAAGGAATCTAGTCCTAAAATCTAGTCCATAAATGTAGGCTGGGAGAGTGAGATGTAATGATCAGAGTTCTAGCTGTGCCTCAGAGCACAGCAAGCTGCACAACAGCATTTTCACACATGGGTCAGCACCTTTAGCCAGTACACTCCACTCCAGCCCCTCTCATATACCTGCCAGTGCATAAGTTACCCACCAACAGCTCATGGAATATAGTCCCAACTCATTTTGCGTTTCCAGACCTGAATTACATAGTTCATGTCATTTCATAGTGCTAAATTGCATAGTGCTAAATTAGCTATGTATACTGTCACACACAAGACTAACGCATTCAAAAACGTCTTTTGGAGTTAGCGACTCAATTCCATTAGAATCTAAATTCCAGAGAGATACCATTACCTTAATTATGAAGATACACTTTTCAAACACACATATGACAGTGTTTGTGACAGCCATCTAAAAGCTTGTAGCTGTTTTCCAGTGTCACTGAAAAGTCAGATTTTTTAAAAATGCACAACGATAAAAATGCCTCATAAAATACTGTGCATGGCGTTAGGCTCCCTGAACCACCTCTGTAGTGTATAAAATGCCTTTAGCCTGCAGTAATAAGAACAGCTGAGATCATAATGCCAGAGATAATCTTAAATATTAAAACCACAGCCTCCCACCTAAGAGGCTTAACCTGCCACACCATGCATGGGAGGGAGAGTAAATTAGTGCATGGGCACTCTATAAAAAGAACTTGACTCATTGTTGTGAGATACCTGCTATATTTAATTACTGAGATTATCACAGAGAAGCAAAGAGATGTTTATTGCACAGAGGCACTTTTTTTACCGTGTGTTATTTTTGAACTTAACAAAACACTCCAGCTCTCACTTCCTGGCAAAGCAGGAGACATTGAACTTAATAAGCCTAAATGAAGAGCTTTGGTTATAGTGGCAGACCTGGGGAATGCAGTGTATGGATGGTGAAGGTACACAGGTCTTAAACAAGTCAGTGGGTATAGCTCTGCACTTGTGATGTGGCCTTCTGCAGCTGCACCCTTGAGCATGGTATCCACAACTTAATGAATTATGACTGTAACCTGGATTTTCAATCAAGGTAATGATGTAAGTATTTCTGCATATTTATCATATTAGGAGAGGTATTGACAACAGGCTTAAGAACATAAGAACATATGAACATATGATGATGAGAACAGGCCATTCGGCCCAACTAAGCTCGCCATTTCTTAATTAAAGAGTATCCAAAACTGCATCAAGTCTAGACTTGAACACAGCAAGGGTCTCTGCCTCAACTATATGACCTGGCAACCTATTCCATGTGTTGATAACTCTTTGTGTAAAATAATATTTCCTTATATCAGTGCGGAACTTACTCTTAACTAGTTTCCATTTATGTCCTCTTGTTTTACAGATTGAACTCACCCTAAAGAATCTATAATAGTTAACCTTATTGATTCCTTTTATAAATTTAAATACCTCAATTAAATCACCCCTAAGCCTCCTCTCGCTTAGTCTAAATAGGTTAAGTAACTTGAGTCTTTCCTCATAGCTTTTATATTTCATGCCAGGAACTAATTCAGTTGCCCTTCTTTGAACCTTTTCTAGAGCTTCGATATCTTTTTTATAGTGTGGTGCCCAGAACTGCACACAGTATTCCAGGTGCGGTCTGACTAAGGCATTGTATAATTTCAATATAACCTCTTTAGATTTATACTCAATACTTTTGGCTATATATCCCAGCATCCTGTTGGCCTTTTGTACTGCTACAGTACACTGCCTAGATCCTGTTAAGTTTGGGTCAACCATTACTCCCAAGTCCTTTTCAAATTGAGCACATTCTAGTTTTTTTCCACCCATGAAGTAGTCTTGTCTAAGGTTCTTATTTCCCACATGCAAGACTTTACATTTATCTAAATTGAATGTCATCTGCCAGGTATCTGCCCACTTTTGGATGCTGTTTAGGTCTTCCTGTATTACCTTAGTTGATTCTATACTGTTGGCTAGACCCCCTAGTTTTGTGTCATCTGCAAATTTTACTATTTTACTACTAATCTCTGCATCAAGATCATTTATGTATATAAGAAATAGCAAAGGCCCCAACACCGATCCCTGCGGGACTCCACTTTGTACAGGACCCTGCTCTGATACAATTCCTCCCACAGTTACAGTCTGCTTTCTATCAGACAACCAACTTCGAACCCACTCAGTGATAGCTCCTGTAATTCCTGCAGATGTCATTTTCAATATGAGTCTCTCGTGTGGAACTTTGTCAAATGCCTTTTGAAAGTCCAAAAAGATAATATCATTGAGTGACAGTGATGTGCTTAAGTAAATTATTAAAGCCATGAGGGACAAATAATGCAAAGCCCTGTCAGTCACTTGCCATGTAACAGGCTGAATTTACTCCCTCAATACTGGCTTTAAATGTAGTGGGAGCCAGGTTCTAACAGGCTGCATTGACTCCTTCAGTACTGGGTGTAAATGCATTGGGAGTCAGGTTGTAACAGGTTGCATTGACTCCTTCAGTATTGGCAATGGAAGCCAGTGTGACATAGTGACTGTAAACAGAAGGTGGCATGTTTGATTCCCAAGAAAATAACAAAATGTGAAAGGCGTGGGAACCAGGTCCCATTGATCATTTCTGTACTGAGTAACCTTCTCCTCACATTCTTCACTAATCGCTGCAGCCAGGTAATCAAAACACAGGTAATAAGAAAAAAACACAGGATCAACTGTTTCTGCAGCTTGGTTGTTATTTAAGAGTCCCATGTGTGTTTAAATATAATTTTATTCATGTATACTTCTTTTTTATTTTTCTAATCTGCCCCGTTAAAACATAACTCAGTAAATCTGGAAAAAGCAGTATTAAAGCAACTCTGTGCCTTCTTACACTCTAACAACATTTTGGAAGTTTTTCAGTCCAGATTTAGGCCTCACCACAGTACGGAAACCGCTCTCCTGATAGTGCTCAACGACCTTCTACTCTCCTGTGACAATGGCTGTATCTCTCTTCTTGTGCTGCTAGACCTAAGTGCAGCCTTTGTTACCATCAATCATTGTATCCTCCTTGACCGCCTCGAAAACCTGGTTGGCATAAGTGCACAGGCCCTATCTTGGTTTAGGTCTTATCTTTCAGAACGATCAGTTTGTCTCCATTAACAACGAATCCTCCGCTCGTTCCAGAGTAAGATATGGTATACCTCAAGGATCTGTGCTTGGGCCTCTGCTCTTCTCATTATATATGTTGCCTCTTGGTGATATCATCCGTAAACATGACATTAATTTCCACTGTTACGCGGATGACACTCAGTTATACATATCAGTCAAACCCGATGTCCCTCTGAATATTTCAAACATGGAGGCCTGCCTAACAGATGTAAAGAATTGGATGGCCCGAAACTTTCTCCTCCTTAACCCGGACAAAAGTGAAATATTGGTCATAGGCCAAAATTCAATCAGGAGCAAACTCACTCATTTTACACTGGACCTTGATAGTGTCTCCCTTGCCCTGAGTGCAGCCATCAAAGACCTTGGTGTTGTTATTGATCCCGAGCTCTCCTCCATGGCCTGGTGCTGGCGTGGATCATAGAGTCTCTGGTGGACTAAGTGGTCATTGCTTTCATGGACCCTGTGCCGTGATCTGGTGTTGACTGTCTTAGGGTCGCCCTCATGACTACGCCGGTCCCTTGCCTCCCGTCCCCTAGGTATGCTGCCATAATGTTAGCCTGCCGGGGTTTTCCTTGTTGCACACCTTTTTCTCTGCCCGTCCTCTCCTGCCTCTCTGTTCCACATCCCTGCCATTCTTATCATCCACTAACCACTGTTTTCTGTTTGCTTCCTATCCCTGCTCAGGGCTCCTGTCCGGAGCTGTAGCCCAAGCGTCTCATCCCGTTTTCCAGTCCTGCTACCTCGCTGCCCTGCCCATCAAAGCCTACTGCGTTCCAAGAACCGGACATCCTAGGAGCCATTCTTATAATCACTCTGCTGTTAACTACTATTGTCTGTCAATCATAAATGTCTAAAGTACATCGCATAACTTGTCTCTAACTCTATCTGCCCAGTGCCGGGCAGAAGCAGATGGGCCCCCCCTATGAGCCTGGTTCTGCTCAAGGTTTCTTCCTGATAGGGAGTTTTTCCTTGCCACTGTTGCCTTAGGCTTGCTCTCAGGGGGTCTCAGGCCTGGGAACAATGTAAAGCTGCTTTGTGACAAACTTGTGTTGTAAAAAGCGCTATACAAATAAAAATGAATTGAATTGAATTGAAATCTCCATTTAGTGCAAGATCATACCTAAGGGGCCCGAGAGTGTCTGGTTACACCTGGACTTTTAATTTGCCAATTAACTGTCAGTATTAGTACCATCAAACACAACATGCTTGTCCTACTACAAAATCCTTGCAGACCAATCACAGCCCCTGATGCATGATGCGTTTCAAATATATTGAGACTGTGGCCACATTCTTTAGCAATTTAGTATTGACCTAAAAATATAAACAGGTATAATCAATGTAATCTTTGGTGAAACCAATCAGCAGTGTGCAAATATCATTATCATTCTGGTCTCTGGGGTTATCTGCAAAGTTTTGATATTTATGGCAAGTGTTTACTGATTACTCCACATTATTGCTGTCTTAAAGTGGAATCAGCCAAATTAGAACAAATGGCACTACCTGTAACATTTGTTATACTACTTCCAACAGAATTGGAATTTCAAATTCAGACCTGCCAAGGGCTTAAGACACTCATTGAAAGATGGCAATGTTTTTAAATATTAGCTTGAAGGAGGACTGGTCACCTGAGAGATGCAGGTAAAGCCAAGCAACACGGCGTCACCATGGCAGAATTGAGAGGCGAGGGCCCTCACCACAGCTAACTGTAAGGAAACAGCGTTCACTTTCTGCCTTTTGATCGATGAGCCGTATAAAAATATTTCGATCGATGAGCCATATAAAAATTCCACATTGATACTGTCAACTCATAACTGAATAACAAGGACAGGGTAAAATTCAGTCATTCAGTCTGAGGGCTGGGTGGAACTGCGTCATAATAAAATTACACAAACATATGGAAAATAAGGTATTAGGTTGTCAACCGCTGACATTTTATAGTTGGCATTAATGTACAGGGCTTGTTGATGTTGAAAGTGCCCTTGCACTGAACTAGATAAATATCCCTGTTTATGTAAAT
Source organism: Megalops cyprinoides (assembly GCF_013368585.1). Lineage (NCBI taxonomy): Eukaryota > Metazoa > Chordata > Actinopteri > Elopiformes > Megalopidae > Megalops > Megalops cyprinoides. The sequence goes on from NC_050596.1 coordinate 329,106, forward strand.
GAGTCAGAGTGATGCAGGGGGGATTGTGAGAGCGTGGTTCTATTCTGCAGGCTGTGGTGGTGATGTTTGGAGCAGGTGTTGCTTGAGCATATTTTCATGCAATATTATATCTGTGTTCTTGCTTTACTTCTCTACCTAAACAGTGCCATGCGGGATGTGTCTAAAATCAGCATTAAGGCAATAACATGAACTGAAGATTGCTGCAGCAGACACATGCACACCCTGCAAGCCCCATGCTGGCACAATGACTTCCTCAAGTGGTGTCTGAGGTGCACAAGTGCACAGCACACTTCCTTCCCCCCTGAGAGGCAGACCCACATGTCAAACCACACGAGCGCTATGATTTTTCACATGAAATGTAATATTGCATCAGAATTCCAGGACAGAAACCAGAGCCAGGTGATTGTGCAAATGCACTGTTTACATCTCTCCAGCTCCAAGGTTATGTACTAGCAGTGAGTCACAGGCAATATTACACCTGTAGGAGGAGAAGGAGGAGAGTCCAATAGTAAATTACATAGGGTGTTTCACATATAGTCCTTAAACGAACCAAACTCAGTCCTCGCAAAGTGGACCAAAAAGTGGAACAACAGAAAAGGGACTCTACACTACTAATGTGCTACTAATTTCTCACATCAATGTTACGAACATAACCTTGATGGCTACCTAGTTAGTTGTTGGCAGCTAACATTACCCACGCAAGCATAGCTGCTAATTTCTCACATCAATGTTACGTTTGACGTTCGTAACATTGATGTGAGAAATTAGTAGCTATGCTTGTTTGGGTAATGTTAGCTGACCAACAGCTAGCTAGCCAGTTACCGTAACCTTGGTAACAGTAGTTAATGTTAGCATGCTACTTTCTAACATTGCCATTGAATCACTGATCAATGTCACTTAACATTTGGCTTCACAAAAGGCTAACATTGTATAAAGTGTAGTGGGCAAGTTTGTTTTTTAAAGCACTGTTCTATATATGTTCTATAACATATACTATATGGACAAAAGTATTTGGCCACACCAGTTTTTCAGGGTTTGGGCTAGGCCCCTTATCTCCAGTGAAGGGCAATCTTAATGCTTCAGCATACCAAGACATTTTGGACAATGCTGTGCTTCCAACTTTGTGGCAACAGATTGGGGCAGGCCCTTTTCTATTCCAACATGTCTGTGCCCCAGTGCACAAAGCAAGGACTATTAAGACATGGTTTGATGAGTTCAGTGTGGAAGAACTTGACTGGCCCGCACAGAGCCCTGACCTCAACCCCATCGAGCACATTTGGGATGAACTGGAACGGAGATTGCGAGCCAGGCCTTCTCGTCCAACATCAGTGCCTGACCTCATAAATGCTCTACAGAATGAATGGGCACAAATTCCCACAGAAACACTCCAAAATCTTGTGGACAGCCTTCCAAGAAGAGTGGAAGCTGTCATAGCTGCAAAAGGGGAACCAACTCCATATTAAAGTATATGTATTTGAATACAATGTCATTACAATGTAATGGTCAGGCGTCCAAATACTTTTCTCCATATATATATATATATATATATATATAAATATATATACGTGGATGGATGTGTATTGAGGCAACACAGGATAAGTACCAGAGAATTAGACTGGAAACCTTTGTGGCACCAGCCTTACCTTACTCCTTACCACTACACCACATTGCCAGCATGAGCAGCTTTCTCTCAGCCTCTTTACACTCATGTACACAGGAACACATATCCTTAGAAAATATTCCCTCTAGAGCCATTCATTTACAGCCATGTCATCAAGGAAAAACAAAATTGCAAGTGACTCCAGTGTTTGCAGTGAGCACCTGATTGATGCCACATAAAAAGTGCTGTAGCCAGGTCGAAACCTTCACAATGACACCTCACACCTCGAAGATTCATTCAGTCCACCGTGCCAAAAGACCCAGGTTGCTGGCATGGGATGCTGAGCAGGCCCTTATTGGCTGAGTGTGGGTTAAGACTCTCATAAAGATCTTCTCATATGCAATGGCATAAAGGAAGAGGTGGTCCTAATGGTGATTGAACCACCAGCTTTGGGTGTGTAAACATGACTATAATAACGTCTGCCCTATGTAAAACATACTTGCAGACAACCTGTGTAAAAAAACCAGGTTGATATAATCACGGTCAGCTCATGCCAGCCTTAAAACAACACACAGCTATTAGGGGTATTCAAAAGAACAACAACAGAACAACATCTATGACATTTTGTTTGTTTTTAATATGTACTCAATGAGTTCCTTATTCCCTGAAATTAGACAGAATTAGACACAAGAAGAGAATCAAAAAAGGAATACTTACTTAAAGAAGCAAAGAGACAAAGCAGCTGGTAGTAGCAGTTCATAGTTAGACTAAATACCTTTGCTTCCTTTAAAAAATGATTTGTAGTTTACTCGAGTGATGCGAGGCCAAGGAGTCGCTCTATCTTTTGGGATGAGCAGAGGCACTAGTGAGTTGCATCCTGTAGACCACAGTCCAGGTAACTTCCCAAGGCAGATTTGGCTGTGTCTTACTGCCATTTAGACTTGGGATCCCGCAGATGTCCAAATCACAGAACAAGTTGACGCAAGATATTCTCTGAGCTCTCTGGTGAGAAGAGAGCTATTTGTAACTGTCACCTTGAGAGTGAGCTTTTACTCGCACCCTCAAACCAGGCCAAAGGGGATGTTTTCACACTTTTTCCTTTGCTATCTCACCAAACAGAAGCTGTCCTGGATCGACTGATGAGAAAATTCGAATTTAAAACCCAAAGCAGCTTGTATGTTTTTCTTCTGAAATCTACCACGCCTTGTAAAAACGCTGATTCTTCAGTGCAAAAGGCTTTCTCGCTTACCAGTCCATGATATCTCACACAAATAGGCTCTTAATGAAAAACTAGGTATAGAAACTAATGTAAATGTGAAAATACTGATTGTTCTAAATAAAATTATATCTCTAGAAATAATTCATCACAAAACCTCCAACTGACAGTTTTGGTAAAGGCATTATAAATGACTTGATATCAAATGTGTTCAAAATCCATGGGGCACTGTAACACTGTTTCTGTTCTGCAAATAAAATGCATGTGCAAATAAAACAATCAAAATGTATTTAGTTGAAAGGTGTTATTCCTCTTTTTGCATATAAAATGCAGACCGTTATTTAAATTTTGCAAATAGAATAGTAAAACTGATTTCATTTTTGTGGACATTCATTTAGAAATGTGTGCCCAAAACTGCAAACATCCAGCACAGTTCCGCTTTTCAGACAGTCCAACTTATCCAATGCATTGCATGATTTATTATTTGAGAGGATGTACTTGTCTAGGGCAACCTATTTTTTCTTACAATGTAACATCTTGTACTTTCTATAACCCTGTTACAATGAGGTAATCTTTTCCTTTTGTTCAGATCAATTCAGGCCATGTACTGTACTCAAGAATAAAACTGTGCAAACCCCAATATGAGAACCCACAATACTCTCATTGACACTCCAACATTTTACCACTCAAAAGCTCCAAAATAGGTGCCGCTCATTTTGAAGTGCACTGCAGTTGCCCCAATCTCACTCCCCATTGGTAAGTATTACACTGTGTACAGGATCTGAGAAATGATGATTATGCCAGCCATAGTAATGATCATGCCTTGCAGCTACAGTTTGTAGTCACAAAAAACATATGCATGATTTAATTAGTTAATGAAATATTGTTGCTCGCTGTTTCACCATTGCGGCAGAGTGTACCTCTGTAAATTGCACTGGAAAGGCAGCTAATCCCAAGCTGAAAGACAACGATTTCCTGGCAGTCATGCCCCTGCAGGTCTTTGTTGTGTTGCATGAATGAATTATGGCTCTCCCCCTGCTCAAAACCCTGACATCCCCAGCAACTCAGCACTCAAATATCTCTTCTCCTGGGAGAAAATAAGTGTTTATTTTGAAAGATGCAGAAATGCACCTTGTGCTGGAGTGAACATTTGTATACTCTGGGGGTCATGAGTATGTAATTTGTTGTCCTCATTTCCCTAATAGGTGGCATGACCTTTGACCTGTCTCCTCTGAGCAGAAGCTCTCTCAGTTCTCATGACACCCCATTTGCCAACAGTTTACTCCACAAAATAGCAGAGATCTCTTCCTGTACTGTTAAGTCCCCCCACATTTTCTGAAAGACTGAAAATGGAAAATTGTGAATACATAACTTACATACATACATATACTGTATATGGGTGTGATATGCAACAGTTTTTAATAGTAAGCACTGAAGTGAAATATCGTACCTGCAGCCCAATTAATCTGACCCTACACTGTGCTGTCCCTGTTAAAGAGTCGGTGTAACCTTGGCACTGTCTTCATCAGGGACAGCACCAACAAACACACTCTGTATCTGCCAACCCATCCAACCGACAACACAAAGGGTCCTGGAAAAACTTTTTTTCTTCTTTTTTCTGTTCTCCATCGACATCAAGGAGGTCTATTTTTATTGTGGAGCAGATTACTGGGTTATTTCCTCTGCCTTGTCAATATTCTGCCTTTCTTGAAAAAAAAAACAACACCCTCTGAGGCATGACAAGATATTTTACACAATGTAAATTGATATGGTGCATTCGGCTGGGGTTCAGTGCATGCCACGTGTTTGGAGCCATCAGTGATGGTGTAACGAGGCTTTATAACAAGTGCAAAGGCTGGGAACTGACTCAGTGGTATTCTTTGATGGTGGGGAATTACCTCATTTTTACAACAGCTTAACAGCCCACAAGAGCACGCTGAGAACCTTTTTAATTCCTTGAGTCAACATACATTGCACTGCCGCAATGCTGCTGAAGCGGATTGCTCACAGTGCTGCCTGTCAGGCAGGGGGGGCCCTAAGGGCCAGGGTTTAGTGAAGGAGAGAGAGGCAGAAGAAGGGGGGGGGGGGGGAGACAGAGAAAGAGAGTAGAGCGAGGAGAGCAGGCAGAAGGGATGACATAGAAGGAAAGAGTGAGAAACAGGAAGATTAAGAGAGAAAGAAACTGAGAGAGACAATAGTCCATATCATCATGCGATGGGTCACATTTACCACCCACACATCCTAATAAACAATACACCCACAAAAAAAGAAAAAGTATGCGTGTGTGGGAGTGAGGTCTGCAGTCACTGTTTAATATCCCTGTTAGTGAGTTATCAGTGGTGCTGGCACAGCTCCCAGCTTCACACTACACAGCACAGAGTTCAAAGTTATGCTCTATGTAGACAACCTGATCCTGCCTGTAGAACAAGGCCTACAACAGAAGACCCTGAATCTGTCACGACAGCACTGTCAGACATGAGCCCAGGCAGTCTACTTGAAAATGACTTCCAAAAATGGCCAGGAGTCTGGACAACAGATATCACTCCATTGGATTACTTCCAATTGCATTGTGTGGAAGTAAGATTTGGGATCAGAGCTGGCCCGTGGCATAGGCGGTATAGGTGAATGCTAGGGGCGCCGTCCATCCATAGGGGCACCCCAAATGAGGGAAGAAAAAAAAATTCAAAAATTTTTAACTTTTACTAACTGAAGAAAATGAAGAAGAGAAGAGGAGGAAAAACGGGAAGCAGACAGAGGTAATGTGAATGAATTGTCTATCCATTGCATAGTAGTTGTCGTTGGAGCAGAGTGTTAATAGCGTTCTTATAGTAACGTTCACTAATTTAATAAATAGCTAGAGCTAACATCATTTACTCCCACCTTAAATTCATTAGGGAAAGTTGGAAAGACTATTCAGGTGTTTGGGGAATAATCTACAACATAATTTTGAGAAATACACTTTTTCTTTTAAGTGTGCTGCATGAACCATCTACTGTCTGCCTCAAGAAACCAGGCATACATTTTTATTGACATCTTAGTCTAGTTGGCCAATGTTAGCCCTGCTTGTGACAGTCAATTAAAATGCTTTTCTTTTTCTCTCCTCTTTTATAATTAATAGCTGTAAGTAGGGCTGGGCGATAAAACAATAACCATAATTATTGTGATATAATTTTACTCGATAGAAATATAACAAATGTTCAATGTAATTAATTTCCATGCTTAGATAACATGAACAGAAATGAATCACAAACTGCCAATCATGTCGCAGGAATAGAGGTATGCATTGCACAAGCTAGGTTGCACAGTGAGAGGTATAAATTCAGGCCAGCATGTGGTATTGTTTACTGTTGGAATAAGTAAAATAAGCTAAATGAGCGACACCAAAGAAAAAGCAGTGCCCAGGACCAGCTCGAAGGACAAAGACATCGTCGACAAGAAAGGTCACTCAACTTCAGTAGTTTGGAGATATTTCGGCTATTTACAATCCGACAAAAACAGAGCAGCATGCACTGCAAACTGTGCGGAAGACATGTGCCATCAAAGACAGGCAACACCACAAACCTGTTTCATCATTTGAAACAATATCACCCATTAGAACATGCAGAAAGTAAGAAATTACAGTCCCCAACTGAATGTTGTTAGTGGACCCTCGACAAGCACCAGACCAGTACCCGGTGTGACTTACCCAGCAGCACACGATTGTATTAGCATTTTCCAGTATCGTGCCTTATGACAAAAAACCGAAAAGACACAAAGACATCAAAAATGCAATTGCATATTGCATTGCAAAAGACACGCTTCCCATTAGCACTGTCCAAAATGAGGGATTCAAGAAGCTTATCAGCTGTCACAGGGCAGCTTTAAAACCTGAGACTGTAGACAGACTTGTCTTTCTTGCCTGTAACTTGTAGGGAAATGGCTTTGCTTGTTTAAAACTTGTACAGAAGATACTGACCACAGTTGTGATTTTTCTTTTGTCTATTTATTTTGTTTACATTGCCAGCTAAAACACTTACAAAATGTTTCAACCCATCTGTACAAAAGGTTTGGCTTGCTGACCAGAATTTAGATTTCTATGTCTATTTATTGACATTATGAGCCATCTTACATGTGGGCTGTATCACACTGCAGCACTTAATTTCTCTAATAAGATATTTATTTTGTTGTGGAAAAAGGACTGAAAAAGGATTTTACTTAATTTTACTCATGCATATTTTGATGTTGAAAAAAGATTTTATCATTATAATTGTTTTGAATGTTCTACCTCAGATTTGTGAAATGTTCCGCTGTTTGGCAAATGTTTGTCATGTTCTGACCATAAAGAATGGTTTAAAACCACAATTTACCGTGGTGGTGGAATTGGCTGCGATACAAGGGGCACCAGCTAAAATCTTGCCTAGGGCACCAAATTGGTCAGGGCCGGCTCTGTTTGGGATCATCAAATGCACCTGTGGGACACACATGAACTACATAGAAAACTACATAGAAAATTTTAGAATTTTTTCAGAATTTTAAAAAGTAACCAAAAATAGTAGGGAAGAACTAGACAGGTTTCCATTGGTAAAGAATTTTCCAAAAGCAGTGTGAAAATTACAGATGTATAAAACACAACCACAGACGCACAACAGTTGAAGTCGCTTATAGCCTGAGAACTGGCTCGTACAGCAGCCCCCTCCAGCACCTGGTTGATGAAACTCAATGAAATAACCAAGATGAATGTGTCCCATGCTCAAAGCAGATCTGCTCAAAATGACAAATCCATGACAAATTATGCCAAAGAGTTGTTGGGACCATCATCACAAACTACAGATATGGACGGGGGACTCCCCACCTACATCACTGATGACGTAGCAGTGCCACCCCTCACTGTAAATTTTATCGACAGTCAACCAATACTATATGTGCCAGAAACACACATCCACAGAAAACCACATCTGACTGCTATAGAAAAACCACAAACAAACTGAACTTCGTTCTCTCTTGCCAACGGCACCACGCTGTTAGCAGTAAGGGGAGGCTGTAGCTACAGTAACAGTTTAGTTTAGAGCAATCCATTGTGTCGGAACCCCTGATCAAGGTTCCAATCATCGGAGTCTCAAGCTCTAAACCAAGACATAATATACTTGCACCCGATATTGCATCGGAGGCTGCACGCAAATCGCAGCTATTTTAAACTTCGGGGTGAGAACACGACCGGTTCTCTTCTGTACCCGTGTTAGTCGACGACACATCTTCTCCTAGCAAACCAGAGACACAATCCCAGGACAACGACAATACCTGGACGCATTAATCCATGGAGCTGAGTCCCATGTTCCCCCTGGTCAAGCCACAGATGCATTCCAGGACAATGAAGAAACCTGGACCATGCATTATTCCTTGGAGCTGAGTTGCTCCCACACCGGAGACTTGTCTCTTGAAAACGGTCGAACGACGCACCGTCACTGGTCACAAAACCACTGTTAATAAAACCAAGTAAGGTGGCACATCTGCACATTATTTTAAACTGAAATAGCCTGTGTAACCTATGACAAATCATTTCAGCTCTGTTACTTTGTGCAATCCTGTTAGCAACAGACATAGGGCATACAACAACAAGGGTTTTATACTCAGGATGAATAGTTTACAGAGCTCATGTAGATACACATGCCTTTGCCTTCTGCTCTGTGTGTTGAAATGGAAACTGCCATTACAGCAGGCACATAATGTACGTGCTTGCAACAATGTGTAGGGCATACTCCCACAATCTACCAATGGCAGCACACAAGCCATTAACTCTTTCCTGGCAGATGGTAAACTGCTCCAGCATTGGGGTGAGAGACCAACATAACACCAAGTGCTTTTCATATTAATGTTTCAACAATATGCATCTAATATAAACAAGTCAGTACAAAATATTAACCCAGAACAGTAGCATAGGCATAAGTGTGTTTAGAATAAACTCAACCAAAACCAGACTCAATTAAAAACTCACTTTGTAATGACCGGAAATAAAAACTTGTGATAACACGCCTTGTTCGGCTGGCTTGCACTGCTGGCAGAGGAAGAGAGCCACATGTGGCTGTGTGCTCCTGGCCCTGAGTGGCTGGCTAGGTGACAGCCTGTGCATTACCAGGTGATGGGCGAAATTGACAGACCAGCGACAAGCCTGTCAATAAACAGCAAGCCAGGAGCCGGGGGACAGAGGTGGGGTGGGTGCGAATGCGGCAGGGGATGGGGATGGGGGCCCCTCTATATTAAGGTTCATTTCCAATGGGCCCGAACCAGCAGGGGGTGCCTTGTACTGAAAAGGGGCTCCCCTCCAATCAGGCACCAGGGGAAGGTTTACATCAAGCCCACTGACAGCACAAAAAATTCTGTTGCACAGAAAATTGGGGGGGTAGGGGTAAGGAGGACCTCAGAAAGTTTTCAGTGTCTCATATACAGTAGGGCACACCTAAGTAAATAATTTAACTGAAAAAAATTGTGGATATCAGCATGTGCCTGCTCGGAACTGGGACTCGTTTCTGCTTTTGTCAAAATTTAAGACAATCTGAGGAAAGGACACTATAATAGTACTATTTCATCATTTATGACCTGTCTGGTTATTTTACTGATTATTACGCCCTAGTATTTGCTTTTTATTATAGTTTTACTTTTACTTGAAAGCCATGTGGGAAATTGTAAGTCACTGATTATTGGTAATCAGAGCAGTATAACAGTGTTGAAGTAATTACATTTAAGAAATGTGTGTAAGTACCACTAGTATTTTCAAAAATACTAGGCCAGTACAATGCTCTAAGTAAAAAAAAAAAATACTACCATTTCATTTTTAGACGTAATTACCTGAATTATTCATTGCATTTAGCTGTCATGTTTGAACTTTATGTTGAATAGAGCTTTATTCGAGTGACTGGTCACACCAAGTAGAAATTGATTTGCACTCCACTTAAAACGAGGACAAGAGATGCAGAGCAGGATGAAACACAGCGGAGGCCGGACACAGGGACACAACACCTGGAGAAAGCAAACAGAGTTCTATCATCACTAAACAGCAACTTCAGCTGTGCAGTGATCATGATTTTGGTGTAGTCCAGTGCCCTGTGTTTCTTATATAATGTTCTCTCCATTAGAGTGCCTATCTCTCATTGTGCTGAACTGGACTGACACATTTAAAAACACCTGCACACTATTCTCAGAATTCTCTGGACCATGGGATGTGAAGAACACAAGGCCATCATCATCATCGTCATTGCTGCCAGCATCCACCAGTAAAGATTACAGTCATTAACACCAGGTAATAGGTGGGTAAATTATTAAAGACATGGGAATACTTACTTCTCTCACCACTTGATGATATTTAACTATATTAAAATTTGCCACCCACTCCCCACGCAGTTCACACAGAGCATAGCAACCCAACACGGTAACCCCACAGTAGTGTACATTGCCTGGCACATGCAGGAATCTCTCTCGTCAAAAATGAACCTGCCACATCGAAAATGGCCAGATGTGACACCTCTCGCTGTGTCAACTTGGCAGGGCACCACAGAATACCAGCTCAGCTGAGCTCAGCTAGAAGTATTTAATATACATACAAGTAAGAAATAAATGAATGAAAAAAGAAATTATATATAGAGGCAGTCAAACATCCCTCATATACACCTTGCATATCGTATACACTTCCTGTAGTTCAATAATACTATTGCATTAATGCAGTAATGCAACAGAAAAAAGCGGTTACTTTACACAACACAAAGGTATATATACACACTATATGGACAAAAGTATTCGGATGCCTGACCATTACACCAACAGGGACTGTAATGACATTGTATTCAAATACATATACTTTAATAAGGAGTTGGTTCCCCTTTTTGCAGCTATAACAGCTTCCACTCTTCTTGGAAGGCTGTCCACAAGATTTTGGAGTGTTTCTGTGGGAATTTGTGCCCATTCATTCTGTAGAGCATTTATGAGGTCAGGCACTGATGTTGGACGAGAAGGCCTGGCTCGCAATCTCCGTTCCAGTTCATCCCAAAGGTGCTTGAAGGGGTTGAGGTCAGGGCTCTGTGCAGGCCAGTCCAGTTCTTCCACACAAACCCAAAAACCCTGAAACCCTGAAAAACAGCCCCATACCATTATCCTTCCTCCACCAAACTTCACAGTTGGCAGTCAGGCAGGTAATGTTCTCCCGGCATCCGCCAAACCCAGACTTGCCCATCTGACTACCAAACAGAGAAGCGTGATTCGTCACTCCACAGAACACGTTTCCACTGCTCCACAGTCCAGTGTCGGTGTGCTTTACACCACTCCATCCGACGCTTGGCATTGGACTTGGTGATGTGAGGCTTGCATACAGCTGCTCGGCTATGGAAACCCATTCCATGAAGCTCCCGCCGCACAGTTTTTGTGCTTACATTAATGCCAGTGGAAGTTCGGAACTCTTCAGCTATGGAATCAGCAAAGCATTGCCGACTTTTACGCACCATGCACCTTAGCAGTTGTTGACCCCGCTCTGTGATTGTACGTGGTCTTCCGCTTCGTGGCTGAGTTGCTGTTGTTCCTAAACGCTTCTACTTTCTAATAATATCACTTACAGTTGACCGTGGAATATCCAGCAGGGATGAAATTTCACGAACCATCTTATTGCAAAGGTGGCATCCTATCACAGTACCACGCTTGACTATCAGTGAGCTCTTCAGAACGACCCATTTTGTATCACAAATGTTTGCAAATGGAGACTGCACGGCTAGGTGCTTGATTTTATACACCTGTGGCAATGGGTCTGATTGAAACACCTGAATTCAATAATTAACAGGTGTGGCCTAATACTTTTGTCCATATAGTGTATATATATATATATCATCATTCCAAGAGTGGGCAAAACTACTATAGGCGGTAGAGCCTTTTCCTATCAAGCCCCTGCGGAACAGCTTTGCACACCTTTTTCACTGCCCCTCCTCTCCTGCCTCTCTGTTCTACATCCCTGCCATTCTTATCATCCACTAATCACCGTCTTCTGTTTGCTTCCTATCCCTGCTCCGGGCTCCTGTCCGGAGCTGTAGCCCAAACGTCTCATCCCGTTTTCCAGTCCTGCTACCTCGCTGCCCTAATAAATAAATTATTTCGAGCATGCTTTTATTGACCAAATTGCACATGAATACCCAACCAATTAAAGAGAACATTCAATTTCAATAAGACATTATAACTATAAAAAATGAAAATTTAATTTCCCCTGCTCCCTTAAAAATATTTTCTTCTAAACCAGAGGTGCCTAAAATCTTTCCTATGAAGGGCCAAAAATTAATCTGGATGGAGGGCTGTGGGCTAAAAATAAATGTTGATGTTATGTGAAATTACATTACATTAAAATGTATTATATTTTATAGAAAATTAACATTCTAAATCTAAAATAAAATTTCAAAATAATAAAAACACTACTCTTTAATCTGCTTAACTGCTTTTGAAAATTAAATTGAAAACAGCTGTATTGTCCACCTTTGTAATCGAGCGGAAATTTGACTTCATCTTGAAAAATCGACAAAAATATAAACATCATAGCGACGACACTGAATAACAAATCAATATTAGATATTACGTTTACACTGAGCAACGCATTAACGAAAATTAGCTTCTCATTCACAGGGTCACTCGGAACGATTTGGTAATTTCGTTTTATAGTAACGTTAGCTAACGAATAACACCAACAACAGATTATTCGCTAACCCGGGCTGCCGGGCTGCCAGGTTTGGCATAATTATTTTGCCTAATTCGTAGTGATTTCGCACTGATTTGTATGACTGAAATGGCAATAGTCTGGTTTCCTTACTGAGATCGCGTCAACTTAAATAACAAGATAAAACATGCATTTTAGCCATCAATTTCAACACCCGGTTCCTACGCAGAAATAGCCACGGTTTTTTTCCACGGTTAACAGTTTATTGTAAGTAAACACTTGGCAGAGTGGTTATGCTGCCCTCGTACTGTGTTGTGACTAGGCAGCACTAGACAGCTAGCTAACAATAACTCGAATCCCAATAAATCTAACAAGGCTTGACTTTTCTTGACGTTTATTGAGTATCCCAGTTGTAATATTGTAAAACTGCAACAAAATACACAAACAGAAATGTGTACGTGAATCATGCGTGAGGCATACATGATATATTTCACGCAACTAAAATACATCTAACACAGAATGATGAAAATGATAATCGCGATAGCTAGCATAACTAGCTAGTGTGTTCAAATAGACGTTACAAAAATATAGCGAATTTGCACAAAATACTGCAAACTAAGAAATACACAGTCCCATGACAGCATAACATTGAAGCACAAATCCGGTACTTACAGACAAATAATGTCCAAAGCTCAAACAGAAAGACAGCACTAAAGATTCCGATGGCACGTATTCAGCAACATGAACTGAGGTTGACTGAAGCAAAATCTAAACTTTCGACTTATATTACTGCGGGGTTACGAAACATCCACAAGGTGGCAGTACATACAGGTCCTTCTCAAAAAATTAGCATATAGTGATAAAGTTCACTATTTTCCATAATGTAATGATAAAAATTAAACTTTCATATATTTTAGATTCATTGCACACCAACTGAAATATTTCAGGTGTTTTATTGTTTTAATACTGATGATTTTGGCATACAGCTCATGAAAACCCAAAATTCCTATCTCAGAAAATTAGCATATCATGAAAAGGTACTCTAAACACGCTATTAACCTAATCATCTCAATCAACGAATTAACTCTAAACACCTGCAAAAGATTCCTGAGGCTTTTAAAGACTCCCAGCCTGATTCATTACTCAAAACCGCAATCATGGGTAAGACTGCCGACCTGACTGCTGTCCAGAAGGCCATCATTGACACCCTCAAGCAAGAGGGTAAGACACAGAAAGAAATCTCTGATCGAATTCCCCCCTGCATGACCTTTCCATCACCTTCGATGGCACCACAATACCATCCTCTCGGACAGCAAAGAGCTTGGGCATCACCCTCGACAGTAACCTGGACTTCAAGGAGTACATTGCTCGCACGTCACGGACCTGCCGATTCCTCCTCCACAACATCAGGAGGATTCGCCCGTTCCTAACCACATACGCGACGCAGCTCCTTATCCAGGCCACAGTTCTCCCTCGACTGGACTACTGCAACGCTCTCCTTGCAGGCCTCCCAGCATGCACCACCCACCCTCTCCAGCTCATCCAGAATGCAGCTGCCCGACTGATCTTCAACCTCCCCAAATTCTCCCATGTTACTCCCCTGCTGAAATCCCTCCACTGGCTTCCTGTCGCTGCCAGGATCAGATTCAAGACCCTGACCCTCGCCTTCTCTGCAGTCAACAGGACAGCCCCTGCCTACCTCCAAGAACTCATCCAGCCCTACACACCAGCCCGACCCCTACGCTCAGCAGCAACTGGACGCCTTGCTCCCTGCATGGTCAAGGCAGGAGGTGCTCGTTCTGCCAGACATCGGCGTTTCGCCTACATCGCTCCCCAGTGGTGGAACGAACTCCCGGTCTCGCTACGGACAGCTCCTTCACCCCAGTCCTTCAGACGGGGCCTGAAGACGCACCTCTTCAGACTCTACCTGGACTGACCCAGCACACAATTGCTGCCCCCCCCCCCCCCCCCCCCCCCCGCCCATCAGTGCTGTCGTAAATTGCTGTGCTTTTTAAATTGTGCTTTTAAATTTTGTCTCTTGTTGCCGCCTTAACCCTGACGCTCATTGTGCCGTTTGAAGTTGTTGAAGTTTGCCGTTCGAAAGTATATCGTACTAGTTGCCCTTTAGGCTGTAATTGTAAAAATCTGATAGTACTGCGTCCTCAAACAGACCTTGCTCTCAGCTGAGAACTGTCTCATTGTGGAACTGTACACATCCTGTCCCCGTACTGTCGCTGTACCTACTGTATGCACTTTTGTAAGTCGCTTTGGATAAAAGCGTCTGCTAAATAAATAAATGTAAATGTAAATGAATAGGCTGTTCCCAGAGTGCTGTATCAAGGCACCTCAGTGGGACGTCTGTGGGAAGGAAAAAGTGTGGCAGAAAACGCTGCACAACCAGAAGAGGTGACCGGACCCTGAGGAAGATTGTGGAGAAGGGCCGATTCCAGACCTTGGGGGAGCTGTGGAAGCAGTGGACTGAGTCTGGAGTAGAAACATCCAGAGCCACCGTGCACAGGCGTGTGCAGGAAATGGGCTACAGGTGCCGCATTCCCCAGGTCAAGCCACTTTTGAACCAGAAACAGCGGCAGAAGCGCCTGACCTGGGCTACAGAGAAGCAGCACTGGACTGTTGCTCAGTGGTCCAAAGTACTTTTTTCGGATGAAAGCAAATTTTGCATGTCATTCGGAAATCAAGGTGCCAGAGTCTGGAGGAAGACTGGTGAGAAGGAAATGCCAAAATGCCTGAAGTCCAGTGTCAAGTACCCACAGTCAGTGATGCTCTGGGGTGCCATGTCAGCTGCTGGTGTTGGTCCACTGTGTTTTATCAAGGGCAGGGTCAATGCAGCTAGTTATCAGGAGATTTTGGAGCACTTCATGCTTCCATCTGCTGAAAAGCTTTATGGAGATGAAGATTTCATTTTTCAGCACGACCTGGCACCTGCTCACAGTGCCAAAACCACTGGTAAATGGTTTACTGACCATGGTATTACTGTGCTCAACTGGCCTGCCAACTCTCCTGACCTGAACCCCATCGAGAATCTGTGGGATATTGTGAAGAGGAAGTTGAGAGACACCAGACCCAACACTGTGGATGAGCTTAAGGCCGCTATCGAAGCATCCTGGGCCTCCATAACACCTCAGCAGTGCCACCGGCTGATTGCCTCCATGCCACGCCGCATTGAAGCAGTCATTTCTGCAAAAGGATTCCCGACCAAGTATTGAGTGCATAACTGAACATAATTATTTGAAGGTTGACTTTTTTTGTATTAAAAACACTTTTTTTTTATTGGTCGGATGACATATGCTAATTTTTTGAGATAGGGATTTTTGGTTTTTCTTTACTTTTTTGCCAAAATCATCAATATTAAAACAATAAAAGGCTTGAACTACTTCAGTTGTGTGTAATGAATCTAAAATATATGAAAGTCTAATGTTTATCATTACATAACAGAAAATAGTGAACTTTATCACAATATGCTAATTTTTTGAGAAGGACCTGTACAAACTCAACTCAATTATCAGTGTAAATAACCCAAAATGAATGCATTTCTATGAAAGGCAGCACAGTGGTGTTTAAGCAAACCTTGTCGAAGTTGGTTTTGATAGCGTGTAACACGATTTCAGCTTTTTATGTGACATCACTTGAAATCAGAAAGGCAACCCTGTTGAAAAGGCTGACTGTAGTTTATCACAAAGACACGCTTTTTAGTGCATTTTATTTCCTATTCAACCAGCGCTCGCTACGCCCCTGCCCCCTTCCGCTCATTGGTGGAACATAGGTTTTAAGGGGCGCCTCATCTTACCCGGAAGAACGTAGCGGCGGGGTCAAATAGGTCAAATGTTCGCATGCTGAATGTGAATGCATGACGTGTGTAAATAAAATGATTTTTTTTATTCATCGCGTTTCAGGAAGTCTTTTGCGATATGTTTATCGGGCATGTTCATATCGCGATGACGATGAAAATACGATTTATCGGTCAGCACTAGTTTCCACTAGGATATTTTCTTGCCGGTCCAGTGTCCAGAAAGAATTTATTTTACCGGACAAATTTGAAACTTACTGGTCACGTTTCAACAGTGTCGGCTGGTGAGCTGGAAACAGGGGAGGCTGAAACATTACCTTTAAATCTATCATTACTTTCAACCTGTTCCCCTTTATCTTCCTTGTTTAATAAAACAAATAATTCACACAATAATTGACACCAATCTCGTAAATGGAGTAAATGAGTATGCTCGCCAAACAGCGCAGATTGTCTGTAGTTTGTGTGCTTGCGAAAGCTACAACGTGAGATTGTTTAATTAACAAGGATGGCATTTATCGATTTAAATTACGTTAAATGCTCATGACACATCAGAGCTTTTGTGAGGTCTGTGTTCTAAACGTTATTGTTCATTGCACTCAACCTAACCTAAAAGTTTATTATCAGTAATTTAAATCGATCTAACTAAATTTAGCTCCGTTTTGTAATTTGAATTTTGTAACACAAGAAAGGTATAATGTGAAACATTTACGAGAAAGCTTTGAGATTACTTGTCACTTAATTGTTCAAACTGCCATCCTAGTTAATTAAACAACATCATGCTGTAGCTTTCGCAGTAGTGCACAAACTACAGAGTTTCAGCTTCAGCTGTTTGCAGCTCACCAGTCGCCACTGTGTTTCAATAACAGTCTATGTTACAAACGCAAATGTAATGTACACCTAGGCTGACGAAAGAATGACAATGACCTCAAATCAGTTTGACCATTTAATGAACAGTAACGATTAAGCAAAACCTCAACATTAGCCGCCAAAATGTAGGCTATTACGATACATCAGTAATCTGTAAAATCTGTAGCCTGTTTAAAAAAGGCTAGGTCTACATGGCATCAAATGTAGCCTATAGGCTACCAGGTAACACTTTATTTTCTCCTTTTTTCATTGCAGCAAAGTCCTCTGCTACTGACTTGAAATCAAACGTGTCAATCAATGTGTCACAGGACATTTTAGCCAGTGTAGCCCAGTCTGGGTACACCTCACCAAAGTCATAAATAAGCACTTTGCAAGCTGTTGCAAAAGTTAAACCCCCGTAACTGATGACGGCATCACTGCCACTACATCTCATTATTACCGGACATTTTGACCAGCAAGTTTTTAATTTATCGGTTTTTTATAAATTTTACCAGGCAAAACCGGTAATTACCGGCTAACAGAAACCCTGATATATATGTTTTTCTAATATATAATATATATTACATAATATGTAAATTGAGAATAGCATAAACCTGGAAAGAGGAATTGACTTTCAGAGACACTGAGGCATAGAGTATCTTTATGTTTACAGCAGCAATGAGCCAACACAAGCTTCTCTCAGGGAGACTGAGAGTGATCGCTGTGTCTCTCTCAGGCTGTTTATGAGACATCTGGCAGTCCTGTGGGAGATGTTCTCCTTGATTGGACCCTTGTCAGATTTTGCCTCTTGAGGACTTAATAATGAACAAATTAAAATATTATCGGAGCTGCAGGAACCTAATGTGCTCTGGCTGCTGTTGCTGAAACTTCTGGTCAAACTGGCCTGAAAGTACAGATTGAAAATGGTATATTACATACCACATCATGGTCACACAATTCTTTACTTTTTAAATCAAGAAGGTAGTGAATAGGTGATTCTACACTTCAAACAGCTCTGTTTTTCCAGGGAGGTAAAGAATGATTCTGTCAAATGTGCAGTCAAACCAAAAACAAAGGAAATTTTGGTGGTTGCTACTGGGACATGGAAAGCATTTGACCCACTTATTCTCATCCAGTCAACCACAGATTCATGTCTAGACACAAAATCATGATTAGGATGGTTCCGCTGCTATAGCCACAGGTTTTCATCCAACTGAATTCATCATACATTACTATAAACACACAGACACACACAAATAAATAAACAAGTACACACACAAGTAAATAACCTTTGACTTGAAGAAAGAAGTATATTATTATGTCAGAACCTAAGAGTAAATGAAATTAGAAGCAGATTAATTTTTGATTTTTTGATTTATCCTGAGGACTGATCAAGCAAAAACAAGATCGTTTCGGGTTGGAAACCACTGCGCTACCCCTCCCCACTTTAGGCAACAGTCAGGGGAGGAAGGAATATCAGAGTCTTGATTGTCCCCTCCCCACTCTGCTAGGGGCTGCTCCTTGCCCTGCCACCTGCCTGCCTCTGCAATGTCCCACCCATATGGGAACCACAGCCATCATAAAGCCTTTCACTAGCTGGCCAACAGCTTCTGCATGAATGTTGTCCCATCAACAGCACCTGCCTCTGAGCAAGCCCCGCATTGCAGCTCTCCATTCAAATGAAACTGGATATAAACACATGCACGCAATGAGCACATCTTGCTCTGAACTGCTACCACAACACAAATATCATTCCTAAATCTAAGTGCTCCATTTCTATGTCTAAATTTCCAATTGCCATGGAGTGCCTGTGGGCGATATGCAGCCAGTCTTCACATGCAGGGGCTCTCTATAACCTTGTGACTGAGTGCTGATTATGGATGGGGATTCACATGGCGAATGCATGAGGGAGCTAGATTTGTGTGAAGTTTAGAGGTTTGAATCCAGGGTGGAGCATCGCTGTTGTACACTTGATCAACGTGCTAAATTCACTGTCCAGTGTGGTGAAAGCCTTAGTATCCATTTTCCTAAATTTGTTGAATCCAAAGTGCACAGGCTGCTTCAGATGAGGCCGTGTGCTGAGCCAGTGAATCACGGCTGAGTCATACGCATACAAAACCCAATGCCTCTTTGTGAAAAAAGCATACATTTCTGCCAGGTTCTTTCCCACGGTTGAGTAGGTTTTATTGTGAGGCACTGGGGTGGGCCGGATGGGGCTGGCTTTCTGCTCCCACTATTGGCTATCACTACTGCTATCACTGGGACACAGGGGCAAAGTCACGCAAAAGAACATGTCAGGTTGACTCTCCTTACAGGAGCTGTGAGCATGAACATGACTTTTGAATGAGGCTCACAACCAGAGTGCTGTACTTCATTACTCCCAGTTCCTTCTGCCGCAGACAGCAAAACAGCCATACAATTATTCCATGTCATTAGGCACACCCTCACGCCTGTACATTCCCATACGCTAGCTACTGCTCGTGAGAAATAATAGATGCCCCACCATAAGTCATTCGAGCATAAAATTAGAACATAAAATGCAACAACATTACAGGCCTGTTTATCTGTTTGTTTGTGTGCTCAGTTGCTTGCTCATTTGTGGTCCATGATCATTAGGCTGTCTGATCAAGCAACCTTACCTTGCTGGTTACTTGCTCCTTAGTGCACTCTTAGAGCTGTATACAGTGTGTTTGTGTCATATGGGAAATCAAGTCAGCCAGCTTCAATTTACAAACTCTTACTTTGTCCTAATGCAATGACAAATTCTTCCTGCTCAAGGTTAGTTATGTCGCAGCGGTTATAATTGTTTATTTTGTGTTGTCTCTCTCACGGCACTGTCAACAGCTCCTTAAAGGTGCCCTGTAAACTGTGTTTTTTGTTTCTATTTTCTTTTTATTTAGTGCTTGGTAAGTAAAGTGCATAAAATGGTAATTCCCTTTTATGATGAAAGAAATACTGAAACGCTCTCAACTGATTCATTCTTGCTTTGGTTGTTAGGGGGAGGAGGATAAACAGCCCACCGAACACACAGGAAATATTATAATTTTGTCTTGTGTCTCCAGGTTTGGAGTGTCGCAAGAAACCAGTCAGCACAGTGCTTTCTAAATATTGACACCTGGCAGAGCTCAGAGAATCTCTGCAAGCACCCAGCATATGCCTGGAACCAGAGCCGGCCCTGACCAATTTGGTGCCCTAGGAAAGATTTTAGCTAGTGCCCCTTCACAGCCAATTACACCACCACGGTTAATTGTGATTTTAAACTATTCTTTATGGTCAGAACATGACAAACACTTTCCAAACAGCGGAACATTTCAGAAATTTGAGGTAGAACATTCAAAACAATTATAATGATAAAATCTTTTTTTTTCAATATCAAAATATGCATGAATAAAATTAAGTAAAATCCTTTTTCCTCAACAAAATTAATATCTTAAAAGAAAAATTAAGTGCTGCAGTGTGATACAGCACACATGTACGATGACTCAGACTGCAAAGTTTAAAAGTGTTTTAAAGGATAATGTCAATAAATAAAACAATAAATAGACAAAGAAATCTTAATTCTGGTCAGCATGCCAAACCCTTTGTACAGACGGTTTGACACATTTTGTAAGTGTTTTAGCTGACAATGTAAACAAAATAAATAGACAAAAGAAAAATCTCAACTGTGGTCAGTATCTTCTGTACAAATTTTTAAAAAGTAAAGCCATTACTCTACAAGTTACGGGCAAGAAAGACAAGTCTTTCTACAGTCTCAGGTTTTAAAGCTGCCCTGTGACAGCTGATAAGCTTCTTGTATCCCTCATTTTCAACAGTGCTAATGGGTAGCATGTCTTTTGCAATGCAATATGCAATTGCATTTCTGATGTCTTTGTGTCTTTTTGTTTTCTTTTGTTGTAAGGCACGGTGCTGGAAAATGCTGATACAATCGTGTGCTGCTGGGTAAGTCACACTGGGTACTGGCGTGGTGCTTGTCAAGGGTCCACTAACAACACTCGTTTGGGACTGAAATTTCTTACTTTCTGCATGCTCTAACACGTGATATTGTTTCAAATGATGAAATAGGTTTGTGGTGTTGCCTGTCTTTGATGGCACGTGTCTTTGGCACAACTACTGAGGTTGAGACACCTTTCTTGTCGACGATGTCTTCGTCCTTCAAGCTGGTCATGGGCACTGCTTTTTCTTCGGGGTCGCTCATTTCGCTTATTTTGCTTATTCACTCCAACTACAAGCCTGTCAGCCACTGTGTCTGTAAACAATACCACATGCTGGCCTGAATTTATACCTCTCACCCTGCAACCTAATTTGCACAATTCATACCTCTATTCCTGCAACATGATTGGCAGTTTGTTATTCATTTCTGTGCATGCTATCTAATCATGGAAATTAATTATATCAAATATTTGTTATATGTCTATCAAGGAAAATTATATCGCGATAATTATTGTTATCGTTTTATCACCCAGCCCTACAGTTGCAACTATTAACTACAAAAGGGGATGGAAAAGGAAAAGCATTTTAGTTGACTATTACAAGCAGGGCTAACATTGGCTAACTAGACTAAGAAGTCAATAAAAATATATGCCTGGTTTCTTGAGGCAGACAGTAGATGGTTCATGCAGCACACCTAAAAGAAAAAGTGTATTTCTCAAAATTATGTTGTAGGTTATTCCCCAAACACCTGAATAGTCTTTCCAACTTTCCCTAATGAATTTTAGGTGGGAGTAACTGACGTTAACACTATTTATTGAATCAGCGAACGTTACTATCGTCCAAAGTAAGCTAGTAACACTCTGCTCCAACAATAACTACTATGCAATAGATAAACTATTAATTCATAACATTACCTCTGCCTGCTTCCCATCTTTCCTCTTCTTCTCTTTTTCTTTTTCCTCCTTGGGCCCCAGAGGGCTTTGGTCTTTTTGACATGATATATATATTTGAATTAGGCTACTGATGTTAATCGTATCACGTTTCACGGTCAGTGTCACTCACTTGTTCAGATAACTCGCCCATCCTCCACAATCAGGTAAGTCTAACTAAGAGCGGGGATGATGCGCTGCGGGCAAAATAGGCTATGTAATTATGTTGTCGTGGGCTTTATTTTTGTAATATTTTGAAATAATAGTATTAAAACAGTATAATAGGAAAGTAAAAAAATTGGAATTTTTTTTTCTTCCCTCATTTGGGGCGCCCTTATGGATGTACGGTGTACGGTGAGAGCCGAACCCACACACCCCATGCCTGTAGAGGCAATGGGACAATCACGTACTTGAAATACACGTACAATACACGTTACTCAGCAAGCATGGTCATCCCAACATGGTAGCATTAGCCCAGAGCCAGTCAAACATCCCTCATATACACCTTGTATATCGTATACACTTCCTGTAGTTCAATAATACTATTGCATTAATGCAGTAATGCAACAGAAAAAAGCGGTTACCTTACACAACACAAAGGTATATATACACTATATGGACAAAAGTATTTGGACGCCTGACCATTACACCAACAGGGACTGTAATGACATTGTATTCAAATACATATACTTTAATATGGAGTTGGTCCCCCTTTTGCAGCTATGACAGCTTCCACTCTTCTTGGAAGGCTTTCCACAAGATTCTGGAGTGTTTCTGTGGGAATTTGTGCCCATTCATTCTGAGGTCAGGCACTGATGTTGGACGAGAAGGCCTGGCTCGCAATCTCCGTTCCAGTTCATCCCAAAGGTGCTCAATGGGGTTGAGGTCAGAGCTCTGTGCGGGCCAGTCAAGTTCTTCCACACCGAACTCATCAAACCATGTCTTTATAGTCCTTGCTTTGTGCACTGGGGCACAGTCATGTTGGAATAGAAAAGGGCCTTCCCCAAACTGTTGCACCAAAGTTGGAAGCATAGCATTGTCCAAAATGTCTTGGTATGCTGAAGCATTAAGATTGCCCTTCACTGGAGATAAGGGGCCTAGCCCAAACCCTGAAAAACGGTGTGGCCAAACACTTTTGTCCATATAGTGTATTATTTAATATACATCTTATGGATCATGTAAAAATTATAAAATGTAAGATTACATGATGAGTACAATCAGGAGCACCCATGATCTATCTTGACAAATCAAGGACATTCAGCTACTGCTGCAGTGACTGCAGACTAGAGACTGCAGAGATGACCCATGGTATGACATGATCCTAGCGTAGTAGACAACTTCAAACAATAGCTGAGTGAAGTCATTTAGTGTTGTAGTGCTACCTATAAGTTTTAAGCTAATATCTAATTAATTTTGTTTCGATTTATAGATCCTAAGGATTTTCTATGGATTTTATGGATGTTTCCAGACAGCCATCCGAAGCGGTTGACATGTATGAGATTAAATCATCTCATAAACCCACAGGGCAAAGAAGCCCTGCCTCTGACAACTGCATAGTTGCAACTTCCAATGATGTCAGTGCTTCTCTTTTACCCTGAGCAGATCCCAGAGCTGTTTCCATGCAGGGTGATCTTAAAGGGTGACTGCCAGGACCCAACCAACTCAACCCCCGCCTCCTGCGCTGTATTTAATAGGAGCCTGAGGAGCTGAACTCCAGTGAGCCGATTTGCAGCAAAACAATTTGCATTGTGGATTGGTGTGACCCAGAGCTGTGCTTTTGCGATGACTGACTGAAATAATGGATATGATATTTTGATTTAATGGACAGGTGGATGATATTTACCATATTAAAATCATTTTTCAAAATGAAAAGTCTCTGACAGCTACATTTTGGTTAATTTGGAGAGAGGGCTGTAATTTTCCCTGATTGTCTGCCCATGTGGAAAATAGGATTGTATGACCAGTATTTAAAAGGAATTGAACGAGCAAACAAATATTCACTGAGAATATCATCTACATATTGCTACCATTTCACAATTAACCTTATATCGATCTTAGCAATGAACAAAAAACTATGTTTTAAAGATTTATACTAGAAACATGAATCATTATGAAAATCATGTAGTGTAGTTAACCCAGTGTTGTAAATATTTAATGGAGGCAGGATTAAATCTGTGGCATGAGGCATGGAAGCACCTGATGATTATGCATGTGCATGTCTGTATGTGTGCATGGGGTGTGTGTGTGTGCATTCCTTTCATGTTACACAGTGGGTGGGGCGTGTAGATTGTCAGGATTTTGGAGTCAGTTGGTATGAGTGATTAATTTCCAGGGCCGGGGCATCTGGGTTTGGAGGGCAACAGTAGGCAGGAGCGAAGCCTGCACTAGCAGCTGCTCTCGCTCAGAGTTATGATCTTAATCACTCACTTGGAGTCCAGCCTCAAGCACACACCAAACAGACACCTCAACTCACAGCCTCATAATCTCACACTGTAGAAAACCACATACGAACACCCCTCATGTGCAAAAAAACACAGACAGCCTACACACACCAAACACATAGCTCAAGAACTCACAATTGCGAGGCTTTTACATATACAGAGTAGCTACATTAAAGCATAACTTAAACTTGAAGAGCATCACAAAAAATGCAGATACCTGTGGCATTGTAACATTATTATAAATTGGCGTTGGTGAGTTTGTGATTCTTCTGCCTGTAGGAGGGTGTCTTGCTGACAGCAGCTAGCGAGCAGACCCACAGGGATTTAGGCAGAGATGCTGCTGCTTTGCCAATCAAATCCATTCAAACAGGTATCAAAATTACAGAGAATTTCCCACAGGCACTGGCTGAATGCCAGTAGCTATGTCTTTGTTAAAACTATGATTGTGAAGTATAACTGCAGAATTAAAACAATAATATTAATAATAATAATAATAATTATTATTATTGTTATTATTATTACCAGGGAAACATGGTTTTAAATAACCTCCTTGCTCTGGAACATTGAAATTTCCTTCACATTTTTGGTACTGCTCGTTTTGGTACTTTGCTAGTTTTGTTTTGTTTTTTTTTTTGTTTGTTTTTGGTCTGTTCCCTGAACCGGAACCATTCCCTGCTTATGACAGGAGTTACTATCATTGGACTGTACCCTTGAATGAAGCATATAATCTGTGTGCTTCAATAGATAATCTATCTGGGAAACTGGTAAAATGATGACGGCGCACCACGTTCGCCCTGAATAAAGACGTCTGAGCAAATAAATAACAATGAAGCTTTCTGTTCTCTAATTAAACAGTGTCACAGATTATGCTAATGATCACAGAACATAAATCATTGTGACACTGAAGTTTACTCAAAGGGATTTACGCTGCAGCCAAAATCCAGATAGAACCCTGTGACAGCCAAGTACCTCCAAGCAGCAAAGAGAGCGCCATTGACCTTGGCCCAACACCAAGCTCACTTAGAAGAGCTGATCCAGCCGATAACAGGGCATTATATGAACGAGTTAGGGTTCGGGTTAGGGTCTCAGTGGACATGCCCCCCAACCCCCGGCAGAGCACGGTGTGGGTAATGAGTTTTGACGAAGAAATCACCTTCAGGCCTCTCCTTTCCAGGCCAAAATATTATAGGTGCAAGGTCCTCCGTCATGATGCTACTGCATGACATCTGAGCTCTTTCCGCTAATTGATCTCTTCCTCTCAGTGTTGCCGTTCCATGTCCTTCCCGTTCCCTTTCCAGTCCTTGTCTAAAACTTAGATTCTGTGCTTTGCAGAAATCTCCCCCACCCCTCCTGCTCTGAACATAGTGCTCATTCACTGCTATTTTCGTATTTTCGTCTGCAGCTTATTTTGATTTACTCTTCTGGGTGTGCTCTAATTCAGAGCTCTGGACAAAGAGGAAATAACAAGGTAAGAAGGCAGTAACATTAGGCTGATATTAGGTGCTGCCATTAGTGAAGAATGAGTGTTAAGCCAGTGTGTTATTGTAAGCATAAGCTGAGCACAAGGTTTTGTGCTGCTGTATGTTCAAGTAGGGGTGTAAGAAAATATTGATACACTTGAGTATCGCAATATTATATTTTGTGATACTGAATCAATTCTCAAAAACACTATTGACTTTTAATTAATAGTTTACATGCAAAGATTCATGGCAGACAGTGGTTCATTCTGTGTTGTGTTTAAACCTCCAACCGCTAGATAGCAGTGTTGTAATATATCTTCAGCCATTTGACTCTTCCACTCCAACGTAAAACGTAAAATGAGACAGGAAGTAGTGTAAGGAGCTGTAAAATAAAAAGTCAGACTGAGGGCGTAATGGTTTCGACCGAACCCTAGCTAAGTTTCTTGCCGCAATATTTATTTGAATGTGCAGAGGCACAATAGTTACAGAAAACATTATTCGCTGTCCAGTGTCCTTGTGTAAGTGTACAAACAGAAAAATTATGCCCTCTGTTCGAGTCCCAAAGTATGAACTACGCGATCGCCAGCTGTCTTGTTTTATTTCCCATCGCCATCATTGCTGATGGAGCCGCAATAGCACCCCTCATTGTAATCCGCATTCTCTCCATTCTGCCCTTCTGTCTACGTAAGTTTCCCCAGGGATCTGTCTTGCATCTTCATACAGCCTATAATAACCTGTATAAGGGCCCACTACAGGTCCTCACCCCCTCTGGAATGAGCCATTGGGTCCGCCCCTGGCCACAACACTAATGTTAGCATAAACAAACTTAGCTGACTAGTAACGTTACCACTGATGGCTGAATCCGAAAGAGTTAGACTGGCTCCTGCAGTGTACAGAGCTGAAGTGTGGGCTCATTTTGGCTTCCACAATAAAGAGGGCACTGAGGAGATCGACAAGAGCCATGCTGTTTGCAAATGTGTCATGCCAAAATCAAATACTCGGGGAACACAACAAATCTGAGAGCACACTTAGCAAGACACCATTTGATGTTACAGGGACTATGCATTTTCTTTTATTAACTACTTGAGAAATGAGAAACTGGCATACTGTGAACCTTTAAAGCAGGATCTAAAAACATATAGTCTGTGTGTATATATATGTGTGTGTGTGTGTGTGTGTGTGTGTGTGTGTGTGTAACATGGTCTGTTTGCATTTTTTTATTTACGTAATTAGTTTACCCATTTTTTTTTAACTGATATAGCTAAATGTTAATTCCTTTTCTCAGATTGCACAAAAAGTAGTGCTATGATGTTGGATGTTACAGGGACTGTGATTAATGCAAATGCAGATCCCACTGTTCTGATTGCATTCAAAAAGTAAACTTTTTTTACTCAGATTTTATGCATATGTTGGTGTGTTCTTTATACTATGACAGTTTTCTTAAAGTTAGATTTAAAAAATCACAATATATTGCAATATATTGCAGTATCGCAATATATTGAATCGTAACCCCTGTATCATGATACGTATCATATCGCCAGATTCTTGCAAATACACAGCCCTAATGTTCAGGCGATAGTTACATTAGATATGTAATTTCACAACCATCAAATGCACTTTATCTATGACCAGGCACCAGGAGAAGACAGAAAGGCCTGTCCACATGACCAGAGTGGCCTATAACATACAGACTGGTGAGGCTCTGTTGTGACATCCTGGCTCTGGCCTGGAAGCCTAGAGTCAGGTCCTTTGCTGGCAGGTAGATGGCATGGCGGAGAGTTCTGCATCTTCCTAAGCACCTGCCCTGTCCTCCACATGCCAGCCCACCCCGACAGGCCCGCTCGCCCATCCATCACCCTTACTCCTCCAACCCCGGCACCTCTTCCAGCATCTGTGTGTTTATTCCATGCGCTTACCCTCATCAATCACAG
This sequence comes from Megalops cyprinoides, assembly GCF_013368585.1. Taxonomy (NCBI): domain Eukaryota; kingdom Metazoa; phylum Chordata; class Actinopteri; order Elopiformes; family Megalopidae; genus Megalops; species Megalops cyprinoides. Next base: position 356,919 of record NC_050596.1, read on the forward strand.
AGCACAATCACATCCCCATCACTGTGAGAGAGGACACCAAGGATCCCAAAGTGCCACTATACCCACCCTCCTCCCCTCAGGTCATCCTCTTCCCTTCCTCCTTCACCTACTCTGCCCTGATGCAGTATGATGACCTGCTGCCGGCTGCCTGATGCAGTATGATGCCAGGGATTATTTTGTGGGAACAGGCAGAGAGAGCGCTTTCAAGGTTACCTTGCAGCAAGCGCTGCTCTAATCCACAAAGCTTTCTCCCTCTGACCCAAGAAAATTGATGTATGTCAGATCTGCTCTGCCGACCACCAGAACACAGCACGGCCAGGCTAACTCGGTAGGTCTTACTCATCTGTATGTGTTAGGGGAAAATAGAATTATTCAAGAGGCGTTACGCAGTGTCAACACAACAACACAGAGGAAGATTGTTAAATAATGCAGAACTGTGTAGCAGCTTCATAAGGAAGCACAGACTGTCTGTGCTTCCGTCCGGCTGCAGCTAGCAGCCTTCACTGAAACAAGCCTACATGTGGCAGTCAATCGATTCAGTAGCAGCCTGACCCCCACCACGCTGCATCGATGGCACTTCCTGCCAACCAGATAATTCAATTTCACGGGGAGCGGCAAAGTGAAAGCAACACATACATGCACTCACACAGTGCCTGTGTGCGCCTTCCCCTCTCCATCACTCTCCCCAGTGTCTCTCTGCTCGCTCTCTCCCCTCTCTCCTTCTCAGTCAAGGATTCAAGGATTTAAATTTTATTGGCATGACAGACTGCCGCAGTGTGGGTTGTTACTGTATGTAAAAACAGTATTTTCTCTTATATTGTCTTTGTTTTTTGTTTTGTTTATTTATTTGTTTATTTTTGAGAGGGGTAAGACATGCACAGACTTATTTCTGTGAACAGAATGAAATCTGTCTGGGAAGGGGCTGGTGTTGGTGGGGGGTGAACAATTAAGTTGCACCTAAAATTCAACACCCCCATTGCCCCAACACCCCCACACACTCACACCTCTCTTTCACTCTCTGTCTCCTTCACCTTCTCGCTGTGTCTCTCTCACACATGGACGGTGATGCATGCTGCTGAAGAGGGGTCTATCATGATTAGTGCCTCTGACAGGAGGGCACCATGTCCTCACCCAGCTCTACAGCTGGGCAGGTAATGCTGCTACTCCATCAGGTCACATCCAGCAAGTCACATATGAGGCACTTTTATAAGAAACACAGGAAGTGCTATGAGCCATCAGTATGAACCACTTCCACTACGTGTCACTGCTACTTAATGTGTTGTATATAAGTCAATATACATGTGCTTGTGTATGAACATGTCTAAGTGTCTGTACATGTGTGCAAATGCACATACGTGTGTGCCTGTGTGTGTGCCTGTGTACATACACACAAACACTGCTCATGACCTCTCTTCACAGTAAAATGCTCATGTTGAAAATTGCTTTATAATCGGAGAATGAAGTGTTTGTACCAATGCCAATTAACAGTGTTATGCATGCCTCACCCTGTAGCTAGACTGCAACGTAAATACTGCAGTGGCTCCGATGAGCAGAGTCACTCACTAAAACAGGCACAGAGACCTGCTTGCATGTTCATTACATACCTGCTTCCTGCCTTGGCTGCTATTAGTGCTGCTTTGACACCATTTGAACATGATCTACACTAGACAATTCAAACAGTGACTCTAAATCTGAAGCCAAAGGAGCTTTCAGCCTGTGCAGAGCACCACTAACAGACTGCTTAAGAGATTATGACTGAGTGCCAGCGCCCCCCCCCCCCCCCCCCCCACACTGCATGAGACCGAAGCTGCTGCTAAATTCCCTCTGTGACAGAATTAAGAGATGTTGAGACAAAGTTAGTAGAAAGAGTGATGAGTGGATAACTGACAGCGACCCCACCTCTACCAAAAATCTGAAAAAAAAACTGAAAAACTCTCTCAGATAATCGCCTGGGCAAAGGGCCAGACTCAAAACACAGCTCAACCAAAGGCTGTCAATCATACCGAGGGTGTTTGTGTGGGTGGAACAATCAAACTGTATTTGGAAATTCGTCAAACATGCTATAGAGCAGAGCTTCCATTATTTCACTTCTGCATGCTCTCAACACACACACACATACATGCAAACATACACAACACTCATACACACAAACACTGCAGAATGAAATGCACCTACAATCGTATACGGACACAAAAATACAGAAATAAATGTGGAAATGTAGAAATACAGAAATAAATAAATGAATGAATGTAGAAATACAGAAATAAATACATAAATGTAGAAATGCATAAATGTACAAATTAATAAATAAATGTAGAAACGCATAAATAAATAAATGTAAAAATACAGAAATAGCCTTTTTCATTACCAAAATGTATTTATTTAGTTATGTATATATGTATGTATGCATGCTTATGTCATTTTTTGTCCTCCATAGCCTCCAGGCCTGAAGAAGATAAAAGGTCTAAGAGAGAAACAGACTTACCTCTTTGCACATACAGCACCCTGATAATGCGAAAAATGTAACTTTGAAGACCATGACAGAGACCGAGAGAGATATTTTAAAAAATACTTAACCAGGGAATCTGTAGTAGATTGTTCAAGACAATGAGAAAAGCTACAAAAACTGGCAGTCGGTTGCTCACACTTTCAAAAGTGAGAAGTACGCCATTATTCTCAAATTAATATTTATAATAATATTTATCTATTTATTTCATTTATCCAACTGCTAATTCAGTAGATATGAACTTTGATATAATTATAAGTAAAAGGGTTGCTATTGATGGGGCAATAGGGGTACAGGTCTTTGGCCTGGCCTTTGGGTGTTTTTACACTTGGTCCCTTTCAGCCCTCAAAACAAACTCAGAGCGATTAGTCAGCATTTTTTGCTCATATGTGAACACTCCTAACGAACTCAGACCCTTCTGAAATGAACCGAACCATGTAACGTAACACGCATGCTACATAGCATAAAGTTGCATACTAAAGGGTTAAATATAATCCAACTGAAAAACAAATTAAAAAATAAAAATAAAAGAGATTAATAGGGATTAATTAGAACACTAGATTGGAGAAATTCTAGCTAATTTTATCTTTGAGGAAACAGCGATTTAACTCTAAAAATATAGCAAATGCTAACTGAAATCTATAAGAAACTTAATAATGCAAATGAAAACATAATGAACCATATAAGGTAACACGCGCGCTACATACCATAACAAATACTGTAAGTTACATGCAAAAGGGTTAAAACAAAATTTGCTGTTCAGCACATCTGCGTTTTTTAAAAATTACTTTTTATTTTTAAATTTTACTTTTTAAATTATTATTTATTTGTTAATATTTATTATTTATTTTATTTATTTATCTCTTTTCAGTCATTGTATGTTTACCAGAGCTCTCATTGCACGCCAGATGCCCACCTGTAGCAGTCACATGACTGCTGTTGGCCCAGGCCTGGGAGATCCAACCTCCAAAGCAACACCGGCACAGATCTCATGAAGTGACACCAGCGAGTTGAAGGTTCAGACACAGTTCAGTTCAGACATTCAATGGAGACCAACAGTCCTCCCTGGATAGTGAGCACAGACCTCTCTGAGGGGGTGAGTCAGCCGGATTAACAAATTGTAGTAACGGTGGTAACATCAAAGTAACGCTTCCTTCATCTCATTAGTCCTCCCTGGTTGTACTGCATGTGCCTTCAGAAACAGAAATGCAATTCCCAAGACATGCATGTGCTGTACAAACACCACTACGCTGCCTATCTACTGGAGTCAAGATGAAAACACATTTGGAAAAGCTGCTCTTGCTCACAGGCTGCGGATGCAACAGACAAAGCCCCTTCAATCAGGTGTTCCTTGTGTGTCTGTGTAGCTGGTGTTCTGAGCTGTTTTAGCAGGCAGCCATATCACACTGAAATGCAGAATGCAAGGATATCACAAGGCTTGAGTGTGCATATGCGTTTGCTCCTTCATACAGGCAGTTGTCGCTGACTATCTTTGTGCTGCTTGTGTCTGTATACAACTCGTACATCACAACCACTTTATAGTGCATTATCTGAGAGTCTGCAGAGTCAGACTCTCTTTATTACCAAGTCTTAATAGTTGGTGATGCTTCCACTGTGATGTTTAACAGCTACATTGTCTAGTCTAGACATGCACATACAAGCTGCACAGTCTGATCTCTAGCCACTGAAATCATCTGGGAACTCCAGCCAATTATAATCTTGTAATGTCTCTTGTCCTTAAGGAAATGATTTTAAATACAGTGGAGCAGCAGGGGAAAAATGTGCATATCTGCTGCAGTCCCTATTTTCAGAACAGGAGCAAGAGGAAAGAGGAAACACTCCCTGGCTTTGTGTGAGGAGCCTAATGGCACTGCCATACGAGGGAGGGAGAAACAGGCACCATCTGAGTCTTTTCAACGCACTCATCGAACAACTGGCATCACAGTGTGTGTGTATGAATATGTGTGTGTGTGTGTGTGTGTGTGTGTGTGTGTCTGTGCGTGTGTCTTTGTGCGCACATTTAGTTAGAATGTGTGTGTGTGCGCGCGCCTGTGTGTCGGTAAAAGATACAACATTCAGCGACACTTCAGGGACATTCTAAAACTCTTAACATGAAAAGGCTTAACGTGGCTTAATGTTTCCAAAACAGCGATCAATGATCACCAAATTTCTCTCGGATATGTTTTGTCATAAACACTTTCACCTGTCAAAAAATCAAAACCGAAATCCTATGATTATGGATGTTATCTTACATTAAGTATTTTCCTCTCCATTGATGCCCATTATAAGGAAAAGGCTGTACTGTATGTCATCTCGGTATTTCAGTGTTCAGAGAGACTATAAATGATATTGACAGCTACGTTTTATTTAAACGGAATCTCTGGATGGCTATATGTCTTGCACCCTTCTCTGCTGTTTACCGTAAGCGGCACCAGAGATCAGACACAGTAAGGGCCTGGCATTCACACTAAACTCTGTTGGGCATAACCTAACCTCAAATGATGAGATAATATCTCCTTATTTTCGATATACATCAACGGCTCTGCCATGGAGACAGTCAACAATGTCAAGCTTCTGGGAGTGCACATAGCAAAGGACCTCAGCTGGACACTCAACACCAGCACCATAAACAAAAAAGCCCAGATACACCTCCACTTCCAACGGAGGCTGAAGAAAGCCAGCCTCCCTCCTCTCATCCTCATCACCTTCTACCAAGGGACCATGGAGAGCATCATCTGCAGCTGCATCACCATCCGGTTTGGGAATTGCAACATTGCTGACCGCAAGTCCAGCAGATAGTGAGGACAGCTGAACGGATCATTGAGGCCCCTCTCCCAACAATGAATGAACTCTTCAATAAACACTGCATCCAGTGTGCAACCCGCATTGCCACAGACCCCTCCCATCCCTCCCATGTACTGTTCACCCCCCCTGCCGTCTAGCAGAAGGTACCGGAGCATCTGTACCATCACTACCAGACACTGCAACAGCTTTTTCCCTCAGGCAGTCAGGCTCCTCAACTCCTTGCTGCCCCCTCCTCCCCTCTTGCACCTGAACAAGAACAGACCCACACCCCCGGGGCACAGCATGCCCCCATCCACTCCCCTGCTCTTAGCACCCCAAGTTTTGGAACTTAATTGAACAACCAGACCAAGAGTTCTGTGCTTCCACACCTGCTCCAGATCTCTGCTGCTATCAGAACTAAAAGACTCAGTGTGTTCACTACACATCCAGGTAAATAGGGATAAAGTGACAGCCATCTGTGAGGACTTTGTGTCCTTTTAAACTAAATGTGATCGGGGGGTCCCGAGTGGCTCAGTTGGTAAAAGCACTCATCCTGAGTGTAGACTCGAGTGCTCGGGTTCGAACCCGAGCACTACGGCCCGGGTTCGAACCCGACCATGTCACTAGCCAGCAATGACCGGGAGCTCACAAGCGGAACACGTTGGCTTCATTCCACCAGGGATAGGAGTGGGAATGTCGGCAGGGGCCTCAGTCCCATCAGCAACAGTGACCCCTGCTGATCAATCGGGCACCTGTGGTTCACGTGCTAAAGCTGCATATGAAATCTCTTCCTCCGACTCATCTCTGTGCTAGCATAGCTTGTGGACCGCAGCGCAGAAAGAAGCAGCAGTGTCTCAGAGGAGGGCACATGCTTGCCCACGCTCTCCCAGATTGACAGTGGGGGTTGTGTAATGGGACTGAACATCAATGATGACAACTTGGACAGTCCAGAATTCCAGGAATCAGCCATTCCAAATTGGAGAAAATGGGAAAAAAAAATAAAATTGATCAAATGGAAAAAGAAGCAAATTGTCTCTATAGCCTCAACTTGCTGGAACTGTTAATGCCATTTTTCCCTAGCTATCCTTTCTGTTATTAGACTATTGGATTTCTTGTTTTTTCGTGGACTATATCAAAAGCCAAGGATTGCAACCACTGGTTTGTTTATCTTAATTAAAATATCAGATTAGCCTACCTGGTCCGTTTGGATTTGTCTTCTCTCCCGCGGGCAACGCTAGCGTTTCACTGGCCTAACTCAAGCCCTCCCTGTCACTGACACCACTGTCTGCCCAGCGTATGCGTGAGTAAGTCTCTTCTTCCTCATGTCTGGATATTAGGCGTAGCACTTTAACTCCTGCCCTTTCTGGCTAATTTTCTGGTCTCTGTGTCTGTCGGTAGCTGGCCTATTGAAGATAAGCCTAACTTGACTGTATGTAAGTTAGCTAGCTAGCCTGGCAATCTATAGGGAGTTCATAATGCGTCCTGGTTGCTTAGTCTTGTATAGCCTCACACCTTGCGTTGTTCTTCGGATGCTGTGGATTATCCACTTTTGCGGCTTCCCCGCAGCACCACATTTGACTATGGGTTACTCGTACTCCTCAGCGGACCTTCTAAAAATAAACTCGTCATCTTTCCTTTTACCTGCTGGAGTCTACAAGCATTGGGTTAACTTATGCATCGCTTGCCAGCCTCGTTATATATACCGAGGCTCACGTTGTAGATTTTGCCGACAGGCTGAAGTATCCAATGGCATCATCCCTACTATCTGGTCTGCACTCCCCACTTGTCCCCTGGCCAGGCAATGCAGAGGTGTGGTGTTGACTTTGGCAACCTCCTATCTCTGACTACAAACTCTCCTCCTACGATACCTGCAGTCAACTCTGTCAGGTACCAAATTCTGATACATTGGACACCTCGCTCTCTCTCCCTAAAGCAAATGTTTTGAGCGGCGGAGTAAATGTTGCAAATCTCCATTCGTTAAAATTTTGTGGAAATACGTTGTCGCAGTGGGCTGCACAGTAAATACCGGATTCCCTGGATTTTATTCTCACTATACATGCTTCCCCTTGGCTTTATCTTTGAGAAATACAATATTCTGTATCACTGTTATGCGGATGATACACACTTTTACCTACCAGTTACACCTGACAGCACTTGCTCACTGAAGAATCTCTGAAGACATCAAATGCTGGATGATGAGGAACTTCCTTCAACTAAATGAAAACAAAACTGAAGTAATTATATTTGGCCCTCCTAGCTCTGTCACTAGCCTAAGCAATGCGCTTGGTCCTGTCTACAAATTTGCACAATGTAGTCAAAAATCTTGGTGTCTTCTCAGACACGTCTTTGAACTTTAACAAACAAGTCAGTAGTGTTGTGAAGGGCAGCTTTTATCATCTTAGAACCATAGCCAAATTAAAGCTGTTTTTATCTCATAAGGACCTGGAAACAGTTATCCATGCATTTATCACCTCTTGGCTGGATTACTGTAATTTCCTGTATATGGGGTTGACCCATTCCACCCTTTCTTGACTACAGTTGGTTCAAAATGCAGCTGCTAGACTTTTAACTGGAACTAATCATTTGCACACAACACATCATTTGCAGTGGTTACCAGGGAAATACAGAATTTTAAAATTTTACTATTTTTTTAAAGCCATCAATGGATTAGCTCCACAATACATATGATCTGCTGATTCCATATTCTGCCCCAAGGTCACTTAGGTCATCCTCACAACAACTCCTCTCAGTCCCCCACTCATGCCTCAAAACCAGAGGTGACTGGGCCTTTTGGTTGCTGCTCCCAGGCTTTGGAATAGTCCCCCCCCCCCATATTAAGTCCTGTGCCACCACTGACAGTTTAAAATCAAATTTAAAGACCCACCTTTTTTCTCTTGCTTTTAGTTCAGTCTGAGGTTGCCCCATGATTTTGTCATGTCCACTCTTTTTTATTTTATTATTTTTAAAGTTTTTGTTTTCTATCTGATATTTTTTTCTCTGTTCTTGTGTTTTTTTTATTATTATTATTTTTGCTATCATTTATTATTTAATTAATTAATTTATTTTCTTTTATGTGTTTTCTCTTAATCTTGTTTTTACTTGTACTCTTTATTCCTTTTTATGTATACTTGTATTGGTATTCATCTGCCTTGACTGGAAAGCACTTTGGGTCAACTCCTGATGTTTTTAAATGTGCTATATAAATAAAAGTGACTTGACTTGACTTGAGAAGAAATTGTACAAAAAGGGATGCCAAAATAAGGGAGATATAAACAGGAAGACCGACAGCTTTCAGAATCTGCAGAACCAGCTGGCCAAGCTAGAAGATTATATGCGGCCATCCAGTCTTGTCTGGTAGGCCTGCTGGAAGGAAGACAGTGCAATATCCTCTCTCCAGCGCCTGCTGCCATTATGGTGGCTCCCCCCCCCCCCCCCCCCCCCCCGGAAGCACTATGGAGATGGCGGGGGCCCACTGTGTTTACTTAAAGGACAGGGGAGATGACAAGATAAAGCAGAGGACCTTGATTTTCAGGCTGCTTGGCTTTAATGAATTAAGGTGATTATGAAGGCCTACCAGGATTGTGGTTACATGATCACTCATGGGCGACATAAACTCTTTCTGTTTGTGGACTATTCCAATCTCACTTCACTTGATTTTGGATCAAGAATGCAAGAGGAAAAGATCTAAGTGACTTTGAAAGAGGGTTCATTGTTGGGGCACGGTTGGCAGGAGCTTCAGTCACAAAGACTGCTCAACTGGCTAGTGTTTCAATAGGAACAGTGACTAAAGTGACGTCTGCATTTAGATCTATGGGAAAGACATCAGTAAATAGGGTCAGAAATTGTAGTCAACAGCACACATTCGATGACCGTGATGCTCATGCATTAGAGCGATATGTAAGGAAAAACAGAAGAGCAACTCTTCCTCAGGTGACTGAGAATGTCAATGCAGGAGGTGATTAGACTGTGTCAGCAAAAACAGTCCGTTGACAATTACATAGAGAGGGATATTACAGTAGGGCTGCAGTTTAGAAACCCCTCATTACAAAGACAAATGCACATTTGAGAGTTTAGTGGTGCAAAAACTATAGGTACTGGCCTACAGAGATGTGGAAGAAAAGTGATATGATCAGATGAGTCAGCCTTTACCATATTCTCGATAATTGGGCAAGTGCATGTGTGACATACACAAAGAGAATGGTACAGGCCTGAATGCTTGACCCCTACAGTGAGGGGGCCCAGTGGCTCTGTTATGCTGTGGGGGGCACTTTGCTGGCATGTTTTGGGTCCACTTGTCCCCTTAGAGGGAAGGGTCACTGCAAGTCAATACAAAGTTGTTCGGAGTGATTACCTTTATCCTATGATGAAACATTTCTATCCTGATGGGAGTGGTCTCTTCCAGGATGACAATGCCCCCATCCATAGGGCACAAGGGGTCACTAAATGAGTATGAAATGAGTATGAAAATGATGTGAATCATCTGCTATGGCCTTCGCAGTCACCAGATCTCAACCCAATTGAACACCTATGAGAGATTTTGGACCAACGTGTTAGACAGCGCTCTCCACCACCATCATCAAAACACCAAATGAGGGAATATCTTTTGAAAGAATAGTGTTCCATCCCTCCAGTAGAGTTCCAGAGACTTGTAGAATCTATGCCAAGGCGCATTGAAGCTGTTCTGGTGGCTCGTGGTGGCCCAACACCTTACTAAGACACTTTATGTTGGTTTTTCCTTTAACCTGTCACCCATCTGTGTACTGTTTATATGTAGCTCAGCAGTCACAGCTGCACAGCTGCCCTGTGTGAATTGCTTTCATGACTTATGGGAATGCCTCCAATATTAATCAGTATATGGACAGTCTTAACTTTTTGACACTAAATATGTGTGGACTAAACTCTCCAATAGACAGAAGAAACAAAAAATACAGGACAAGATGTCCTGACAAGATAGTCCCTTGTGTCAATGGGTGGTGAGCACTTGCCTGAGACTGCCTTGGTGTTGGGAGTGGCACAAGGTTAACACGCAGGGGTTTTCAAGTGGGCACCCTCCTTCCTCAATGTTTCATTAGTTAGCCCACTATGTTTCTAGAGGTCCTGACGATGACTTCTGGCATCCCAGAGTCATCCCCATTGTGTTTCCCTTGATGTTACAGTATCTTGGGGCCCACGAGAGGTCTTTCCACTTGATCCAAATAACAAAAAATAATCAATGTCTAGAACTACCTTGCCACAGAAATATATTTTGTCTGAGACACACCTTAAAATGGTTGACCTTCAAAAGAAATATTATAAGACTATTGCAAGCTTTTGTGTCTCCAACAAAATGTAAGAGATATTGATTGTTGTTAAATAAAGGCTAAATTTAAATCTGCATATGAGTGTGTTGGGGGGGTGGGGAGGGGGGGTTAGGAAGGAAGATATTGTTAGGTTCTCGTCCCAATCAATGGAACAAAATCCTCTGTGTTTCAGTTGAGGATCTTTAAATTATTGGATTTCGCAATGCATCTTGGGATGAGATTTCAACCTTTGATCCAGACAAAGATTTTTAAATCTTGTATTGCTGTGTTCTCACTGGTGATCTTCACAGGTGTGTGAATGTGTATGCATGATGTGTAAATATAATGTTTTGTTTCTGTGTAGTGAGATGCAGACTTCCCCCTGCCTGCCTTGATCCAAGTGAATTTGTATGGCTATGTTACATGAAACCATTAAAACAGGGTAAGGAGGTGTTAGAAACAGGGGTGGTGTTAAAAAGACAGGTGGTGTTAGAAGCACTTTATCTATCGGATACATAACACACACAGAGGGTGTTTGTGCCTTTATATGACTGCTGGCTATACCCTTTTTTGGAATGAATGTGTACACGTAACCGTGTAGTGTAATGGTTAGGATAACACCCCAGTGACCAGAAGGTTACAGACCCAAATTTCCAGGTGGGTAACTCTATCATATCCCCAATGCAAGGTACCTAATATAAACTCCTCCATTAAACATCCACCTGCACAAATGAATAATACCACAACCATAAGATCAGGGAATTCATAAGTATTTAAGTAAATAAGACAACAAAAATGCATGTTTATGCATACTTACTGTCTCACTGCACTTTTTCTCTATTTCCCTCAGTGCTGGTGCATTTGCTCCCATGCTCTCAAGTAAGCGATAGCAGTATTTCACTGGCCAGGCAAATAACGTCTGTTTGAATTACTGACAGTTTTATATCAGGGCTCCTTATGTCATGAGCAGCCGAGTGAAATGATAGTGTCTCTAATGAGAGACACACAGCACTATCTGCTCCTGCAAAAAAACAGCCTCTTTACATAAATACAAGTGCTAATGCTTCTGGGTATTGCACATCACACCCATGCCATATCCTTTTCAGTTAGGCTTCTTTTTTCAAAGTGCTTGTACTCTGAGAAATGGTGAAAGATCCCTCTAAATATCTCTGGTGAATGTGTTTTTAATGCAAGGGTACTCTTTTCGCTAAAACACGGGTAAAATGGTTTTCTAATGCATTCATGAAAGGCCATTGCTGTTTATCCTTTTATTAATTTTCCTTAGCAAATATTCTTACCCAAGGACAGTACATACATTCATACATCCAGACATACAGACATACATACAAATGAACGTACTATAAATGTACTTACACGCATACACACACACACACACACACACACACACACACACACACACTTACATATACACATACACACACAAAGGAAGAGGAATCATTTTGGCAAAGTGCACTGACCAACCTCTGCCCAACATGATAACAAAGGAATATTAAGGTTAATGGCTTGAAGACAATTAGGGAAGCAGTTTCCCTGATGGCACTGAAATAAGCTTATAGCTTCAAATCACCCTCTCCTAAGTGAAACATATGCTTAGCCCTAGAAACAGGTCTAAATGTTTGCATGGCAGATTATGAAAACACAAGAAGAGAGAAAGGCCGAGAGGGAGGATGGTTGGCAGAATTTTAGTGCAGCATGGCTCCCGTCTCTCTCATTTGTGGTGAAAGATTTAGCAGTTAAACAGTCATAATGGTGTTATTGCAAGCTGCTTCCTTAATCCCATCTCTCACTGTAATCCGTTTGTAAGGTGGGCCAGAGGACGCCACGGAAACAATGAGGAGTGCGGTGCACTGTCAACAAGAAGCACTTGTGCGTCTGGCAGCCCCATGAGAAACAAGTAGTGGCCTTTCATGCAATGTGGAGTTCTCCCTCTCTGTTCCAGCAAAGCAGCAGTCCTCTCTTTGTTTGCACACAGAAAAATCAACATTGTTCTAATTGAATTTGACTGTATCTCACTTAGGAGAGGGCTGTGTGCTGTGTTCACCAGAGACTGTCAAACACATCCTGGCCCAGGATGATGAATCAGGAAGCCCAAGAGAACTGTGTGTGTGTGTGTGTGTTTGTGTGTGTGTTTGTTTCTGTGAGGGCAGAACAGGCGGGAATGTGTTGATAGATGGAGGCCAATAATCAAATCTAATCTTGGATCAGTTTCATCTTTTTGCACGAAGCAGTTGGGGTTAAGAATACAGATGGGGCAGTTTAATTCTAGACCAGTATTCAGGAGAATTTTGTATCTGGAGCTGCCTCAGCACACATTCAGCACAAGCCAGTCTTGGAATCACCAAACTGAAAATTCCACAGAAAGGAAAAGCAAGCCCATCTGAACCTCTGATCCAATGACACTCAACCACTGACATCAGAGGCCATTCTCATTGGATTAAATATACAGTGCATGGACTGCATTATGAATTTAGCCTATTTCTATAAAAAGGATAGATAAGTCAGGTTGTTTTAATAAGATGTGACTGACTAGACAAAAAGACAACAATGAAGTGAAGGGAAGTAAAAGAAGGGAAGGTGAGCAAAGCTAGCTCCAGGAAGAAAAAACAGTCAGGTTATATACTGGATTTTAGGTAGAAAAAAACTCATAATTTATTTATGGTATGATATCAATGAGCTGTGCTGGTAGGGCGTATAAATATGTTCCTTTCCATGAATCTCTTAAAATACACACAGCCCACATTACAGCAAAATTATCAAGAGCATATCTCGGTTTGCATATTCATGGTATGGTCCTAATTCTCTCACAGATAATCCCACCTAAAGCTCACAGCAGTGGGTTGAAGTGACAGGCTTTAGACTCTGAGGTGTGAGAATTATTTGACAAACATACAAATGCCAGGAAAAAATGAATAATTTTAATTGTCACCAAGTAAAAAAAGTGGCTCAGCATTGTGTTTAATGCATTATTCTCATTTTAACCACCTTATTTTTTCATTGAGTTTGGTTATATCATTTTTTTTGGTTGTTGTTTGTTTTTTGGTTTTGCATCTTCCTTTCTCATTTCAGTCCTTTTTACTGCTGTACATTTGCGGGACCTTTGATGTTTGGATGTTTGGAGTTTGGTAAGATCAATCCTTTCTATCTTCCAGTGTCAGGGCTCAGGCAGGGACTCAAGCGCAGACAGCGGAATAGGGTGCACAAAGCGATGTTTAATAAAGCCAACACGGGGAATCCAGAAAACGTAGTCAAAACAGGCGAAGTCGGAAAACCAGAAAAACACGGCTAACAATACCAAAAATCGGATCCAAAAAATGTAGTCAAGAAAACGGGCAAGAGTTCAGATAAACAGCAAGCAGGCAGGCAGGCAGGCAGGCAGGCAGGCAGGCAGAACAGGAACAGGAACAGGAACAGGAACAGGAACAGGAACAGGAACAGGAACAGGAACAGGAACAGGAACAGGAACAGGAACAGGAACAAACGGCTTGTAGCGACACAGACGAACTGAGACGAACTCGCGATGAGACAAGAAACAAACAAGGAATATATAGGGCAAGGCAGATGACAAGATGGGGTTCAGGTGTGCAGGTAGGCGGGTGGAGCCAGTCAGATGACCAGGTGGGCGGAGACAGGGCGGAGAGCAGGGCAGGGCTGGAACACAGGGAAAAACAAAAGCACATGGACAGGGAAAACAACAACAAAAACAAAAACAAACCCGGCTAGGGAGCCGCAGTCCTGACATCCAGTTGGTTTTCCTGTTTGAACTTGCTATATGGATACTTCTCGTGTTTACAGAATTACCTTTTTTGTGTGCCTATTTTGGGCTCTAGCTTAAGGTTAAGAATTTTCATTTTTTCAGGAGGAGAGGACTTCTTACTGTCATTGATTGAGGTGTATATACAGTATTTATCTAATAAATGTCTATTTGTATATTTTGGTGAAAGCATTCATGGTCACTACCTGATATCCACTCCCTCCCTTTGTTTTCTATTAATGAAATTAGACAGGGATTTAATCAACCGTTATAACTTCAGGTGGCACTATGCCGGGAGGCTTCAGACTGAACCCTACTACACTAGAGTATAGTACAGTATACAGCATGGCTGGTGAGCTGTTGTAAACTTGAATATTTAACCTTAGTTATTTTATAAATTTCCAGTTAAATAAGTACACATTATCCCATTATCACATTGTATCATTGGTGTACATGCACTCTCCTCTTCCTACTACAATGTTCGACGGCCGTGGTTTGCATCTTGCTGTTTTCCATGTCCTCCTCTCTCCTGAATATTTACAGCTGCTTAACTTCATGCATCTATATATTCAATTGTAAAAATATTTACATGATATTAATATGAATATTGGACTAGTTCCCCACCTCCCACAAAGGGCTACAAAATACAGGAAAAAAATATAGGATTCAGTTGCTGATGGTGCACAAGGAACGCATTGTGCCATGAAAATGAGCATTGTCTGTATAATAATTCTGTGGCAGTATAGTTCTGTGAGCAGCACTCAAAATGGCCTAGGTCTGTGGCAGCAACACCAGTAATGGTATTACACTTGGTCCTAGCAATGGCAATCATAATAATCACAGAAATAATAGCACATGTCAAAGCAGAAATTATATCCTTCTCAGCTCTCCCTGCTTTGACAGTGTGTGCTACAATGGAAGCTGCCCCCACTGCAACTCTGCACGTTCATTATTTAGCCCCCCCCCCAACATTATCAGGGTTTGCACATTAACACCTCCCAGCCTTGACATTCTGCTTCATACCTAAAAGTGCTGGATTTAATAGACCTAAAAATTGATCTGCCAGTCTGCCGGTGACAGTCTCCCAGTGATTACCTACTCCCCCTGGTTAATCACAGCTGTGGCTATCTCCCACGGCAGTTATCTCCCACAGTTGTGGTTACAGGGACCTGCAGTTGGTAAATGACTGCTGTTTGACTTGCAAGCTGTTAAGCATATCATCAAGTTCTCTCTGTAAAGAGTGGCCCTGATGCCAAGCTGGAATCGGGGCCCTCTGTGACCGCAGCCAGCTGGTCAAGTCAACAGGTGCGACCTGCCTTTCACCACAGGTTTGAACAATTACAAGTTGATTCTGGAAATCTCATCCTGCTCTGTTATGCTTTTAATGGGTCCTTGCATGCTGACACAGGGAGAGCAGGTTTCATCTGAACATTGGGAGGCACACTGCTCTTACTACTGATGTAAATTCTCAATTACAGTGGCATGTAATTGCACTCTCTCAACATTGAGGGGGTCATGTCCCCCCTCCACCCCCAACACTTTTTCCCATTCATTGAGACCATATGCAAGACCTGAATCACATCTCTTAGTTTGGGGGGCCCAGTCGGATGCCATCTCAAAGAGATACTGACTAAAGGACAGATGACATGATACTCTTAATAAATCACCTGGAATGAGAGGATCACTAATGTATTTAAAATGAAAAATTACAACACTACTCTGTACTCACCATGACACCTCAGTAAGACTCATGAGGTAATTACATTTCATTAGGCCCAGACACTGCATAGAGTTGTATGCTTTATTTCAAACATACTAATTCTCTATAGCCTCAGCAAAGTGATTTACTGAAATTCAAGTTATACAAAATATACTTCCTGCGGGGTAGAGATGGGGGATCACATGGCTGTGCTTGCTACCCTTTACCCAGACAATAACCAGTTCTAAATAGCTCCAGGGTTCATGGAAGTTAAACCAGTAATGGTGACATGAACTGGCCTTTTTTCCCTCCAGGTCATTTGGAGCACTTGCCAGGCAGTGTCTTCCAGTGTACCATCAGATGCTTGTACAGAAGTTAAGAAGTGAGCGAGCAGGGTGCATTGACTGAGAGGATTTGGAGACCCATTGGGCTGAGAGGGATTTAGCCGCCACCTGCTGTTCCTCGTGTGAAAGCCCTCGTGAGTGGCCTGGCTGGAAGTGGACTCCCAATACCACAGCTGGCTGCGGGCTCAGGCCTACACTGAATATCAGCCATGCTCGTTCACCTGCATCACCACAGTGAGGTCACAGAGTCCCCAGCGTGGCTGGGAATGGGATGTAGCACACACCCATTATTGTTTTATTAATAGATGTAGGCTGTGTGTGGGAAAAGGCTACAGAGAAGAAATGGTTTTCATCACACTATATTTTTCTAGGTTTGAGTGTGAAACAATATGCAGGGATGAGTGCTACAGAGTGGCACAGACATGTGGACATTTATCCCAACTTCTGGTAAAAATGCAGAGGGAATAACATGCATTCCCAGACATTGTACTGCTTGTCTGCTTTATCTCCGGTACTGAAATATTGGGGATAGCAGTAATTAAAGACTAAATGACAGTGAGCTGAGTGAAGGAGGTGCTAATGAAGTAACAGCCTGGTACTTCCAGTGTGTTTGCACAGAGAGCAATGACAGGTTATACAGCATGTGCTGTGGAGAGGATTTAGTCTCATCAGGTTTCATTGCAAGGGAATTCCTGTGGGCCCCAGCCTTTCTGCCACTATGCATATTTAACACACCTTCTGTACTGCACAGCCAGTCAAGGCTCTGTTGCAAATTTGTGTGATACCCCAGCCACCTCTCTCTAAAAATGTCATCATGGCTCCTCTTCCATGTGTTCAATTGCTGTCAGCTCCTCAGATCCTGATTTTTATTTAATTATGAGGAGTGAAGACTTTGAACCCAAATCTTGAGTGTGCATTGCAGACACTGATTAGATGACAGCATGGAGTGTACATCCCTTTTTTCTTCCGTCCTCTAGATGTGACACACCTCAAAATACTGCAGAACCAGAGCAGTCATGTGACCTCATATCCTCTTAAACCAAATGCCTCCCATTGTTACCTTTGCACTACATCCCATCCCATTTTCATTTGCTAAAAACACAGGCATTTATGCTGACAAGCAATACAGCATCAAATAGGATTTATTCATGTCACATTCATCATCTTCATAGAAGTGAATTCATCTATTAAATCATCAGAACATAGATCAAGAAGAGAAAATGCAAATAGAGACCCTGGATATCATGCAGTTCTTCCAAAAAGAAAAACAAGATCAATACACAGGTACACAGAAATAGGATTGGCAACTAAAGTCCCAGGAATAGTCAATAATAGTGGTCTCTCCATAATCTGTATACCTGGGTTGGCCTGTCTGCAAACCTCCATTTTTTGTCTAACCCCAAACACCCCACATCCAACACAATCAGCATTGCATAGAATATATGTTATATAAACTCAGATCACTTTGCTAGGCTTGAAAAAAAGCCATTTTACCCATTCATTTGAGTAAAAATAAAAATTATTTGCCCAGATTCCCAGTACTTCCCCAGACTGAAAGGCATCCGGGGCATGCTATCCATTTATATGGTCACCACTCATGCCCCTGCCATCTTTGCTGACAAATGCCTATAATCCTACCTGGTACACACATTCATAATGCCCTAGTGATAATTTCAGCAATCAGCAACCAAAACTGTCCACTCTTCTCTTGAAATAGGAACACAACTATCCATATCTCTCCAGAATGGAGTGATATGGGGCAAAGGCGGATCAAATGCCTCACCCCCGAAAGCTCCCCTTGAGCTAGCAGAGGCCGGACCTGATCCCATGGACCTGGGTGGAGGCAGCCCTCAAGGTGAAATCACCTGGCACCCATCCACACCGGCCTCCTCCCATCACCCCCAGTCACCCAATGCTGCAGTGTGGGAGCCAGGGACATGCAACGTTTTGGCACAAAGTGTGTCATGCATGGATGACAGCTCCTGACACCTCTGAAGTCACTGAGGACAGTGTGGCGCTCCTCGTCGGATGAGGACCTGTGTTCGTCAAACTCCAGGATGTTGGTGCTCCATGCATCATCGCCAAAGACTCTCCTGTACACTCGAAATATCCCCCACTAGTGCCCTTCACACAATGTTCCACACAATGTTCCAAAAATATCACCTGCAGACAAATTTCTAAACTCTAGCTTTACCTGAAAATCACTCTCATTCAGGTGTGCCTTGTGCTCTCTGATGGAGGATTTTTTGTTGAAAAAAAACCAGTGTTTTTAGCTTGTCACAAAAAGACAGGGATTAAGTGAAGCCATGCTATCTGGGATATTAAGATTCTAAAAACAGACAAATAAAGTGGTCTGGAATTGTTTAAAAAATCTTGGTTTTAAAGCTCCTGCTGTTTAATCCTTGTGCAAAAACTTAAATAGATAGTACACCAAATATGTGCAACACAACCTGCCACAGATAAGATCAACTGCTCCCAAGCAAACATATGATTTGGATACAAGGAACACTCCGCATCACACCTGCAATGTGTGATTTAGAGACTGAGATGAAATTTTGACTTGCAAAGACTTTGGACTGTCAGGTAAACACTGAGAGATACAGCAGGCTAGACATTGAACTTAATATTGTATCCTAAAAAGGCTGAGACCCCATCTCCTCTTCAAGCAAAATAATACCAAGTGAACTGCTTGCACCGGCCAACTGCTTACCTTCAAGCCTTCAGCATTACCAAGGCACGGTGTCCCTATATCTCCTCAATGACCCAGACAAATAAAACACAACCTCTCTGTTACACCTGCTTATAACTGAATTCATCCTTTGACATGTGGCCCTCACCCTTCTACAGCTGTGTACAAAAGTGATTAAGAAGAAATTATAAACAGGGATATGCTGTACAATTATGGCTTTATGATTATGTATTATTTGTATATGCATTATTATACATGTATTATTATTACTAATGTTAATATTACTGGAGATATTGGGGTTATTTATGCCAAACTCAGTGCTGCCACAGTACATCTCAGCTTACTAAAATGAAGCTTACTTAATGTTAGAGTACTTGCTCAGCAGATTTTCTTATATCTTATTTATCCACAGAATCCATTTTTGAAGCTCTGCATCTCATGAAGTAATTAAATACTGAGGTATACCATGCTATGCAGGTTGTGCACCTTGTGTTGTTTGTCTTGTGGAAGTACAGCTCATATGATCCTACTGGGTCTAAAACCTAGATCCGTCCAAAATGGTTACCAGCACTCTGCAACCATTGCTCTGTGTGCACCCTGCTAACTCCCCATTATGGTCCTTCACAGGTCTGTGTGATCCTGTACCAGAACACATTCAGCAGAACGTACCTTTCTTTGGTCAGGACAATGCTCATCCACCTCTATTGATCCACACCTAGCAATCAGGCTGAACCAGGCAGTGCTGTGTGTTACTTGCAGTATGACTCAATGCAGCAGTAACATCAATTTCAAGAAGACAACTGACTGTCCAGCCAACTTCCTGCTCTATTATGGTTATTACAGCAAGGAAATTCAAGTACTTTAGGGAGTTTACCATGTGTACGTAAATAGTGACTGTGCTAAAAGAACACCTGGACACCCGCCTTGGTCTATTTTAGTGTAAATAGCCTGTGTCGATCTATTTCCATTAAAACGAACATTACTGGGCATCGGTGCTGGTCAGAATGATAAGAGCTTTCCCAATATTAATGGGAGTTACAGTATGTATGTCATATGGAGGATTGTTTTGTCCATCGGTGCACGGCCTGTTTTCAGAACCACGGACAGCGCACAAATCGTCGACGCTGCCCGAATAAGCCGCACAGTGAATTGTTTTCATGTCTTTGCAAATGTGTCAAACCTGAAAACGTGCTGCATCGGTATAACTGCAAACCTCTGCATTTAATTCAAATAACAGCTTGTTGAAATTAAAGTGGTATGCATTCATGTCGTAATGTTAATATCTGTGTATTGTTCATTACATGCAAACTTTTAAATTGGGGGTCGGGCAAATGTGTGATTACGGTTTATTGCTACTCCCAAAAGGTGCATCGGCGACTGTAAAAGTAGGTCGCTGAGAGTTAATGCCATTCTCCCAGCAAACCGTTCTCTACATCCCTGACTTTCTCTCTAACAGCATAGCTCGACAAAGTGGGTTTTGATATCCACTGTGGTGTCGATTGCTATTAAAAAGACAAATGAGAAAAGACAAATGGCATCACAATTAATTATAAATGTGGAGAAATGAACAACGATAAAGCCTTAAAAGAGCTTTAAGCAGGAACATCACTACGTTATTAACATCATTGGAAATCTCACCGTAAAGCTGTGCTCTCTTCCTATCTCTGCAGCCATCGCCAAACACGTAGCGGACTGTTCAAGAGGCTGCGAAGTGTGGTTACATTACCATATACCAGAGTTTTCAGCGGGTTCAATGTCTCTTATGCAACTTATCACACCCCATCCCCCTCTTCCGATCACCTTGCAGATAAAACAACGAACTGTGGAAGTATCTGTTGAATACGTAAGTCCTTGGTACAGCTATGAGGAAATATACGTCCATAAATGACATACTAGTTAATGTCTACCTTGTTTCTTTTTGCAGCAAAAAATTCAAAGTCCAAATACCCATTAAACCAGAAAAAGAAAAGTAACGTGTTGTTCGGCCTTGCCATCTTTCTGTAATGTAGGAATTGCAGATCAAGTCGCACCTAAATATTGTGAGCATGAACCCCACAGTCTGATAATATATGTTTTTTTGTCACTGAAACATGGAGGGTGCACACGAACGCGTGAACGTGCACACACACTCACACGCGCGCGCGGGCGCAAAATTACATAAAATGCCAGTGACTAAACAAGAGCATCTAGTGCTGGGAACATAAAGTGTTTTTAAAGATACTTTTTGTTTGCGCAAGGCATCTACCTGTGATTAGCCTAATCAGTTACCATGACGACTGGCAAACCCAACTCCTGATATTTGTTCACCGAAAAAAGAGAGGAGGGAAAAATAAACCATTTGTCCTACCTTGCACTCTTCCATGCATGTCCTCACCGAATATACATCCGTTTCATATTTCTGAATCATAACCTCAAACTCTTCGTATCTCTCCTGAGCATGCTGGTCATAGCGTAGGTACGCTTGGACGCATTGGCTGCAACCTATTAGATTGCCAGTCATGATCATGTCAAGGCTGCAGTTCAAATTGTCCGGGCTCGACAACCCGTAAAACAAATCCAAAAGAGAATAGGAATTACAAAAGGAAAGATAAAAATCGCTCAAATTCAAATCTATCGACTGTGTCCCCTGCGTCTCGAAAAGGCCCCTACAAACAGGTTCAGTGTCGTCAAAAGTGTAGCAGTTTTTAGATAAACTATCGGGATGACAAGTTTCTAGTCGCCACAGACGTTTGGTAGAATTCCCTATAAAAATAGCATTTCCCTTTTTTCTGAGGCTGCTCTGTGATGAATGGGTGTTGGATGAAAGTATATGGTTTGCGGTTAGGTAATCGCCCATGTCCGTGAATGCTAACTTGTCCTGCCGTTTTTCTCGAGTCCGTGTCAATTTAGCTTCGGCACAGAACCACAAGTGATCAGATAGAAGAACGGTTAAAAACAAGAGGGATGCTAAGGACAGTCGCCATTTCTGGGCCCTTTCTGGATCTGTAAATGGCTTTTCGTTCTCTCGGGGTGCAAACCAAATGTTTAAGCCGTCATCTTGCTGCCGACACATCCAAGCACCCGTGGTCATATTTTGGGAAAGCGCAGCACTGGCCGACTCCACCGCGAGGGCTCCTTTGCCACAATATTCATTGACTTAGGGATTGTCTTGTGTTATTTTCCTCGTAAACGTTGGATTTGAAGTGATCCTAGCTTCTCCCGGCGATGATCTCCTATTCCCATTCAATTAGTGCATCCACAGAGATTAAGCCAAGCATTGTCATATCCGCGTTCTCCATGGCTCTCCGGAGGAAAAAAAAAACCTAGTTCTCTGTGACAACATGCATCTCTCTCTTTTTCTCTCACCAGGACTGAGCTTTCTCCCTTTCCCTAGACCAGCTATAGCAAACCTGCAACAAGCCGTCGATTCCGGAGTTCTGGTACAAAAAGCAATGTCTAATTGTTTTAGCCAGGTGATCTTCTCTTCCGTGTCAGGGCAGAATGCCTTGGATCTCTTCTTTTGATATCCACAGTCATCTTGGTCCTGTCTTAAGTTGCCGCCATGTTCGTCTTGAAACACTTTTTTGGGGAGCTGGGTCGTTTGCGTCATCTCCAGCGCTGAGATCGCTCCATCCTGGCGCAGTTGCAGATCTGCCTACAAGCAGTTGATACATATTAATACGCATGGGTAAATGAATTACCATACACTGACAAATCTAGTCCAGCGGACGTATGTTTGAATCGTTCAGCAAGATACCTGTTACTTGTTTTCTAGAAAGTATGTCAGTACTTTTGACATTGAGTGTCACTTCCAACGTTGTTCAGACAAAAGACAGCAGCAGAAAGACAACGCATCAATTCCATTCAAAGCAATGGTGCGACTGAAAATCCATTTCAGACATTTAATAACAAAACCTGTGATAGTTGTGAAATGAAATGTTGAGGTAACATTTTCAAGCATGAAATGTGCTTGTTGCATCCTAACACCCCCCCCCCCCCCCCCAAAAAAAAAAAAAAATGAAATCATGAAACCACCAGATTCTAATAAATACTCCTTAAATATAGCTTTTTGCTTAATGACATTTTAAATAGGATTGGGATATTTCTGGCGATCTGGATCCACAGCGCAATTATTTTATGCCACTGTTTATAAATCCGTGTTTCACAGAAGACTGGATTAAACGGCGCTGCGGCGAGGAAAGGCAGGAATAATAGCAAAATATTGCAAACCGTACTCGGCCTGCTCGAGTGCTCCGGCGCCGCTTCTCTGCCTTTTTGTGTTGCAGCCGACAGTGAATTTGTATGCAGAGGGACGCTTTGGCTATGACGAGAAATCTATGTTCTTAAATTACACACAAAAAACAGTTCGGCTTCAGGGCTGTGCACAGTGCTGAACGTTGTTAGCAAGCGAAAAAATGTGAGGTTTAGGCATGTTCATGTGAAATATGTGCATTTTCTGTAGCCATATGTGGGGCGTAATTGCCTTCTCAGCGTGACCTTTTTCTCCTCAGTTTTCCGCCAAACATGCTGGCCCGATGCGCAAGGCGTGTGGGCATAATTCTTCTCAATTTTGGAAAAGGTTACCGGCTAAGCGTCTTGAATGTTACAGTACAGGTCCACCGATGTTCGCGTCTGAATACATGTGCACTTCGATTGAATTCTGCATTTAAACATTGATCCTTACTTATTTAAAATCACCATGAAAATTGGTGTGGTGTCAGAAACGTAGGACTGCTTACTGGTCTTGTTTGTGGAAAATGATTTATATGTTTAAACAAAAATACACATAAGTTCAAAAGGGCTCTGACCTATTGTGAAGGAAGGTGAATGAAATAACTACTCGTGTTGCCTACATTCAGAATGTGAGTTTACTTCCTATATAAAATTGAACATTGTCAACAGATTCTTTTGAAAATGATGAGCGCTGACATCAGTCATGTTACTTGGAATGCAGATAGTCAAACCCATCAACCTGTTGAAAGCGAAATTGCTGTGATTGAAAAGTGAACATAAAACAAAGATGTCTAGACGTATTCGTCATAGATTACAACAGATCTCCCTTAAATAGCCTACCTGTGCCTGTACACTGAGCATACGGTGATGGCGTGTTTAAAGCAAGATCATTTGCCTAGTTCCAAATAATGCTTATTTGTCACGTCATAAACATACATGAAGTATAAGCTATGATCATAAAGTGATGTTGTACTGGATTTTCAGTGAGCCCAATCACTAAACACAAAAAGAGAAACTAATAGAAATATGAATATTTAATGCATACGTATGGATGAAGACAGAGATTAATTATTTGTTCAGTGTTTTCGTTATTGTGCGTTTGACGTAGTAGACTTAAGTGAAGAATGGGATGACAGAGTTTCTATCTGACTCATCTGCAGGTGAACTGATATTGGTGCATTACATCTCCACCACCATACTCACAGTGTCACTTAAACGTTGTCAGAGTAACCTTTTATTAGTTTTTGTATTACATTTAAATAACTGGTGGTGCGACTTCCAGTATTTGAAAGCTTTATTACTTGTACATTTTTCAAAATTCACATGACAATTTCACACACACACATAATCAAATGAAAAATATCTATCAGCAAAAAGTCGAAGACAGAATAGCACTTGCAGCAATGTTTGAACTATAAAAAAGAGAATGTAAAGTAAACTAGAAAAGTGCATTTCCTGAAGAAAATGCAGAGTGTGATTGCGACCCGGCAGCGAAAACGTGCTAACGTAAATGAGATGATCGCTAGGATGTGGCTAAGTGGTTCCTAGAGTGTTGCTAGGTGGATGCCAGGGCGTTACTAGGTGGTTGCTTGGCTGTTGCTACGTGGTTGCTAGGGCACTGCTAGATGGTTACTAAGGTATATGAGGTGGTTGCTAGGGTGTTGTTGGTTGGTTGCCAGGGTGTTGCTAAGTGGTTGCTAGGTGGTTGCTAAGGCATTGCTGGGTGGTTGCCAGGGTGTTGCTAAGTGGTTGCTAGGTGGTTGCTCGGCTAAACAACATGGTCGTTGGGGCATTATTAGGGTGTTGCTGGGTAGTTGCCAGGTTGTTGCTAAGTGGCTGCTACAATAAACAATATGGTCGCTGGGCGTGGCTAAGGCATTGCTGGGTGGTTGCCAAAGTGTTGCTGAGTGGTTGCTAGGTGGTTGCTAGGGTGTTGCTAGGCGGTTGCTAAGGTGTTGCTAAGTGGTTGCTAGGCAGTTGCTAGGGTAAACAATATGGTTGCTAGGGACACACCCTCCTTTGGTGAGTATTGGGTCACATGACCCAAAGCAGCATATCAGGTCCCATGGCTATTAGTCAAATGGTGACCGAGTGGTAAGACTTTGAAAAATGAACTTAAGTCAATGGGAGGATGGAGGGACAAATAAACGAGTAAAAGACGAGTGCGAGTCAGTCTGGCTTTCAATGAGTGTTGGATGGCATGACCTGAGCCAGCGTATGTGGTACATTTCCTGACGGCCTAAGTGTGACTGTGTGATAGGGCTTTGAAAAATGAATTGAAGTCAATGGCAGGATGGAGGGATGAAGAAATGTGTAAAAAAAACAGATGAAAAAAATGACAAAAACATGAGTGCGGGTCAAGACGGTCTTGGATGAGTGTTGGGTGATTTATCCTGAGGCAACATGTGAGGTACGGTGGCTATGGGGTGAAAAGTGACTGAGTGGGAAGGCCATGAAGTGTGAGGGGGGTGATTTTGAAAATGAATGGGAGTCTATGGGAAAACAGGGATGAAAAAATGACAAAAACAGATTGAAAAAAAAAATAAATAAATAAAAAGTACAAACAGAAAAATTACACCCTCTGTTCAAGTCCCAAAGTATGAACTAGGTGATCGCCATCATTGCTGATGGAGCTGCGGTATTTAAAAATGGTTTCACGGAATGAAATAGCAGCCCTCATTGTAATGACGCATTTCTCTCCGTTCCGCCCTTCCATCTCCGTAAGTTTCCCCTAGGATCTGTCTTGCATCTCCATACAGCCTATAATAGGCTAAATAAGGGCCCACTACAGGTCCTCGCCCCCTCTGCAATGAGCCATCGGCTCCGCCCCTGGGCGCAACACTAACGTTAGCATAAGCAAACCTAGCTGACTAGTAACGTTACCACTGATAGCTGAATCCGAAAGAGTTAGACCGGCTCCCACAGCGCTGAAGTGTGGGCTCATTTTGGCTTCCACAATAAAGAAGGCAGTAAGGAGATCGACAAGAGCCATGCCGTTTACAAAATATGCCATGCCAAAATCAAATACTCAGGGGACACAACGAATCTGAGAGCACACTTAGCAAGACACCATTTGATGTTACAGGGACTATGCATTTTCTTTTATTAACTTTGTGCCCATTCATTCTGTAGAGCATTTATGAGGTCAGGCACTGATGTTGGACGAGAAGGCCTGGCTCGCAATCTCCGTTCCAGTTCATCCCAAAGGTGCTCGATGGGGTTGAGGTCAGGGCTCTGTGCAAGCCAGTCAAGTTCCACACTGAACTCATCAAACCATGTCTTTATAGTCCTTGCTTTGTGCACTGGGGCACAGTCATGTTGGAATAGAAAAGGGCCTTTCCCAAACTGTTGCCACAAAGTTGGAAGCATAGCATTGTCCAAAATGTCTTGGTATGCTGAAGCATTAAGGTTGCCCTTCACTGGAGATAAGGGGCCTAGCCCAAACCCTGAAAAACAGGTGTGGCCAAATACTTTTGTCTATATAGTGTATATATGTATGTAACAGTCTGTTTACATTTTTGTATTTATGTAATTTGTTTACCTAAAAAATCCCACAAGCACAAGCATTTTTATTTTTTTTACTGACATAGGCAAATGTTAATTCCTTTGCTCAGATTGCACAAAAAGTAGTGCTATGATGTTGGATGTTACAGGGACTCTGATTAATGCCAATGCAGATCCCACTGTTCTGATTGTATACAAAAAGTAAACTTTTTTTACTTAGATTTTATGCATATCTTTAGGCTATGCCAGTTTAAAAAGTTAAATTTAAATTTAAATTAAAAAAATCACAATATATCACATTGCTTACAATATCACAGTATATCATAGCATGCCGGTCCTTTGTGGAAGGATGACATTACACAGAGCTAAGTGTGGCTACCCAACCATTTATTAAGCAACCACACAGAACATACACTCTTTCACTCTCACTCACTCACTCACTCACTCACACCCCCTCTCACGCCCCCGCCTAGGTGGTTAGCTATCCCCAGCCACTGACAACAAAATCAAACAAAAAAATTGGAGGAGCCGCCGCTGACGCGGAGCCCACTGCGAAGGTCCCTGGGTGGCCCTCGGCGACTTGACAGGAGCCGGTGGCTGACTTTCGGGCCCTGACTCCCCCCCCGGACGGAGCCAAGGGTTGGTAGGGTGCGCGCCGATCATGGTGGACCATGCACCGTGCACGGATCGACCCACTGACTCATCAGCTTAAGGGAAAGACCTTTCTTCCACTCAGGGCTGTACACCCACACCAGTGCCCCCAGGGCAAAGTCCTCCCCTGTGCAGCATGAGTTGTACGACTGCTTCTGTTGAATCTCGGCACTGGAGAGAGCCAGTCTGGCCAGCTCGTGCACCTCCCGCAGCTGCTCCCGGAGGTTGTGGAAGTAACCCACGTCAGGCATGCCCTCCACCTCAGGCTTGGGGGGCAGACCGAACACCAAGTCCGTGGGGGCTGAGGGAGCGGCTGTAGTAGGCGATGACCTGCTCCCCGTGCTCCCCCTCCTGGGACAGCACCGTTGTTGTCCACGATGAGGGGACTGGGGGTCGGAGTAAGCCAGCACAGGAACCTCGACGAGCACCGGCCGGAGCTTGGCGAAAGCAGTGGCGCAGTCCTCACCCCACCGAAATGCCTGGCCTTTCTGGGTCAGCCAGTGAAGCGGGCTGGCGATGGTAGTGAAGTCCTGGACGAACAACAGGTAGTAAGATGCCAGGCCCAGGAAGCTCCGCAGCTCTCCGATATTGCGGGGAACAGGCCAGTCTCTCACCGCGGCCACCTTCACCGGGTCGGTGGAAACCCCTGTGGTGCTGACCACATGCCCCAGGAAGGACGTCTTCCGCTGGAACAGGTGGCACTTTTTGGTGAAGGCACAGACCCACTCGGCAGATGGCACGGGCACCCTCGAAGTCCGCGGTGTGGACGAGGAGGTCGTCCAGGTAGACAACGCAGTGGCTCCAAAGGATGTCAGCCAGGACCCTCTCCATCAGGCGCTGGAAGGAGGCCGGGGCATTACAGAGACCGAAGGGCATGACCCGGAACTTCCACAGCCCCTGGCCGATGGAGAAGGCAGTCTTGGGGCATGGCTCCGGCGCCAACTCCACCTGCCAGTAGCTGCTGCGGAGATCGAGGGAGCTAAACCAGTGGTACCCGGCAATGTAGTCGAGGGCGTCGTCAATGCACGGCGGGGGGTAAGAGTCCTTGCAGATGACCCTGTTAAGGAGGCGGTAATCGATGCAGAAGCGCCAGGTGCCATCCTTCTTCTGGACCAGGATGGCAGGAGCGGCCCAGGGGCTACTGGAGGGCTTGATGACATCTGTCTCTGCCATTGCCGTAACCTTTTGTTCCACCACAGCCTGCTTGGCAAGGGGTAAGCAACAGGGGCGGAGGCGGTTGGGCCGTGCATCACCAGTGCCGATGTCTTGTTGTACCAGGCTGGTGTGTGTGCAGTCCTCGTCACTGGCCGTGAAGATGTCGGCGAACTGCTCCAGTATCTCCCGAGGGTCTCGGCTGAGAGTTGGAGAGGCGGCGATGACGTGGGGACCCTCTCTATCATTGGCGGCGGTGTGTTGGACTTCCTGGCTGGCGCCGGTGGCGGGGCTGACCCTCCGACTGGTGGAGGCAGCACTGTGGATTTCCTGGATGGCAGCGGTGACTGGGAGGTGGGTCGCAGCCCCTCTTCACCGGTGGTGCGGAGTGCCACGGCTTCCGAACCCAGGTAGAGCACAGCCCTGGGTACGCCAACCGTGGTGCACTTCTTCCTCGTCGCTCCCTTTGCAATCCACCTGCTGCAGGCTGGAGGTCCGTGAGGATCTGCAGCGCTTTGCCCACCAACGCGTGGGTGACCTGGACCGCCATTTCTTCCATCAACCACGCATTGAACTGGGAGGCCAGCCGCACTTGAATGAGGTAAGCCTCCGGTGGCTCCTCCCTGTTGTAACATAGCAGCTTCATTGCACCCCTGCGGGAACCTCTTGGCTCCATGGGGGAAGCTGTAAAACCAACTCCTGGCTGAAACTAAGGGCTGCGGCGCAGTTGGGTCCGCCTGGAGAGTTAGCCCGGGATCGCGGCAGAGCAGCGGTGGCCAGGTCCAGGATCGCAACAGAGCGGCGACGTCAGGGATCCAGCATTCCTTTGGCAGTCCCACATGGCCATCAGGCGGGGGACGCTGGCTCCATCATCAGTCTCCCAGAGGCACGGCATTCAGTAGGTTCATAGAGACTAAAGGCATTTGCTCTTTTAGCCGTGCACCCCCTCCCCCCCCCCCCCCGCCCCACTGCACAGTGAGCTTCTCTACCTTTTGTAGGGACGTCATCTCTTCATCTTACTGCTGACACCAATTGTAACATGCCGGTCTATTGTGGAAGGATGACACTGCACAGAGCTACGTTTGATTAGGCAGTTTTCAGTTTTTAACAAATTTTATTGAGTTCAGAATGCAAATGATACATCTCCAGTTTTTGGTTTTCTTTACATCACAGATACAAAATTACGTACAAGTACATAAGCATTTTCAATGATGAGGTTAGACGAAGGGGGAGAAGGTTAACAATTGCATAAAGTCTGCATAGTTACAATAAACAAGGAATAAATATAAAAGTGCGTACATTAGTTAATTTTTTCCCTCATATTTCCGTTTTTTGGATTAAGTTTTTCTCCTGTATTGCTTAGTTCAAAATGCAAATGATACATCTCCATTTTTGATTTTCTCTACACCACAGATACAAAATTACATACAAGGACATAAGCATTTTCAATGATGAGGCTAGAAAAAGAAAAGGAGAGTTAACCATTCATAAAGTCTGCATAAAGTTACAATGAACAAGGAATCAATGTAAAATCACCTTTATAAAAGTGCGTACATAGTCCCTTATTGCACTCAGAGCCATCTGGCATACAGATGAGGTAGTTGCGGTGTACTTTTTAAAAACCAACACATTACTTGCTTTCCAAAGCGATTCTTTGATGCAATTCAGAATGGCCCATAAGCTTTGCATGTCTGGTGGAGGTTCGGTGTCTGACACCCATCCGTGGAATACAATATTTTCCAATAATGTTACTGGACTCAAGAACCTCTCCAGCCAGTGTGAAAAATAAGACCAGATTGCCTGAGCAAATAGACAGGACCAAAAAACGTGCCTGATTGTGTCATCATCTATGCAGTTTTGCCTGACACACTTTGGGTTTGGGGTGCATCCGCGTCTATAGAGAAATGCCCTGGTCAGGAGGCTTAAATTTGCTATGCTCCATGCCTTTGTGTCCATTTAGAAGAAAAGGGTCATTTACATTCCACCACACTCTTTTACTTTCTTTGTCCATTAATTTGTCAACTGGGGTACACCTGGAATGATTCGAGGCTAATAGCTCTTCCAATTTCTTTCTTGTCAGTTCAAAAGTCTGGACAGAACATAGATTTTTGTTTTGTTAAAATGTCCTGACTGAGGAAAAGATTTTGGGGCAGGTGTCTGCGAGTGGGATGTTAAGATGGGGTCTGATAGCCCATACAGAAAAAACTCTGAAACCCATCCAAAGTCTTGCAAAAAAGGTCCAGGACCTTTCTCGGGATACCCCTAGACAGCCTTTCAAAAAGAAGGCCAAGAACATTGCACTGAACTTTGTTTCAACATCAGGAACTGCTTTCCCCCCATTCCTCAGTGATCTGTACATGATTTTTCTGCTTACTTTTTCATGCTGGCCTCCCGAAATGAACTGGAAAATCAGTTTTTGAATAGATCACACAAACCTAATGGGGATGAGTAATGTGCTTGCCATGAATGTTGGGGGGGTAAGACCTCAGCCTAAAATCTTCCCAGTCAGGGTACATTCTCTAGATTTCCAAGACCACAGCTTGAGTTGAACTTTTTGGAGTTTTAATTCCCAATTTTTATTTATCATGCCTTCCCCAAAGTAAACACCCAGAACCTTAATAATTTTTGGCTGAATTTTTAATCCAAGGTCTGGAGTGCTGTCATTCCAGTTAAAATACAAGACCTCACTTTTTTGGGGGTTAATTTTTATGGCTGAGGCTAATGAGAAGGCCTTGCACACATTAAGTGCATTTGCAATGGATCTACCATCTGACAGGACAAGTATGTCGTCCATATGTAAGGAGGCCTTATCCACTTCGCTACCTCTTCCTGGAATGGATATTCCTGCAATCCTTCTATCATGGCGGATGGCACAGGCCAGAGGCTCCACGGCCAGCACGAACAGCAAGGGGGATAGGGGGCAACCCTGTCTAACTCCAGAGAAAATTGGGACAGGGACAGTCATGTGCCCATTAACCATTACTCTACTAAAGATGTTAGTGTAGAGTAGTTTGACCCATGATCTGAAATTTGGACCAAATATCATCTTTTCTAGTACTGCCCAGAGATACAGTATTTGTGGTTATGTTTGTCGAAGGCTTTCTCCTGATCAAGGCATACAATAGCCAGGGGTAGATTGCGTTCTTGGGCAAACAAGGATATGTCTCTAACAAGTGCCAAATTGTCAGCCATTAACCAATTGGGTATCCCACAAGTTTGATCAAGATGGATTACTGATGTGATAACTGATTGCAATCTAAAGAATAAAGCTTTTGATAGCATTTTATTGTCAACACAGATGAGGCTAAGCAGTCTCCAATTCTACAATCTCACGTTGTAGCTTTCACAAGCACACAAACTACAGACAATCTGCGCTGTTTTGCGAGCATAATCATTTACTCCGTTTACACGGTTGGTGTCAATTATTCTGTGAATTATTTGTTTTATTGTTAATCAAGGATGATAAAGGGGAACAGGTTGAAAGTAATGATAGATTTAAAGGTAATGTTTCAGCCTCCCCTGTTTCCAGCTCACCAGCCGTCACTGCCCCACAATCAGGTAAGTCTAACTAAGAGTGGTGGTGGGGGGGGGGGGGGGGGGGGGTGATGCTGCGGGCATCCCAGAAAATAGGCTATGTAGTTATGTTGTTGTGGGCTTTTTTGTAATATTTCGAAATAAAAGTATTAAAAGAGTATTAGTAAAAATAGTAAAAGTTAAAAATTTTGAATTTTTTTTTCTTCCCTCATTTGGGGCGCCCCTATGGATGGACGGCGCCCCTAGCATTCCCCTATACCGCCTATGCCACGGGCCGGCTCTGTCTGGTGGCATCGGCTAGCTGGAAAAAATGAGGCTGCTATTGCTGCAGGCTACAAGTAGTATTGACACAAAAAATACAACAGCTATTTGTAGTTGTAGTGGCGGCAGTGTAGCATAGTGGTTAAGGAGCAGGTCTCGTAACCGAAAGGTTGCCGGTTCAATCCCCGCTGGGACACTGCTGCTGTACCCTTGGGCAAGGTACTTAACCCACAGTTGCCTCAGTAAATATCCAACTGTATAAATGGATAACATTGTAAAGAACTGTAACCTATGTTAGTCGCTTTGGATAAAAGCGTCTGCCAAATGAATAAATGTAAATGTTGTAGTTATTTCTGGGGTCTAGCAATTGTTGCCTGGACACAACAGCCCCATCCAGTCATTTACGATTACTTCCGATGTTGATTAGATGACTGGTTGCTATTAGAGTGTATGTAATAACAGAAGTACTGCTTGAATTTGTTATTACTTTAACATAAAGACAAGAATTGTAATGGGGACGAACCACAGGGTTGTTTATTACTTTATTACTACTACATAATTGTATTACTGCTAGCAGGTTCTTTTGATCAGGCTGATTAGAAACTACGCACCACATTGAACACAAGCAAGGTTACAAAAATACTATTTTTACATTACATTTTCATAAAAGGGTAGATAAAGGACAGGGAGGGGAATTAATAGCACTGTCACTTAATGACTGTCACTTAATATTCTATAAAACCAATTAAACCCACTTGGCTACCAGTACCATCAATTCCCGTCTCACGTGGGGATTCTGAGGGACAAACACAGCACACATGCAGCTTGGACGGAACACCGCCTCCTTCTGGACTGCACCCCGCTTAGCACACATCCAAACCTACACGAACAAATCCAGGGAAGTACAGGGCAACCAATGATTACTATTATTATTACACCAATAGAATTTCAAGAAGGGAGAATGTTACCCATTAAAGATAAAGATAAAGATTCTTTTTGTTGTCATTGCACAGAGTACAACAAAGTTGTGTATTTACACAATTTCATTGTCTTTACAAAATGTTATATGCACATATGGTATGTTTTAAATATTTTTTATCATTAAAGATTTTACAATATTCATCCTTACATGTTATGTATTTGCATGTGTCACATTACATTGTGGCTAGAAGGTAGATTAAATCAGACTGTGCATATCACAGGATTTTATAATAAAATGCACTGCAATTGCAGAGGTCCTTTAGCATCCCTGAGGGTTTGTGCTAAATGAATAAACATTTAATTGCTTAGATAAGTGAATGTGAGCCACCAGACCTGACCTGTTGGCTTTAAGTCACTCTGCGCTGTCCCATTGTGACATTCTACTGGATTGTGAAATGGATTCAGAGGCCTTGTTCTTCAAGGTTCTTCAAGACCTTCAAGTGGCACTGGAAGGTCATAGGATTAATCCCTTTGGCACTCAGGATTAGAGAGATGACTGATGGAGATAGACTGGAAACCCAGCAGCTTGGTTACCAAATGTTCGCTGGACGTCCCCTGCAGCCCACTATCCTCTCAGATGGCTCCTGTGTTTGTCTGTTCCCTCCATGGGGGGGAGGCATGTGTCCCTCTCTGAGTTCCTGGCCAGCATTTTGCCCGGTCAACCATATGGGCCAGGTCAGCACAGGTCACCTGGCCACTTGTCTCCCCCGATTGATGGCACACGGGCGCAGCACATGGTGGCCAATCCCTTGACACCTGAAAGATGGCTAATCAACAACATATGTGTTCTTGTGTACTAAAGTGTACACTTTTTAATTACTGGCCTGGTGTCTCTGCCCATCTGCGAGCTGCAGACAGGCCGCTGATGCTGATGAAATGTGCAGCCACAGCAGTACAACAGACATTAATGACTCTCTTGGCATTCAAATTGCTGTTTCTTCGTAGGTAACCTGCAAATAGTATGTGCCCTTTAAGTCACATTGGTCTGGAATCAATGTCAACCTCATACCTGCATTTGTAAAGCCTCGTCTTTAGCATGAGTGACTTAACAGCAAAGACACAGAAGAGCATATAAGGCAGCATGGACAACATACAGAATACAGAAACCGCCTATCCATATTTGAGCATGTGTTGGTCCCTCATATAGAGCTATAATAGCTAGTGCCATACTGAATATAGGCTATGTGCTAAAATAATAAAAAAGTAATGCTGAAGCACAGAAATGACATGGTATGCTGAAGGGATAAGCTCTCAATGGCTTGAATTCTACTCACAGTCTATTATTATGTCTGGCATGATGGTTGGAGGTGAAACTTTGAAATGACTGGAAGCTAGAACCCAAAAAGGCTCTTGTTCTTGTTGCCACTCTAATGTCCTGCAGGTCCTTGCCCATCAGCTCAGATATAAAACAAACACAGCTGCACTGCATGCTTAGTTCACCCAACTAGCTATTTGCACATTGCTGTTCTGTCATGAATACAGGAGTTAATTACGTTGTTGACATTCACTTACTGGTGTGCAGATGTAAAGTAAATGTTAAAGTGATTATTTTGGAGGAGAATTTAGGTCAGAACTGCACATGTTTGTATGTAGTCTGTACACTGGTGACTGACGTATTTTGCGTGTGGCCAAATTGCATGCATCCTGCACTGAGATTATGTGAACTTTCCAGATTCTGTGTCAGATGCACAGAATTTCAACACTCTGCCAGACTACCAATAGTCTGGGATTGTAATTTTGGCTCTACTGACCATGAGTTTGAATCCTGCAATCCTCATAGAATAATGAGCTTCAGTTAGAGGTAGAAGACTCCTGTTGTGCCTCTGAGCAAAGTGTCAAACCTGAATTATTCTGGTAGGAAACCTATAACTTTTGGCCATATTTTAAACTGTTAAATAATGGATTTTAATTTCTTTTCTTTGCTCAAAAGCAGTAGAATGAAAGTGAAAGTAACAGCCTTAATAAATCTATGAGAGGTGCGTTTGCACTGCAGCTGTGCTTTCAAAATCTTTCTCCAGTCTTCTCCCTGTCCCCTCCTCCATGACTGTGTATGCACAGGCTGGGCCAGCATACTGTCTGCACCACAGCCCTCAGCCACTTCATTACAAAATGCATTGAAACTCGGTTCCAAAATTAGAACCGAATCCAAGTACCGGGTACTTACCCATAAAAAAATGAATTTCGGTTTCTAAATGAGTACGTGTCCATTTGTTTAGCCCTTTCGCACGTAATCACACCAGTGTGATTAGCCATTTAGCGCGTACGCTAAAACTGGTGCAATTAGAACCCTAGGTTGGAAAAGTTCTAGCTAATTTTAGCTTTGAGGAAACAACGATTTAGCAAATGAATGTAGCAAATGCTAGCTGAAAACTATGAGAAGCTTAATAACACTGATGAAAACATAACAAACCACGCAATGTAAGACACACGCTACATAGCTTAAAAATAAGTTACGTGAGAAAGGGTTAAATACGAGCTAGCATGCATGGCTAACACCACAACAGTGTGAAAGATGGACCGCAGTAAACGGTCAAAAGTGTGGCTTCACTTTAGAAAACAAACGACAACAAGGCAAAGTGCAATGCATGTGGGAACTAGCTGCAAGTCAGGTTACACATCAAATCTGATCAAACATTTAAGGCAGCACGGTGTCGATCTGAAAGACTGTGTTTGATGTCTTGCAATAAGCAAGAATAAGCAGAATCGCTTACCAACCCAACCCTAACCCAGATTTCCCTAATCCGGGAAAACTTACATTTTGCATCCATCTGGACAACTGATTGAAACCATTTGGGTTCAGTACCTCAACTGAGGGTGTAAAAAGTGCCCCACCTGGGAATAAAATCTACATCCCACTGGGTGCAAATGAGTGAGTCATTCATTCCAACAAGGATGCACAGACGTCAGTCTTGGTGGAGCCCATGTCGTCACGTACCATTTCCTAGAGTTTTGTCTCCCGTAGCGACATCCTGGTCAGACCCACACAACATTTCATGTTGTCTTGCCTCCATGCTGAGATGCAGGCACTGGGGCAATGGCCAGATCAGCCTCCTCCCCATGCTGAGATGCAGGCATCAGGGGTGGTACCTCCCCTGGGTTTTGGATGCTGTTTTTCTCTGTGTTTTTGTGTGCATGTTTTTGAGAGCTGTACCTTTTCTTTTTTCTCTTAATAAAGTTAAGAGTAGCTGCTATTTTGTTGTTGCGTCGTTCTTTTTTTTTGTTACTTCCCTGACCCTAGATGGGGACATGACAGAAAATTGGGGCCTCGTCCGGGAATCAAGTGTCTTTTGAACTTCTATGAGTATTTTGGTGAGTAAGAGCTGTCTTGAACTGTCACTGTGTTAACAGAGCGAACTCCAGTTGGTAAGAGTGTTTCAGCTGGGTTGTTATGCAATCCTTCCATCGGAACACTTGTTTGTTGTTTTGCTTTATTATTTTTCCTTTATTGTTTTTGGAAGGTAATCCTAGGTGGAGATTTATTTCTCCATAGGGGGTACGCTATCCGGACATTTGGTCTTAGCAAAAGACCAAGTCATTACGAGGTTCAGTGTTTAAATGTCATCCCGAGCCTGGTAAACCTTTGAAGACCAGCTAGGGACTAGTTGGTTGCTTTTGTTAGGTAGGAGCTGAAGTTCCTCTAAACCCGAGTCAACGGGTTAATACCAGTAACGCTTGAGTGGTTTCTTTTACTTGACAAGTTATTCTTTTTTGGATGCATTGCGAGTTTTTTGACATTATACTCGTTCTGGCCTTTTTGTGCTTCTGCAGCTCTCTATAGCACATTTGTATATAGAGTATTTGTATAGTGTGATTTTTGTTACTACTTTAAGTTGTATGGTCAAGTAAGGTCGTGAAGTTGGCTCGATATGTTGTTGACGTATTTGTGGAGTATCCTGAGGAACTCTTGCATAGCTTCACTAAAGAACAGTTATTACACATTGCTGAGCGTTATAGTGTTGGGCTTACCAGTCAAGAAAAGAAACTTAAAGAGACTGGTAAAAGCTAAAAATAAGTTTGGTGGAAAAAGGAGTCCTTACAATAAAATCAGAGGGGCTACGTTCTCCTGAGCCATGACTGTGAAGATAAGAGCTGAGTGTGAAGCTTGGAGAAAGAACTCGAACTGAAGATGCTAGAATATGAATGCAAATTGGAACGGAAAGAGTGTGAATGCGAACTTGGACTTGAATGCGAAGAAAGGCAATTTGCACTAAAAAGACTTGAGCTGAAATTGGCTGCCAGGAGCACTGGCGCACTTCCACCAGCTCCTGCTCCTGAGTCTCCATTATGTGAGCCTGCAATTGACGTTGGTAGAAACATGAGAATGGATCCACCCTTCTCTGAGAGGGAGGTGGAGAAGTATTTCTCTCATTTTGAATGCATAGCGCTGAATCTAAAGTGGCCTAAAGAAGTGTGGACTTTGCTACTGCAGTGTGTGTTAATGGGAAAAGCCCAGGATGCGTATTCCTCCCTCACTGTGGAGCAGAGTTCTGATAATGAAATTGTTAAAAGCACGATCTTGAATGCCAACGAGTTGGTACCTGAGGCTTATCGCCAACGTTTCAGAAGTTTCAGAAGAACTGACACTCAAATTTATGTTTAGTTAGTTAATACTTCTCGAAGAGATTAAGATGTGTGTCCCGGAGGCTGTTGCTAGCCACTTAAATGATCAGAGGGTTTCAACCATCACACAAACTGCTATTTGTGCTGATGAGTCCGTTCTGACGCACAAGAACGTTTTTTTCACCTCTTCTCCCTGCCAAGAAACGCCTCTGTCCTCAAGCTCCAGAAAAAGCTGAAGAAATTTGAAAGCTCCCAGACAGATATTGCAAAGTGAATCTCGCAAATGTTTTTATTGCCACGAGGTGGGTTATCTTATTGCTGTCTGTCCAGCACTGAAAAGGAAAAATCAGTCTCTGAAGAGAAAGCTAGCTAGCCGTTTCAGAGACGTGTGACAGTTGCCTAACTATTGCTTGGCAACAGAGCTACGCGCTGCCTGCTACCACTCTCTCTCCCACTCTTTCCTCAGCAAACACAGTTTTTCTAAAACTTTTAGGCAGGCTCTTCCTGAATCATTTTTTGGCAATTAGTAAACCATACAATGCAATAATATATTTAGTGTTTGATAACAGTGAGCGTTAGCTAGCAAGCCTAGCTAACTACCTAGCTAGTTAGCGCGATAACGTTTAGCTGGAAGTGAACGGACCGGTTCAACAGATATGTGAATATGGTAAATATGTAACGTTAATGTTTACCTAGAGTGACCATATTTTGGTTTTCAAAAAAGGAGACATTAGTAGACACTAAAGTGTTACTCGCCGCTGGTAGGCTCTCGGTGTTCTTATCCCTCTGGCTATCAGATGTGACAGAAACACGATCGCTTATCACTGAGGAATAAGTTCTAATTGGTAGAAATAATTCTTATTTGGCAGATCTATACAGCCATAGGGCCTACAGAGAATTTGCTCAGATTTGTTAACTGTTCTGCCTAGGCTATGCTCTAACATTAGCCTAATAGAAGCGTCATCAGGGGGATTTATAACGATGTCAAAACAATTTCGTTCACAAAATAAAAACATGTTCATTCACACACATATAATCCAAAACATCAGCCTGAGAGGGAAAAAATTACCGAGGTCCAGACCTCGGCGACCTCATAGCTGACTACGGGGGCGCTTGCCTCAAAGTGCAGTTAGCGTCCGTTACAGTGCACTTGTGCATGAACTGACACCAGCTCCAATGCAGCGGGAATGGGCCTTTTTCACGTAAACATGGCGGACCTTCCGGTCTGAGCCAACAGGGGGTATCTTAAGGTTAGCCATCTTCCCTATTACTGGCGAATCGGGGCGGGGGGTGCTAAGGAATTAAAGTATAAATTTGGCTACGATTCTGAAGTTCTGTCTGTCTGTCTACAACTGAGACTACCTCTTAATTAATGTGCATGGACTTTACAAATGTTTATGTTATTCTGATTATACATCGGGTAGCAAGTTTTATATTATCTTATTATTAGTTTAATGCAGCTAGCTAGCTAGCTAGGTATAACTCGGACATCGGCAGTCCTGAAGTTCCCTTTAACCTGCTAGGTAGCCAGCTAGCTAGCTAGCTAGCTAGCTTGCTTGCCTTGATAACGGCACACAGCTAACATTGGAAACTTTTGTCGTTTTATTTAGCATTAATAATTTAAAAAAACAGCGGTGACAATGCAATATTTTACTTAGGATAGATGACCATGGTAAGCTTACGCAGCTAAGCTCTGTTTGAACTAATCGTGACGTGACTTTGTCAGTGTCAAAGTAAATGATTACATATGAACGTGTGTCATTGAAAACTGCTGTGCAACATGCCCTAACAGTGAATGCATTCATGAAATTATGGTACCTTGTTGTTGAAATAAATGTTCATTTCTCAGTCCTCCCAAGTGAACCATTTCATCAGATGATAGGCACACAGAGAGGGCCAGTAAAAAAAAACGTGGATTTTTTGACGGTCTACTGGCCCACCGAGATTTGTTCCGGTATGCCCGATGGCCAGTACACTGGCAAGAGAATGGATTCAAGCCATGAAGAGCTGTTTAACGTCTGTGATGACACAGTTGTTTGTAGCATGCACTTTCGCAGCGACGACCTGTTTACAACAACTACTCGTCTAAACAGAATTAAAAAGATGCGGTGCCTTGTATTTTTCCATGGGTCTTTGACAGAACCCCAGCCAGGAAGTCAAGTTTATGACAGATCGACAAAGACTGGGGTTTGATGTTCGTCGGTTCAAACCTTGCTGTGGTCGAGAAAACGTTGATTTTGCTAGCCAAAGCATTTCCTTCAACAGACCGATGCAAACAATAATTTACTCAGTGCTCTTGCTCCTTTTGCCCCTTAACAATGTTATCTTCACTACACCTCCAGTTTGTGTGGCTCCTCATTCTTTTTAAGTGACTAGTAGCACTGTGCTCGTATTACGACACTACCGTCTACTACGTCGGACACTATATCAAAGAGAACATGCACGTAAGAAACATGAATGAATATTAAACTATCATGACATATGTTATGACAATGACTCAATGGATAATTTCATTACACAGCTTTATTGATATGTATTTACAAGCTGCTAGGTGGCTTGATCTAACGTTAGCCATCTCTCCGTAGCTAGCTGACATTATCTTCATAATTAAAGATACACTGATTATGGAACAGTTTATATCCACGATCCAGTTTGGATCCTTTTGTTTTGCAATATATATCCACCCTTTCAGCAACCTTTG
Organism: Megalops cyprinoides; assembly: GCF_013368585.1. Taxonomy (NCBI): domain Eukaryota; kingdom Metazoa; phylum Chordata; class Actinopteri; order Elopiformes; family Megalopidae; genus Megalops; species Megalops cyprinoides. The sequence goes on from NC_050596.1 coordinate 397,548, forward strand.
AGACCCGCAATTTTAGCAGATATGCCAAAGATCTGGAAAAAATCAGAGAGAGACACACATCTTCATTGAAGGTAGCGGGTTCCATTCTTAAAAACATCAATGGAACTACAGCACCATCGAGAAGGAGACACTGGCTCTTTTATTAGCGTTGCAATACTTCAAGGTTTACGTTGGCTCTACCCTGCTTCCCATGGTGGTCTTAATTGACCACAACCCACCCATTTTCTTATCTTGCATGAAAAACTCTAATCAGTGCATTGTGCACTGGTCTTTGTGTCTTCAAGGTTTCAACTCTGAAATAAGATACAAGCGAGGTAAGGGTAATGTTCTGGTGGACACCCTGTCCCGTGCATTTTAATTATGGTATGAGTCAACACAAGATGTTGATTTTGGGTGGTGGGGGTGTTACGTCCCGTGGGTTTTGGATGCTGTTTTTCTCTGTGTTTTTGTGTGCGTGTCAATCCTGCTGGCCTGTCTGTTCACGTGTTTAGCTAATCGCTCCACCTGCTCTGAGGTGATTGATCCTCTTTTTGGCACCAAAGTTTAAAGAGCCCATTTCCAGGTGCATTGTTCTTTTTTTGTTACTTCCCTGACCCTAGATGGGGACATGACAGGGGCAATGGCCAGATCAGCACTTTTACCCTGCCCAGTGACCCCAAGCGCTGTCACCGCCCTGTGATCTGCAGCTAACAAGTCAAAGAATTGTGGGAGCACATGGATGTGTGCTGCTCTGCAGTATGTGCACATGCATTCACACAGACAGCACTCTTTGTTTTCTCTAATGGTGAATATCTCACAGCCTCCGGCTGATTAAATACAGCCCTGTTATGGGATATTTTCTGCACTTCCTCTCTGGTGCTTCTGTGAGAGTAACAGCACATTTGAGTATGGATGGAGGGAGGCTTGGCCTGAGGACATTGCCAGGTAAAACGGCATTAGGAAGTAACATCCCATGCTCCCCATTAAGTTTTCTACTGCATTCCCAGAAAGTGTGAAAAGAAGTATCTTTACTGAGGGGCAGAAGACAGTACTGTATTCAAAGAGTTCTTCATCACCACACCACTTGTGAGCTGTGGTCATGGATTTGGTATGTATCTGCAACTAAGACTAAGATACTAAGCTGGGTATGCAATAGATCTGATTGTACATTCAACCACGCTCTGGACGGGAACATCAGGGACCAATCACGATCATAATATATGATTGCATTCAAATTTCAGAGTGGATCACAACAGTATTGATGAGGACTGCAGTTCAGCAGCGAAGTCAGAGCACATTCAAGCTATCTTTGTAACATTTCTTCACCACAATTGAGAGACACCTGTGATCTCTTCCCTGCCGGAGTGGGTCACGTGAGCAAGCAGGGAGTGGTTGTCTGATGGAAATGAGGAGATTACTGCCAAGCAGCTTGTATGCGTGCCGTCACCTGGCCCTCTGCACTTTTGTTGTGCACCGGGAGTCTGGCCTATATACTCATGGCTCCAATCAGGGGTTTCTCCAGCATCAGAGAGGGAGTCCCTGTCAGGCCTGACAACTCTTAGTCAGAGAGAGAGGGAGGTTTTGAAAAAAGAAGCTAGAAGGTGATGCTGGACGTGGCACTGCATGCTTAACAGTATCTCTGTTGCACAATTGTAGTGGTTTTTCCCCCAGAGCTGGAAAATTGCAGGGAAGATATGACTCAGTGGCAGTGGGGTACAGGTTTGAAGCATAAACACCTGGTTACTGACAGACTAAAACCATCCCTGGCCAGATGGATGGACAAGGCCCAGTTAACAATAAGCTGGCCTCCAGTGTAAACAGCAGAATGTAGGGGCCCCAAGCCTGTCTGAGCTTCCCCACCCCCAGTAGAGGGGCCTGGGTCCCTGCCCAGACCTGTCACCCACGAGCCCTGCTTCAGTGGATAAGCACCTGTGAAGTACATGAAAGCATTACCTTACAATAAGATCCTAGAGTGGATATTAGTGCACTGACTTCATCTACAGAGAAAAAAACAGAACAATTATAGGACTCTTCATAAAGCCAAAGCTTGTATTCCTTGTGGACTAATTTCTTAATTGACCACAACCCACCCATTTTTCCACCCATTTTCTTATCTTGCATGAAAAACTCTAATCAGTGCATTGTGCACTGGTCTTTGTGTCTTCAAGGTTTCAACTCTGAAATAAGATACAAGCGAGGTAAGGGTAATGTTCTGGTGGACACCCTGTCCCGTGCATTTTAATTATGGTATGAGTCAACACAAGATGAAGCAGAACAAACTGTCAGGGGCGGGGATCGGGACACAAACGCGGACCACCGGGTAAACGTAGCCAAGCGTTTAATCACAATCAGCGGGCAGTTCATCGTACAGGGACAGGCAGGGTTCAGAAACACGGGGAAGCAGTCCGGGGGCAGATCCAGGATCGGAAGTCGGGGCGGGCAGAGTCGGTAACCAGGGGGGCGTAGAGTGTCAGATAGGTGAAGTCGGCGGGCGAAGGACGAAGTCGGGAGACAGGCAGGTTTCGGCAATCAGAATACAGGGTTACTAAAGCGGGGACGAGACAGGAAGAAACTTACTGTAACGAACTAGCAACAAGACAGAGACACGCAGGGAAGATATAGGGCTAGGGTAACGAGGAGATGGGAAGCAGGTGAGCAGGCAGGCAGGTGCAGGCAATGAGGGAATCAGGTGGGCGGGGACCCGGCGGGGAGCAGGGCGGGGCAGGAACACAAGGAAAACAAAAGCACAAGGACAGGGAAAACAAAAACACTGCGGCTTAAGGGGGCGGAGCCCTGACACAAACAGTCATTAAAAGAAATGTGTTTTATCATAATCAAAATTTCAGCATGACCATTAAATATAGTCAGCTGGAATCATACACACAAATCATACGAATCATATGTACTCTAACTGATCAATATTTATGCAAGGAATAGAACTACCATTTGTCAAATTTAGAACTGGAAAGGGGTAAATGTACCATGGGACCATGGGACCCTTGTCCGATCTACTTGATGTAATGACAGCGGAAGGGTGGGACTTGTTTTAATCCAGCTGTGTGGCATCAGGGGCATTTGGCTGAAAAAAAAACCCAAAGACTTAATTTCCCACAATCCCCTGCATGAGCTCTGCTCATATCACACTGCTTCATGACCACTTGAAGCAAAGGCAGTGGAAATGTGCCAGAAAAAGAAAAGATCTCCCAATGCTACTGGCAACCACAGATCTTCTCCAATACATCTAAAAGGCACCTACAGCTGTTGTCTGAGTAACATGAACATGCGGATAACGGCTTGATGGAGGTGCCTGAATAGCAAACATCTAATGCTGTGGGCTGGGTATCTTCAGCTGAACACTTTCGCTGGGATTCATTTTCAGACAACTATTGTTTTATATATGCTGCCTCAACATGAGATTACTCACTGTGGAGCAATGCACTAAATAATGTCAAGCATGAGAGTACCTTCACTGAATCCCATAAGCCCTGGACTGAACTGTCCTTTCGTTGTAACTAATATTGTTAGTATTTTCAATAAAAATGATGTGAGTCACGTAGCTAGCTATATAATAACCTGATAACTTCTACTAAAGTGTGGAAACATTCATCTGGTTGGCAATATTACCTTTTTTGTTTTTTGATTAATTTCAGGTTTTGCCCTCAGACTTAGTGCTACTTGACACAGCTGGATGCTAGCTAACTAATGTGTGTAAATGGCCAAAAGAATGTAAAAATCATGTAATGAGGCAGAAAAAAATGGTTAGCGAGCTAGCTAATTAATATTACAAAAGAGACAAGGCTATTTAAATCAACAGCAAACATTAATTATCTATGTAGTTATACACAGAAGTGAACAAGTAAATGGTTAACTCCTGTATCGTAACAAAAAAGTATTGTTCCAAAAAAAGTAGTCAATTCACACAGCATGTGCTGTACATAAGATGGATTTCCTTTTTGTTCATTTTTCATTCGACAAGTAATGTTAGCCTGCTAGCTAGCTGCCTACTCTTTAAAAGGAATTTAGACGGATTTTAGAAAAACTGTCTGCTCACATCTTCTGAAAAACAAGGCCAGGGAGCATTTCAAACAAAAAGACTTAAATTACCAGCAGTGCTGGCACTGAGGCTTTCCAGGTGGCTGAATTTTTTAACTCAAGCACATTATCCTCAAGAGCAATGACAGAACTGCTCCATTCTGTGGTGATTAAGAATGGTGTGAAAAAGAGAGGCTTAGCAGAGTCTCTGTCAGCACGCTGTGCATTCATTCCAGTCTTCTCGGAAGGCATCAGGTGAGAACGCAGCCAATGATGACCCAAACGCTTGTGAGCGGTGCACCTGAGGAATCTTGCTGTGTGGCGTAGCGGTTAAGGGACATGGCCTTTAGCCGGCAGGTTCACCCCTCAACTGGGATATCTGACCTCATAAGCACTAAGACACAACAAAGAATGTACTTTTTAAAGAAATTGTTATTCACGTTTACATTTACATGTATTTATTTAGCAGACACTTTTATCCAAAGTGACGTACAAAACTGCACACAGTAAGTAAAGCGACAGTATGGGGACAGGATGTGTACAGTTTCACAATGAGACAGTAGTTCTCAGCTGAGAGCAAGGTCTGTTTGAGGACACAGTACTAATTGATTTGTACAATTATAGCACATAGGGGAAACTAATACAATACACCTTCAAACTTATCTTTTAATGTCCACAAGAAAATGCTCCAAATGTTTTACTGTGCTTTTACTGAAAGTTTTTAACCTTCTGCATCATCTGCTGGTTTGGCAATGCTACTGAGGCACAGAAAAAGACAGAAAAATGGTAACAATGGCCAGTAAAATGTTAGGGATTACATTACCAAGTATGGAATGCATTTACAGAGACAGAATGATGAATAAGGCACATACAGTGGGGAGAACAAGTATTTGATACACTGCCGATTTTGCAGGTTTTCCCACTTACAAAGCATGTAGAAGTCTGTAATTTTTATCATAGGTACTCTTCAACTGTGAGTGACGGAATCTAAAACAAAAATCCAGAAAATCACATTGTATGATTTTTAAGTAATTAATTTGCATTTTATTGCATGACATAAGTATTTGATCACCTACCAACCAGTAAGAATTCCGGCTCTCACAGACCTGTTAGTTCTTCTTTAAGAAGCCCTCCTGTTTTCCACTCATTACCTGTATTAACTGCACCTGTTTGAACTCGTTACCTGTATAAAAGACACCTGTCCACACACTCAATCAAACAAACTCCAACCTCTCCACAATGGCCAAGACCAGAGAGCTCTGTAAGGACATCAGGGATAAAATTGTAGACCTGCACAAGGCTGGGATGGGCTACAGGACAATAGGCAAGCAGCTTGGTGAGAAGGCAAATACTGTTGGCGCGATTATTAGAAAATGGAAGAAGTTCAAGATGAAGGTCAATCTCCCTCGGTCTGGGGCTCCATGCAAGATCTCACCTCATGGGGCATCAGTGATCATGAGGAAGGTGAGGGATCAGCCCAGAACTACATGGCAGGACCTGGTCAATGACCTGAAGAGAGCTGGGACCACAGTCTCAAAGAAAACCATTAGTAACACACTACGCCGTCATGGATTAAAATCCTGCAGCGCACGCAAGGTCCCCCTGCTCAAGCCAGCGCATGTCCAGGCCCGTCTGAAGTTTGCCAATGACCATCTGGATGATCCAGAGGAGGAATGGGAGAAGGTCATGTGGTCTGATGAGACAAAAATGGAGCTTTTTGGTCTAAACTCCACTCGCCATGTTTGGAGGAAGAAGAAGGATGAGTACAACCCCAAGAACACCATCCCAACCGTGAAGCATGGAGGTGGAAACATTCTTTGGGGATGCTTTTCTGCAAAGGGGACAGGACGACTGCACCGTATTGAGGGGAGGATGGATGGGGCCATGTATTGCGAGATCTTGGCCAACAACCTCCTTCCTTCAGTAAGAGCATTGAAGATGGGTCGTGGCTGGGTCTTCCAGCATGACAATGACCCGAAACACACAGCCAGGGCAACTAAGGAATGGCTCCGTAAGAAGCATCTCAAGGTCCTGGAGTGGCCTAGCCAGTCTCCAGACCTGAACCCAATAGAAAATCTTTGGAGGGAGCTGAAAGTCTGTATTGCCCAGCGACAGCCCTGAAACCTGAAGGATCTGGAGAAGATCTGTACAGAGGAGTGGGCCAAAATCCCTGCCGCAGTGTGTGCAAACCTGGTCAAGAACTACAGGAAACGTCTGATCTCTGTAATTGCAAACAAAGGTTTCTGTACCAAATATTAAGTTCTGTTTTCCTGATGTATCAAATACTTATGTATCAAATACTTAAAATACTTGTTTGTGCTGTTTTAATCTTTCATTGTTATTGGAAACATCTGATTACATCCAGAGTAAAGCTTTTCAGTTAACAGAAAATTTAACAGAAAAAGGCACTGAAATCTACAGACAAGATTGCAGAGGATTTTTCATGATGTGAAGAGGGATCTTGTCCTCTTGATATTTCTTTGCACCAGTTCTTTAAACAAACTTGCTTTTGAGTCCTGAGCAGTCTTGCAGAGGGATTTTTGTTTTAAACTAAGATAGCTTAAAGCAGTAAACCGAGTCATTGCCAACATTGTACATTGGTGATCAAATGACATTTTCTAACGTCTGCACTCTACCCCCAGGCAGTGGTAGTACCATTTCCACACACATCTCCAACATCCATACCACGTGTATCCCATCCCCCATGAGAGTCACCCAGGTTCTCAGCGTAACCTCCTCCACTTGCTAAACAAACTTCCCCCTCAGCACTTCGACAGATGCTTTGTAAAAGTCCAGTCCCGGCAAAGCGAAGTTTGGGAAAAAAAGGTAATGTAACGTAATGAATAAACTCTGCCTCGCATTAGTCCTCTTCTCAAAAAGCAAATTGAACATTGTAAAGAAATCCGACCAGGGATGAAAGGCTATCAACGGCAGACAAATCCAGGTGCAGATAAATCAATGGCAGTTCCATCCTTAACGGGTGAGCCAATGTCAGGTGAACCCATGGCAGTATTTCAGTGACATCAAAACCAGTGAGAAGATGTATAGTGACAATTCAATTCAATTCAATTCATTTTTATTTGTATAGCGCTTTTCACAACACAAGTTGTCACAAAGCAGCTTTACATTGTTCCCAGGCCTGAGACCCCCTGAGAGCAAGCCAACAAGGCAACAGTGGCAAGGAAAAACTCCCTATCAGGAAGAAACCTTGAGCAGAACCGGGCTCATGGGGGGGCCCATCTGCTTCTGGCCGGCACTGGGCAGATAGAGTTAGACACAAAATTATGCAATGTACATTTGTTATTGACAAACAATAGCAGTTAACAGTAGAGTGATTATAAGAATGTCTCCTAGGATGTCCGGGTCTTGGAATGCAGTTGGCTTTGATGGGCAGGGCAGCGAGGTAGCAGGACTGGAAAACGAGATGAGACGCTTGGGCTACAGCTCCGGACAGGAGCCCGGAGCAGGGAATAGGAAGCAAACAGAAAACAGTGGTTAGTGGATGATAAGAATGGCAGGGATGTAGAACAGAGAGGCAGGAGAGGAGGGGCAGAGAAAAAGGTGTGCAACAAGGAAAGACCCCGGCAGGCTAACATTATGGCAGCATACCTAGGGGACGGGAGGCAAGGGACCGGCATAGTCATGAGGGCGACCCTAAGACAGTCAACACCAGATCACGGCGCAGGGTCCATGAGAGCAATGACCACTTAGTCCACCAGAGACTCTATGATCCACGCCAGCACCAGGCCATGTCCCTCAGCTGAAGGATTTACTATATAGATATGTTTTGAGCCTAGACTTAAAGGTGGAGAGAGAGTCTGTTCCCCGAATCTCAGAGGGTAAACTGTTCCACAGGAGAGGGGCTTGATAGGAAAAGGCTCTACCGCCTACAGTAGTTTTGCCCACTCTTGGAATGGTGAGAAGCCCGGCATTTTGGGAGCGAAGGGCTCTCTGCGGAAGATATGGATGAAGAAGGTCCTTAAGATAGGGGGGGGCAAGCCCATTTAAAGCCTTAAATGTGAGTAAGAGTATTTTAAAAATGATCCGGTATTTAATAGGTAGCCAATGGAGAGAGGCCAGAACTGGGGTGATGTGCTCAAAGCGTTTAGTTTTAGTTAAGATTCGAGCAGCTGCATTTTGCACCAGCTGAAGGGGTTTTAATGAGACGTTTGCACATCCTGACAAGAGGGCATTACAGTAGTCTAATCTGGATGTTACAAAGGCATGGATTAGTTTTTCAGCGTCGTTAATTGATACGATTTTCCTGATTTTAGCAATATTTCTCAGATGGAAGAAGGCAGTCCTAGAGGTGTTAGTTATGTGAGTTTCAAAGGAGAGCTTGGGATCAATAACAACACCAAGGTCTTTGATGGCTGCACTCGGGGCAAGGGAGACACCATCAAGGTCCAATGTAAAATGAGTGAGTTTGCTCCTGATTGAATTTTGGCCTATGACCAATATTTCGGTTTTGTCCGGGTTGAGGAGGAGAAAGTTTCGGGCCATCCAATTCTTTACATCTGTTAGGCAGGCCTCCATGTTTGAAATATTCAGAGGGACATCGGGTTTGACTGATATGTATAACTGAGTGTCATCCGTGTAACAGTGGAAATTAATGTCATGTTTACGGATGATATCGCCAAGAGGCAACATGTATAACGAGAAGAGCAGAGGTCCAAGCACAGATCCTTGAGGTATACCATATTTTACTCTGGAACGAGCGGAGGATTCGTTGTTGATGGAGACAAACTGATATCGTTCTGATAGATAAGATCTAAACCAAGATAGGGCATGTCCACTTATGCCAACCAGGTTTTCGAGGCGGTCAAGGAGGATACAATGATCGATGGTATCAAAGGCTGCACTTAGGTCTAGTAGCACAAGAAGAGAGATACAGCCATTGTCACAGGAGAGTAGAAGGTCGTTGAGCACTTTCAGGAGAGCGGTTTCCGTACTGTGGTGAGGTCTAAATCCGGACTGGAAAACTTCCAAAATGTTGTTAGAGTGTAAAAAGGCACAGAGTTGCTTTGATACCGCTTTTTCCAGAATTTTTGAGAGGAATGGAAGGTTCGAGATGGGCCTATAGTTTGACAGGTCATTGGGATCAAGATTAGGCTTTTTCAGAATTGACTTGATAACTGCTACTTTGAAGGGCTGAGGTACGTGTCCAGACATAAGAGAGGCATTGATAAGATTTAATAGTGGTGTGCCAATTGCAGGCAATAGCTGTTTTAGGAAGCCAGTTGGTATGGGGTCAAGTTGGCTGGTAGAGTTATTAGATGAATTGAGAAGAGAAGAAAAGTCGCCAAATTCAATGGGTATAAAAGAGTCAAAGCGCGAGGCGGGCCTAATAGACATGTCTACATAATCTGGAACGGGACTGGCCAGGCAGGAACCAGAAGTTGATGAGAATTTTTGTATTGTGTCTCTTATCTTTAAGATTTTACTGTCAAAGAAGTTCATGAAGTCACTGCTACTATAAATTGCTGGTATGGTAGGGTTAACTGATGCAGGACTCTTGGTTAATCTGGCGATAGTGCTGAACAGGTACCTAGGATTGTCCTTGTTTCTCTCAATAAGAGTAGAGAAATATTTGGATCTGGTAGCTGTGAGGGCATGCTTGTAATTTAGGAGACTTTCCTTCCACGCCAGGAGAAAAACCTGTAGTTTGGTGGAGCGCCATTTTCTTTCGAGTTTTCGTGTGGCTTGTTTGAGGGCACGAGTATGGTCGTTATACCAAGGTGCTAGCTTCTTGTCTGTGATTTTCTTCCTTTTGAGGGGAGCAACGGCATCTAGAGTTTTACGCAAAGTAGAGTCGATTCTGTCCGCGAGTAGATTAATTTCAGTTGAGCTGGGGGGATTCAGTTGAGAGGAGATTTCATTGTGCAGGTAGTATGATGTAGGGAGCTCGTCGATAAAGGCATTTGCTGTAAGAGAGCAAAACGTGCGCCTGGAAGAAAATCTAGGCTCCGAGTATGTGAAGCACGTTAGTGGTAAATTGAAAGAGATGAGATAGTGGTCGGATAACACAGGATTGTGTGGCATGATTTCCACCTGGTTAATATCTGCTCCATATGTGAGGACCAAATCGAGAGTATGGTTGCGGTAATGTGTGGGTTTGTCCACAGCTTGATAGAGTCCAATGGATTCGATGATGGACAAAAATGCTGTTCTGAACGGGTCATGTTCATTATCCATATGGACATTAAAGTCGCCTACTATTACAGCTTTTTCTATATTGACAACCAGGTCATATAGAAAATTGGCAAATTCCGATAAGAAAACACTGTAAGGGCCAGGTGGCCTGTAAACTATTACAAGGGTAAATAGCTGAAATGCAGTCTTGTCAGGATGTGCAAAGCTAAGTACTAATAGTTCAAATGAATGGAAGTTATAGCCAGGTTTAAGGGTGGCACAGAGTTTGGAGCTGTGTACAGCAGCAACGCCGCCACCTCTACCAGTAGGTCGAGGGACCTGGTGATTACAATAACTGGGAGGAGTTGATTTGTTGAGAGCAACAAAGTCATTAGGTTTAAGCCATGTTTCAGTCAGGCATAAGATATCAAGTTGGTGATCAGTAATCAATTCGTTTATTAATAAAGCTTTAGGTTGTAGCGATCTGATATTTATTAACCCAATCTTAAGGACCATTTGTCTACAGGTAGTACTTTCAGGTTTGGCAGACTTAATTTTTATCAAATTATCAGCACAAATGCCCCTACTGGATGTTTTTAAGAAGTTTGGGACGGAGGGTCGTGGAACAGACACTGTCTCTATGGGATTTTTAAGTGGTGGTTCCAGGGAAAAAGCAGACAACTGTGTAGGACAGAAAGTCTGCTGCCTGGCCTTGGCCCTGATAAGTCAAGGTTTAGTGGAATTCAGACTATGATCTATGTTACTAGAGATGATAGCTGCACCCTCCCTCGAGGGGTGGATGCCATCTCGTTTTAAAAGACCAGGCCTCCCCCAAAACTTGTGCCAATTATCTACAAAACCCACGTTGTTAGAGGGGCACCATTCAGACAACCAACGATTAAGTGACGTTAATCTGCTATAGATCTCGTCACCGCGCCGCATGGGGATGGGGCCAGAGAAAATTACTGAATCCGACATTTGTTTGGCAATCCTGCACACCGACTTAATAGTTAACTTTGAGTCACATACAATGAGTCACATACAGTCACACACTTGAACAAGCTTTATGTTTATAACCACATGTTGCTTCATCTGGATTGTATGCAGATGTAAAGGTAATGCTAATCCATAAAATATTGAATATGCTTTCTAAAGTTTTCTAAAAATTAAGTTTAATGTGTACAGTGCAGACATATATAGATTATGCAAATTACAGTGAAACTGATTTGTATGTACATAAAATAACAACAAAGGAAGCATTTGAATGTTTATGCTGTAAAATATTCTATTATTATTTTACTTAATGTCAAACTAGGGATGATGTGTTACACTGGGGAAAAAAATGTAACACTTGCTTAAATTTGCAACAGGGTATTACATGGACAAAGTGGTATTGCAGTTAGATTGAATGCATCCCCTTTTTGTAGAGTCCTAGACAGATACAGAGACTCAGACATCACATAAACACCCTGAGTTGGGCCTTAGGAAAAAGGCAGGAACGCTGTCAGCACATCAAGCTCCTTTCGGTCTTGGGGCTTCATCTGACCTGGTCACTTTCTCTGCTGAGCTGTGTTTTTTTTTTGTTTAATAACGTCAATGCTGGTTACAGCATATCTGTGAGACGAGCGCAATCAGTAAGTCACTGCACAGTGTCAACAGTTTAACACAGGAACACACCTGAGGTCATAAACCCATTAAAATGTCACATGACTAATTCTAAAAATGGCTTTAGAAACTGTACCATAGTTTAGCAGAACTGACATATGGCAAGGGAAGTATAGAAATGTATTCACAGACAAATCACACTGTATGCACATTCTCTGCACCAAACAGTATGCAAACGTGTATTGCACTTTTGCAACCAATTGTTACAATTATGTAAATCTTTGCAGTTGTTTACAAATGTATTTCACTGTTTTGACCCCTAGGATTTTTGTAGTACATGGAAAGTTATTATTTCTGCATGGAGATTTAAAGGAGTGTAAATGTAGTTGAAGACAGGGTGGAGGGCAAGGCGTTCCTCTAACAGTGACCTGAGAGTAAGGTCCTGCCCTGCTGTGATATAGTGCACACTTAGCCACTTGTGGTGTAATGAATGCTCCTTCTCACTGCTGTTTCCTGCCCCAGCAGTCAGGCCTTTTTAATGTCTGTTTTAGTGATAAATGACAGGCCAGTACATACTACGGGGACGGGGGGATGGGGGAGGGGGGTGCCAATCCTGGGCTGCACACACGTGTTCCTCGTGTGGACAAAAAAGCCCACAACAGGACATTGATTAGCTGTTAAATGATGAGGATTTACAGAGATCTCTCGGTAAGTAATGCCATTTGGCCCTGAGTTACAGCAGCGTCTCTGTGCCATACTGCAGCCTCACATATTTTCATTACTGTTAATTTATATTTACCAGGGCAATACATCAGGCAGGATGGCAAGTGGATGAAGGGACTTGCTGGTGCTGGTGCTGTGTTATGTGATGTGTTAACACTGGGGGAAAGGGGTGACAACAAAGTCACAAACCTGAACAAGCCTGAACCTGAACCTGATGATCAATGATGGAACAATTCACAGCATTCATGCACAAACACACACACACACACACACACACACACACACACAGACTTCATGCCAGGCAGACATACAGATATTGTAGCGTTTTTACCTAGCTTTCTATAAGGCATCATTTGGTGCAGTTTTTTTTAGTTCAGTGTCCCTCTGCCCCCCGACAGCAAGGATGCTGATAAGGAGGGGAGAGGGTACAAATCATGGGGTGTCTTTTCCCAATATCAAGGGGTACATAGTTGCTAGTAGACATTTTATGGTTAGGAGGTGGGGACATCTAATTAAAGTGTGTAACATTTGGATATTTTGTCAGTCAGTACCATGTGTCTTACAGTTTTTTTACAATTGCTTACACACTAAAATTAAAACTTTCCCACAATCAGCAAAACCTTACACTCAAGGAGCAAAACACCGGCCCAGATTTGCACAACTGTAAGCACATTGTCAGCTTCACACTTTTTGCAAAACACTACACACAGTGATTTGCAAAACACTAAACACACTTGTATACATTTGACACAGAAATTTATCATGATGCCATTTCCTTGCAATTTCAAAGCAACGGCTTTCAAATGAACACACCCATGAACCAATTGGTTAAACACAGCCACCAGGTGTGCACACACACAGGTGCTTAATTGTAGACACACCAATCAGGTTTAAGCACTATAAAAAGGCAACAGGTAAGTTCACCTGTCTTCAACAAAAATGGATGGTGTCAGAGGAAGAGGGAGAGTGCGGATGAGAGGGGGAATCCGGAGAGAACAAGGTGGAGGAAGAGGCCAAGGTAGAGGAAGAGGAAGAGGAAGAGGTAGAGGGAGAGGAAGACCTGGAGGAGGGGTAGGATGTGCACGAGAACACCAAGGAGGGAGGGGCCCCATATTCACACGGGAGCAAAAGAGAGAGATCAGAAACCTCGTTTTGGCCAATAATGCAATCAGACTTAGAGAAATTCAAACTCATATTTTCAATGATCACACAATTTTCAATAATGTTCAACAGGTCTCTCTGTCAACAATAGCCCGTATCCTTAAAAAACATCAGGTTCTGATGAAACAACTGTATAGAGTGCCATTTGAAAGAAATTCAGACAGGGTGAAAGTCCTGCAGCATGAATATGCAGAGGTAAGTTTTGACTGTAGTATTGTGTACTGCACACATACCTTTTTTACTGTACATGTAATTTTACTGTATAGTAGACCTACAGTATATTGATCTACACAATGTGATCTTTTGCTGTATTTCAGAGAGTTTTGCAAATGGAAGATTAGGAAGTCCCGCATAAGTTTATATACATTGATGAGGCTGGATTGAACCTGACAACAGTGAGAAGAAGGGGAAGAAACATCATTGGCCACAGGGCTATTGTCAATGTAACAGGGCAATGTGGGGGTAACATTACCCTTTGTGCTGCCATTACACAGAATGGGGTCCTCTACCGCCATGCCAACTTGGGTCCTTACAACACTGACCTCATTCTTACATTTTTAGACAGATTACACAAAATCACAGCAGCAAACCAAAGGGACCAGATGCAATACATTGTCGTCTGGGACAATGTATCTTTCCATTGTTCTGCTCTGGTCCAAAACTGGTTTCATCAACACCCACAATTTACAGTTCAATACCTTCCACCATACTCCCCTTTCCTAAACCCCATCAAGGAGTTCTTCTCAGCATGGTGGTGGAAGGTTTATGATCTCCGGCCCTATGTCCAGATGCCCCTCATTCAAGCTATGGAGGAAGCATGTGATCAGATTGATGCAGCATCAATACAAGGGTGGATTTGTCACTCCAAAAGATTCTTCCCACGTTGCCTTGCAAATGAAAATATAGCCTGTGATGTTGACAAGGCCAGATCCAGCTAGGCGGAGAGATGATGTTTAGTTTTCTTTTTTTTCAGTACTGAATTGGATATGTAATTTATGTTACAGTACTACTGTAAGCTTACAGTACAATGGTACGTTCAGTAATACTGTATAAAAACTGGAAAATGTTTTGTTATGAATGTTTTGTTGAAATGATCAGTATTGACTGACTTGAGTATATGAAAAGAAATAAATATTTTCATTGGTCTGCACAATTGGTGTCATGTAGTGTTGACTTTATTTTTACACTTTCTCTGTGTAGATGCTAAAAGTGTTTTAGGTTGAGCACAGGAGTGTTTAATCGATTCAGAACACAACAGAATCAGACCATATGATGGATGTGTTTATGTTAAGACAAGAAAATAGGGTTTTTATAAGAAATTGTATAGTTTTGACTTAAGTGTTCCATTTTGCAAATGATCTGAGGTGTTGTGCTACTTGGGTGTAGTGCTGTGCTAATTGTGTGAAGTGTTTTGAAAAACCGGGCCCTGTTTTCAAAATTGTGCTTAAGCAATTGAAAAAAAACATTAAGAGAGCAGGACTGCTTTCCCATTATATGAAGCAGTGTTATTTTCTTTTGTCCAATTAGTTGTTTCAGACAATAAAAAAACATAGGGAACATTATTGTTTTCAGCAACCCACACAACCTACAGTTAGCCTTTAACAACAGGGAATAAACTTCTCTGACGGCAATCCCCTTTCCCTGACTCCCTCACACATGTACAGACATGTACACACAAACATGTACACAGCCATGTGCACATATGCAGACATGCACACAAACACTCACACATAGAAACACACATTCATACTAAGACCAACAGTATGATATGAATATATAAGAATCTCCCGCTTTGATTTGCAGGCGCCCTGAAAAGTGTGGGTTCACACTAGAAGGTCATGGGTTCAAATGCAGCAGGGACACCACTCTTCAAACCATGAAGGCACCTAAACTGCTGCAAAAAAGTTGTGTTAATAGACGCAAGCAATGCAAAGCCTCAGTCATCCTGAGCTAATGTCTAGCACTAATTATCAGTATTTGTTCTTATTCAGCAACAGTCACAAAGACTGTTCATTGTGTTTTAATTTGTGAAATATGACCGACTGTCCTTCATCACGGTCATGATGTAGTTATAATGATGGAGCAAAGATGTCAAATTATGCATGTCCAATGCCATCCAAAACACAGAATGTAAACTTAGACACACACACACATATAGTACATACACGCATGCACACACACACACACACACACACACACAGTTACTTGTACAGTGGTACAGTGCACAGTGGTATAGATTGGTACAGGCATCAGAAATACACTTACCCTTGTTTTTATTTGTAAAAAACAGGATCTCCCCCAGGAAATTTAGGATTTTCCCAACAAATGCTTCCCTATAGTCTCCATCTCTCTCTCTAAATGGTGAGATTTCTTCTCAGGTAATGTGTCTGTGGCCATGTCTCATTGTACACCATCAACCATATCTCCCAATCTTCATTTTTACATTGTCACATTCACCTGTTGCCCAATTCAATGTAGCCCAAGAGATTTATTTCTGGGTCCATATTAAACACAATCGCACTCATCGCTGTAAAAGTGAATGGCCACCTGTGTTCTATTCTTTCTCAGTAAACACAGTGCTAACACACACTTCCACACCAAGTGGCTCCTGCTTTAAAGTGTCTGTTAATTAATCTCTCTCCACAAGCTGCCGGGGTAGAGGAAGGAGCACACCTCAGATCTATATTTTGAACTGCTTTCTTTAAATCAGGCATGTCCTCGGGAAGTCTTTAAGTTGATTTATTGCGGGGATGTAGAGGTTAAATGGGGGCCACTTCAAAGCTGGGTAATATAATGTTGTATCCCTTACCCAGCAGTTCTCCATGCTTCAGATCTGAGTGGCCTCTGTGACCTCAGAAGAATGAGTCCGTCTCAGTGCTGCTTCCCCTGCATTCAAGCACTCAATTTAGCAGGAGAATGCATATAAACCTGACTCTCTGTGTCCCACCCTCCCTTATTATGTGTTATTGTGGGTACGTGTTTGAATTTCTTTTGCATCACATTTACACAGGAAGCTCTCCAATCATGTGCATATTGTTACCTGACAGTTCAGCTCTGCTGAATGAATTATTATTATTATTATTATTATTAGTAGTAGTAGTAGTAGTAGTAGTAGTGGTAGTAGTTGTAGTAGTATTACCTTTGTAAAACCTCTGTACAGTGTTGTATATAAAATAATGAGAAGGAAACAAAGCAAAATTACAAAAACATTATGCTTATTGAAGGTTCAATGACAGATTCTGGGACTATATGGAGGGATCCAAAGGCTTTGTGTTCCCCTGTGTAATAAAAGTGAGTAACACGCAGAAGACATTTATCAGCAGCATTCATTGTCATGGTTAAGGTCTGAGAGCTCTCTGAAGACTGCAGGTAAATGGTTATTGACCTCAAGAAGGTGGAAAAGAAGGATCTTCAAGGTTTTTTGTGAACAGTGATGGTTCTATAATGACTCATAGAAACCTTTGAGCACATATATGGTTCTTCACAGTTGGTTATTTACTCTTTTAGTGATGATCACTATCTGCATATCCTGCCAAATCATCTGGTTTTGCAGGGATGCAAACATTTTTTTTGCTCAATGAATTACACCATAGAGAGTGGTGAATTTCATAGAGATCAAAACACATCTCTAATTATGATGCTGTTGAAAAAAGACAAACCCCCACATTACCCCCAGAGATTATTTTATAGAATTGCAGAGGATGACGACCAAGTTTATCTGGGAAGACAAAAAGCCTCATATCAGATCTGAAACTCTAAAACGTACCAAAGCCATGGGTGGTCTGTCACTCCTAGACTTTAAATTGTACTACTGGTCCTTTCAAATTAAACAACTAAGGACATGGTTGGATACACAATCCTTCCTTGTCCTGCTGTGGAGGTTGACTGAGGAGTCATTAGTTGCTCCACATAGATTACAAGATGTTCTGTTTTCAGGAATTAAATTAAAAAAAACTTTTTAAAGAATTTGGCCTAATTATTGCCAACTCACTATGAGTCTGGTATATGGTAGAAAAACATGTGTAGCTCAAAATTTTGTACACAATCTCCAATCTGGAATTA
Organism: Megalops cyprinoides; assembly: GCF_013368585.1. Taxonomy (NCBI): domain Eukaryota; kingdom Metazoa; phylum Chordata; class Actinopteri; order Elopiformes; family Megalopidae; genus Megalops; species Megalops cyprinoides. The sequence goes on from NC_050596.1 coordinate 415,242, forward strand.
CTATTACAGTTTTTTTCAATTGCTTAAGCACAATTTTGAAAACAGGGCCCGGTTTTTCAAAACACTTCACACAATTAGCACAACACTAGCACAACACCTCAGATCATTTGCAAAATGGAACACTTAAGTCAAAACTATACAATTTCTTATAAAAACCCTATTTTCTTGTCTTAACATAAACACATCCATCATATGGTCTGATTCTGTTTGAATCAGTTAAACACTCCTGTTCTCAACCTAAAACACTTTTAGCATTTACACAGAGAAAGTGTAAAAATAAAGTCAACACTACATGACACCAATTGTGCAGACCAATGAAAATATTTATTTCTTTTCATATACTCAAGTTAGTCAATACTGAACATTTCTACAAAACATTCATAACAAAACATTTTCCAGTTTTCATACAGTATTACTGAACATACCATTGTACTGTAAGTTTACAGTAGTACTGTAACATAAATTACATATCCAGTTCAGTACTGACAAAAAAAGAAAACTAAACATCATCTCTCCGCCTAGCTGGATCTGGCCACAGGGCCTTGTCAACATCACAGGGTATATTTTCATTTGCAAGGCAACGTGGGAAGAATCTTTTGGAGTGACGAATCCACCCTTGTATTGATGCTGCATCAATTTGATCACATGCTTCCTCCATAGCTTGAATGAGGGGCATCTGAACATAGGGCTGGAGATCATAAACCTTCCACCGCCATGCTGAGAAGAACTCCTCGATGGGGTTTAGGAAAGGGGAGTATGGTGGAAGGTATTGAACTGTAAATTGTGGGTGTTGATGAAACCAGTTTTGGACCAGAGCAGAACGATGGAAAGATACATTGTCCCAGACGACAATGTATTGTATCTGGTCCCTTTGGTTTGCTGCTGTGATAATATTGTGTAATCTGTCTAAAAATGTAAGAATGAGGTTAGTGTTGTAAGGACCCAAGTTGGCATGGCGGTAGAGGACCCCATTCTATGCAATGGCAGCACAAAGGGTAATGTTACCCCCACATTGCCCTGGTACATTGGTAATAGCCCTGTGGCCAATGATGTTTCTTCCCCTTCTTCTCACTGTTGTCAGGTTAAATCCAGCCTAATCAATGTATATAAACTCATGCGGGACTTCCTCCTGTTCCATTTGCAAAACTCTCTGAAATACAGCAAAAGATCACATTGTGTAGATCAATATACTGTAGGTCTACTATACAGTAAAATTACATGCACAGTAAAAAGCTTGTGTGCGCAGTACACAATACTACAGTCAGTGAACAAAACTTACCTTCACATATTCACGCCGCAGGACTTTCACCCTGTCTGAATTTCTTTCAAATGGCACTCTATACAGTTGTTTCATCAGAACTTGATGTTTTTTAAGGATACGGGCTATTGTTGACAGAGAGACCTGTTGGACATTACTGAAAATTCTGTGATCATTGACAATATGGGTTTGAATTTCTCTAAGTCTGATTGCATTATTGGCCAAAACGAGGTTTCTGATCTCTCTCTTTTGCTCCTGTGTGAATATGGGGCCCCTCCCTCCTTGGTGTTCTGGACGTTCAATCCAAACAAAATACATGTAGCTTACTGTAAAATGATACAGGAATAGATACCAAAACTGTTGATATAGTACATGCAGTAAGCTATGGATTTTCTGTTGACAGAAGATAAGTTTCTCACCTGTGCTCTTGATGAAATGTCTGAACTATTGATGCCACCATGTACCTGCTTAGGTTAGGCTGTACTCTCAGTCCAGCCTCCCTCAGTGTTAGTCCGTGGTTTATTACATGGTCCACAAGTGTAGCACGAATTTCATTTGACGGATTTGGTTGTCTTCTTCTTTGTGCACATCCTACCCTTCCTCCAGGTCTTCCTCTCCCTCTACCTCTTCATCTTCCTCTTCCTCTACCTTGACCTCTACCTCGGCCTCTTCCTCCACCTTGTTCTCTCCGGATTCCCCCTCCCATCCGCACTCTCCCTCTTCCTCTGACACCGTCCATTTGACAGGTGAACTTACCTGTTGCCTTTTTATAGTGCTTAAAGCTGATCGGTGTGTCTACAATTAAGCACCTGTGTGTGTGCACACCTGGTGGCTGTGTTTAACCAATTGGTTCATGGGTATGTTCATTTGAAAGCCATTGATTTGAAATTGCAAGGAAATGGCATCATGATAAATTTCTGTGTCAAATGTATACAAGTGTGTTTAGTGTTTTGCAAATCACTGTGTGTAGTGTTTTGCAAAAAGTGTGAAGCTGACAATGTGCTTACAGTTATGCAAATCTGGGCCAGTGTTTTGCTCCTTGAGTGTAAGGTTTTGCTAATTGTGGGAAAGTTTTCATTTTACTGTGTAAGCAATTGTAAAAAAAATGTCGCTGCAGGTAGCAGCGGGGTGTTCCCGGAAGCGGAGGAGGACTCCTAGCAGGGTGGCACCAAGGGTAGGTCCAGAAAGAAGATGCTGATCTAAGCTGTTGCCTTGGTAGTTGAAAGAGCAATTAGAAACTATTCTATTCTTCCCGTTATGCTGGACCAAATGATGGAGTATGTACCAGCCTTGGTGCTGGTCAACCTCTGATGGGGGTATTTTCTAGACATTGCCTTCTTCCAGCAACTTGCGGAATTCTGCACTGTACACAGCTGCTTTCTCTGGAGGGCTTTGTCTTTTCAGTTACTTTATTTTTTTTATTTTTGGAAGTAGGTGAGGCCTGGCACGGTGGCGCGGGCCAAGCTATGTCCCTCCTTATATTTAGGGCGTGCGCGCGTGTGTGCATGTGTGGAGCCTCCCCCGCAGTGGTAGGACTTCCCCTGGTGTAGGAAAAAGCGGCCCTCTCCCTCCTCATGCCCAGGGAGGGAGAGGATATTGTGTGGTATTGTATTGTGTGGCGCATAGGTTTGTTGTGTGTGGGGTTGCGTACCTGCTCATCTGGGTCCGGGGAGGGGAGGACGGGAGTGGGTAGCAGGGTGGGGGAAGGAGAACAGCTGCGGGTGTGTTTTTTTCCTTTATTATTTGAAAAATAAAGAGCGTGTTTTGCCTACTCACCTTGTCCTGGTGTCCTTGTGGCGGGCGGATCCCTAGGAGTGAACGAACTGGTTGGAGTGGGGCTGGGCATTCTGTCCACTCCCAACACTTGCAAAAGAGAGAGGTTCTTTCTCCACAGGAGTGGGGTGGCGTAACGATGGACTCCATCAACCTCAACTGTCACCGTTTTACCTTCCAAGATGTGTAGTGAAGGTTTCTACAAGAAGAAAATGTCAAGAAACCGAGCAACCCACAAAAGCGTCTCGCCAGGTGCTTCACCAGAAGGAAAGCATTTAAAAGCTGCTCCTGCACCCATCACGGAAGCTTTTGTGGCAGATGCCATTGCTGCAGCTCTCGCAAAACAGCAGAACTCACTCGCAGTAATTATTACAAAAATAGTGGCACAAGCTGTTGATAGCCTTAACAGCGAACATTAGGACACTAAAGACGCTGTACAATTGCTCAAAGCAGACATTGATTCACATATGGCTGTGATCCGCAATCTAACTTCCAAAATGGACGCCCTACAGAATGACACCAGAGAAAACAAACGTAGCTTTAACCACTGCTCCTCAGAACTGGACAAAATACAACAGAAAAACGCCGACATGGAGGATCGCTCAAGACACAAGAATATAAGGCTAGTTGGTCTTGTCGGAGGGGGAAGAGGGGAATGATTCCATTGCCTTTCTACAGAAAATGTTTCCACAATGGTTCCTGTCCATTACTCAGTATAAAAATAGACAGGGCCCATCATACTGTATACTGTATATGGTGGAAATGGTTCAAAAGAGGCACAACCCATGATTTTCAAAGTGCTTCGGTACAGCGATTGCCAGGCCAAACTGCAAGGAGCAAGAAAAGCTGACCCCATCTACTTAGCTAACAGGTTACTTTGCTTTTCCCTGACTACAGTGCATTCACTTCGCAGTGCTGCAAAGTCTTCGCTGATGTTCAGAGCAAACTTCGAATGAAGGGAATTCAGTCTTTTTTGGTGTATGCCACGACACTACGAGCCACTCACAAAGGAGAATGGCCCTCAGCACAGTTAAAGAAGCTGAAGCATCCTAGCATCCCTCGACAGCCAAAATCAGGCGGAGACCCACCAAATCACATCGGACACCAGACCAAAAGTCCCCTTCAGCCAGAACCCAGTTGGTCCGGAGGATCCGATGGAATAATGGGCTGTAATAGGCTGGCACTCACCCAGGATTACTTGGGGACCTTTTGTGTGCCTCTTGGACTTGGACTTGCTCGCAAGATGAAGTCACCAGCCAAGTATCCTTTCTTTATAGATAACCATTTCTGTTTACTTCTAGCTTTTATTTTGTCTATATGCATGTTTAACCTACTATGTTATAACCAGCTGGCAGGCTCTTACTTTTATATGGTGCACCTGAGGTATAATACTGGCTTGGAAATGCGTTTTCATTAAGGGGTCGTTTTTATTTTACCTTGAAGCTAGCCAGCTAAGTTTAAGTCTATCACAGTAACGCTAGCATTTCAGAAGCCTTTACAGGTCGTTGATATCTGTCAGGGCTCCGCCCCCTTAAGCCGCAGTGTTTTTGTTTTTCCCTGTCCTTGTGCTTTTGTTTTCCTTGTGTTCCAACCCCGCCCCGCTCCCCGCCTGGTCCCCGCCGACCTGATTTCCTCATTGCCTGCACCTGCCTGCCTGCTCACCTGCATCCCATCTCCTTATCACCCCAGCCCTATATCTTCTCTGTGTGTCTCTGTCTTGTTGCTAGTTCATTTCAGTGTATTTCACCTGTCTCGGCCCCGCGTTTTGTTTCGCGCTACATTGCCGATCCTGCCTGTTTCCCGACCACGATTTCTGCTTGCCGTTTATATCTGATCGCTGCCACTCACCTGCCTGGTTCCTGACCCTGTTCTCCCTGACTCCCGATTTTGGATTTGCCCCCGGACTGCTTCTCTGTGTTTCGAACCTTGCCTGTCTCTGGATTTACGAACTGCCTGTCCCTTTCAATAAAGCGCCTGGAACCGGAACATCCTGTGGTCCGCGTTTGTGTCCCGATCACCGGCGCTAACAATATCTGCGTTAGTCAATGCTATGTTTAAAGAAGGTCGGTGTATCTAACTATAACTAATGACAAACCATGATGGCCGTTTTGTTACGTTGAATACGGGTGTTAGGAAATTGATGGATATAGTACAGGTACATGATCCATACCCGGTACTCATGGCTATGTGCATGATAGATAAAGCAGGGAAGGGGGAGGTGGCGGAATCTGGTAATCTAGCAACTAGACACTGCAATGTGCTGTCATGGATCCAGCAAGTGATGGAAAAAGGAGGGAGGGAAAGTTTTTGCCCAACCACTTGGGGGGAAAGGGGGGTTCAGTGTGTTTGGGGTTATGTTCCAATACTGTTTGTGTAGGGGGGAATGGCATTCTGATTGCTATATCAAGCAACTGAGACAGATTAGGTTTTATAGGAATCATTTTCTTTACAGTACACTGTCCTCTTTTACTGAATGGAATGAATCATACAAATGATTGTGGTACATATTATTTATGACTGACATATTAGTGACCTCCTGGAACCTGAGAGGGCTCAATCAACAGATCAAGTCAGTCAAATGTTTAGATGTACTATATAGGAATAAAGCTTTATGTACAAAAGTTCCAAAATAGACACTACAAACTGGCAGCAGCTTCTTGCTTTACATCCAAATCCAAAAGGAGTTATAATAAGCGCAACCTACTAATAGTAGAAAAGGAGGGAAAAGATAAATATGGCAAATTTGTCTACATATATACAGTATTGGGTGGAAAGAAAGTAGCTTTCATGTTGATCTATGCACCTAACTCCTACGACAAAACCTTTTTGCCCTCTATAACAGAACTACTAACTTTATCAGACTACATGCTTATTATCGGAGTGGATATGAACACTGTCCTTGATACCCGGCTGGATAGGTCAAGACCCTCAGTGTCCGATACAACTAAAACATTTCAAAAATTTCTGAAGGATCTAAATCTCCAAGATGTTTGGAGACTTCAGAATCCTGTAGCCAAAGGGTATACATGTTTTGCTGCGAGATTTAAAACTTTAGGATTGATTATATCTTGACTTCTCCCAATCTTGTAATGAACACAGAAAATGTTAAAATACTACCAGCTATTCTATCAGATCATAACCCACTATACTGGAAAGTTCACATTTTCAAAAAAGAAAAGGGGATAGCACAATAGAGATTTAACAACACCCTGCTACAAAGTCATGAACTTGTCTCCCAATTTAGACTGAAATTAACAGAATTTTTAGGATTCAATAGGAACTCAGTTGAAGATCCAAACGTGATATGGCTAACAGTTAAGGGGTTCATAAGGAACGATACAATTGCTTTTGCTTCCCATTTACATATGTAGCCTGTGGGACTAATTGGTGTAGAGCCTCTTTAATGTCTGTTTCTTTCTTTCTCTTTCACTCTCATGGTACGTCATTAATTAGGCAGGGAATGGGCATCAATTAAGCCAGCTGGGGTCATAGGAGCAGGCACATATATAGACACCTGGGGTCCTGCGACTGATTAGTTTTCTTTACTGTGGCTAGCTCGGTTTGTGTGTGGCGGCATCTTGTGTGCTGAGTTTGTTGTTGGGTGTTTGTGGTGGTAAGCATGTGGGTGAACAGACGCCGGCTAAGCTACTTCGAGCTGTTTTCACCGGTGGCGTTTGGAGCGGCATGAGTGAGTTACGGCAGAGTGGTTTATCCTATGTGTAACAAAGTACGCTATCTGACACACCAGTTGTATTAGCTTGTTTTTGTTTGTAATATGGTTTGTTTTTTTTGTCTTCCATCAGCATTCTGCTGGGTAATGTGGCTGCCGGTGGAGGTGTAAATATCTGCAGTGTTTAATGTGTAATAAGGTACACTATCGGACACATCAGTTGCATTAATTTATTTGTTTGTTTCATTTGTAGTGTGGTGTGCTTTTGTCGTCCATTAGTAGTGTGGCTGCCAGTGGAGGTGTAAATATTTTTTTAAGCGGACTGTCTAACCATCCACCGTTAACTTTACACCATAACAGGCATGTTTTGAATTATGCAGACGGTTATATGTGGCATATTCTTGGGTATTCCAACACAGCTGATTCAAATGATCAGTTTATTCAGCAGCTTCAGGAGTTCATAACGAGTTGATCATTTGAATCAGCTGTGTTGGAGCAGGGAGAGATCTAAAACATGCAGGACAAGTGGCCCTCCAGGAGAGGTTTGGATACCCCTGCCTTACATACCTCAATTCAGAACTTTAATCTCATAAGGCAGTATCATGTGTGATGAACTGCTCAAACTTAATGTTTTGTTTGTTTTACTGACCGATGCAGCTACACTGTGCTGCTAGCTGCTGTTCTCTATCGCCTATTTAAATACAGTGAGAGCTTATGTCTCATGTGGGTGCTGCTCTTAATGAACTGAGTGTGAATTGTAACTATGCTTTTGGCTTCCCTCTAGCCTGTTGGCTGTATGCTATATGTGTAATGTAGTATGGAATGAATTGTGAGCAACAGGCTAGAGGGGTTTTCTTTTTTTGTCTCCTTTTTTGGTTTTCTTTCCCCCTTTTTTTCTGTAGCCAGCCTCGGTATTGGTCGAGCCAGTGTAGCGAATGGGAGACTGGTTAGTGGGTTTCCTTAAAACCATATTCACCGAGTGACAGGGGTTTGCAGTGCTGTGTAATGTGAACTTTTAACATCCTTAAATAATGCTTACTAGAGTGACCAGAGGTTGGCAGAGCCGTGTAGTTTGAACTCTTGGCTTGTATTGCTCAAAGGGTTGTTTGAATTTATTCACATGTGGCATCGAGACCCTAGCCTCTTGTTAGTGTTTCGTCTCTGTGGCTCGACTAGCTCAAGCACCGATGGCTTTGTAATTCCCTTATCCTATTTATTTATTTGACTGACCAAAGCAACACAACTTTTTAAACTATTCAATAAAGATTGTATTTTTATACTCTTTTAAAACCTGTGCTTGTGTTTTTTGGGTTTGAGTTCCCCTTGCTCTGATAATCACATTACATCAATCTGGCTTAAGGGGTGGCGTAGTTTGTTATACACTAGGGGGTGCTACACATAAATCAAGACTACAAAAATAAATTAACTTGAACAGCAGTGTAATTCTTTGGAAAACGCACTTAAATATTCAGAAGCAACAGTATTACAGTTAAAGGTATGCCGAGCTGACCTTAATGACCTACTGTGACATAGAGCAGAATTTATTTTGTTTCGGGTAAGAGAAAAGTACTACTTCTAATGTAGCAGACCAAATCGGTTATTGGCACTTCAGTTAGAGCACGTTGAAACCCAGTCATCAGTTCATATGATTAGATCTCCTACGAAAGGCCTAATATTGGACCCCCAAGAAATAAAAAAAAAAACCTTTACATTTTTTATTCAGATCTGTATAGCTCTGCTTTTATTCTGGACACCATAGCATGCTCCCAGTTTCTGAATAAATTAGATTTGGCCAAGGTCTCAGATGAGGAAGCTCTTGAACTAGGTAAACCGATGTCCTTACCAGAATTAAAATCTGCTCTTCTGTCTATGAATAAAGGCAAAGCACCAGGTATAGATGGAATCTCAACTGAACTTCTTATTGCTTTCTGGGACCAGTTTGGACCAATAATTCTGGAACTATTCTGGAATGTCACTGAAGGAGGACAGTTCCACCGAGACCTCAAAACAGCTTTAATTCCTAAAAAAGGGAAAGACTGCAAATTTTAGGCTTTAATTAATGTAGTTTACTAAATTGTATGCTAAAGTCCTTGCTCTGCATCTTGGAAAATTTGCAGGCTGTCTTATACATCCCAGTCAAGCAGGGTTTTTGAAGGGCCAAAATGCAGCAGACAAGATGAGGCAGTTTCTTCATGTTATTGCAGAATCTCCAGATCTTGACACTCCATGTGCAGTCACATTTACATTTACATTTATTCATTTAGCAGACGCTTTTATCCAAAGCGGCATACAAGTGAGGTACAATACAACACAAGTGAAAAACCATACAGGGTCAACAATATTAGAGGTACTGCATGTTCTAAAGGATGGCCAGGCGAGGTACCAACTAGCAGGTGAAGTTAGCGAGTGTGTTAAGCCATAGCAACCAAACCATTAAAACCAAACCTACATTAAAACCATTACAACCAAATCAGTATGTTAAATTGTTACAGCCAAACCATTACACTAAATCAATACATTAGACTGTTACAGCCAAACCATTACATTTTTTTAATATAGTTTAATAGGAGATGGGGGAGGTATTTCAGGTGCTCAGGTGAGAGTGGAAGAGCTTTGTCTTCAGATGTCTCTTGAGGACAGAGAGGGACTCAGTAGAATGGATGTGGAAGTTCATTCCACCAGCAGGGGACAACGGCGGAGAAAGTCCTGGATAATGATTTAACGCCACAATGCGACGGGACCACCAGGCGCCGTTCGGTGGCAGAGTGTAGCAGTTGGGAGGGAACATAGGGTTGCAGCAGTGACTTCAGGTACTCAGGTGCAGTTTTGTTGGTCACCCTGTACGTGAGCATCAATGCCTTGAACATGATACGGGCAGCTACAGGGAGCCAGTGGAGTGAGACTAAGGGGTGTGACATAGCCCTTTTTGTTTGGTTGAAAACCAGACGTGCAGCTGCATTTTGTATCAACTGCAGAGGTTTGATAGTGCATGCAGGTAGACCGGCCAAAAGAGCATTCCAGTAGTCCAGTCTTGCGATGGCCAGTGCCTGGACAAGGAGCTGCGTAGCATGCTTGGGTAGGTAGGGCCTGCTCTTCCTGATATTGTACAATGCAAATAGGCATGACCTGGCAGTTGTAGAGATGTGATCAGTAAATTTCAGCTGGTCATCAATCACTACCCCCAGGTTCCTTGCAGATCTGGATGCAGTGTTGTTGAGCCGAGTTGAACGGTGATGTTGTGCTGGATCGTCGGGCTGGTTGGGATCACTAGGAGCTCAGTCTTGGATAAGTTGAGTTGAAGGTGGCGCTCCCTCATCCAGGCTGAAATATCTGTAAGACAAGCAGAGATCCGTGCTGAGACGGTGAGGTCATCAGGTTGGAACAAGAGTTAGACTTGGGTGTCATCCGCATAGCAGTGGTAGGAGAAGCCATGCGCCTGGATGATTGGACCCAAAGCAGTTGTATATAGAGAGAAGGGGAAGGGGTCAAGCACCGATCTCTGAGGTACCCCAGTGGTTAGCTGGTGGGGCTTGGACTCCACTCCCCTCCAGGATACCTGAAATGATCTGTCTTTGAGGTAGGACTTGAGCCAGCGAAGTGCAGTGCCGTTGATGTCCAGTTCAGCGAGGGTAGACAAGAGGATCTGGTGGTTCACGGTGTCGAATGCGGCAGACAGGTCTAGAAGGATGGAGGCATGGAGGCAGCTCTCACCGCCCGCAGGGTGTCGACAACAGACAGGAGGGCCGTTTCGGTGGAACGGCTGGTTTTGAATCCTGACTGATTGGAGTCGAACAAGTTGTTCTGGAAGAGAAAAGCAGAGACCTGGGTGAAAATGGCTCGTTCAAGGGTTTTAGGAGGGGCTAAGCATAGATTTTTTTAGCAGAGGGGTTACCCTAGCCTGCTTAAACGCGGAGGGGAAGGTGCCAGTTGTGATTGATGTGTTGATGATGTGAGTGAGTGCAGGCAAGAGTGTGGGAGAGAGAGCCTCTAGGAGATGGGAGGAGATAGGATCCAGGGGGCAGGTGGTGGGTCGGTTGGAGAGTAGCAGCTTACAGACGTCAGCCTCAGAGATAGGAGAGAAAGTGGACAGTAGTGTATTGCATGTGGGTGGAGAACTGACATCCACCTTTCCAGTGAAAAAATGGCAAAATCATCAGCAGTCAGTAAGGTGGGGGATGGAGGCGGCAGAGGGCAGAGAAGAGTGTTGAACGCCGTGAATAGTTTGCGTGCGTCTGAGGTGCTGTTGATTTTGTCTGGTAGTAAGCGGTAGCGGTAAGCAGTAGAGATGTGTGAGGAGAAAGAGGAGAGGAGATACTGATACTTAGATCAGCGGGGTCCCTGGATTTGCGCCATTTCCTCTCGGCAGCCCTGAGCTTGGTCCGATGGTTGCGGACAACCTCAGAAAGCCAGGGGTTGGAGGGTTTCGTGTATACAGGCCTGGAGGAGAGAGGGCAGATACTGTCAAGACAGGTGGTTAGGGTGGAGCAGAGAGTGTTAGTGGCATCTACATTTAGTGAGGAGAAGTGGCTGGGATGGGGCAGAGAGGGAGTGATCAGGGAGGAGAAGTGAGTGGGTGAGAGAAAACGGAGGTTGTGGTGAAAGGAAACAGGAGGAGGGGAGGATGGTGGAGATAGAGGGAGACACAATATGAACTGAACTAAGTAGTGATCAGATATGTGTTGCGGAGTGACAAGGAGGTTGTCAGTGATGCAGTTACGTGTCAAGATGACGTCCAGCTGGTTTCCCGCTTTGTGAGTTGCTGGAGTGTCGACACGTTTCAGGTCGAAAGAGGCCAGAAGAGTGAGAAAGTCTGCAGCTTGAGGTTTGTCAAGGTGGATGTTCAGGTCACCGAGGATCACAAGCGGGCTGCCGTCCTCAGGGAAAGAGGACAGTAATACATCCAGCTCTTCGCTACCCAGTTGACCTGGAGAATGGTAAATGACAACAAAATGCACTTTGATAGGTTCAGAAACAGTGATTGCATGGTATTCAAGGGAGGTACTGTTGCATAGAGAAATGAGAGGAGTGAGTTTTCAGGTGTTGGAAATCAGAAAACCTGTTCCACCACCCCGCCCAGTTGAGCGAGGAGTGTGGGAGAAGGTGAAGTTGGTGGAGAGAGCTGCTGGAGTTGCTGTATTCTCTGGGCGAATCCAGGTCTCGGTTAGAGCCAAGAGTTGGAGGGAGGACTGGGTGGCAAAGGCGGGGATGAAGTCAGCTTTGTTGACGGCAGACTGACAGTTCCAGAGGCCAACTGGAAAGCAGAAGGGTGCATCTGAGGCAGCAGGGAGAGGCCTCAGGTTGCCTGGATTGTGTTTCCTCCTATGAATGACACGAGAGCTGCGTTTGTTTAGAATAACTGGGATGTACTGAAAACACACATTTCTGGATGATGGCAAGTAATAATGTGAGAAAGAAAGAAAGGTAAGCTTCTCTGTTTTTGACGAGCATTGTTAGTGTCCTCGCTCCATGGACTCGCGCAGGTAGACTCGCAGGTCTTTACACAGACAGGTCTTCACACAAGGAGGGCTTCCGCGTCAGCGCTACTTACATATGTAAATAGATAAGCAAGCTGTGTTCAAAGCTGAGGACCCCTGTTTAATTAGCACAACAACAGTTCTGACGGTCTTCTCGTTAGATACTGTAAAAGCGTTTGACCGCCTAGCAGGGGTATTTCAATTCAATTCAATTCATTTTTATTTGTATAGCACTTTTTACAACACAAGGTGTCACAAAGCAGCTTTACATTGTTCCCAGGCCTGAGACCCCCTGAGAGCAAGCCTAAGGCAACAGTGGCAAGGAAAAACTCCCTATCAGGAAGAAACCTTGAGCAGAACCGGGCTCAGAGGGGGATCCCATCTGCTTCTGGTCGGCACTGGGCAGATAGAGTTAAAGACAAAGCAGAGTGATTATAAGAATGTCTCCTAGGATGTCTGGTTCTTGGAACGCAGTTGGCTTTGATGGGCAGGGCAGCGAGGTAGCAGGACTGGAAAATGGGATGAGACGCTTGGGCTACAGCTCCGGACAGATCCACGCCAGCACCAGGCCATGTCCCTCAGCAGAAGGATTTACTATATAGATATGTTTTGAGCCTAGACTTAAAGGTGGAGAGAGAGTCTGTTCCCCGAATCTCAGTGGGTAAGCTGTTCCACAGGAGAGGGGCTTGATAGGAAAAAGCTCTACCACCTACAGTAGTTTTGCCCACTCTTGGAATGATGAGAAGCCCAGCATTTTGGGAGCGAAGGGCTCTCAGCAGAAGATATGGGTGAAAAAGGTCCTTAAGATAGGGGGGGCAAGCCCATTTAAAGCCTTAAATGTGAGTAAGAGTATTTTAAAAACGATCCAGTATTTAATAGGTAGCCAATGGAGAGAAGCCTGAACTGGGGTAATGTGCTCAAAGCGTTTAGTTTTAGTTAAAATTCAAACAGCTGCATTTTGCACCAGCTGAAGGGGTTTTAATGAGATGTTTGCACATCCTGACAAGAGGGCATTACAGTAGTCTAATCTGGATGTTACAAAGGCATGGATTAATTTTTCAGCGTCGTTAATTGATATGATTTTCCTGACTTTAGCTATATTTCTCAGATGGAAGAAGGCAGTCCTAGAGGTGTTAGTTATGTGAGTTTCAAAAGAGCTCAGGATCAATAACAACACCAAGGTCTTTGATGGCTGCACTCGGGGCAAGGGAGACACCATCAAGGTCCAGTGTAAAATGAGTGAGTTTGCTCCTGATTGAATTTTGGCCAATGACCAATATTTCGGTTTTGTCCGGGTTAAGGAGGAGAAAGTTTTGGGCCATCCAATTCTTTACATCTGTTAGGCAGGCCTCCATGTTTGAAATATTCAGAGGGATATCGGGTTTGACTGATATGTATAACAGTCAAATGAGTGTCATCCGCGATGAGTGTCATCCGTGTAACAGTGGAAATTAATGTCATGTTTACGGATGATATCTCCAAGAGGCAACATGTATAATGAGAAGAGCAGAGGCCCAAGCACAGATCCTTGAGGTATACCATATCTTACTCTGGAACGAGCGGAGGATTCGTTGTTTATGGAGACAAACTGATATCGTTCTGATAGATAAGACCTAAACCAAGATAGGGCCTGTCCACTTATGCCAACTAGGTTTTCGAGGCGGTCAAGGAGGATACAATGTTCGATGGTATCAAAGGCTGCACTTAGGTCTAGCAGCACAAGAAGAGAGATACAGCCATTGTCACAGGAGAGTAGAAGGTTGTTGAGCACTTTCAGGAGAGCAGTTTCCGTACTGTGGTGAGGCCTAAATCCTGACTGAAAAACTTCCAAAATGTTGTTAGAGTGTAAGAAGGCACAGAGTTGCTTTGATACTGCTTTTTCCAGAATTTTTGAGAGGAATGGAAGGTTCGAGATGGGCCTATAGTTTGACAGGTCATTGGGATCAAGATTGGGCTTTTTCAGAATAGGCTTGATAACTTCTACTTTGAAGGGCTGAGGTACGTGTCCAGACGTAAGGGAGGCATTGATAAGATTTAATATCGGTGTGCCAATTGCAGGCAATAGCTGTTTTAGGAAGCCAGTTGGTATGGGGTCAAGTTGGCTGGTAGAGTTATTAAATGAATTGATAAAAGAAGAAAAGTCCCTAAATTCAATGGGTATAAAAGATTCACAGCGTGAGGCGGGCCTAATAGACATGCCTACATAATCTGGAACGGGACTGTCCAGGCAGGAGGCAGAAGTCGATGAGAATTTTTGTATTGTGTCTCTTATCTCTAAGATTTTATTATCAAAGAAGTTCATGAAATCATTGCTACTATAAATTGCTGGTATGGTTGGGTTAACTGATGCAGGACTCCTGGTTAATCTGGCGATAGTGCTAAACAGGTACCTAGGATTGTCCTTGTTTCTCTCAATAAGGGTAGAGAAATATTTGGATCTGGTAGCTGAGAGGGCATGCTTGTAGGTTAGGAGACTTCCCTTCCACGCCAGGAGAAAAACCTGTAATTTGGGGGAGAATTTTCTTTGGAGTTTTCGTGTAGCTTGTTTGAGAGCACGAGTATGGTCGTTATACCAAGGTGCTAGCTTTTTGTCTGTGATTTTCTTCCTTTTGAGGGGAGCAACGGCATCCAGAGTTTTACGCAAAGTAGAGTCAATACTGTCCGTGAGTAGGTTAATTTCAGTTGAGCTAGGGTTTGAACATAAACTAGAGAAGATTTCGTTGTGCAGGTAGTATGATGTAGGGAGCTCGTCGATAAAGGCATTTGCTGTAAGAGAGCAAAATGTGCGCCTAGAAGAAAATCTAGGCTCAGAGTATGTGAAACACGTTAGTGGTAAATTGAAATAGATGAGATAGTGGTCGGATAACACAGGATTGTGTGGCATAATTTCCACCTGGTTAATATCTGCTCCATGTGTGAGGACCAAATCTAGAGTATGGTTGCGGTAATGTGTGGGTTTGTCCACAGCTTGATAGAGTCCAATGGTTTTGATGATGGACAAAAATGCTGTTCTGAACAAGTCATGTTCATTATCCATATGCACATTAAAGTCACCTACTATCACAGTTTTTTCTGTATTGACAACCAGGTCAAATAAAACGTTGGCAAATTCTGATAAGAAAACACTGTAAGGGCCAGGTGGCCTGTAAACTATTACAAGGGTAAATAGCTGAAATGCAGTCTTGTCAGGATATGCAAAGCTAAGTACTAACAGTTCAAACGAATGGAAGTTATAGCCAGGTTTAAGGGTGGCACAGAGTTTGGAGCTGTGTACAGCAGCAACGCCACCACCTCTACCAGTAGGTCGAGGGACCTGGTGATTACAGTAACTGGGAGGTGTTGATTCATTGAGAGAAACAAAGTCATTAGGTTTAAGCCATGTTTCAGTCAGGCATAAGATATCAAATTGGTGATCAGTAATCAATTCGTTTATTAATATAGCTTTAGGTTGTAGCGATCTGATATTTATTAACCCAATCTTAAGGACCATTTGTCTACAGGTAGTACTTTCAGGTTTGTCAAACTTAATTTTTATCAAATTATCAGCACAACTACCCCTACTGGATGTTTTTAAGAAGTTTGGGACCGAGTGTCATGGAACAGACATTGTCTCTATGGGATGGACTTTAAGTGGTGGTTCCAGGGAAAAAGCAGACATCTGTGTAGGACAGAAAGTCTGCTGCCTGGCCTTGGCCCTGATAAATCAAGGTTTAGAGGAATTCAGACTATGATCCATGTTTCTAGAGATGATAGCTGCATCCTCCAGCTATGCACCGGGAAGTGCGGAGCACGAAACAGGTGAGGAGCAGCAGGTAGCGAGCGAGAGTGTCTGGAGCGAGAGCAAGAGCATCTGGAGCGAGAGCATTTCTAGCTTTTGAAAAGATCAGGGGCTACGTCAAGTTTGCCTGGGGCTTTTTTTGAAGGGAGATCGGCATTGGTAGGTTGGGGATGCCGATCTCCCTTCAAATAAATATTACCACACCTTTGGACGCTGCAAGTCAAGTTCACTCTGTTACACAGTATCTGTTGTTTTGCTATAAACACCTCCTTTTTCAGGGTGAAAATATTCAGGGCTAGGCTTAAAATATTCGGGGCTACAGCCACAAATGATCGGACCTAGCAACGCCACTGCTGCCTGGAATGGGACTTTTTATGGCTGGTGCTGGAACACTTTCGCTTCAGAACCAAATTTATAAATATGATTCAAGCAATGTGTGTTAATCCCTCAGCTATTATATCCACAGGTACCAATTACTCTGAACTGTTTACCATACAACGAGACACCAGTCAGGGCTGTCCTCTGTCACCTATTCTATTTGCCCTACCACTCGAACCACTGGAACAGTGCATCCGTCAAGCCCCAATATCAACACAAATTACACTCAAACAGACTCAAACAGACTGAATCTCTCTCTATGCTGATGATATTTTGCTTTATGTCTTTCCCTGGAATATTGTCAGTTTAACTGACAATAATTATTAACTGGTCAAAGTCAGCTCTACTTCCACTCAATAGAGGAATGGAGAAGATCCAGCTGCCGATAATTATACCTGTAAAAAAAACAATAACTTATTTGGTATAAACATTTCCACCTCAGTTCGATGCAATTTGTCAGAATAATTATTTGGAAACCCTACAGAATATTCAAAAAGACACTGAGAGATGGTCGGCTATGCCAGCCTCCCTGTGTGCCCACATCCCTACAATTAAAATGAATATCCTCCCGCACATAAATTTTCTTAGTGCTATGCGACTGCTGTCCCCTCCAGTAGGTTACTGGTACAAGTTACATTCTGTCCTGAAGAAGTTTTTATGGGATAAAAAACGTCCCCAAATAAAGTATGGAACTCTGCAAAGGCTAAAATTTTTGGGTGGACTGTCAGTTCCTAATTTTAAATACTATCATTTAGCATTTCAATTATGCCCCTTGAAAGTCTGGCTCACAATGTAATATACCATGGAGAGCAATCGAGGAATCAATAGGGTTGCAGGATCTATTATTTATGGGCTATACCCCAAAGAAATGCACTTTACTATATGGTCCTATCATAGCATACTCAGTTGCAATATGGAGAGCCACAAAGGAGCAGATGAAGCTCAATCTAAAATGGCGCTTCAAACTCCCCAATTTGGCATAATATAATTTTCATGTCGGGTAAGCATCCATTTTCATCAACATCCTGGTTGTCTGCAGGTATCTATAGTTTTAAAGATTTATTCTGTCAAAACAGTCTTCTCAGCTTTCAGGACCTTACCCACAATTATGACATACCAGGTTCATCCTTCTTCTTATACCTTAGACTTTGCTTGGCCATGCAGGCTTAAAGGGTCCCCTGGGGAACAGAGCTACCAAATCACCCAATAGTCCAACTTACCAATACCAAAACGAACTCCTCCAGGGGATTGGTATCCTTAATCTACAATAAATTGCTCCAAATTGCACAAAAACCTCTAGCTTTAACATTTCTTTGGGAGAGGGACTTACAGCAGAGTGGCAGACAAATTGATTGGGCACTAGTATGGGGTAATATTGTTTAAGGCATCCAAAAACCCTAGCCACCAACTACTTCACATGAAGATCTGCCACAGATCTTACTTAATTCCACACAAGCATTACCGTATGGGTATCATCCCAAGCATTGATAAACAGAGAGATTCCACTGGATCCATTGGTTGTTCTGCTTAATGATGACTCTGAATTATCTCTAACAGAACGGCAATGTAAGATATGGCTGGCTGGACTAACAGCTGCAAAGAAATTGATAGTACAGAGATGGATTCCTCCGCATCAGCTTCCCGTACAAAAATGACTATTGTGCTTGTGGAGGAAGACATCCAGTGCCTCAAATTTTATGTAAAAAATGGTTGTAGTGTCAGGGCCACCCCCCAGATTGCAGTCTATGATTTGTACTACTAGAACCTTGCTGTAACCTACTATCTATTATTTTACAGGATATGCTTCATGAAATTAAATATTTTTTAAGAAAGTGTACTGACTTCTTGGTTTTGTACTAATTATTGTTATTATTATTTTAATCAGAATGCTGGGTGGGGAGGGAGGAGGGGGGTGGGGTTTAATAAGACTGTAAAGATTGTATACAGCATGTATGTTGGAAATGAGAAAGCAAATAAAAAGTTGATCTCAAAAAAAATGGTACGCTCTGACCCATTTCTTACGGACAGTATTTCTTTGGCTTCTCCTTATTCTTCTCCTCTAATGAAGAAGGCATGGAATCTTTGGCCTTCTCTATACTTTGTTCTGCACCACAAAGAACCATGGTTGTCCTCCTTGACTTAATATCCTTTCGCTGCCCTTTGCGTGAGCTGATGCGCTTTTTGCTCTGCTCACCCACTGCACACTGTGAATCATCTAACTGTATCCTTACTTCGTACTCCAGCCATTAAGCCAGATGCTGGAGGGTAGGGATTGGTGTTCTCCTAGGGTCCACATACCTCAGGAATCTAGCTCTAAGGTCATGGGGCAACTTGGCCAGGAGGCGAGAGACGTGAGACCCGCAGCTAAGTTCAGTCTGGCCTTCTCGCCCTAGCTGTTCCAACATGCCAACAAGTGATCGCACTTTCAGACCGAAACGCCGGAAGGCCTTAGTGTCCCCACTCTTGATATTAGGTCCATCCATCAATGCTGCAAGTGCAAGCTGATGAAGCTGACCATGCAGTTCTGTGTATGGGTAGCGGCTGTTACTGTAGGAATCAGCAATAAGCAATGCATCTTCTAGCTGTTCCACTAATATCTGAAACTTATCATGGGACCCAGGGGTATTTTGGAAAATATCTGGAATAAAAAGTTATTGAGTCATTATCGAGTCAATTGTTGAAAGAGTGATTTTTCAGGAAAATGTTTATTAAAAATTACAATAAACAAAAATTGAATATAATATACATTAATAGCTATATAAATATAATAAAGAACAAAGTGCAAAACAATGAAAATGTAAAGAACAATGTGCAATACAATGAAAATACAAAGAAAAAAACACATGTGCAGCTATAACTAAATACATGTTCAAAGTGCCAAAATCTATTTATGCCATGTAGCCCAGCAGTTTCTATCTATTTGCAGGTACAGTGCTAACGGGGAGTCTTCATTCTTTTTCCAGCCTGCTTGTTTATGTGCTGACAGCACAGCTTGCCTGTGAGGAGGCAGGGGATAGGTAACTTGAAACCGCGATATCTCTGGATGGGCAGGGGACAAAGACCGTGTCAATCATTACCAGCTGGCCTATCAGACAAGGAAAAAGCAGCTAGTTTGGTTGAGAATTTACTGAGATAGAGACAACTAAACAGGATACAAGTTCTTTGGCCGCATCCGAATACTCAGTATGCACTAACGTCGGTTAAGAACGTACTACCCAACCGTTACTGTAGTACGTTCTATGGGTATGCAAGTGAGTAGTAAGGACACAATTCGGATGTACTCCGCCGCCATCTTACCTGTCCTTTGACCCGGATGTTTACATGTTTACATGTTTTAAAAATCAGTCTGCTTTACTTAGCTGACTGTCAACCTGAGGTAAAACGAAAAGCTAACGTTACGTAACAAGCCAATTGATATGTTATCTTAACCAAGCTGACTACACCGCTGCCTTCTTTCTCCTTTTCCTGGGGAATTCTTCTTCGGTTATTCGGGCTCCAGCTGACCTATGGGATAGTGTAGTGTAGTACGTTTGCATACTTCAAAATTTCAACGGATGTAGTAGGTCATCCGGGTACCATTCGACTGCTATTAAATGCCTATTGAGTATTCGGACACCCTACAGATTGTGCAGCCTTTTCCTCAGCGCTGAAGGGGGGGAGGACTAACACTAAATGCATTTACTCAGGATTGGTTGGGACTAGCGAGAAACCACAGATATCATTAAAATCTACGCAAACAGACCTATCAGGTAAGCGTTGATTATATTCGGTTTAGATACCGCTGATTTACACGCTATCAAAATGAATGCAAGTTAATAATTCATGTAGTTTGTTTATTTTTTATTTTTGGGGGGGGGCGTCTACAACAAAATTTTATATCTCTGGTTTGGTTTGGACTAGCATTGAAGATATTCATAATCAGTGGAAATGACAGATTCAGACGATACTTGAATCAACACTGTAGCTTGTGCCATTGATGAGATACTAATACAGAAACCTGCCTGACCCACCGGTGGGTCAATGGGACCCTGGGGGTTTTTAAAGTCATTATGCAGCTAAGAATGAAGAGTGCTTGTCTGTCTTTTGGCTGGATTTGGAACAAGAGCACTTTAATATTTAAGAGCGCTACTGCACTTACTGCAATGATTGTCCTAGATTAACATTGAGGCTTCTATGATGACACGGACGTCATGAACGGCAGTAAGTGTATGGTAAAATCCATGAGGTCATGCTGAGATTCAACAGGAGCCGTATAAGATGGCTATTTGAAGACATGCTTATCGCTTAAGCCCATACCTCCCTGAACATGCCTGGCCTGGTCTGATCTCAGAAGCTAAGTAGGGTTGGGCTTGGTTAATACTTGGATTAACCAATCAATTGTGAGTTTACAGGAGAAAGCCAGAAACGCTATCTGGAAGTGATTCCCAGTAAAGACTTCTATTCAGTTTTGAGTTTACATTAGAATTGTCAGGCAGCACAGGGTAGGACACAGTCGCAGACCCCAAAAAACGCGAGGGCAGAGAAAAAACACGGCAGAATCAAAAAACCAGAATACAGGCAGGGTCAAAAACCAGAGAGGCAGTCCGAGGACAAATCCAAAACGGGAAAGTCAGAACGGGCAGGGTCAGAAAACGGGAAGGCACGATCAGGCAAACTAAGCAAAGCGGCAGGCAAACAACGGAGTCAGAAACGGGCAGGTCGAAATCACAAGAATAGCGAGTAAAGAAAACGCGGGGACGAAACAGGCAAAAAACACTGAGACGAACTAGCAATGACTGCACAGCGAGCAGGGTATATATAAGGACAGACCGACGAGGGGATGAGATGCAGGTGCGCAGGTAATCAGGCGGAGACAGGGCGGAGAGAAGGGCCGGGCAGAAACACAAGGGGAAAAAAGGAAAAAAAAACCAAAAGCGCAGGGCTAGGAGGCGGGAGTACTGACAGTACCCCCCCCCCCTACGAACGCCACGAGGCGTAACAGCAGGTGCACCAGGGTGCCGGCGGTGGAAGTCCCGGATGAGGGCAGGGTCCAGGATGTCTCTGGCGGGGACCCAACATCTCTCTTCGGGGCCGTAGCCCTCCCAGTCCACCAGGTATTGGAATCCACGTCCCTGGCGCCGAACCTTAAGCAGACGGCGCACAGTGTACGCCTCCGCTCCGTCGATCAGGCGAGGTGGCGGCGGAGCCCAGGGAGCAGGGCAGAGAGGACTGCGGATGACGGGCTTGATCTTGGAGACGTGGCACGTGGGATGGATGCGACGGAGGGAGAGCGGGAGCCTGAGCCGGACCGCTGCAGGACCAATAACCTTGGCGATAGGGAAGGGGCCGATAAAACGAGGAGCCAGCTTTCAGGAGTCCACCTTCAAGGGAAGGTCCCGTGTGGAGAGCCACACTCGTTGGCCCTGGCGATAGCGAGGGGCTTTGGAGCGGTGACGATCAGCAAACTGCTTGATCCGGGCCGTGGAACGGAGCAGCGCGAGCCGAGCACGTCTCCAGGTACGGCGGCAGCGTCGTATCAGCGCCGCCGCCGAGGGTACGCCGACCTCCTCCTCCTGGGCCGGGAACAGGGGCGGCTGGTAGCCAACACAGCACTGAAAGGGGGACAGACCCGTGGATGCAGAGGGTAGGAAGTTTATGGCGTATTCCACCCAAGACAGGTGTTGGCTCCACGCCGTGGGCTCCTGGGATGTCAGACATCGCAGCACCGTCCCCATTTGTTGATTCGCCCGCTCGGTCTGGCCGTTAGACTGGGGGTGGAAGCCGGACGACAGGCTGACAGTGGCGCCCAGTAGCCTGCAAAACGCCCTCCAAAAATGAGAAGTAAACTGGGGACCCCGGTCAGACACGACGTCGGTGGGCAGACCGTGTAAACGGAATACATGGTTCACCATTAGCTGGGCCGTCTCCTTGGCGGAGGGTAGTTTGGGCAGCGGAATAAGGTGAACAGCCTTGGAAAAACGGTCGACGGCTGTGAGGATGGTGGTGTTACCGTCAGACAGGGGCAAACCGGTAACGAAGTCGAGGGCGATGTGAGACCAGGGTCGTCTGGGTACAGGCAGGGGTTGCAGCAGGCCGGCGGGTGGTCGGGTGGTAGTCTTATTCTGGGCACAGACCGAGCAGGCGGCTACGAAGTCCCGGATGTCTTTAGCCATGGTGGGCCACCAGAATCGTTGACTGATGAATGCCGTGGTGCGACGAGCACCGGGATGGCAGGCGAGTCTCGAGGAGTGCCCCCACTGCAGGACCTGAGAACGAACAGGCTGGGGAACAAAAAGACAGTTAGGGGGACAGGAGCTGGGGCCCGGTTCGGTCCGGAGAGCGGTGCGCACGGTGGTCTCGATGTCCCAATGCGCCGCCCCGACGATACATCGGGCGGGCAGGATGGTGCTGGGCTCCTGGGTCTCATCTGCAGGGGTGAAATGACGGGAAAGAGCATCTGGCTTACGGTTCTTGGCTCCCGGGCGGTAAGACAGGGTGAAGTGGAATCGGGAGAAAAACAGGGACCAGCGGGCTTGTCGAGGGTTAAGGCGCTTAGCCGTCCTGATGTACTCTAGGTTTTTGTGATCTGTCCACACCAGGAACGGCAGATTCGCCCCCTCTAGCCAGTGCCTCCACTCCTCCAGCGCCAGCTTGATAGCCAACAACTCCCGGTCGCCGATGTCGTAATTACGCTCCGTGGGCGAAAGGCGGTGGGAGAAGTAGGCGCAGGGGTGGAGCTTGTTGTCAGCCGATGAGCGTTGCGACAAGACTGCTCCCACACCCACATCCGAAGCGTCCACCTCCACCAAAAACTGCCGGGCAGGATCAGGCTGAGTCAGAATGGGCGCCGAGGTAAAACGGGTCTTTAGATTGCGGAACGCCCCTTCAGCTTCCGGGGACCAGGCGAACGCTCTGTTGACCGATGTTAGAGCCGTGAGGGGAGCTGCCACCGTGCTGTAGTCGCGAATAAAGCGTCGATAAAAGTTCGCGAATCCCAGAAAGCGTTGCAGCTCCCGACGGGAGGCGGGGCGAGGCCACTCCTCCACAGCCTGGACCTTCTGCCGGTCCATCTGCATGCTCCCTGCCGTGACGATGAAACCCAGGAAGGAGATAGTGCTACGGGTGAATTCGCACTTCTCCGCCTTGACGTACAGGTGGTTCTCCAGCAGGCGCTGGAGAACACGACGGACATGCTGGACATGTTCTGACGGGGAACGGGAAAAAACGAGGATGTCGTCCAGGTAAACGAACACGAACCTATTAAGCATGTCGCGAAGGACGTCGTTTACCAGGGACTGGAACACGGCAGGGGCATTAGTTAAACCGAATGGCATAACGAGATATTCATAGTGCCCGGATGGAGTGTTGAAGGCCGTTTTCCACTCATCCCCCTCTCGGATCCTAACCAGATGGTAGGCGCTACGAAGATCCAGTTTCGTGAAAACGGTAGCCCCCTGCAACGATTCAAATGCAGAAGTCAGAAGCGGCAGGGGATAGCGGTTCCTCTCCGTAATGGCGTTGAGGCCCCGATAATCAATGCAGGGACGGAGGGAGCCGTCTTTCTTGCCCACAAAGAAAAACCCGGCCCCGGCGGGTGAGGAGGACGGACGAATAATGCCGGCGGCGAGGGATTCCCGGATGTATTTATTCATTGCCTCGGTCTCCGGTGCAGACAGGGAATACAGGCGGCCCCTAGGAGGAGACGAACCGGGCAGGAGGTTAATGGCGCAGTCGTTAGGGCGATGCGGGGGCAGCGAGGTAGCGCGGGACTTGCTGAAGACCGGTTTGAGATCCATGTATTCCGGCGGCACAGCCGACAGGTCCGGGAACTCCTCAGGGGCTGGGGCAACCGGCGATACAGGGACCAGAGCGTCGCGAAGGCAGTTGGAGTGGCAGAATTGACTCCAGCCCAGGATCTTGTTTCCCTCCCAGTCGATGTGGGGGTTGTGCTGGGCCAGCCATGGGTAACCCAGAACCACGGGAGCTTGAGGGGAGTCAATGATGTGCAGCACGATCGCCTCGCGGTGGTTGCCAGAAATGAGGAAATTCACCGGGGGAGTGGCGTGGGTGATGCGAATCAGCGGGGCTCCGGTGATGGCGTGGGCCTCCAGAGGTGAATGCAGCGGGATGCGGGGGAGACGCAGGCGGGCCACCAGGTCGGCGTCAATGAAGCTCCCGTCGGCCCCTGAATCGATTAAGACAGAGACCGCATGAGGCTGATCCCCGACGAGCAGGGAGGCAGAGAACAGGGGGCGGATTTCAGGGGACTGGCAGATAGGGGTAACGCTCACCTGTAATCCCCTCGCTATGGGTGAGCGCCGGCTTTTACCGGACAGGTCGCCACAAAGTGACCAGTCTGCCCGCAGTACAGGCACGACCTGGTGCTGAGTCTCCTCTGACGTTCGGCGGGGGACAGGCGAGTGCGGTCGACCTGCATCGGCTCCGGGGAGGCAGGAAGCGGGGGCGTGGGGCTCGGTGCTGCGAGCGCTAACGGAAAGGCTCGAGAGGAACCAGGCAGTCCACCGACAGCTCTCTCCTTTCGTCGCTGCGACAGGCGCTGGTCCACACGAACGGCCAGCTCCGCCAAAGCGTCGAAGCTGGGGGGTAGCTCCTGGGTGGCCAGCTCATCCTTGATGGTCTCTGCAAGACCGTGGAGGAAGGCGTCATACTGAGCCTCGGTGTTCCAACCGCTGGTGGCAGCCAGGGTGCGGAAATCGATGGCGTAGTCCGACACCGACCGGCGCCCCTGGCGGATCAGCAGCATCTCCCTGGCGGCCTCGCGCTCGTGCCTGGAGCGGTCGAACACCTTCTTCATCTCCTCGGCGAAGGCGGTGTAGACGTGGCAGAAGGGGGCATCGGCGTCCCAGACCGCAGTCCCCCACTCCCTGGCTCGGCCCGTCAACAAGGTGATGACGTACGCGATCCTCGCTCGGTCAGTAGGGAACATGGAGGGCTGGAGCTCGAAGACCAAGGAGCACTGGGACAGAAACGATCGACAGGTTCCCGGATCGCCTGCGTACGACTCCGGAGGTGGCAATCGGGGCTCCTGGCTCGGAGGCACGGGCAGGACAGGCAGGGAAGCTGCTGCGGACGGAGGGGAAGAGGAGCGGCTGCCCAGGTTGAGCTGCAGCTGCTGCAGCTGTGCAGTGACGCCAGCTAGGTTGGTCGCGAAGCTCTCCAGGGATCGACTGATGGCGTCCAACTGGTTCTGATGCCCCCCCAACAACGCACCTTGCAGCTCCAGTGCAGCCTTCAGGTGAGGTAGGTCTGCTGGGTCCATGATGGCTAGTTCGTACTGTCAGGCAGCACAGGGTAGGACACAGTCGCAGACCCCAAAAAACGCGAGGGCAGAGAAAAAACACACGGCAGAATCAAAAAACCAGAATACAGGCAGGGTCAAAAACCAGAGAGGCAGTCCGAGGGCAAATCCAAAACGGGAAAGTCAGAACGGGCAGGGTCAGAAAACGGGAAGGCACGATCAGGCAAACTAAGCAAAGCGGCAGGCAAACAACGGAGTCAGAAACGGGCAGGTCGAAATCACAAGAATAGCGAGTAAAGAAAACGCGGGGACGAAACAGGCAAAAAACACTGAGACGAACTAGCAATGACTGCACAGCGAGCAGGGTATATATAAGGACAGACCGACGAGGGGATGAGATGCAGGTGCGCAGGTAATCAGGCGGAGACAGGGCGGAGAGAAGGGCCGGGCAGAAACACAAGGGGAAAAAAGGAAAAAAAAACCAAAAGCGCAGGGCTAGGAGGCGGGAGTACTGACAAGAATGCCAGAAACGCAATCTGGAACTCTCCCAGTTCAAAAAAAGTGAAACTCAGGGAAGACAACCACACAATTTTTTTTTATTGATAAACATACAAACATAACATACAACACAAAACACCACTGGGTCTAATAATGTTCAGTCATCAATCATAATATTAATGATAATAATGATAAATGATATATTATTATTATTGTTATTGTTATTATTATTATTATTATTAATAATAATAATAATAATAATAATAAAGATAATAATATTAATAGTTATAACAGTAAATAATCATACATGATGACAGTAATAATAACATTGGTAATAATAACAATAACAGTAAGAGTAAACTTAATAATCATCATCGTCGTTATCATCAACATCAATAATAATAATAGTAGTGATTATGAATAATAAGCGATAACTGTGACAACAATACTAATAACAGAAATATTAATAATAATAATAAATATAGCTGCAAGCAGCAATTATGGGGTCCAAGCACATCAGCAGAAAATTAAATGGGTGATGGGTGCCATTGTTTCTGAGTCCTTAAAGACTTTATTAGGACCTTTAACCAAGACACAGCATGCAAAATTTGAACTTGATCGGGCAAGTGCTTTAGGAGTTATGACCATGTGTTTGCTATAGCGCCACTTATGCACGGATTTACACTGAATTTGGTAGGCTTGAGTCTAATGGGCTGTAGATGAGGTTTGGTGATGATTGGACATTGCATTCAGGAGTTATTTCAAAAGAGGCCATGCCCACAAAATTCATTGGATTACTGCGGCCACATCTTTTAACGTAGCAACTTTCTTTATACAATGTTTAAGGATCTTGGTCTGAAGATGCTGTGTACCAATTTTGGTGCAAATCGGACAAACTATCTAGGAGGAGATAGATTTTAAAGGTTTTACAAAAAATTCAAAATTCAACCTGAGTAGTGGGTACATAGGAACGTACAGTATCTACCAAGTTTGGTAGCTCTAGCATCTATAGTTTTCCACTCTTACACTCACACCTATGGGCAATGTAGCATGTCCAATCGACATTACCTGAATATGTTTGGACTGTGGTAGAAAGCCAGAATACCCAGGGGAATCCACATGAACACAGGGACAAGTTACACACTGAAAGTAGACGTACCTCGAACTTAAAACCTCCATATTGTTAGGCAGTAGTGCTACCCATTTGCACCACTGTACTGCCCCCCACCACATATATGTCAAGCTTAAAAGTAAGCAGTACCATAAATGCATTGTGTCTTCTTGGGACATTGCAATAAGACGTGCCAACGCTGTGGAGGAGTGCAATTTTTGGGTATTTGAAAAAATCCAAAATTGTGAGAAAAAGGCAGAGAGCATGCTGTATTAGCTGAATATGATAACATATTCCTGGTTAGAAAAGGACCCCCCAGTGCATCAGTGAAGAACTGTATCACGTCTTCCTCATTGCCTCTAACACCCAGCAATGACTGGAGCAAAAGGTAAAAGAAGAAAGTTTGTGAATGCATAGTTTCAGCCAGAAGTGTGTGGTGGAGAATGTGAGGCCTTATGTGAGGCCTAAAGCACTAGTATGCACTAAAGCACTGTTATTAATGAAAGGCATTATATTAAGCACTACAATAATAAGCATTACATGATATTGTTGATTTACTACATAAGCACTACAATTAATAAGCATCTAATGATAGTATTCATTAAAGTGCCGCTATTGGAAAAGCATTAAGTACTGTTATTAATATGCTGTGATTCTGTATGATTATGGGTTTGGGTAAGGCCAGGGGTTATTCTAGGTTATAAGTATTTGAAAGCTATTGCAAGACAGTTGATGTCAGGATATGCAACCTTGAAGAAGGAACACTGCCTTCAGCATTGCCCCTCCTTGGACGTCACCCCAGAACCTTTGTGCGCTATGTTGTTGTTTCATAGTCATGCCATCCTCTCCTATTGGTTCATAGTCTACGCTTATTGTATCTTCTCTCCCTTCACTTCTATTGGTTCCTAGTCTACGCTTATTGTATCTTCTCTCCCTTCTCTTCTCCTATTGGTTCATAGTCTACGCTTATTGTATCTTTTCTCCCTTCACTTCTATTGGTTCCTAGTCTACGCTTATTGTATCTTCTCTCCCTTCATGTCTATTGGTTCATAGTCTACGCTTATTGTATCTTATCTCCCTTCACTTCTCCTATCGGTTCATAGTCTACGCTTATTGTATCTTCTCTCCCTTCTCTTCTCCTATTGGTTCATAGTCTACGCTTATTGTATCTTCTCTCCCTTCACGTCTATTGGTTCATAGTCTACGCTTATTGTATCTTCTCTCCCTTCTTTTCTCCTATTGGTTCATAGTCTACGCTTATTGTATCTTCTCTCCCTTCTCTTCTCCTATTGGTTCATGGTCTACGCTTATTGTATCTTCTCTCCCTTCACGTCTATTGGTTCATAGTCTACGCTTATTGTATCTTCTCTCCCTTCACCTCTCCTATTGGTTCATAGTCTACGCTTATTGTATCTTCTCTCCCTTCTCTTCTCCTATTGGTTCATGGTCTACGCTTATTGTATCTTCTCTCCCTTCACGTCTATTGGTTCATAGTCTACGCTTATTGTATCTTCTCTCCCTTCACTTCTCCTATTGGTTCATAGTCTACGCTTATTGTATCTTCTCTCCCTTCTCTTCTCCTATTGGTTCATGGTCTACGCTTATTGTATCTTCTCTCCCTTCACGTCTATTGGTTCATAGTCTACGCTTATTGTATCTTCTCTCCCTTCTCTTCTCCTATTGGTTTACGGTCTACGCTTATTGTATCTTTTTCCTCTGACTCATAGTCATGCCACCTTCGCTTATTGTATCTCCTCCCCTTGACAGTGTGACAAGTGTGATCAAGCGCAACGGTTGGAAGGGTGCCTTATCGTTGTACCAAGATGCTTTCTGGATATACTGAAATGTTCTCACGCAAACGAGTGTGAAAAGCTTCTTAGTCATCCTTACAAGAATTTATCACACACAGCTAAAGTTTCATGATGAAGCATGTATGGGAGTGTGCAATGTTACAAAAGAGCGTGTTTCACGTGCGTCTGTATGAGCATTTCATATGTATATGTGAGTTTGTTTCACCTGTATCTGAATGAGAGTTTCATATGTGTGTGTGAATGTGTTTCATGCAAGTTTATATGTGCGTTTCATATGTATGAATGCACCCATTTCCTATGTACACTATATGGACAAAAGTATTTGGCCACACCTGTTTTTCAACAGTATTTTGCGTCCGAATACTGTTGTCCATATAGCGTATGTATACGAACATTTCATAATTAGGCTGTATGTGTGTGAATGCATTTCACATGTGTGTATATGAGTGTTTCGCATAGCCTATATGTGTGTGAGTTTTCACTAGTATGGATGCATGTGTGAAAGTTTCAGATGTGAATGCGTACGTGTTTCATATGTGTTTGTGTAACAAATGTCTGAAATATTTTCTAAAAAGCCCCTCATATTATGAGATTCGTTATGTTTTCATTAATGGTTTTAAGCTTCTCATAGTTTTCAGTTAGCATTTGGTATATTTTTAACGTTAAATCGCTGTTTCCTCAAATCTAAAATTAGCTACAATTTTTCCAATCTAGTGTTCTAATCGCACCGGTTTTATCGCTAAACAGCAAATCACACCCTTGTGACATACGCGTGAAAGACTATTGCCATGAGTTAAAGGTCAGGTGTGTAGTTTTTTTTTGTTTTTGCTTTCTTTACCACTAACGTGCTTCACATACTCGGAGCCTAGGCGCACGTTTTGCTCTCTTACAGCAAATGCCTTTATCGACGAGCTCCCTACATCATACTACCTGCACAACGAAATCTCCTCTAGTTTATGTTCAAACCCCAGCTCAAATGAAATTAATCTACTCGCGGACAGAATCGACTCTACTTTGCGTAAAACTCTAGATGCCGTTGCTCCTCTCAAAAGGAAGAAAATCACAGACAAGAAGCTAGCACCTTGGTATAACGACCATACTCGTGCCCTCAAACAAGCCACACGAAAACTCGAAAGAAAATGGCGCTCCACCAAACTACAGGTTTTTCTCCTGGCGTGGAAGGAAAGTCTCCTAAATTACAAGCATGCCCTCACAGCTACCAGATCCAAATATTTCTCTACTCTTATTGAGAGAAACAAGGACAATCCTAGGTACCTGTTTAGCACTATTGCCAGATTAACCAAGAGTCCTGCATCAGTTAACCCTACCATACCAGCAATTTATAGTAGCAGTGACTTCATGAACTTCTTTGACAGTAAAATCTTAAAGATAAGAGACACAATACAAAAATTCTCATCAACTTCTGGTTCCTGCCTGGCCAGAGCCGTTCCAGATTATGTAGACATGTCTATTAGGCCCGCCTCGCGCTTTGACTCTTTTATACCCATTGAATTTGGCGACTTTTCTTCTCTTCTCAATTCATCTAATAACTCTACCAGCCAACTTGACCCCATACCAACTGGCTTCCTAAAACAGCTATTGCCTGCAATTGGCACACCACTATTAAATCTTATCAATGCCTCTCTTATGTCTGGACACGTACCTCAGCCCTTCAAAGTAGCAGTTATCAAGCCTATTCTGAAAAAGCCTAATCTTGATCCCAATGACCTGTCAAACTATAGGCCCATCTCGAACCTTCCATTCCTCTCAAAAATTCTGGAAAAAGCGGTATCAAAGCAACTCTGTGCCTTTTTACACTCTAACAACATTTTGGAAGTTTTCCAGTCCGGATTTAGACCTCACCACAGCACGGAAACCGCTCTCCTGAAAGTGCTCAACGACCTTCTACTCTCCTGTGACAATGGCTGTATCTCTCTTCTTGTGCTACTAGACCTAAGTGCAGCCTTTGATACCATCGATCATTGTATCCTCCTTGACCGCCTCGAAAACCTGGTTGGCATAAGTGGACATGCCCTATCTTGGTTTAGATCTTATCTATCAGAACGATATCAGTTTGTCTCCATCAACAACGAATCCTCCGCTCGTTCCAGAGTAAAATATGGTATACCTCAAGGATCTGTGCTTGGACCTCTGCTCTTCTCGTTATACATGTTGCCTCTTGGCGATATCATCCGTAAACATGACATTAATTTCCACTGTTACGCAGATGACACTCAGTTATACATATCAGTCAAACCCGATGTCCCTCTGAATATTTCAAACATGGAGGCCTGCCTAACAGATGTAAAGAATTGGATGGCCCGAAACTTTCTCCTCCTTAACCCGGACAAAACCGAAATATTGGTCATAGGCCAAAATTCAATCAGGAGCAAACTCACTCATTTTACATTGGACCTTGATGGTGTCTCCCTTGCCCCGAGTGCAGCCATCAAAAACCTTGGTGTTGTTATTGATCCCGAGCTCTCCTTTGAAACTCACATAACTAACACCTCTAGGACTGCCTTCTTCCATCTGAGAAATATTGCTAAAATCAGGAAAATCGTATCAATTAACGACGCTGAAAAACTAATCCATGCCTTTGTAACATCCAGATTAGACTACTGTAATGCCCTCTTGTCAGGATGTGCAAACGTCTCATTAAAACCCCTTCAGCTGGTGCAAAATGCAGCTGCTCGAATCTTAACTAAAACTAAACGCTTTAAGCACATCACCCCAGTTCTGGCCTCTCTCCATTGGCTACCTATTAAATACCGGATCATTTTTAAAATACTCTTACTCACATTTAAGGCTTTAAATGGGCTTGCCCCCCCTATCTTAAGGACCTTCTTCATCCATATCTTCCGCAGAGAGCCCTTCGCTCCCAAAATGCCGGGCTTCTCACCATTCCAAGAGTGGGCAAAACTACTGTAGGCGGTAGAGCCTTTTCCTATCAAGCCCCTCTCCTGTGGAACAGTTTACCCTCTGAGATTCGGGGAACAGACTCTCTCTCCACCTTTAAGTCTAGGCTCAAAACATATCTATATAGTAAACCCTTCAGCTGAGGGACATGGCCTGGTGCTGGCGTGGATCATAGAGTCTCTGGTGGACTAAGTGGTCATTGCTTTCATGGACCCTGTGCCGTGATCTGGTGTTGACTGTCTTAGGGTCGCCCTCATGACTATGCCGGTCCCTTGCCTCCCGTCCCCTAGGTATGCTGCCATAATGTTAGCCTGCCGGGGTCTTTCCTTGTTGCACACCTTTTTCTCTGCCCCTCCTCTCCTGCCTCTCTGTTCTACATCCCTG
The DNA here is from genome assembly GCF_013368585.1 of Megalops cyprinoides. Taxonomy (NCBI): domain Eukaryota; kingdom Metazoa; phylum Chordata; class Actinopteri; order Elopiformes; family Megalopidae; genus Megalops; species Megalops cyprinoides. The sequence continues at coordinate 447,534 of NC_050596.1, forward strand.
CCATTCTTATCATCCACTAACCACTGTTTTCTGTTTGCTTCCTATTCCCTGCTCCGGGCTGTAGCCCAAGCGTCCCATCTCGTTTTCGTCCTGCTACCTCGCTGCCCTGCCCATCAAAGCCAACTGCATTCCAAGACCCGGACATCCTAGGAGACATTCTTATAATCACTCTACTGTTAACTGCTATTGTTTGTCAATAACAAATGTACATTGCATAATTTTGTGTCTAACTCTATCTGCCCAGTGCCGGCCAGAAGCAGATGCCCCCCCCCCCATGAGCCCGGTTCTGCTCAAGGTTTCTTCCTGATAGGGAGTTTTTCCTTGCCACTGTTGCCTTGTTGGCTTGCTCTCAGGGGGTCTCAGGCCTGGGAACAATGTAAAGCTGCTTTGTGACAACTTGTGTTGTAAAAAGCGCTATACAAATAAAAATGAATTGAATTGAATTGAAATTCTTGCAGAACTTTAAATGAGGTCTGGAATCAGTGAGTGAGTCAGCCTTTAATTAGTCCTAACCCATAACATGGGTCAAAAATGACCCTATCAAGTGTTTCTTCTCTATATCTTTGAAATCAACCAATGTTATCATTTAATGTTCCAGGTATTCTTAAAATACCTTGTTTTTAAGGTGCACAAGTCATGGTGCATACTGTCGCTATACTTGCTGTATGCACTTTTGTAAGTCGCTTTGGATAAAAGCGTCTGCTAAATAAATAAATGTAAATGTAAAATGGTTTTAATTTTCCTTTTTTTACTATTTTAATAAATTCACTTTTTATGACCACCTCAAGTTTACATAGCATAGGTCAAAAATGACCTGCATAAAATCCCCATTGAATTTAATGCATTGCCCTGATCAGAATGACCTGACTGGCTGTGAAGGTTCATAGCATCAGCAGCTAGTGCTCACAGTGCAACACACCAGTGTGTAAAGATGACAGCAAAATTGATATTATTTATCAACAATGTATGCGCTGAGAGCAAAACATGGATCAAACAAGGATGCGTACACACACACACACACACACACACAAAAGACATAAACACCAAACACACACCAGCAAATGAATGTGTGGACCAAATCAAAATTTTAAAAATGTATTAAAATTATTCAAATTATATAATTTAATATTTTTTTTTTTTTTTAAACTCCCACTTTCATGTATATGTGTCATTTTTGAACCATGTTATGCATTGTAAGAGCTTACAATAACTTGTGCATTCTTGGGTAAAATTGTGTAGCCAATACCTTATATTCTGTAAGCACTGAGAAACATAACCTGTCACTTGGTAAGCAATGCTTCCAAGAAGCACAGAGTTACAAAGAAGGATATTTGCAAGTTTTTCCCCTTGTCATTTCAGAATGTGGTAGTCAGTGATGATGCAATAGTAAAATGACATCAATGACGACATCTATGTAGTTAGGTGATTGATATTGACCCCACATTGGTGTCATAAAACACTTGGATGGACCCATGTTTTTTATGGGGGTTCAAAGCTTAGCGAGACCCACCTGTGGCTACACACAGAGTCAATTAAAGAAGAATAACACACTTATCAATGGCTTGTCCACATTAATCACATTCATGTCCTTTAAAATAAAGTATACATTTAAAATTAGTGTTTGTGTCATGCCAAGTGACTTCACTACCAACAATAACCCTTGTTTTTGTCCCCCTTTTTCTTTTATACAGATTCAGACCCCTTGGAGGCACAAACACCAGGCTGAGGTAAGTTCTTCACATCTTTATTAACACAGATCACATGGTGTACACACAAGGTAAGGCAGGCTGTTGACACTGCACACCATGGCAGCAATACTGGACCAGCTATAGGCGCCCCACTCCCATATACCACAAAATCAAAGTGGCACACAATTGATAATGCAGAAATCGACATGCAAGTCAAGAAAAAAAAAAAAAAAAAAAAAAAAAAAAACCACAAAAAAAAAAAAGGTACAGGAATGATCAAGAGATGAGGTTGAGTAGTACCATACAATGTGGGCCAAGTTAACCAATACCAGCCCCCCTACACCGTACATAGCACAGCACACTTCAGACTCAGAGGTCAGAGTGACAGAACAGAAGAACATTGAGAGTGGCAAGGAGTCGATTGCTTCTGTCGAAAATAAAATTAAAGACCGGACAATACAAAATACAAAGTTGTAAGAAAATTATGGTCTACGCTGGCAAAACTGGCATGTCAGGTTTGAGACGACATACTTGTGCCATTCTCCCTGGCCAACGCAAAATAGCCTTCAAAGAAATTACCCCTCCATTGCCTCAACATGTTAAGCAAGGCATCATAGACAAGTATGTGGCTCTTTGCTGTAAAGATATTAGTCCTTTTGACGTGGTCGTAGGGGAAGGCTTCATCGAATTTGTTGAGCACACTGTAGACGTCACTTTAAAACATAGGAAATTTGACGTGAAAAAGGAGCTCCTACATCCAACCACAGTGTCGAGGCATGTCGATGGGCAAAAATAGCCGAAATGAAACCCATAATTGAAACATACGGATGTGAAATCACGACTGACATATGGACGGAAGATTACCATAAAACATTTATTTCCAGCACCGCACATTATATAAATGACGAGTTTGAGTTTGTATCAAGGGTCCTGTTTGCAGCACCATTTGAAGATAATGTGTCCAAAACTGCCAAAAACAAAGAAACTGCTGTTCATGAAACTCAGAGGATTTGGAATAGACAGCTCACTGCTAACTGGCCGAGTGGCTTTCGTGACTGACCACGGGGCCAACATTGTGGCTGCTCTCCGCGGATACACGCGGCTGAACTGCAACGCCCACATCTTAAATGTGATCCTGTCCAGTGCCTTTGCTGGTAAAGTGTTAGAGAAGACACCCAAGATGGCTGAGCTGCTGACCAGTGCAAAAAAAACTTGAAGTACTTCAAACACACTGGCCTACAAAACAGATTGGAAACAACACTTAAGCAATCTGTTGAAACCCGATGGAACTCAAATTATGACATGCCGAATTCCCAACTGTCACAGCATGAGGCCATCTCCACATTACTGATAGAGAATGGCCAGTATGATAGAATTGTGCAGATCAATGTGGACAATTTGAAAAAAAATGGTTGCTTTCCTTAAAGCATTCAAGGATGCTACAAATGATCTCGAGTCTGACAACTCCTCTACCAGCGCATCGCTTGTGCTCCCATGGTCCAACAGCCTCATGGAACACTGCCAAGCTGCAGTCCACAACCCCCTGCTCTAAGTTGCCAAAGTGTGTGACTCACGTTTGGAAGAACTGATGGGCACCACTGACATCAGAAAAGTCTCTTCACATGATGTACAGAATTGCGACATTACTGACTCCTGAACTACTACACCTACGGATGTTGGACCCAGATGGAAGAGATCTAGTAGTCAACGGTACGTATATGAAATTAGAATAAACAGTGCAGTTAAGAAAAAGACAAGGAATGAGCTTGTGAGTGAGCCAGTGAGCCTAAATGAAATGAAATAATCCTTCCTACTAGGTCATAGAATACCCTAACTAAATTAATTAATTTCATTTAGCCTATAATGCTTAAAACTTTTAATTTGAGTATTTATTATTCAAAGTTTTGAAATAATCTATTCCAATCCAAAGGTGCAAAAGAAATTATCCACAACATGAAGTTTAACAGGGCGCCTGCTATAGCAGTGTCAGAGCAAGAGGAGGGGCCACCTGTGCCCCCACCAGCCAAAAAGCCAAGTGCAGGGGCATCCCGCTTCACAGACTGGGAAGACAATGCTGTTTCCTCCGTTTCAGGGCCAAAGTCTGTCAAGGAAGAAATAGCAGAATACATTAGCCGCCGACTCCCAGAAAAGCCAAACCCAAACAATGTGCTTAAATGGTGGCAGTTCAACAGCACCCGCTTCCCTGCACTTTCAAGATTGGCATGTTTCATCTTGAGTATCCCTGCATCTAGTGCGCCATCCGAAAGGGCATTTAGTATCTGCGGGCGCATCCTGGAGGAGAGATGTACAAACCTGGCACCAGAGTCGATCAACAATGTTCTTTTCCTCCACATTACTCTGAAAAAGTCAGAGGAAGGATACTCCCTAAAAGTTGAGATATTTTTTAAAGATCATTGCTGTTATAGCTAGATTAGACCTTTGTTTTGGTTTGCACTTAATTGGTTAGCATATTGTTCACCAATTATGCACAAGGAAAGCTGTTCAATGCTATATATATATATATATATATATATATATATATATATATATAAAAATCTTTTTATTTACTTTATAATTATATATTTTTTTGCACCAAGTTGCCAATATGGTGCTGTTTGCTGTCATTTTATTTAGAAGAGTGCTATGACATTAATAAAAGGCTTGTATTCTATGGTCTTTGTAATTTTAAATCTTAATGTAATCAAGCAGCCTCTTTAAGATCTACCAAGAGTAATTAGAAACACTAGAGACTAATTAGAACACAGTGGTCACATACCCAAACTAAAATGGCTATAACTCCTGAATTCGACAACATTCTCCTAAAATTTAAAATATAATTATAAATATAAATGTAAAACATTAGGTTTTCATTCACAAAAAAAAAAAAAAAAACCTCACTCGCTACTTGCTAACGAAAGTTATGCGGGAGAGAAATACGAATATTTCTAACGGTGATCCACAACCTCGCATGATGCGGCTGCAGTCTTTGAGCATTTATGCATCTAATAACGTGTTTTGGACTAAATACTTTACTGGATTTGATTCTTTGGACGTTTGCTGATAGAACCAGACCGTTTTTGTTGGGATTTTATGAATGAGTGGACTTCCGTGAGACATCATTGGTGAGTTGTGTCAATTCTCGCTTTTGTTGTTTTCCTGAAAAATGCCTTACTTGTACCTGCTGCTGTTGTTGTATCCCGGAATGGTTTATACCGCTCAAAAGACAAGAATCTCAGCTTTCAACTTGAACAGACGTTGTTTACACCGCACTTTAATCGAACATAAGTCATGACGGCCCGCAGGCGGACCGCCGATTTTCCAGGTGTTAATCGGGGTTAAAATGCAACTGAATCATACCCAATAATTACGGTATTTTACCCTGTTGGCCAAACGAGTAACATTGAATATTTTCCTTCCCGTTATTCAAAACAATATATAGCCCGTAGCCATAATTAAACACCATAGCAAAAACACGCATACAAATAGCCCAATTAACACAAAAGCTTTCTGCTCTTCTCCTGACGCACCGCACGTCGGACTGTGTGTGTGGCGTGTGCCAATACAAGACGATACGTCGGTGCCCTGTGGAAAAACCCATCATTTTGCAGGAAAAATATCAGCTCTGCACAAGGTCTCCTTAAGGCTTCATATTAAAATTTCTATTTCTCGGGACCCGTTGGGCGGTCAAGTTGAGGTAGACTTCGGGATCGGGACGGGAGCGGTCAGAAAGCCTTCGGGAACGGGCGGAAGCGGGATTGAAAACTCAGTCCCGCGCAGGTCTACTTCAGACAGCTTAGTACACTTCGAGTAACACCACAGCAAAAGTACCACGGCTCACTTTGAACAGTAGGCTACAGCATCTCGTATAGCGTAGCGTACTCTAAACTGCGCTGCAGACTGTAGATAACACAACACATTCAAAGCCGCCACGAGTTCAGACCATCACGATCAAGGAAGGAATAAATACACATACACTTTCAGTTACCAGCAATCTTTTCGGGTCACACAAATACCCCGTGCACTACTGAGGCGGTAGGCAATTCATTTAGTGAAAAGAGGGGAGAGTTGCTTACCCACAGTCTAGCCCAGACCCACCCGACAGCATGCACGCTGACCAAAAAGAAAACAAAAATCTGTATAAAAGCTGCAACCCAAGTTCCTCAAGCAACCTGGCCACAGTCGCGAGATCAGTCCAGTTGCCGGTATAACAGCAGTCAGCTCGCCCTTTCCAGTAACCAGCGCCGTTCTTCCCCGTCTTCTCCAGCCGGGACCGCGGACCTCCTCAATTCTGGTGACACGGGAGAACAACCTTCAACACGCTGGGAGGCCAGACGTTGGCTCATTCATACGGAGTAGGTTCGTATTAAGTACTTTCCTTTTTTGCCGGCGTGCAAACACACATCTGCAGCTCCGCAGCATTGCCCCTTCCTCCCGCTCTGCGGCGCGGTCTCGATGACGATCACGAAACCTCAGGGCAGCTGGGAAACGTAGTCCCCCCACTTGCCTCGGTTACGCGACATAAAAAGGATCTCCCCTCCAATCGCCTCAGATTTACAATTATTCACGTGCACCAGTCCACCATTTTCTATGGCCAAACAAGGAGTTCCTGCCTCGTTACCACCGGCAAAAGTAAGTACCGCCCCTTCCCCCCAGTATCACTCGTAATACCGCACACAGTTCACATAGGTCTACGAGGAAAAAAAAAGAAAACACATATTTCACCACATAGGGTGTGGTGTGACATTTGCATCAAACAATAATTTGTCATCAAGGAATGTCCCCAAGTGCTTGTGTTGTTGCATATGCAGCAGGCTCACGCCAACAACCTGTTGTACAGTGTACAACTGAGGTATGCAGGTGTTTGTTCTTCCTGACAGAATTTTAAAAAAGTCCTGGGAATCGGAACTGTAATGTCTGGGTCAGGTCGCTCTACGGCAGAGAGCATTGCTTATGAGGACACGTCTATAACCACGGCCAGCCCTGCCAAAATAGCAAAAGACGAGTCGGAAACAGGGCTTTTGCACTGTGTCTTGCCTCCTTTAATGCAGTGCTTTAAAAAGGTAGAGATGAATATCATAAAGTTGTCTGTTTTTCACCAGAAAAACAGACATCTTTCGCTCAAGCCTGCAAAAACATCACGCCAGTGAAGCTGAGGAACGTGAAGCGAAGCATTAGTAAGTCGTAATTTTTGTTAAAATGTAAAAAAGTAAATACAACAGGAGATTGTAATTCACACCAAGTGGTCATTTAGCCTAAATTAACATCATGTTTACTGATTGTTCTTATGTTTTCTATAGGCTTCTCGGATCCTGTAGTGTTTGACATCCTATGTGTGGTGGAGGGTGTGTACTGGTTCAAGGGTGGGGGTTGGCCGTCGCCACGGAGTGTCGGTCAGAACACAGGGAAACAGGGCACATCTGATCCTTTAAACTCGTTTAATGGGTATTGGCATAGTCTTGACCACTTTGCAGGTTTGGAGGTATTTGTGGGTATGTGTATGGTCTGAACAAAAGGCAGATATACATAATATTAGTTATACAGCATTATACAATTATAACTTTGTCACTATACAGACACATAACACTGGGCAAGCAACACAGCAAACTACACAGGGTTATGATAGGTACAATCGTGCAATCAGAAATGGCATAACTGACATACTTCTATACAAGACGGGGCGCAATACAGTCACACAGCGTAAGCTTGCATACTACACACCGAGACATATTTACATTCACGTAGAGTTTATGCGTATTAATCGTCTCTACGCGTTATAATATTCATTTCTCAACATTACTGATTATGGTGGATGTCTGAAAATATTACTCTAAGCGTAACAACATCTAAACAATTACGCTAACTGAAAACAACTTCGGGGGGCTATCCCCGCTGTACTCGGTAGTAAGTGAGAAGTAACATGGGTAACAACGACACAAGCTTACAGCACACGGTAACAGAGAACTTCGTAAGCAATTGTACTTACTTTAAATAAATAAATGTAAATGTAAATGTAAAGTCATGAACGCACACAGGAAAAGGTGTAACACTTTACTAACTACACAAGGGTAACTTAATGGCTTCTCACGATTGCCATTTGGTGTCCTGCTCTAACTTGTTTTCTCCCCTTTCGTCTTGCTGTTGTACGCTGTGCTCTGATTGGCTGATCGTCCATATGGCTTTACATGGACAGGGAAGGGGCCGCCCTCAGTTAAAGGGGCCGCCCTCCTTTACACTATGCAACAGAGCTACCAGCTTGGAGGTGGTCAAAGTTCCGTTTTTGCCAAAGGTCCCTCCCAGCAGTTCAAAACTGGACAAGGTATAACGTAATCACGACTGCAATCAAATGGAGTCGTGCGTTCTCTTGTTGATGTTGCCCATTGTTAAAATCGTATTAACCTGTTTTGAAAAAGATGTTTTAATATGCCTTCAAATTTTAATTAACGTGTGTTGTCATGTTGGTGTAGTACACAATTAGTATGATGAGGTTTTAAGAAAGCCGTTTTTGAAGCGCCTTGAAATACATCTGAATGAGGCTACAGTAATTTCAATTTAATTGTAATGTCGTATCATATATTCTGAAGTCAGTGGTTATTAATATTTTCTTTGCGGTCGTATTTTTTGTGCCTTTATATGTGTAACAGGTCGGTGTCCTGGAAGCGAAAATTCTGGTCCAGGGAACCCTGAGCAAAGTTGTCACCGTGAATGGAACTGACTGCGAGCTCACAGAATTCCAGATAGGCGATTCAACAGGACAGATGAAACTTACTCTGTGGGACAAGCAGATTGTTCAAGTGGGTGCTTTGAAGCCCTACAAGTTCACAAACCTATCGACAAGAGAAAGGGAAGGACGAATATATCTGTCGGGGAGTCCATCCACTACCAGAAATTCGTGGAATTGAAGTGGCTGATTGTAGTGAACTCGGTGAAGACGAGAAGCTTTCCGAATTGTCAGGAACTGTTACCGGAATACAGGTGATCTGCAAACGTCGCTGTCCGAAATGCCAGACACCGCAGGGCGAGTTCAATGCCAAGTCATCGGTCCACAGATGTGAGTGCTGCAAACTGATGCAGAAGTCATGCTGCTACTCCACAACGTACAGAGGCACCATGTCACTGACAATCGACTGTACAGATCACGCACTATCACGAATTCCGCAATTAATGCGTACGTCACCGAGTACAACATGTGCCATTTACTGAATGCCGTGGAGGATATGGGGAGCACGTCCTTGATGTTGCTGAGTTTAATGTTCCTGTCAATGAAGACAGCTTGATTACGACTATCAAGCAGCGTTTTGAAAAGAAAGAATACACTTGTGCGGAGGATGATGGTGGTCTTGGAAACGCTGTTGATGAAGTCTAGGTGTGATTGCAATTTTTGAGTGAGTTTTCAAAAGTATGTTTATTGCTTGTTATATATTTCAGTATGCGCATTTAAATTCTACAGTTGTTATGTTTTAGCTGTTGAACTGTTTGACGTTTCCAGTGGTTCCAGTATGAAATACATTCATTTTAGTAGCCTACAGTTATAATACATTGCTGATTTGAAAGTCCAGAAAACGTTTTTCCATGTAGTGATGTTTGTTGTTTAAATAGCTATATATTTGATAACTGTTTACCTGCTTCAGCGTTTTTGAATAACGTTTAGTACAAAGAGTTAAAATACCATCTTTAATTGAAATACAAACTATTGTTTGACACCTTTTTTGAAAACGTTATTTTTTCCATTTTGTCTCTATTGAATTGTTCGTTATTAATAAATGATAAACGGTTATCTTGGGTCTGTGTTTTGTGTCACATATAACTAACAGAACCAATAGTTTAATAAATGTAGTCAAAATCAGGTTTTATTTGCAAATTTAAGCTACCAAAGGCAAGTCAGTAAGTTGTATGGTCCAAAGGTTTAAAATATGGATTTTCGAAAGTAAGCTGTCCCCATTCATACAATTTATGCTCAATTGAACTGTTTGACATTTCCAGTTTAATGTTTAGTACAGGGTTATAATACACTGCTTATTTGAAACGATGCAAAGTATTGTTTGACAATGTCAAGAAAACGTTTTTCCCATGTAGTGCTTATATTGTTTATATTTGTTATATATTTGATAGCAGACTGCTAGTTAAAAAACGGGGATAGTTAAAGATAACGTAGCCTAATGACACATTCATGGCACTGCGCCGAACATGTCAGTTATAACTGTTATAAGTGCATTTTGTTTTGGTTACATTAGGACCTGGCTAGGTCAACAGATCTCAATGGTGACTTCCTGCTACAGTAAAGGTTAAACGGCAAATGTTGATAATAAACTATTATATAACATCTATTCTATAATGTATACATCTCAGGTGCCAAACACATATAATAGATTCAAGAGATTAATTAGTTGGGTTAGGTGTGCATGTGCTGAGCTGGAACAAAAATACGCATAGCCTACACATCATTCCTTCAAGGAATGGGATTGACACCTGTTGTAATATGTATTTTCGAGGGATGGCAAATTATGTGAAAGTGGTGAATATGCAGAAAATCGAATGTTGATAGGCTCTGTCAAGAAGCTACGAGGATAACCGGTCATTTTGAACACCAGCTGTCAGTGGTTGTAAAATGTCTGGACACTGATGTCTCGTCACGTTGAGCTGTTTTGACGAAGCTCCAGCAAAACTACTTCCTTTCTGAAATTGCTCGTCCGCAAGGTGAGTAGTGTACAAGTTTCACGACAGTAGTAGTTTTAAGTTGTTATCTATAGTTGTTTTTCATAAGCAGGTGAGATTTTATTTGTAAAATAAACTTTTGCGCAGCGTTACGTTATATGTGACAAGTTTTGGAATAATGTTGATGTTGTTGAGAGTTTACCCACATTGCTAACGCTAGCTAATAGAAAATGTACCGTTAACTGTCAAGTTAACATGTAGGGTAACTTTTTCCTTTGACTTAGACATGCTACCTACACAGGTACTCGTGTTATGCATTTTCACTGGGTTTTGAATTAGCTAGCTAGCTATCTGAATTGCTAGCTACTGATTTCCATCGTCAGCGAATGGGAAGGGTACCTTAGTGCATGTCCGTTGGTATGATTTTCATGCGTATGTAGTTAGCTAACAATCTGGACAATGGAAAAGTAACTAGGTAAGGTGTGTTAGTAAGAAGCATGCGTTTTGATATAACACTATTTTGCACAATTGGTAAGCAAATGTTATTCCCATGCTGACTGTGTTGTGGATTCTGTTGACGAACGAGACAGCTCGAGGAAGTGGTGGGGCATGTATTCTGCAATATGGAGTGCTACATAGCTAGCTAATCATGTACCGTAAAACTTTAAGTAATGGCCATGGCATTGATTAGTTTCGACGTCCAAATAATGTAATGTAAGCCTAATGTGTAATGTGATGGGAAAAAAAAGTTTGAAATCTAATCTGAGTGGTCAAACTGAAACGCATCTCCAGAAATGTGATTTGAATTGCGTTTTAAACACACAGGAATGTACTTTGGATCGGATCTGTACAAATCCGATTGCGTGTTTTTTTTTTTTTTGCTGTTCGGACTTATAAAAACAATCAGATTCCAATATGTCGTCGCCGTTGGGCGGAAACCTCGTACCTACATGTTTCACCCTTTTTTCATAAATCAATGCTATTGGTCACCATTCTGTCCGTGGGTTTTAAAAATATTTAACCAATGAAAAGTATTAAAAAGAGCTTGTGACTAAATCTCGTAACTCCATTGGATCCTCAAACTGTTGGCAAAACCCCATAGCTCCACCCCGCCTCCATCTTGAGTGAAGTGCTGGAGCTCAAAGTAAATACTGAGGAGTCGATTTCGACTGAGGCAAATAGCTCAATAAAATGTTTTCAAATTAGCCCAAGGTTGCATACTCAGTTAAAACTATGCAGTGTACCTGTTTATCAAATTTAGTTCTGATGTTAACATTGTGATTATAGATGGAAGTGTTTGCAGAGGAGACTAGCATAGCTAGCTAGCGATGTGACACGAAATGATCGGATTATTCATAGCCTTTCTCTCGCTAGCTAGATCAATCCCTACTTCGAAAGTAATATTTATTAGAAAACTCGGTTAAAACTCTGTCCATTATTGAAACGGCGATGATAAATGAAGTATAGCAGCTAGCTATAGCCTACTGTAGAAGAATACACAGCAGTAGTAGGGAGTTTGGAGACACTGGTTGTTTTCAATGCGAGAGCTGCAGTACAAGGCTAAATAAAGAACTGGTTTGAATAAGTACAGCGTTTTCTTTACTCAAGAAACACTAAGTCTATAAAGGCTAATGTTTTATGTATTTGAGGCCTGAGACATGTGGGAGCGGAGGAGAGTGCAGGCAAACCACGGTAGGTTGGAGTGCAGTTTAGCATTTACCGTCTAGTCATAACCAATACTGTCTTCAGTAGCCTGTTCATAGCACGTAATCTTTTATAACAAGAGATTTTGGCCAAATGTATTAAACGACAGGAAAAACTGAGCGCATCCATACCTACAATAAACTTTGTAACATGTAAGTTGATGATGATGCGGTCGTTCGTATCTGACCATGTATAAAGACACAACGCCAGCTTTGACGACACGGTGTTCAATTATTTTAAAAACACGGTTTTTTTTCCCCATTTCCTGGTAAGTTACGTTTTTGGACATACAGGGTATCGCCCGACAGCGACGATATGCAAATAAATCGGATTTAGGCTGCTAATGTGAACATAGCTTAAGTTGACAGTGAATGCCATAAGAAAAGAGCAGCAGTGCTGAAGTTGGTTCAGTATGTGTAGAAATAGCATTCCTGTTTTGATGTTCTGTGGTAGGCATGTCATGATACCAGAAATTTAGTAGTCGATACCAATACCAGTGAAATTCCACGATTCTCAATACCCAATTCGATACTACGGTAAAAACAAAACAATAAATCCCATGTACTTCAACATACACTCCTTTATAAAAAACATTTGAACATTATGAAAAACAACAGTGGCATGTAGCCTTCAAGTATTTAAAACAAACAATACTGTGCTTAATTACAAACAATCAACGTTTTATGATGATACAGCATTTCAATTGCAGTACCCAGCCAAGACATGAAAAAAAAAATGAAAATAATAAATAGGCCTATATATAATTATAAAAAGAAACAACTATTAACATTACAAAACAAGAACAGTGGTATGGTATTTTCTGTGCCTATGAAAAGCTTCTGATATGGCTGGCTGTGTATGTGTTTGCTGACTTTGCTCCTGCCTCTCCTGGTCCACATCCTCCTCTGGCTGATACTGTGAAAGGAAAATTATGAGATTTCAGTTATCAGGTATAGCTCAATGACTAAGAAAATGGCAGAGGCTGCACACAGTGTACTGACACACACACACCTCTATATACTCAGAGTGCAAGTAGTAGTTTAAATTTACTGACATGGTGACAGACTATTAGTCTGGAAATATTTATTTAAAACGCTGATGTTATATTTTGATGACAGATGACACGGACTGAATGGTAAGGATGGTAGCCTACTATTACAAGCTGTGGTTACATTACATTAGCCTAAACACGGTAGCCTTTAGCGTTTAGCCATTGCAAACGTCATATGGAACATAGCTGGCTACACTGGCTGGCTATTTCAGGATAGCAAGGACAATACTTTGGAGACGTTAATGTAACGTTAACATGAATTGAAACTCACTCACCTTGAATTCTTTGAATGAATCTGGATGTCTGTTTTCGAGGTGCTTCGCTAAATTTGAAGTATTTCTTCCTTTCGTCTGAAAAGTTCTATGGCACCATTTGCATACTGGTTTTTGTTATTTATCTCTGATGATCTGCCTCGAACGCACAGTACTTCCATACACGACTCTTACTGTTTTTCTTTTCGACATACAGTACCATACTGTATTTCAGCTAAAAGTACAGTGTAGTATATGGGTTAAATTAGTTAATACTGTACAATACTAAACATAATACACATTAATACACTTCTACTGGTCTGTGATGCAGAGCATCCTCACTTCCTGCATCACCATGTGGTACAGTAACTGCTCTACTGTAGACAGACAGGCACTGCAGCGGGTGGTAAAGACTGCACAGAGGATCATTGGCAGCAGCCTACCCACCATCAGTGACATTTACAACAGCAGTGAAGGAAAAAGGCCTCCTGCATCATGAGGGACTCTACCCACCCTGCTAACGGACTGTTTGCCCCCCTCCCTTCAGGCTGAAGGCTACGCAGTATCAAGGCCAGAACCATCAGGCTGGAGAACAGCTTCTTCCCAGGTGCTGTGAGATTGACAAATTCTGCATCTCACTGAACAGCTGTTGCTGTTATTTATTACTCCATATCAGGGCATTGCTGCAATTTGAGAACGATAAATTCTGCACTTTCAGACTGAAAATTCTGCAATCTCACTGAACAATTGCTGCTACAGTCCTATTTCCTATCATCACACTCTGCTCAGTTTATACTTACATTTATATAATTATTTACTTATTTTTATTTTTAATGGTGTTTTATTGTGTGCTTTCTTCTTGATTTTATTATTGCTATTACCTGAACTGGGACCTGAGTACTTCATTTTCTTCCCTTTCATGTACAACATGTTCTGGAATGACAGTAAAAACATCCTTATCCTTATCCTCTATTACCTGTTGCTTGTACCTACAACGCTCATGACTACACCCAGATCAACATTAATTGACCCAGACATGTAGGTCAACTTTCACTGACCTGAGATGGCAAAAATCATTTGGCTTCTTCTAATGGCAAACATTCTTGCATATAATACATATATTTCACAATGGCAAAAATTGACCTATTTAACTTTTACATTACATGTAACATGAGAACTGATATCTATAGGACAATAGGCTTAAAGTGATCAAGTCTGATGTAAATCCATGAATGGGTGGCACTATAGCAAAAAAACTGCCATATCTCCTAAACGATTTCCCTAATAGAGTTAGAATTTTGTATACTGCATCTTGGTCAAGGGTCCTGATAAAGTTTTCAAGGACAAGTAGATGAGTCAGAAACAATGACAGTCATCACCCATTCAATTTCCGTCTGATCTACTTGGACCCCGTAATCGCCGCTTGCGGCTATATTTATTATTATGATTATTCTTCAGTTTGGTGATGATTGGACATTGCATTCAGGAGTTATAGCTCATTATATCAAAAGAGGCCATGCCTACAAACTTCATTGGATTACTACGGCCACATCTTTTAAAGTAGCAACTTTCTTTATAAAATATTTAAAGATCTTCGTCTGAAGATGTTGTGTACCAAATTTTGTACAAGTCAGTGGCACCGTCTAGGAGGAGATAGATTTTAAAGGTTTTACAAAAAATTCAAAATGGTGGAAAATCAATCATTTTGATCCCAAAGGATTTTTTGTTCATCTGGAGCCAGGGAATCAGGGGAAAAGAAGAATTTTGTTCAAGAGTTATAGCCCAAAACGCATTGTGGCTTGCTATAGCGAGTGACCATAGGAACCTAGCATCTATAGTTTTTGCTGTGCAAACACTTTTAGGGCAGAAAAATAAAAATAATAAATATAGCTGCAAGCAGTGATTACGGGGTCCAAGCACATCAGCGGAACATTGAATGGGTGATGGCTGTCATTGTTTCTGAGTCATTAAGTTGTCCTTGAAGACTATCAGGACCCTTGACCAAGATGCAGATACAAAATCCTAACTTTTTTAGGGAATTGGTTTAGGAGATATGGCCATTTCTTTGCTATAGTGCCACCCATTCATGGATTTACACCAAACTTGATCACCTTAAGCCTATTTTCCTATACATAACAGTTCTCATGTAAATGTGACATTTAATGTAAATGTTAAATAGGTCAATATTTTTGTCATTGTGAAATACATGTATTATATGCAAGAATGTTTGCTATTAGAAGAACCTAAAAGGTTGTTGCCATCTCAGGTCAGTGAATGTTGATCTGGGTGTAGCTGTCTGGAATGTAGCAAATCATAGTTTTTGAATGGGGGAGTGGTAGAAAGAGAGTTTGCCATGTAATTTTCATACAGATTGCTATTTGACACATCCAAAACAACCCTGCAAAGTTTCATGATGATAGGTAATAGTTAAGTCAGTTTCAGGGCTCCTGAAATTTGATTTGACATTTCACCCATTCTTACACTCACACCTATGGACCTAATAGCATGTCCAATTGACAATACCTGAATGTGTTTGGACTGCTGTAGAGAACCAGCATACTCAGAGGAAATCCACATGAACAGAGGTATGAGGTACAAACTGAACACAGACGCACCCTGAACTTGAAAGCTCCATATAGTTAGGCAGTAGTGCTACCCATCTGCACCACCATACTGCCTCCCACTACATATATGTCAGGGTTAAACATAAGCAATGCCATAAAATGCAGTGTGCCTTCTTGGGACATTGCAATAGGAAGTGCCAGTGCTGTTGGAGGAGTGCAATTTCTGGGTATTGGAAAAAATCCAAAATTGTGGGAAAAACATACCGTATTAGCTGAATATAATAACATGTCCCTGATTAGAAAAGGACCCCCCATTTTTCAACGCCTTTTTTTGGTAAAATACTTTTTGAAGATCAAATCTTAATTTTTAAAGAAAATAATTTCTTTGACACAAATTAAATAAAACACACTGAATAAAACAAGGTATTCTGATCTCTTGAATGAAACTGTCACATTTAAATAAAAATAAAATGTAATCACATTTTCAAATGAATAAGTTAATTAAATAAAAATGAAAATAAACTAGTCTACTGGGATTTCTAATAACACTCAACAATCTCAGATAAATGACGCCATCTGCTGTTCTTAATGTATAATGACGTTAAAAAGTCTAGTCATCCCATGCAAGACAACCCGACTTTTCAGTCCTGGAAGTAGAATAAAAAAAAACCCTGTCTTTCATTCAGGCCAATATGTAAAATCCAAGTGTTTTTTAAACACTATTTAGTGTATTAGTTGTGGCAGTAGGTCAAAAGGTGCAGGAGATGTGCCTATTTTAAGTGCAACAAACTGATTTATCTTAGCAGCCATGTCATTTGGACAATGTACTATGTGTTCATTTCCCAGTTAGGACCTGACATGTAATGATGTAGTGAAGAAATTGGTCGTGATATCTGCTTTTCTTTGTGCAGCTGTGCCTTGTGATGTCCATTGGAACAAAATGTCATTAACATCTAAGTACACAGAAACATGGCTGTTTAAAGCAGTCTTCCAGTATACATGGGTTAAAGATCTCCAGCCCCACGCCGGATTTCCACAGAGATTTTAGATCAGGCAATGAATTATTACTAGCGTATCCAAGCTCTGATATTACCAGACCGGAATGCAATTTTATTAAAAACAATCACTGACGTGGTGTTTTTTCGAATGAGTTTTAACCATCTGCTGTAGCCTGTTTAAGCGACAAACTGACATGAGAGCACTGTTCTTATCCAATCAGCAACTAGTTTCAGCTTTCTGTGAGGCGGTGCCAGGAAATATTTGCGGGGACTGTATCAGTTGATTACTGCACAATAGGCTAGCATGCATTGAAATAGATGGAACATGGAAGCGAAACGTGTGAAGGTTGGCACAGACACAAGCACAATAGAACAGGAGGTGAAAAATAAATGTCGATAGGCTTGGTTAGATGAAAACAGTAATGACGGACAAACGTTTGGCTTATACTTTTACAAATTAAATGAGCCTGCTTTGCACCATGTGTAGGAAAAAACCGGCAAAAGTATTGTCTCGGCATGATACAGATCCCTCACACAAAGCAGCTGTTCGGGCTCTTGGTTATACGTCAACGTTGCCGGGAGCTGTGCCCGCTGGAGCTGCTGCCGCTTCATCCATTTAAGACCGCGTGTACAATCATAAACTCCGCGTTTGTACATTTATAGCGAAACATGACCTGTCTTTTAGGATAGTGCCAGCGCTAGTTGACCTGAACATCACAGGACAGAACTGCACTCTCCAAACTTAGTGTGTCAAATATACATGTGGCGGGTGGGACCCGGTAATGGGTGCTCGTGATAGGCTCATCTTTCCCTCAAAAGAGGGAAAGGGAAACGGGCACCGGAGAGGAAGACTTTTGGGTTGTACCTGTTGTGTACCGGCTGGCTTGCTCCGTATCTGACACCTCAGGTGGACGCTGTTGTGGCTGTTGGCATCTCTCACCTAGTGAGGTAGGCTTACACTATGGGATTGTATGCACGTTTTTATGTTAATGTTGCGTTAAGCTAGACTGACTTCGCTTTTTGTCGGATTATGTACAGGTAGGGGCAAGACCAGGTAGAGTCTGAAGAGGTGCGTCTTCAGGCCCCGTAGGAATGGGGTGAAGGAGCTGTCCGTAGCGAGACAGGGAGTTCGTTCCACCACTGGGGAGCGATGTAGGTGAAACGCTGATGTCTGGCAGAACGAGCACCTCCTGCCTTGACCATGCAAGGAGCGAGGCATCCAGTTGCTGCTGAGCGCAGGGGTCAGGCTGGTGTGTAGGGCTGGATGAGTTCTTGGAGGTAGGCAGGGGCTGTCCTGTTGATTGCAGAGAAGGCGAGGGTCAGGGTCTTGAATCTGATCCTGGCAGCGACAGGAAGCCAGTGGAGGGATTTAAGCAGGGGAGTAACATGGGAGAATTTGGGGAGGTTGAAGATCAGTCGGGCAGCTGCTTTCTGGATGAGCTGGAGAGGCTGGGTGGTACAGGCTGGGAGGCGTATGAGGAGAGCGTTGCAGTAGTCCAGTCGAGGGAGAACTGTGGCCTGGATAAGGAGCTGCGTCGCGTATGTTGTCAGGAACGGACAAATCCTCCTGATGTTGTGGAGGAGGAATCGGCAGGCCCGTGACGTGCGAGCAATGTACTCCTTGAAGTCCAGGTTGCTGTCGAGGATGACGCCCAAGCTCTTTGCTGACTGAGAGGATGGTATTGTGGTGCCATCGACGGTGATAGAGAGGTCATGCAGGGGGGAAGGGCCGGCTGGGATGAAGAGCAGTTCCGTTTTGACGGAGGTAGGTATGGTTGCGTATGGGCTGGAATCATGTTTATCAATTGTCTCCAACATTTTAATGTGTTTTTTTTATTTGGTTGATCGGACAGAAAAGTTTGCCGATTTGTCTGTGGGGTGGCGGAAAGTTGCCTTTACTCATAGGGCGGTAGGTGTATTCCTTGATGTGAAATTGACCTGTATTAGGGGGAATGCCCTCAAATGGCTCAGAAGTGTTTAACTGTGTGTGTGCTTTTTTTTCTCTTAGATTTCCTGTTTGTGGTTGTTGAGCCGCTGTTCTTTGTTACTTTTTTGTTTGGCATCCTAGTCGCGGGGCTTGTGTATGTGCTGCTCTCTCCTCTTTTTTTTTCTTTTGATTTGAGACCAGAGTTAGCCCAGTGTGTGGGTTATAGGCCTAACTAGCTGGCCAGCTGGTCTGTGTTTAACTCGGCCTGTTGTAATTATTTGTGTAGCGCTGGCTGGCTGGCTAGTTCCTTTTTTGTTTTGTTTCTTTTATTCATTTGCCATTATTATCATTGAAGTGTGTAGTGTGATATACGAATTCTCTAAGATTGCGGTGGTAGTTGCTCTGTGAGTCCGATAGAGATCTTTTTGAATGTCACGTGTGTATTTGGCTCAGTGTTACCTCCCTGCACTCTCTCGACTGCCCTGGCTAAGCCTGGGGAAAGCTAATTTGGGGGTAGGCCTACCGTTTTTACTAATAGTGTATTTTATGAATTTGAGAAGAATAAAGGAAATATTTTTTTTATTGATGGCGTTTTTGTGTATTCTTGAATTCCCCTCCAGACATAATTGGGAACCGAGGGGTGGCGTGGTTGGGGTTTCTTTGCGGTGGCAACAAACAGGCCAGCTACCTATCCACTCACAGCATTGCCTGTCACATTAGGCAATGTTTATGGTACAAGCTATCAAAACAGATGTTTTCACTGAACGTTGACAAGTCCACAAACTGCAACATGGACAGAATTTTCAATGGCTTGGTCCGATTCTATGATGATGACTTGGACAAAGTTGTAACACAGCATCTTGCAGCTCGACCAAGTTTTATTGAAGTTGCACTTTTCATTTTTAATAGTGTTTAAGAAAAAAAGGAAGAACTTTGCGAAACTCTATGCAAAAGTGGCCAAATGAATCATTCACTGCACTATATGTTCATTCAGCAAAGACACGCAACCAATACAATACACTCAAGTCATCATCAGCGGAACTCAAAGAGCACACCTTTCCCCAGGTGAACACAAAGCCACTAAATTAGTGACACACCAATCAGAATCACAGCATCCCTATAAATAGGGCCATTTGTTTGCATGTGATCTTTAAACTTGATGGGATGCCTCAGCCCCATGAGTTTATCTTTGTTGATGAGGCAGGGTTTAACCTCACAACAAGGCGCAGAAGGGGACGGAACATCATTGGTTACCGTGCCATTTTGAAGGTTCCTGGCCAGAGAGGAGGCAACGTGGCTCTATGTGCTGCAATCAGTAATCAAGGGGTCCTCCACCGCCATGCCACTTTGGGTCCATATAACTTTACCGGCGACTTCAACAGGAAGGGGAACCAGGGCAACCAGGGCAGTCCCAGTATGTTATCATCTGGGATAACGTTAGTTTCCATTGGGCTGCTCTGGTTCACGCCTGGTTCAGTGACCACTCCACATTCAGAAATCTTTTTTACCTGCATATTCCCCGTTCCTCAATGCATTGCTTGGCCAGGGAAAACATCCTTTGTGATGTCGATGAAATTTTGTGGCTGGATCCAGACCAGAGAGGAGATGATGATGCAGAGTAGTTGTAATTAGATTTACAGTATGGAATTACATTTGTTTATCTTATGTATATATAAATATTTTTGTAAGTTTTTCAATTTTTTCTTTTTTTTCCAAACTTGTACTCTACCTACCCTATGTACCACTATTCCTTCGTTATGGTTTTCTGGAAATAAAGGGTTGGAAAATTTCTGCTCTCTTCATACAGTAATTTGTCAGTGTGACATTGTAAAGGTGTTGTATAGTATTGTTTTGAATGTCTCTTGATGGTGTCTTCCTGTACGGGTAATCTGTATGTCAGTAAAGTGATGTTACAAAGTTCAAAATAATGCAGATTCTCAAAATACTGATTTTAGAAGAAAAATTACATTTTGGTAAGAGTGTTTTGAATTAATCCCTCTAGTGTCTAAGAGGCAGTCATGTAATATGTACTTTTGATTGCTTGTGTGTATTGTCTGAGGGCAAATTTTGATTTTGACCGGAAAGTTAGCTGGTTGTACAGATGAGAATGACGTTTACAGAATGTGTGTAGTTTTGAGAAAATGGTGAATGGTTTCAAAAAATGTGTCTTAGCAATCGGGAAAAACTGTAATTTGAGCACGGTAGTACAAAGTTGTATTAATTTATATATTTATTGCAATTTTTTTACAATTTTGAATCACAGCTGTTGTGGTAACGCTAAATGTACGTGCGTCCTATTTTGTTACCCCCCACCAAGAAAAAAAACATTTCAGGCTCAGAAAATTGTGTTGCTTTAAGCCCTGAGTAAAGCACCCCAAAGTGGCCAAATTTCACTAAACTTGGTGTGTTCCACCCAGGCCTCATGGTAAGCATGTCTAAATGAGTTTTATGCCACATGAACAAAAGCATTGCAGGGATATGGCTGCTCTTCCTTCATGGTTCCTTCACGGGCAAATTTGTGGGTACACTGTGGCCATATTGTTCAACCTGGCAACTATTCTTTTTCAAGTGTTAAAGACAATGGTCCAAAGACATAATACACAAAACTTTGCCAAGCTCAAAATTGTGCCAAGCTCTAGGAGGAGATGGTTAAATGTGTTTTTGACAAAATCAAAGATGGATGAAACACAAAATGGCTGACGCAGAGGTTTCATAAATTCCCAGTTAGGGTCCTTTGATGAAGCACAAGAAATTTAGTTGAAATATCTACTTTCGTGCCAGAGTAATGGGGATTTACATGTCTTCTAGGAACGTACCTGCTAAGTTTCATGATGATGGGTCATAGTTAAGTCAGTTTAAGGGCTGCTGAAATTTAATTGGCTGATGGCGACCATCTTGTTTGAGCTATCAACTTTTAGACTTTATTAGGACCTTTGACCAAGAGAAAACATGCAAAATTTCAAGTTTGTTGGACTATTGGTTTCAATGCAGTTATGACCATTTGTTTGCTATAGCGCCACCTATGGACGGATTTACACTAAATTTGGTAGGCTTGAGTCTAATGGCCTGGAAATGAGGGATTGAAAGTTTAGTGATGATTGGACTTTGCATTCAGGAGTTCTAGCTCATTATATCAATAGAGGCCACACCCACCAATTTCATTGGCTTACTGCGGCCACATCTTTTACAGTTTTTTACAACTGTTACGACCATGGTCGTTACTGTTTGTGTTTGTGTGTGTTCGTTTTCCCCGATGTATGTGTTTTGCTCCGGCTGCGTGCGTGCGTCGTTTTACGTTTTCCCCAGGTCCGTCTCATCCCTTCCGGGAGGTGTGTCCTTCGCTGGGTGTCTCCTCCCCTCGCCCATGATTGGAGCCTTCCCTCATTTCCTGGCCGGCCCGCTCCCTTCAAAGAGGCTCAGTCCGCGCAAGGGAAGAGACCACTTGTTTCTGCATTGTGTTATTATTGATTGTACATCGTTGTGCGTATGTTTAGGTTCTCGTCCTTATGTTTCTGTGAGTATTGTTTTTGGTCTTCGTAACACTGTGGTTGGGTGTGGGAAGTAGGGAGTCGATGCCATTTTCTTTTCCATCTCTTTTTCACGTTGGTTTCGTTAGGAAGGGAGATAGGGAAGTTTTACTGTATCTTTTGTTTTGAGATTTATTTTGTTAGGTCAGTTAGTTTCCCTCTCTCGTTAGTTAGATTGTGTTTTGTTTGTTATTTTGGCTTGTCGACTCCTGAGTTTGTGTTCCCGGTTACCCACTTGATTTATGTTATATGTTTTGTCTTTAAATGTTAAGTGTAATAAATTCTGTTACACTTTCCCCAGTGTTCGCGACCGTGGTCTCCCCTCTTTTCCCCTGTTACGGTCTGACCCTAGACCGGGCTGTAACAACTGCTTTCACACGTTTTCTGAAACTAAGTCTCATTTTTTTCAAAACTCTTTCAAAACACACAAATCCAAAAATTGCACCCACAAAATGCAAAATGCCTCATATCTCCTGCAAAATGAAACACTGCATTCAAAATAGCATAAACGCATCTCAAAATCAAGTATTTGCATCAAATGGCAAACACTTTTTTCACAATAGTAAATTTTTGGATATACCATATACACACCGTTGTTCTAAATCTAAAGCTCTTCTGGCTTTCATCAGCTTATATCTACATTTCCATACAATGTTCTAGAGTGAAAGTAATCTGCTAAGAGGAGTTGAAATGTAAACAGTAAACACCAATGCAATGTTGAAACAAAATATTTATTTTTCCAAAACATTACTGTAGTTATTGTAGTACAGTGTTGTACAGCATACAAGAAAACAAAGCCATATACCATATGGGAATTTGTACAGAAACCATAAACACGTGTAAACCAGAAGTAGAATTTTTAGAGGAAAGAAAAAATTTGGGGGGGGGGGGGGGGGGATGGCAAATCACCAGTGCTAAGCTACATCCCTCTTCTGGACTGGGCCACAATACTTTGTCCACATCACATGCTATATTTCCTCTTGCCAAACAGCGAGGGAAGAGTCTCCGAGAGTGGCGTATCCAGCCTTGGACAGAGGCAGCGTCTATGTCCCTACATTCCTCCTCCATTGCCTGGAGAAGTGGCATGCAGGCATAGGGCTGACAATCATACACTTTCCAGCGCCACGTAGAGAAAAATTCCTCAATAGGATTTAGAAAAGGTGAATATGGAGGGAGGTACACAACTGTTAACTGTGGATGGGCGGCAAACCAGTTTTGGACCAGAACAGCCCGGTGAAAACTTACATTGTCCCATATTACCACACATCTGGGCTGCCCTGGATCCGGGCTTTGATCTGGAACAAGCATGTTGTGAATTGCTTCCAGAAAAGTGAGCGTATGGGCAGTGTTGTAAGGACCAAGTGTGGCATGGTGGTGGAGGACACTGTTATGCGTGATGGCAGCACACATGGTCACATTTCCCCCACGCTGTCCAGGGACATTGATAATGGCCCTCTGTCCCATTACATTTATCCCCCTGCGCCTGGTTTTGGTGAGGCTGAAGCCAACCTCATCCACGTAAATATATTCATGGAGAATTGCATGAGCATCCATCTCCAATATTCTCTGTAACAGAAAAGAATATACAGATCAGTAAATTTGGTACAGTCCAATACTCTGGCTCTGTATCTACAAGTTTGAAGTACTGAAAGTAGCGTCACATACATACATCCACATAGTCACGTCGCAAATCTTTGACTGTCAGAGTTTCTCTCAAATGGCACCCTGTACAGTTGTTTCATTTTCAACTGGTGCCACTGGAGGACGCGTTGCAACATTGACAAGCTTACAGCATCGATGTTGTTGAACACTGCTGCATCATTGCAATCATGTGATCTATTTCCCTAAGCCTAATGGCATTGTTGGCCAAAACCATATTTACAATAGCCATCTCTTGTTCCTCTGTAAACATGCAACCTCGTCCTCCATGATATCTTTGTCTTTACACTCTGTAGAATAATCAAAAACAGTGTGAGTGTGTGCAGTATAGTCCAGTTTTTTACAGTTGGCTATATTGTAGTACAGGATGATAACCCACCACACTGGCCATCCATTCCTACAATGCAGTGCAGTAAATGGGTGGCTTAGAGCTACAAATGTGTATGTAATTCTATACAGTAATACATATTTTACAGTAATGCCAAAGTAGCCATTAGATAGTTGCATACTTGTTCTCATTTCTAAAGGTTCAAATTATGGATGCCACTGTGAATCGACTCAAGTTGGGCTGGACTCTCAGTCTAGCCTCTCTCATAGTTAACCCATGGTTGATCATATTATCAATAAGCGTAGCCCTCATCTCATCAGAGACAGCTCTCCTTCCCTCTATTCTTTGCCCTCGTCCTCTTCCTTGAACTTGTCCTTCTCCTTGTTCTTGGCCCCTTGTTCTCCCTCCAATGTTCACAGCCATTGTTCTAAACAGGTAATCTGACCATTGGCCTATTTATAGGCCTATACTAAAGCAGTGATTGGTTAGTGATCAGTTAAGCAATTAGTGTTTGCACATGTGAGGAGTGGGTGTGAGACAGTGGTGAATAAGTGTAGCATTTTGATTGGCTGTGTTTGGAAGAGGCAAGCAAGTTACTTCCTGTTCGATTATTGTGTCTTAGGTAGAGAATTGTGTGTAGTGTTTTGCAAAAAGTGTTTTATGAAATTGAAAACTGAGAGAAAGGCTGAGAATTAGATTATAGTTTTGCAGACTTGGTGTGTGGTTTTACTCTTTGAGTGACAGGTTTCAGAAATCGTGTGACATGTAAAGATTTTGTGTGAAAGCAGTTGTAAAAAACTGCAACATAGCAACTTTCTTTATACAATATTTAAAGATCTGAAGATACTGTGCACCAAATTTGCAAATCGGACAAACCATCTAGGAGGAGATAGATTTTAAAGGTTTCACAAAAGATTCAAAATGGTGGAAAATCCAATATCTTTTTGGTCCAAGAGGCTTTTTTGTTCATCTGGAGCCAGGGAATCAGGGGAAAAAAGAATTTTGATTCTACCCCTACCTATTTACATGGATGAAGTTGGCTTCAGCCTTACCAAAACCAGGCGCAGGGGGAGAAATGTAATAGGACAGAGGGCCATTATCAATGTCCCTGGACAGCGTGGGGGAAATGTGACCATGTGTGTTGCCATCATGCAGAACGGTGTCCTCCACCATGCCACACGTGGTCCTTACAACAACTGTCCATATGCTCACTTTTCAGCAATTCACAATATGCGATGTAACCCATCTGAAATGTACAGAGCCAAAAGTGTTGTAATTCTCCGTTCCCCTAGATGGCGCTGGCTCTGGAGTTTCAGCTGAGTCATTCTATGGTGGCTAGCGAGATCGGATCAGTCTCCCTTTTTCATAGTGAAGATCGTGAGAAGCTGTCGCAAGTGAAGGTTTTACATAGACAGAGAAGACGACTGCTTTAAAGAGTTAATTTTGGTTATTGTTATTAACGAGCGATAATTGCCAGAAGCCTTTTCTTTTTTTTTCTTGGACAAAGTTTGAGCGATTCTCCGGTGAGTGCCACTGAAGGATAAATGCTAGCTAGCTGGCTATATTAATCGTATTCTGAGTCAATATGCAGGTGTAAGATAAGCCATCGTAATGAGCTTATAAGTATTTGTTTTTTATTTCTATTGTCTTTCCTAATATTAAAAACCAATCGGAGATGAATGCAAGATCTGTGTTAATCTCCTTTGTAAGCCAGAACACCATTTTCTTTACATACGTGGGCGCTCTCATTAGTAAAATGAAATGGAGTGCGTTATAGAATGTTCCACGTTATATTTTCCAGCTACGAGGTAACTAACGGGCTAATGTTTTGCGGTTTAAAGCCATTATAAGATGTTCGTAAATTTCTTTCAAGTGATGTTCATGGAGTGGATTAGCACATCGGTTCATGGTGCTAATAGTTTAACAGCGATTTAGTTAAAGCATCTATTTAGATATAAATCTGTGAAGCGTGTAGTACCTCGTATTAGTTATTTGTATGATCACTGATGGTGTGTTGAAGCCGCATCAAGTACCCTGCCAGCCTACCCTCAGCCAGTGGATTGGACGCACACATCAAGGAATTGAAATGAATTGAGTTTATGTACTGACTGGCTGTTAAAGGGGAAATTGTTTATTATTTTGTTTTTGTTTTCCACACGTGATTGCCAACTTTGTGGAATGCTGTCAATAAACATTGTTACTGTTTTTTTCCTACTCAACCAGTGGTCATGACCAATTCACTCTTAGAGCCGAACCTAATTTCTGGTCCAAACATTAGCAACCCGTGTTACGGTCAGAGTAACCTTGGTTACACTTGTTCCAGATCAAAGTCCGGATCCAGGGCAGCCCAGATTTGTGGTAATATGGGACAATGTAAGTTTTCACTGGGCTGTTCTCGTCCAAAACTGATTTGCTGCCCATCCACAGTTCACAGTTGTGTACCTCCCCCCATATTCACCTTTTCTAAATCCTATTGAGGAATTTTTCTCTATGTGGCGCTGGAAAGTGTATGGTTGTCAGCCCTATGCCTGCATGCCGTTTCTCCAGGCAATGGAGGAGGCATGTAGGGACATAGACGCTAGCTCTGTCCAAGGTTGGATACACCACTCTAGGAGATTCTTCCCTCGCTGTTTGGCAAGAGAAAACCTAATGTGTGATGTGGACAAAGTATTGTGGCCAGACCCAGTCCAGAGGAGGGATGCAGCTTAGCACTGGTGATTTGCCACCCCCCACCCCCCCAAATATTTTCTTTCCTCTAAAAGTTCTACATCTGGTTTACACGTGTTTATGGTTTCTGTACAAATTCCCATATGGTATATGGCTTTGTTTTCTTGTATGCCGTACAACACTGTACTACAGTAACTACAGTAATGTTTTGGAAAAATAAATTTTGTTTCAACATTGCATTGGTGTTTACTGTTTACATTTCAACTCCTCTTAGCAGATTACTTTCACTCTAGAACATTGTATGGAAATGTAGATATAAGCTGATGAAAGCCAGAAGAGCTTTAGATTTAGAACAACGGTGTGTATATGGTATATCCAAAAATTTACTATTGTGAAAAAAGTGTTTGCCATTTGATGCAAATACTTGATTTTGAGATGCGTTTATGCTATTTTGAATGCAGTGTTTCATTTTGCAGGAGATATGAGGCATTTTGCATTTTGTGGGTGCAATTTTTGGATTTGTGTGTAGAGTTTTGGAAAAATGAGACCTAGTTTCAGAAAATGTGTGAAAGAAGTTGTAAAAAAACTGTAATACATGGGCCTATAGATACATGTCTATACCCCCCCCCCCACCCCGTTTCTTGTTTCAGTTTCAGGAACTTGGCAACCCTAATTTTAATCACCATGAGAACAGTAACAAAGGCATGAGGGAACACAATGTCTGAATAAAAAAATAACATAAAAAATAAACTAAACAAAACAGAAAATGTAAACCTAACATCAAATGAATGAAGTGAGAGGAGCTGGGATCCATTGCCATTTGTCCTCCTAGACAGGGAAAGCTTGGTGGTTAACTTTTTATAAAATAAATGGAAATGTGACAGAGTAACGAGTAATATGTGTATACAACTCTTTTACAGGATGGATGAGCCTGAAAATGATAACATCAATGCCATTAATTGGTATATATTGTTAGAGGACTGCAATGGACTGTTAGAGGACTTCTGCAATGAACAAAATTACATTTGTTGATATGTCAACACTGAGTCAAGCTTTCAAGAAGTACTAGAGATGAACAAACTACAATCTTCTGTTCAACCACTATGAAATGCATGCCAACAGAGGTTGTAAAAGCAAAGCTTGACTTATGTTCCATCTCATCCACAAAGTCCAACAGTCCATGAGTAAAGCATGATAGAGTCCCTTTCATAATGGGTGGCAATAAAGTCCTGGAATGTCAGTTTGGACCTGAAAGGGAACATAAAAAGAGAGGACAAAGAGGAGGGGAGCTTGACATTGTCAGCTAAACAGTGACTTTTGACCATTTTAGGGGGAAAGAGGAGACAAAATACAGAACACAAAAAGAAGGGGTGTGAGGCAAAAAATCTAAATTAAACTGATTCCCTCAGAACACAATATCTGTTAACTAGATTTGTGTGCATTTTCTGAAGAAAATGCAATGTGTGATTGCCTGTGTGCATTACTGGGCATAAGCACCATTCAAGTTGCCTTGTGCTGTCTCCCTCCCCTCTCTGTGCCTGACATTTGAGCTCTCTTTGACAAATTCAATTCAATTTTATTTGTATAGCTCTTTTTACAACACAAGTTGTCACAAAGCAGCTTTATATTTTTCCCAGGCCTGAGACCCCCTGAGAGCAAGCCTAAGGCAACAGTGACAAGGAAAAACTCCCTAATTTACAGGAAGAAACTTTGAGCAGAACCCGGCTCAGAGGGGGAGCCCATCTGCTTCTGGCCGGGACTGGGCAGGTAGAATTACATAGGATACTTGAAATTGTACAATGTACTTTAAGACATTTGAGTTTTGATAGACAGTAGTAAATAACAGTAATTATAAAATTGTATCCGGTTCTTGGCACGCAGTTGGCTTGATAGGCAGGGCAGCGAAGTAGCAGGACTGGAGATTGGGGTGTGATGCTTGGACTACAGCTCCAGGCAGAAGCCCGGAGCAGGGACAGGAAAGAAATAGAAAACAATGATTAGTGGATGGTAAGAATGACATGAATGTACAGCAGAGAGGCAGGAGAGGAGGGGCAGGGAAAAGAGTTGCCAGTGTGCAACAAGGAAAAAAAACCCCGGCAGACTAACATTATGGCAGCATGATTAGGTGACGGGAGGCAAGGAACTGGCATAGTCATGAGGGCGGCCCTAAGGCAATCAACACCAGTTCATGGCACAGAGTCCATGTCATGACAGCAATGACCACTTAGTCCACCAGAGACTCTATGATTCACGCCAGCACCAGGCCATGTCCCTCAGCTGAAGGATTTACTGTATAGATATGTTTTTAGCCTGGACTTGGTCTCCTAGGTGGAGAGAGAGTCCGCTCCCCTAACCTTGGTAGATAAGCTGTTCCACAGGAGAGGGGCTCGATAGGAAAAGGCTCTACCACCTATAGTAGTTTTGCCCAGTCTTGGAATGATGAGAAGCCCGGCATTTTATGGTCCTTAAGATAGGGAAGGGCAAGCCCATTTAAAGCCTTAAATGTGAGTAAGAGTATTTTAAAATCGATCCTGTATTTAATGGGTAACCAATGGAGAGAAGCTAGAATTGGGGTAATGTGCTCAAAACGTTTAGTTCTAGTTAAGATTTGAGCAGCTGCAGCTGAAGGGGTTTTAGTGAGACATTTGCACATCCTGACAAGAGGGCATTACAGTAGTCTAATCTGGATGTTACAAAAGCATGGATTAACTTTTCAGCATCATTAATTGATACAATTTTCCTGATTTTGGCTATGTTTCTCAAATGGAAGAAGGCTGTCCTAGAGGTGTTAGTTATGTGAGTTTCAAAAGAGAGCTCAGGATCAATGACGGCACCAAGGTCTTTGATAGCTGCACTCGAGGAGAGGGAGACACCATCAAGGTCCAGTGTAAAGTGAGTGAATTTGCTCCTGATTGAATTTTGGCCAACAACTAATATTTCATAAGAACATAAGAACATATGATGATGAGAACAGGCCATTCGGCCCAACTAAGCTCGCCATTTCTTAATTAAAGAGTATCCAAAACTGCATCAAGTCTAGACTTGAACACAGCAAGGGTCTCTCTGAACTCACCCTAAAGAATCTATTATAGTTAACCTTATTGATTCCTTTTATAAATTTAAATACCTCAATTAAATCACCCCTAAGCCTCCTCTCGCTTAGTCTAAAGAGGTTAAGTAACTTGAGTCTTTCCTCATAGCATTTATATTTCATGCTAGGAACTAATTTAGTTGCCCTTCTTTGGTTTTGTCTGAGTTAAGGAGGAGAAAGTTTTGGGCCATCCAATTCTTTACATCTGTTAGGCAGGCCTCCATGTTTGAGATATTCAGAGGGACATCAGCTAATGTCATGTTTACGGATGATATTGCCGAGAGGCCACATGTATAACGAGAAGAGCAGAGGCCCAAGCACAGATCGTTGTGGTATACCATATCTTACTCTGGAACGAGCAGAAGATTCATTGTTAATGGAGACAAACTGATGTTGTTCTGATAGATAGGACCTAAACCAGGATAGAGCCTGTCCACTTATGCCAACCAGGTTTTTGAGGCGGTCGAAGAGGATACGATGATCGATGACATCAAAGGCAGCACTCAGGTCAAGTAGCACAAGAAGAGAAATACAGCAATTGTCGCAGGAGAGTGCAAGATACATACTTACTGTATGTACTTTTGTAAGTCGCTTTGGATAAAAGCATCTGCTATATAAATAAATGTAAATGTAAGATCATTGAGTGCTTTCAGGAGAGCTGTTTCTGTACTATGATGAGGTCTAAACCCGGACTGAAAGACTTCCAAAATGTTGTTAGCGTGTAAAAAATGCACAGAGTTGCTTTGAAACTGCTTTTTCCAGGATTTTTGAGAGGAATGGAAGATTCGGGATGGGCCTATAGTTTGACAGGTCATTGGGATCTAGATTGGGATTCTTCAGAATAGGCTTGATAACTGCTACTTTGAAAGACTGCGGTACATGTACAGACGTAAGGGAGGCGTTGATAAGATTTAATAACGGTGTGCCAATTGCAGGTAGTAGCTGTTTTAGGAAGCTGGTTGGTATGGGGTCTAGTTGGCTGGTAGAGTTATTAGATGAATTGATAAAAGAAAGAAAGTCGATAAGTTCAATGGGTATAAAACAGTCAAAGCGCGAGGCAGGCCTAATAGACATACCTATGTTGTCTGGGACGGGACTGTCCAGGTAGGAGGCAGAACTCAATGAAAATTTTTGTATTTTTGTAGTGTCTGTTATCGTTATGATTTTACTATCGAAGAACTTCATTAAGTCATTGCTACTATGAATAGCCGGCATGTTAGGGTTAACTGATGCACGACTCTTATTTAATCTGGCGATAGTGCTAAACAGATACCTAGAATTGTCCTTATTCTTCTCAGTAAGGGTGGAGAAATATTTAGATCTGGTAGCTATGAGGGCATGCTTACAGGTTAGGAGACTTTCCTTCCACGCCAGGAAAAAAACTTGTAATTTGGTGGAGCGCCATTTTCTTTCGGTTTTCGTGTAGCTTATTTGAGAGTACGCGTATGGTCATTGTACCAAGGTGCTAGCTTTTTGTCTATGATTTTCTTCCTTTTGAGAGGAGCAACGCCGTCGAGAGTTTTGCGCAAAGTAGAGTCAATACTGTCTGCGAGTAGATTTATTTCAGTTAAGCCAGCTAAGCTTTCATTGTACAGGTTGTATGATCTAGGGAGCTCATTGATAAAGGCATTAGCTGTAAAAGAAGAAAACGTACGTCTAGAAGAAGATTTAGGCTCCGAGTATGTGAAGCACGTTAGCGGTAAATTGAAAGAGATGAGACAGTGGTCTGATAACACAGGATTGTGTGGCATAATTTCCACCTGGTTAATATCAGCTCCATATGTGAGGACCAGATCTAGAGTATGGTTACAGTAATGTGTGGGTTTATACACAGCTTGATAGAGTCCAATAGGTTCAATGATAGACAAAAATGCTGTTCTGAACGGGTCATGTTCACTATCCATATGCACATTAAAGTCGCCTACTATCACAGCCTTTTCTGTATTGACACCCAGGTCGGTTAAAAAGTTGGCAAATTCTGATAAGAAGGCACTATAAGGGTCCGGTGCCCTGTAAACTATTACAAGGGTAAATAGCTGGAATGCAGTCTTGTCAGGATGTGCAAAGCTAAGTACTAACAGTAACAAATGTGTTTACATGACTTAGAGCGAAGATTGAACTGGGCGCCTATTTTGGCTCATAATTCAAAAACCATTCATCACAGCACTGAACTGACGGCAGGTGTAGCGGGTGTATTCTGCATTGTGTCTTTTTACTAGCTCTTACGTGGATCAGCAAGCGAGCACGTTTCGAAACGAGGTTCCCGCTGCTCACAGCTAAACCCTATGGCCAGCATCATTACCAGCTAAAGGCAATTTGTCCTTTGCTCTCTTGGAAACAACGCTAGCTAACCAAGTCTCAGGGAGTGACATAACCACTGTAACTGCTCGACTACCTGCTACCTGCTACCCTACAGGCTTTACGCAGGGCTCACACGAGCTGCTCACTTCCACTCTGTGACACATCTGCACAAGTGTACCTCTATTTTGATGTATAATTTATATGTATAGAGCCAGAATTTGCAGAGATACAGCTGTTTATGATACATATTTTTTAAACGTTGAAGTGAAATACTCCTGCTGTTTTCACTTAAAGTTTTGAATGGAGGTAAAATTAGCGATTTTCTTGAAGTTGTCGTCAGTAAACCAACAACATGGTTAGCATTTGCACAAGGTATCCTCTGTTTTGATGTATAATTAGTGCATGTAGAGGCAGAATTGATGTCGATATGCCTGTTTAAAAAATGTATTTGGAAGCGCGTTTCGAAGTGATGTTCTTGCTGCTTAGCTAAACTCTTATGGCCAGCGTTGTTACCAGTTGAGTTAAAGGCAATTTTCCCCTTGTTCTATTGGAAAGAAAGGTATTCAACTATGTCTCAGGGAGGGATGTAACTGCTGAAAGTGCTTGTCTACCTGCTACCCTACTGGCTTTACACGGGGGGTCACATGAGCTACTCATTTCAGCTTGCTACAAAATGTGTGTAGAGCCAGAATTTGTGGATACGGCACTTAAATTTTTTTTTTTTTAAAACGCGGAAGTTTTTGTGCATTGGGCTTGCCATCTCCCTCTCCCTTCAAATATGCTTTCGTGGTGGAGGCTGACATTGAACAGAAAGTTCACATCTCTCTGCTACATCCAAGTACAAGCACAG
Organism: Megalops cyprinoides; assembly: GCF_013368585.1. Classification (NCBI taxonomy): domain Eukaryota; kingdom Metazoa; phylum Chordata; class Actinopteri; order Elopiformes; family Megalopidae; genus Megalops; species Megalops cyprinoides. The sequence goes on from NC_050596.1 coordinate 480,792, forward strand.
CAATGTGTTGTTGCCTGTGTGCATTATTGAGCATTATTGTGCATATATATATAGTCAGTCTTTAGCAATGTGTTTTATCGCGCATGTTCATATCGTGATGACAATGAAAATGCAATTTATCAGTCAGTGCTAGCAAGCACACAGGCAAGCAACAGTTAACTCCGGGAAAAAGAACTAACGTGTATTTAATTCAGTATCAGTTTTTATACAAAACACAATTTGTTGGCCATTGCCTGGTCTGGACTTGTTACCAACACCACATCCAGAGTTTGTGACATCTCCACCATAGAGATCCACTCTGTAAACTGCTGTTCGTGAATTGTATTCCCTTGACTGTGATGCATCAGCTGGCTCAGTAGCAAGTGTTGTTGAGAGGATAATGACTACTGTGTAACTTGGGTAACTTTGCTGGATTCAGCGAAGCTGAAACTTTGCCACGTTCACACTTATTTAGCAACCCGCAACCAAACTCCTCTACTGGTCCTTCCTACACTTCTTCTCCCCCACCCCCATGACCCTGAGTTACAAGTTCCTCATTTGTTTGCCTTGGTTAGTTAACAGGGTGCATTTCAGCACTAATTAGTGGCTGCTTATCCACTCTGAGCAAGGTATTTTTTGGTTTGGTTTGTCTGCGCTGAAGCGTCAGCCTCATCTTTTCAGCCTACTTACTCGAAGACTGGGTCATACAAGTCAGTCTCTCAATGGGAGTCTATAGAAGGGGGGCATCGGCGAACAAGTCTTATTGTTCGTAATACTAAAGTATTTAACCATATGCTGCTAACCCAGGGAGTCCCTAGGAATATCTTGGCACTGTGTTGGAATGGTACACTTCTGTCCAATGTATTGTATTTGTATTTGTGGTCTCAGCCTTGTGTGTTTGACACTGACACTTGTTCATGTGTGGATGATGGTTGCATTTTTGTGTAACATTGTGTGTGGTTTTGCTGTGTTCCCTTTCTACTTGACTTCTGGAGTTGCCTGGAGAGGAGTGTCTTCTAAGTGACAAAATGTAAATACACATTGAAACCCTTTTCAATGACTACTCTTTTTTTTTTTTTACTTGAGCTCAGTATATGTGTCACACTCCTTGCCATAAGTCACATAAAATGTTGCGGTATGTGGTAAAAATGTAAGATCCGAAGCATTCATCATTATATTTTGCATGCAAATGATAACTTTTACGTTAACGTATTTCGCAAAAATTGCAAGCTGAAAGTACTCCTTGTTGTTGCTAGTTTAATGCTGATCTGTTACGGCCAATGTTCCTCTGCGGTGTGTAGAGTTTAAGTGACCATGCAGTCCTTACAGCGATTTGTAGAAGACAGTAATATGAAAGTGCTGTTTAGTCCAGTTGTTTTATTTGATAAGATATTCATCACGCAACCCATTTCCACCATTCAGAGTCTAGATTTACATTAGTCACAGTCCATTGTTTGAGTCTAGTTGAAACTTACTATGACTGTGTTTTGTCAGATGTCACATCTCCCTCCTATAAGAGATATAACAACAGCATAGGCTTAACAACAAAGATGTTATTAGGTCAGAAAATCTGTTAAGAAAACCTAGCAAAGGCATTAAATTGAAGTAAAATTATCGGAATAAGCAAAAAAAAAAAAATACAATAGCTATTACATTTTAAACTATAATAGCCTAACAACTCTTAACTGTTGGTAAACTATAGTGCTTTGGAAAAATATTTAGACCCTTGAGCAATTTGAGCATTTTCTGATATTTTAAGGTAACATTGGTTTATGTTATAAAATATTTTTAAGAAAAATAAAAACTGCATCATAAATATATTATATGTTATATATATTTAAGCCTAGCACATTAATATTTGGTAGAGCTACTTTTGGCTGTAATAAAAGCTTTAAGTCTTTTGGAGGTAAGTATGTACCAGATTTGTAGTTTGCCCGTTCTTTTTGGCAGATTTGCTCCAGGTTGTTCAGGCTGGTTCGGATGATGCTTGTGGGGTGCAACTTCCAAATAGTGCCACATATTCTAAATGGGACTGAGATCAAGACTGGACCAGTGCAGGACATTCACCTTTTTATGCTTGAGCCACTCCAGTGTTACTTTGGCCTTGTGCTTGGGCTCATGCTGAAAGGTGAACTTTCTCTCAAGCTTCAGTTCCTTAGTAGACTGAAACTATTTCTCTGTATTTTACATTACATTACACTATTGTCATTTAGCAAATGTTCTTATCCAGAGACTTAGATATGTTACAATTTTTCCATGTTATACAGCTGGATATTTACAGAGGCAATTGTGGGTTAAGTACCTTGCCCAAGGGTACAGCAGCAGTGCCCCAGTGGGGAATTGAAGCAGCAACCTTTTGGTTACAAGCCTCATTCCTTACCACTGTGTTACACTGCCACCCCATTTCTTCCATCCATTCTTCATTCAATTTTAACAGAATGCCTTCTTGTTAAATTCCCTCTTGATGAAAAGCATCCCGGTATCATGTATCCCAGTAACAGTATCATGCTGCCACTACCATAGTTCATTGTAGGGATAGTGTTTCTTCAGGCATGGGCAGCTCTTCTTCATTTCCACACCTTTCCTTCAGATTCACAACTTGACCAATGATCTGTGAATGGAGTGGGCTAAGGCAACTGTGTCCTCATTAGGGAAATCTTTTTCTGTGTAACGAAAGAGCTTCCAGAGCATGGATTGAATATTGTTGCAAACAAGAATAGAACATTCAATTTAAACAAGCAACAATGCCAGGCCAGATTGACACTCCCAGACCAGTGAGTGTGAGTTTAACACTATTTGTGCCCTGCGAACCAGTTAAGGTAAGATAAGATAGAACTTTATTGATCCCACAGCGGGGAAATTCACATGTCACAGCAGCATTAAGACAGAGGTAGAAAGGCAAAGTGGCTTTGTGCAATAAGTTAAAAAATACAAAAATACAAAAGAAAATACAAAGAAATATATCACACCAACTGACAAAGTCCTTGATGACTTCCCTGTATTCCAGTTCATTCCCCTCAGACACACATCCAACGATGGCTCTGAGAACGTCTGGATGTAGCAGTTGCTGGTGTTGTGGTGGAAGTCTGAAATATAGAGTGTGAAGAGGAAGGGAGAGAGCACCGTACCCTGAGGGGCACCTGTGCTACAGGCCACCACATCAGACACACAGTCGCGGAGTCTCACATACTGTGGTCTGTTGGTGAGGTAGTCAATGGTCCATGTAGTCAGGTGGCGATCAACTCCTGCTCGCTCCAGCTTCGCCCTCAGTAGTGCAGGCTAAATGGTGTTGAAAGCACTGGAGAGGTCAAAGAACATGACTCTCACAGTGCTCCCAGTGTTCTCCAGGTGAAGCAGTGATCTGTGGAGGAGGTAGATAACTGCATCCTCTACCCCGACACCAGGCCGGTAGGCAAACTGTAGGGGGTCCAGCGCCGAGCTCGCCAGGGGTCACAGGTGATGCAGGATGATCCTCTCCAACGTCTTCATCAGGTGGGAGGTCAGGGCAACAGGCTTGAAGTGGTTCAGCTCCTTAGGGCGTGCCACCTTAGGCACTAGAACCACACAGGTCTTCCACAGGTCCGGGAGTTTCTCCAGACTGAGGCTCAAGTTGAACATGTGCCTGACCACACCACAAAGCTGGTCCGCACAGTCTTTGAGCAGTCTGGGGCTGATTCCATCCGGGCTCGTGGCCTTTCTTGCCTTGATCTTTGCCAGTTCCCTTCTCACCTGGTCAGCTGTTAGGGAGAGGGGAGAGGAGGGGGGAGGGGTTGGGGGGCGGTTGAGGAGGGGGAGGGGAGAAGTAAAGGGGGGAGAGAAGGTGGGGGTGAGGAGTGGTGAGGGGCAAGGAGTAGGGGCAGGTGAATGCCGGCGTGGCCTGGTTGAGGAGGACGGGTCCAGGGGGGTGGTGGAGGATGGCCCGGGGCGGTGTGAAAAGGGGGCAGGGAAGTGGGTTGAGGCAGTGGGGGCAGAATCAAATCTGTTGAAAAACAGATTCAGTTCGTTTGCCCAGTCCTTATCTCCGCTGGGTTTGTCTTACCCCTCTCCTTTTCCATGCCCAGATATGTTTTTCAGTCCTCTCCAAACGTCCCTGATGATGTTCTGTTCCAGCCGCTCCTCCAGTTTCCTCCAGCACATGAGACTGCACTCACGGTACTCACTCTGCAGCCGCGTAAGCGCTGTTAGCTCCTCGGTCTTGTTAGGGAGAGATCTTATGTTCCCCACAATGACAGACCGTATACATGGTTTATATTGTCTTTTCCACTCCCGACGCTTAACTCCAACTCTGCAGCCTCTCCTCCTTCTCCATATCTCCGCGGGGATTGCCGGTCTCTCCGTGCAGAGAAGTCGTGTGTGTTGCTCAGAGCTAACAGCTGATCATGAGTGTAAACAATGGAGCCGTGGTTTAATGCCTCCCCCCGACACCGTGTCCAAAGGTCCGTAGAAGAGCAAGAGACAAACTGCGATTGTTGCCAAATGCACATCCATAATTACGCTCTTGCTAAATGTACTAGTGTGTAACAATAAATTACACAAAGTGAAACCGAAAACACACTAAGAACTAAGAAAAAAGTAGAAAAGATTACGGAGCTGCTGTAACAGGCTGCCACTCATGCAGCGCCAGAAGTAGGACCTTGTGCAACTTGTGCAATCTAACAAAAGCCAAGTATAGTACAATACAACAGGCCCTAGAACACAGAATCAAAATGCATCACAATATTACACAAAATAAACATCAAATACTAGAGGTATCAGGTGTTGGGGGATCGAAGTGGAACTGAGATGCAGTCTGAAGAGGTGGGTCTTCAGTCTGCGTCGGAAGATGGCCAGTGATTCCACTGTGCTAATCTCATTGGGGAGGTTAATTTAGTTATTCTAAGTTATTGGCAAAATACGTCATGATTAGGGTGAGTTTGGACCTCAGTCCCCACTGTATACTGTAACCAGCGCAAGGCGTTTATGTCATGGAAATACCAGTGTAGAAAAGGCCCACATGTTTTTGTCTTTGTCTGTGTCTTTGTCTTTGTTTGCGCATCACCCTCCACCTCTCACAGGCACTTTGTTTACAACCCAGTTGAAACCTGCCCAAACAGGTCCTGCTGCTCCCCTTATCCGCAGGACCCCCGCAGGCAACCCGAGGCACAGGACCATTTGCCCTCTGACCTGCCCGTATCCTTCGGCCACCAATCAGGGCCTCAATAAGCCCAAGGATACAGGACAATATAAAGATGGTGGTGACCTCCCCTACCTCAGTATCGGACCAACAGCAGCAGAGTGAAGAACTGGGGAGACCAAGGCCTTGGGGAACAAGCATTGTGCTGTTGTTGTGTGCGTCTGTGCCAAAAAACCACGCACACATCCACCCATTCCAAAATCCCCAATAAACATCTGAACCCGGAACCTGACTCCTGTGTCCTGACTGACACCCCACTGTGAGCAATTTAGCCTGAACCTAGTTATGGGTGAAACTGCCCCCTCAGTTTCAACCGGGACAATTTTACTTTCAAATTTGGCAAAGGTCGCAACAGTACAATGCAAGCTGTGTTTGCCAGCAACCAAACTGCTATCCGCTTCAAAAGAGTCAACCTCTAACCTGAAGAAGCATCTTGAAGTAAGTTCTCTTTTTCATTATTTAAGATAATATATCGCTAGCTAGCTATCTGACATAGCTGCACTAGATTAGCCATTCAGCTAATCTAGGTATACTATTAAAGCTAACTAGCTAATGAGTAGATACAGTGACAAAACAAGTGAAATTTCACGTTCAAAACTGCTTACTGCTTACTCCAAAAATTTTATACTACGCATATTATACATTAAATTGTTAAGCTACTCCTTTCTCACTCACAATGTATGTAGGGTGGCACGTGCCTTTTCTAACTCATGTTTATGTGCAATGTACAGTTTTTGAATTAACATTTACAATTCTGAAGAAACTGCAATGAAATGCCTAGACTTAACCTGGGGGTGCCAAAATGTTAGCCACAACAATGCTAAGTGAACACTCTAAAAATAACCATTCAGAACCTTAATCAGATGAACATTCTTTAAAAAACTGTTAAGAAAGTAATCCATAATCCAAAGTATTTAGATTATGTTACTTACCTTGAGTTATCTAACAGAATACGTTGTAAATTACATTTTATGGCAAGTATTCTGTAATCTGTAGTGGAATACATATTAAATGTAACCCTCCCAACCCTGTTTACGAGTAGTGTAACCCTTTTAACTTGTGTTATTTTCATAGTCATGACATTACTTCCTTTATTATACAAAACTATAACAGTGTTGCACATTTTAAGGTATTGATGTAGAAAAAACAGACAAAGAAAACAGTAAAATACATTTTTTGGTGGAAACACCTCAAACTTGCATATTAAAGTAACACTGGCCAATATTACCCCCAAATAGCACTTTTTTGTCCTCAAATTCTGTTAACTCAGCTTTAGTTCTCAAGTTACCTCAGCAACCTGTAGGCTTCTGATTTACCATCACCTCCCTGGAGGCCACACACAATGCTGTTGAAACCACCTGACTATCTTGTTACCATAGTAAACTCATGATTAGGGCACCTTGAGGACCATAACAGTCTCAAGCCGTTTTCACATATGAACTCCAAAGTGCGGAGAATGAGGTCCGCAACTTGGCCGGAATTGCCCTTTCACACATTTAGCACACAACAGGAGATTGTCTGTGACAGATGCATTCTCACCTACAGGAAATACTACGGTTTGGTTTAGGTGAGGGGCGGCGCCTGGGTAGAGAATGCAGGACATGACGCAAAAACTATGCTGCAAAAATCGCAGTGGCTGTATTCGAAACCACCTACTGCATACTGTGTACTGCGTACTACACAAGTATATACTGTATACTGCATGCTGTTTTTCAGTGTAGTACCCAGTATGCGACCATTAATAATTACATTTGTAGTATGTTACGTTGTCGCTTCAAATCATTGCGAGTTTAGAAACGTCCAGATTTCCTCGTGGTATTTTCCAGTTAGACGCCACTTGCATTCTCATGGGTGAAAAGTATTGACGAGATCACCTGAAGTATTAGTGAGTTGAAGTATTTTCTGTTTTTTTCTTTTCAATGTCTTACCTTTAGGTGGTACGGGTACATAATGTGGCACGGAGGAGGAGAAGGCGAACATAGCTATTGTACTTTTGGGTAGCCTATAAAAAAAAAAATCACACATAGCCATCCAAATGGTGCTACCGGTACACATAATTTATTATTAATTATACATTTATTATAACATAAGAACATATGATGACGAGAACAGGCCATTCGGCCCAACTAAGCTCGCCATTTCTTAATTAAAGAGTATCCAAAACTGCATCAAGTCTAGACTTGAACACAGCAAGGGTCTCTGCCTCAACTACATGACCTGGCAACCTATTCCATGTATTGATAACTCTTTGTGTAAAATAATATTTCCTTACATCAGTGCGGAACTTACTCTTAACTAGTTTCCATTTATGTCCTCTTGTTTTACAGACTGAACTCACCCTAAAGAATCTATTATAGTTAACCTTATTGATTCCTTTTATAAATTTAAATACCTCAATTAAATCACCCCTAAGCCTCCTCTCGCTTAATCTAAATAGGTTAAGTAACTTGAGTCTTTCCTCATAGCATTTATATTTCATGCCAGGAACTAATTTAGTTGCCCTTCTTTGAACCTTTTCTAAAGCTTCAGTATCTTTTTTATAGTGCGGTGCCCAGAACTGCACACAGTATTCCAGGTGCGGTCTGACTAAGGCATTGTATAATTTCAATATAACCTCTTTAGATTTATACTCGATACTTTTGGCTATATATCCCAGCATCCTGTTGGCATTTTCTACTGCTACAGCACACTGCCTAGATCCTGTTAAGCTTGGGTCAACCATTACTCCCAAGTCCTTTTCAAATTGAGCACATTCTAGTTTTTTTCCACCCATGAAGTAGTCTTGTTTAAGGTTCTTATTTCCTACATGCAAGATTTTACATTTATGTAAATTGACAGTCATCTGCCAGGTATCTGCCCACTTTTGGATGCTGTTTAGGTCTTCCTGTATTACCTTAGTTGATTCTATACTGTTGGCTAGACCCCCTAGTTTTGTGTCATCTGCAAATTTTACTATTTTACTACTAACCTCTGCATCAAGATCATTTATGTATATAAGAAATAGCAAAGGCCTCAACCACGATCCCTGCGGGACTCCACTTTGTACAGGACCCTGCTCTGATACAATTCCTCCCACAGTTACAGTCTGCTTTCTATTAGACAGCCAACTTCGAAACCCACTCGGTGATGGCTCCTGTAATTCCCGCAGATGTCATTTTCAATATGAGTCTCTCATGCGGAACTTTGTCAAATGCCTTTTGAAAGTCCAAATAGATAATATCATAAGCCTGGTTTGAGTCCAGACATGCTGTAGCTTCCTCAAAGAAGTCCAGGAGGTTTGTTAAGCACGACCTTGTTGGCTATCATTTAGAACACCATTTCGTTCCAGGAATAATTGCAAATTATCCCTAATGATGGATTCCAGTATTTTGCATGCGATACAAGTTAAGCTGACAGGCCTATAATTTCCTGGTTCAGTCCGGTCTCCTTTCTTGTAGATAGGTACTACACTGCCATGTTTCCAGTCATCTGGTATTTCTCCAGTTTTAAGGGATTGCTTAAAAATAACTGTCAGAGGCTTGTAAACCACCTCTGCTATATTCCATCAGGGCCTGCTGCCTTATTTGTTTTAGGTTTTGAAGTTTATCTAGTACTTCTGCATCATTTAAATCAATTTCCTCTATAAGTCTCTGAGAACTGACTGCACCTGAAGGCATATGCAAAAACACTTCACTAGTGAAACTCTCCACAAAGTAACTGTTTAGTGTATCAGCAATAGCTTTGTTATCGTAAACCATAACCCCATCCTTATTTTTTATACCTCTTATTTCATCCTTAACTATTCTTTTTTGACCATAATATTGAAAAAAAAAACGTTTAGAGTTGCTCTTTGCATCTAGTGCAATTTGTCTTTCATAACACCTTTTGGCTTCCCTTATTTTTTTCTTAACTTGAGCTCGCATATTACTGCATTCAATCTTATTACTATCTGAGCTCTCCAACTCTCCAATAATTTCCTTTTTTGTTTCAAACTGTTCTGCAGTGACTTATTCATCCACTGTGGATGCTTCTTTTTCAGTTTTCCTTTTCTCACTTGCGGAATGAATTTACGCTGTACATCCAGAATAATTGTTTTAAATATGCATCACATTTCTTTGACAGTTTTACCACCTAGAAGAGGTACCCAGTTTATATTCCTTGTATAATCACGCATCTTAATAAAGTCAGCTTGCCTAAAGTTGAATACTCTAGCATTGGAGAATGCAGACTTAACTTGCCAAAAAACTTCAAATTTAATTGAACTATGGTCACTTGTACTGAGTGGTTCCCCTACCTCAATACTGCCGATTCTATCAGGATTATTACACAGAACCAGATCTAGGATTGTGTTCTCTCTCGTGGGTTGAGTAACAGACTGTATCAAAAAACAGTCATTTACAACATCCAAAAACTCTTCCTCACATTTACCTTGACCTGACACAGCTTCCCAATTAATTGAAGGGTAATTGAAGTCCCCCATTACTATTGTCTCACCCTCCTGACATGCAAGTTTAATGTTATCAAAGAGAGTACTACTGACATTGCTATCTGAGGCTGGTGGCCTATAGCATACTCCAACATTCAGGCCTTTTTCATTTTCCCCCAATATCTTAATCCATATGTCTTCACTAACACCAAGGGGCTCCATTCCTGGTATTTCCTGAGTATTAAGATTATCCTTTACATAGAGAGCTACGCCTCCTCCTCTTCTATTGATTCTATCTTTTCTTAGCAGCTTGTATCCCTCTACGTTGTACTCATCCCCATCCCCTGGACCAAGCCACGTCTCTGTAATCCCAACAACATCAAAGTTACTATTACTCATAACGGTTTCCAGATCAAGAATTTTATTTTTTATGCTTCTAGCATTTAAACAGAGGAATTTCAGGGTACCATGTGTGCCTCTCCTGCCCTCTACCCCCACCCCCAACTGCCCAGAACCACCTCTATTACAGTGCTGCTCTGACTGATTTACAAGCATTGTTTCCTCTCTACTAATAAGATATTTAGCCATGGTGTGTTCTATTCCGGCAGTCTGTCTATCCCTACCCATCTGACTGTATAAACTCCCTGCCTCCCCAGACCCTAGTTTAAATAACCCTCTGCTACCCTAAGCATACGCTGGCCCAGTGCAGCTGTACCCCTCCGGTTCAGGTGCAACCCGTCCCGCTTGTACAGGTCACCCCTGTTCCAAAAGGAGTCCCAGTGCCCCATAAACCTGTACCCCTCTTTCCTACACCAGGTTTGTAACCACGTGTTAAACCTCCATATAAAGGCTTGCTTCCCTTTGCTTGCACGTGGTACTGGTAGAATTCCAGAGAAGACTACCGTGGAGGTTCTGCTCCTAATCTTCCCCGCTAGCTCAATAAATTTTTCTTGCAGAACCCCGAACCTACCCTTTCCTATGTCATTGGTTCCAACATGGACCATGACCACCGGATCCTCCCCGCTCTGGCCAGGAGCTTGTCCGCGCTCTCCAGGAGGTCTCCAACCTGGGCACCAGGCAGGCAACAGACCATGCGAGACTCCTTGTCGTGCGAACACACTATGCTATCTACCCCTCTAATGACTGAATCCCCCACTATCACCAACTCCCTTTTCTTGGAGGATGAGGCCACCTGGGTGCCCTGGGGCTCTTCAGTCCTCCCACTCTCAGGATCGTGGGTCAACTCGTCCTGCAGTGGCGCGAAACGGTTGGTCACTGCAATCTCTGGAGATACTGCCCCTCTTGGAATTTTGTGCCCCTTTCTACATTTACGCCCTACTGTAAAACTCTCTCGCCCTATCTGGTATGTATCTTCCCAAACGTGAAGACGCGCTAACACAAACAGAATGAGAATATCCTAAAATCTGACGCTGAAAAATAGTAGAAAAAGGTAAAAAAGTGAACCGGCTAGTTAGCTAAACTACCCGAATAGCTAGCTAAAGTGTGCTGCTTAATTATTTAGAGATTTGCTCCTGAGAGGGCGAAAAACCACAAAAAACCTCTCGCCGGCTAGAGCCGAATTAGCTGCGACGGAGGAAAAAAAGTGGAAAATTCCCTCTCTGTCCCCTAATGGCAACAAAAGATTCAACTTTAAGAGCAGATCAGACCTACCTTATGTAATAGCTAGGTAAATAGAACCAATTTTTATTTTTATCCGATTGAATGTAATAGCACAGAAACCACTCCACAAACACAACACCAACAAACACAGCTGGGACTCGTCCAAGCTAGAGCAATCGAACAAGAGCAATCGAGCAATACAATAAGGTTAGTTTTTGTTGTTGGCTATGGTAATGTTAGGTCACCAGTCCACCTATCTAACCAGATAATAAACTACTAACCAACGTTATTAATCATCGTAAGAGACAAGTTTTGGCAGTGTAGCTATAGCTAACTATCTCTTTAATGATCATTGGACTCAAAATAGCATGTATTTGGACATATCCGCAATGTCAATGAAACAGTGGAAAGCTATATACAGGCACACGGGCAGTATTAGAGTATGAGGCAGATGTTTGTATTCTTCCGGTTTTGCGCCAGTCACATAATAGAAACGTCATCAACACTCCCACTCGCTCGCAGTGGATTCTCCGGAACGTTGCCTGCTTTATTCACACACGGGCTCACTCCACAATGAGGCAGACTTTGTACTAGGGAGCTGGCAGAACGAAGTCCGTCACATGTCCGGTCCGGCTGATTCGGACATTTGCGTTCTCACATACAGCTCCTCCAGCTAAGGGCTGGATACGTTCCGGCGTCCAGTGCATGTGTGAAAGGGGCTTCAGTAATTTAGACATGAGAACCTCTTACAGTGTATAGATGGCTGTTTCATGGGTGTGTCATTTCGTGCATGTGGGTCGTACAGAAGCAAAACAGAGAGGTATTAATCCTTGACCACACTTGATGTTTAATTGGATGTGTTCAGTTTTAAAATGATGTTTGCACACAACTAGGACCAACGAGGACTACAAGTTAGTAAAGACTTTTATTCTAAGATTGAAATTACTCTGTTTATAAAAATAAGAGGGAGAAGAAAAGGGAAATTAGGAAAATCGAGCAACATGGAAGTGATATATGGTTAAGGAGGGTTTCACATGGGGCACCATTTGTTTATTTTTGTAGGAATAATGCCATTGTAAGTGTACAGCAATATGACCGCCTTTCACAAATCCCTTTGTTCTAGCTCCCCTTTAACATAGTGCGGGATTGAGACACTGCAAAAGGCATGAATACTTATTTTCCGGAGAAGAAATTGAAGCTGAGGATATAAGTTCAGAGAGGTGCAAAGCTGCCAGGAATTGTGTTTGGAAAACACATAGTCATACTGCAACACAATCCTTTTATATTATATTATACTGTGGGTGCACAAAACCTGAGCACTAAGTGGTTAGTGATAAATATAATTTTGTCCATGCATTCATGAACATTTACCATTGATAGTGGATTGACTTGTTTCTATGAAACTACATTTCCCATTGTTTCTTAGCTGTTACATTTCTATGATGATGTGCCTGAAAAAAGGCTTTGAAGGCTTTGAATGTGGCTTTATTCATGCAATCATACAGGGTTTTGACAAGATGAATCACATAATTTGGATTATCAAGGAAACTGTTATAAGTGCATATTTCTTAAAAGCTGTGACACTCATGACGTTTGAAAATCTGAAACCCTGCATTTTGTTTAAGAAGGGTGTGGCTCCTTTGGCACAAACAGGTCCATTCACTGCACTAGATAAGAAAGGCACTTTATAACCATTATGGGAAGGTAGAGGGGAAGGTAGAATTATCTATGCACATATAAATAAATTTTGTGTAACTCAAAACATTACCCTGAAATTAAATACACAATTCCCAGAGTGACACAAGTATATTTTTTCCATGATAACAGTGTTTGGAAATTGTATTTTTGAAAAAAGGAGTGACATAAACTTCTAAGCACAAATGGTAATAAAAATGGACTCTTCAACAAGACAACTCTTCAACAATAAAACAGTATATGACATTGCTTTCCCTGTGTACTTATACAGTATGATGCTGTTATACATATGTGCATGCACACACACACACACACACACACACACACACACACACACTATTTTAACAATATTTTGTGTTTGAAACATTATCAGAAGAAGCAATTTCTGTGAGGCACTTATAATAGAGAAATGTAGCAATTTCGCAGTAATTCCAAAGGGGACAGAAACAGTACTAATAGTACTAATAGCAACATTTACTTTCATTCAATGATTTAATTTTAATTCTGATATAGTAAGTATGATATTGAGAGTAACATTGCATCTTTGATTTGTTCAAAGGCACAGTGCCTTCACTACCAACTGAGAACAGAAATAAAAGCATCTGTAACAAATACAGCATCTGTAACAAATTTGTTTGTAATTTGTATTTTTTAAAGAACCATCTTAAATGGAAAGAACATTTTCAGGTTATGCTGTCATATACAACATTTCTTAAGTGTGAGACTTGATAGGCAAAGTGGATACACTGGCAAAGATAAATGAATGACAGTTACAAATGATAAATATTACTATACTTAAATTTAACATTTCCATGCATTTTATTTTATCATTAATATAGTTTATTATCATAAACTATTATTTTGATTAGTAAGATTATTTTCCATTATGTCCTTGTTTTCTGCAAGGATAAAATATTCTGTACAAAAACACTTGAATTACACATTTTGGGTGAGAGTGGGTTATTGGATACAACAGGTATATTTATGGCCCAAGCTGTAAAACACAGTATTGCAGTGTCTTGTTAAATTAGTTTCATTCCAGTTTAGTAAACAGTTCAAGTTTAAAACTATTTTGATCAAATCTTGATCAATTAAATTAACAGTCTGAGAAAAAAAACTTCTGAAGTAATACCAGATTAAAACTAGTTTTTCCTTTACATCATGGTCAAGAATGCATGTTTTCAGTAATGAGACTGGGTTTTTTATTGTCTCTTGTTGAACAATACTTGCTTAATAGGTGTTATGTTTATTAACATCATGGCAGTTTGTACAGACAGAAAAAGGTTCTGGCCAACGTTGGTTCCCATGGTTCAAATGATGAATTATAAAAATTGGTTTTAAAAAGTTATGAAGTGTATGGATTCTGCATGTGTATAAGGATAACGTTTAGAAGACAACATTACGTGTTATCTGGCTTTTAAACGACTGGTCCTTTTCTCTTTTGCTTTTCTTTTCTAAACTACAAAACAATCCAGCTTCACTTGCTCCACCTCACAGTACTAACGAAACAAACACTCTTTATCATTATACATAAACTGAATTAGTTGAGAATCAGTAAATATCTGAGGTGAAGTGAATAAACCTGTGACATATACACACCCATTGCTTTGACACTGTTATAGGCCCCTGCTGGTATAACATCAGTGGTTTGCACGCATGACATTTTCTTAAACGGCTAATGCCAAAAATGTAAACATCAGTCATCTTCAATAAGTCATCATTACAACTCCTCTGATAGAAAAGATGGTTTTAAAAACAGCACATTGCTTTTCCTTAAATAAAAACTCATTTTTTTTCTTCCTCCAACTGCACTGAAATGATCACCAAGCTTGCTTTGATTTAATGTGGTTTTTTGGCATGGTGGGTGGTGGTGGTGCGTTTTCTTAAAATGTCCTTATAAAAACATCATCAGAAATTCTATTATAGAATCAAAATCTTTACCATTGTTTTAGAAATATGTGATTTGCTTACTCTTGCACGGTCATGTTGTCCCTCTCATCTCTCAGTGTACTAACTGTAGTCTTCTCCAGAAAGTTCTAGCTGGTGTTAAATTTCATCTCAGTAAGGCTCTGCTTTCTCAGTAAGGACAATTGGCTTTTCTTTTGTGCTGTTTTCCATTGACTCACTTATTGTTTCTCAGACTCATACTGTCAGATCATCTGACCTTGCCCTGCTACTGGCTTTGCTCAAACTACTGAGTGGTCTGGTGTCTTCTATCGTCTCAGTTGCATCCATGGCTTCAGCAGAAGGTTCTTCCTCCTCTTCATCATCATCATCTTCATCATCCTCGTCATCATCCTCATCTTTCTCATCATCTTCTCCCTCTTCCTGTGGTGCTTCCTCTTCTGGCTCAGTGGTTAGAACATAGGAGGACAGAGTTTCATTGTACACCTTGGTGATGTCCTCTAGGGGCTGTGCTTCGTCTGCCTTCTCCTCAAATGCCTGGAAGGGCGTGGGGAGTCTGCCGGCCTCCATTCCCACCTCTGTCAGAGGGAAGAAGTGGGACACGGGCTTATCCTCCTCTAGCAGTTTGTAACCTTTAGCCTTCTGGATGGAAGAAACGGCGATGGAGGGCAAGCTCTTCTCTGGGGCCAGCCCCTCCCCTTGCTGCTGCGGTGGCTTACGGAAGACAAAGCGGATCTTCTTGAGACCTAGGTGGCTGATCTCCACAAAATTGAGGAAGAGCGAGACACCGGCCACAGCCAACATGAAGATGATGAAGACTGTTTTCTCTGTGGGTCGTGAGACAAAGCAGTCAACGGTGTTGGGGCATGGCCAGCGGCTGCACTTGTACAGTGGCAGGATGCGGAAGCCATACAAGAAGTACTGGCCCACCACAAAACCCACCTCAAAGAGGGTCTTAAAGATGATGTGGCAGATGTAGGTCCGCAGCAGTGTGCCCTCCAGCCGGAACTTCTTGCTGCCCTTAGTGCTGGTCTCCTTGGTGGTCCTGACACTGCCCTGGTCAGGTGCCAGTGGCAGCCTCTCCTCATTCATCTCCTGCTGCCTGTTCATATCTGCCTCCTCCCTCTCCTTGCGTTTCTCCTCCATGTGGACGTGGTGCACAGCGTGGCCCACATACACCAGTGAGGGAGTGGAGACGAAGATGATTTGGAGCACCCAGAGTCTGATGTGGGATATGGGGAAAGCCTCATCATAGCAGACATTCTCGCAACCCGGCTGCTGGGTGTTGCAAACATAATCCGACTGCTCATCTCCCCAGACGAACTCTGCGGCCGTGCCCAGGATCAAAATCCTAAAGATGAAGAGCACTGTCAGCCACACCCTGCCAATCACTGTTGAGTGTTCATTTACTTCTTCTAAAATGTTGCCCAAGAAGCTCCAGTCACCCATGGTCAATAATTAGCACTGCAAGGTGGGAGAGGGAGAGAGAGAAGAAGATGTTAAAAACCAGGTGACCAAGAAATGAAAAAACTCTGAATCAATCATGTCAATCATACGGTTAGTATTTTTATACGAAAAACTAATGCCATTTACAATGAGCGAAGGAAAATAGAGCAGTCATGCATTCACAGTCCATCTGAACAGATCCTATTTTGCTTTAAATTAATGTGCTATTGGTATAATCAACTCTCTGCAAACTACAACTAGAAATAAATACCATATCACTCTCAAAATCATGATGGCCTGCCCTTTCCCTCTCCCCTTTACACAAAAGTAACAGTACTGCCACAACAATGCACAGCAAACTGGTCTCCAGCAGCAGCTTAGAGCACATTTTAACTACCAAAAAAGTTCACAAACAGAGAATAGTAAAAAAAGAATCAGAATCAATACAAAACTCCAATTTAAACATCCATATGAAACAAATGAAGCGATATAGATTAATGCCATCAAATGGGCAACTTGCCACAGTAAAAGTTCCCGTGCAGTTATGTCCCCTTCTCTTGGCACTCTGCGGTGTAAACTGAACTTTTTCTCCCTCTTTCCCACCTAATGCCCTGTCCTTGTCGCACCACTGAGCAGATGTGAATGTATTGGGTCTGATGGTTGGTGTTTAGTTTGCTGCAATATTTAAGCTGGGAGCCAGACGGCCTTTATTCAGTGGGCGACATGTGGTGACGCACAAGACAAAGGGATCAGCACACAAATGGGAATGTATGGGACTGTGCTGTTGGGGAGCAATCCCAAAAGGTGTACTGGAACTGAGCGGGAAGTGTTTTGAGTGCTTTTTAGTGTCACAAGTGGGATGACTGATTGGCAGTATTGGCTTATAAAACTGGACCATCATGTCACAGATCTTTATTTTTTTATTTTGAATGGACAGCATTTCTCTTCCATACTGTATAGGACAATCATTTAGAAATCTGTTCTTTTTCAAGTATATCAGCATTCATGCATGTGCAGAAAATGGAAACCATTAATAGTGCTACTTACTTACTTTTCTTCATGCTAAACTGAAAGTCACTTTCATATTGATTTTACTGTGTATTGTTCTTGCAGACACATTCAAAACACACAAGATACAATATAGATTGACAACGACCTGAAAGAGTGGAGTGTAAAACATAAACTAACATACAGTGCTACAAAATACTTATATTGTATAATTCATTACAGCCATAACAGATCATAAGGCACCATCTCGGCTCAAGCAAGTCAAACACAAATACTAATCAAGATCCCGCCTACCCTCTCAACCTGTCAAACACCTGCTGACTGAACTGAAGGTGGTGGGCAGGGCCTGAGTTTGTTTGTGATCTGGGAGTGTTCACAACTTACAACTAGATCCCAGAAAAGAGATTATCACCTCTGCTGATGAGTTAACGAATAATAAATAATAATTAAAACACACAGCCATCCATTCTTGCATCAGTGCTTATTGTTCGTGTTTTTATTAATAAGAGAACTTGTGCGGTGGTTGTTCTTTCTTACAATAAGATGTACTCCCTTGGCAACAGTGGGGCTGGTGTGACAGACTCTGGGCCAAATGCAACAACCTCAGGGAGAGTTTAAGGCTAGGGTTGAAATTATAAAGTGCTCCCTAGCTGCACCACTGCCATCTGCAACACGTTTATTTGACACTTACACTTGTCTCAATTTGGGCTCATTGTGTCTTTGGTAATTGTACGAACTAGACTGAATGTAGAGTCTAATATTGTCTAGAAATGCAACATTAAGGTCATACTGTTCACATGCTGCCAAATAATGATTTGTAAGCACAGCCTACATCATCTGAGTGTGTGTGCACATGTGTGTGTCTTTGTGTGTGTGTGCCTGTGTATGTGCAAGGGTGTGTTTGTATGTGTGTGTGCATGTGTGAGTGTGTGTATGTGTGTGTGTGTGTGTGCATGTGTGTGAGTGTGTATCTGCTGATGCATTGTGTCGTTGGTTGTTTGGTTGGCCATACCTCCTAGCTAAGATTGCCAGGTGATACAAATGTGTGAGGCCATGAGAGGGGAAAAGTGCAAACACAGAGCTGGGAGTTTAATTTGAGCCTGTTTCTTACTGCATGCCAGGGTAAGGAAACAACTATGGGTAACAAGGAGCTATCAAACTATCTCCAGGATCTAATTGTTGAAAGTTACAGATCAGGAGAGGGTTATAGAAAAATATCAAAGGCCTTACACCCACATAGCAGATGGGTCTGGCCCGGATCCGGCATCAAGCCGGCACTGCTGGCCTACTGCTGGCATGGCAAGTGGTATGTTACCCAGATTTGGTCCAGGTCTGGCAATGATGGCACTGTTTATGTGATGGCATGCCACATGTGGCCCAGATCTGTCCATGCCGAGTTTATGTGGCCTAGATCTGTAACACACATATGTTCTCATAGTGTGAACCATAAAGAATTGTTGTCTTGCTTTTAAAATGTTTTTCTACCTTGACTGGTGTCTCACACATCACCAGCACAGTGTGTCCACAGCTGGCCCATGTGGGACCCAGCTCTGGCAAACCAGATCTGCACCACAAAAGTGCCATCATTCTTTGCGGTATGTCGGCCAAGTGTAAGTGCATATTGTGGGCCAGAACTGGGCCAGACCAATATTTGCTATTTGCTGGGTTCATGGAGCACATTAAAAACCGTAATCAAGAAATTGATTAAATATGGCACCACCAGGACTAGATCAGACCTTCCAAGATAGATGACAGATGGCCGTGCAAGCAGGAAGCTCATCAGGGAGGCCACCAGTAGGCCAACAGCAACATTAAGTAAGCAGCAGGACTTCATATGTTCTCCACAATTCTGAGCTGTGGTGTAGGGTGGCAAGATGGAAGCCTTCCCACATAGAATATCCAGTTTCATCTGTATTATGCAAAAAGATGTCTCCTGTTGCCATGTTGAAAAAAGGTCTTGTGGTCTGACAAGACTGAGCTAGAATGTTTTGGCCTTAATTACAAATGATATCTTTGTTGCATCGCCAACACAGTCCATCAGCATAAGAACACAGCCCCTACTGTCAAGCATGGTGATAGCCACATCATGCTGTGGGGCTGTGTCTCTTCAGGGACAAGAGCTCTGGTGAGGATAGAAGGGAAAATTAATAGTGCACAATGCCAAAAGATTTTAGAGAAAAACCTGCTACCCTCTGCAAAAAAAACTGAAGATGGGGAAGAATTTTGCCTTTCAGCATGACAATGACCCAAAGCACACAGCCGAAATCATAGTGGAATTGCTGAAAAAAGGGAAGATCAGTGTCATGAATGACCCAGTCAGAGCTCTAACCTCAACCCCACTGAAAATCTTTGGACTGACTTGAAGAGAGACATTCATAAGCAGTCCCCCTGAAATTTGAGTGATCTTGAACTCTACTGCAAAGAAGAACGGGAGAAGTTGGTAGAGACTTATCCAAACAGACTCACTGCAGTTATCAAAGCAAAAAATTAATAACAAGCATTAACCTACGGGTGTGCAGACATATGCAACCAAAGAGGCATTTCATTTTCGCTTTGATATTGTTAGTTACAATGTGTAAATACAGCCAAAAGTCTGGCATCACTCGTCGTGATGTCAGCCTTTCTTTTTTATTTGAATCATTCATCATTTTAAGTTTTAACATAATTGGATTTTGAAGACCCTTGCTCATTTACTTTTGATCTTTTATTTGTTGGCTGTACAGCACTGAGTTTTATAGCATTGTAAAAACAAAAATTGATTATTGTGATTACTGTTTTACAATTGTGGATTCATTTATTGGTCTGACAGAAAGAGGAAGATGTGGACACATGGTCTTATTCTTTAGCTTTTTGTGAAACGCACTGTGGATCATGACCAGAACTGTACCTGAGAGTCACTCAGAAGAAATTAAACTGAAGATGTGATTACATGGAGCAGACCCTAACTACACTGCATCTATTAACACACTAAAGCTACTTAGACTCAGTGTTGTGCATGAACGTGTTAAAAGAGCGTGTACATTGAACGTGCTCATTTTTTTGGTGAACGGTGAACTTGAATGTATCTGTTTGCAACTAAAGAACATGAACTTGATCTCGTTCAGGTTTGCGCGGGATTCAGAATCCTTGGGTGTGTTAAAGTTACTGCATGCTGAATAAACACGGACGGCGTTATTCCATACTTGAGACGTTTTTTTAGTGCAACTCATCAGATAGACAGCTCGACAGCTCGCAACCAACTGCCCATATCCCACATAACAATCACTGCACATGTAGACGTACACATAAAATAGTCCCTGAAGCAGTTCATTTAAATAAATGGAAGAAATGAACTGTGACTGTGAACTTGTTCAAAATTCAAAATTGTGGACTATGAACGTGAACTGGTTAATATTAATCTGTGTGAACTGAACTTTGAGCTAGCTCTTGTGAAGTGTGAAGATTGCACAACACTGCTTAGACTGATGTTAAGCATTCAAAGCTGGCAAGTTATACTCTTATATGTAAGAAAATTGACTAAGGTTTATTTGAAGAGTGAAATTGTTTCGGAGTTGTCTAAACCATTGATGTATTGTTTTAACAGTACTTTCACAGTGGGAAAACTTTAGTCGTTATATTGCAGACAGAGGGTAATGTTTAATGCCACATGGAAAGAATGTTTTTAAAGCAATAAAATTCAATTCAATCTGGCAAACCTACCACAATTGTCTCATATTTCTTCATTTACATTACATTTATTCATTTGGCAGACACTTTTATCCAAAGTGAGGTAGAGTACAACACAAGCAGAAAACCATAAGGAGTCAGCAAAGAACCATAAGGAGCCATTTCTGAACATTTTTGTTCATAAAAACAAGCTCATCAGGAGTTATATAACATAAGGCAATATTTTCCTCTTCTAGGTAAGTGAAATGTAAACATTCTAAAGCATTTGTGAATTTAAGATGCCATTACAAGTTGAACTCCACTTCAGCTCATCTCACAGTCAGTCTCACAATATCAAGGGCTGTGGTTTGCCCGTGGCTAAAGAGATGAAAGTGTGTGTGTGTGTCTGTGTGGATGCTGGAGAGAGGGATTGGGGTGGCATTAAATTGAATCGGATATCTAGATGACTAAGTGATACTGTGAAAATAACCCTTAGCGTCCCTCAATATGAGCAGGCACAATTGAGAATCCCTAATTTATTACAACAAACTGAAATATGGTATCCAAGGCCACAGCTTTCCCAACTTATGGAAAAATTATTACAAGTTTAACCTACATTTCATGTAGTTATGTTGACTTTAAGACAGAAGATATGGTTACCATTGGAGGACAGCCTGTCAGAACATCAAATGAAGGAAGGAAAAAAACAACCCAGAGAGTCCAGATTTTGTGTGACAATTTCCTTCAAAATATCAGAATTACAGGCAAAAAATATGACCACACATCTTCTTTTTCAAAATGTTACATATACAGTTCACTTGTTCTTAAACTCAGCCTTAATTTATTTGGTCACCTCCAAGAAATGTAATTTAGAAAGTGAATTTCTAAATAGGCTATACCTTTCTCTGGGGCAGGGAGACTCTGGCGCCTCCCTTTAAAAGCTCTACTTGTTGATATAGCAGGCGGTGTTGTGCTAAGCCATGAGTGGGGTTGTGAATGGTGCTGGGATTTCACACAAAGACATGATGTCATGATGGAGTGCATGTGGCCTATTGAGCCTGAGCGCTGAGGCATGAGGCTAGATTGTGCCAATGAAGCAGACCTCAGAGGACCATCCATCCAACAAAGTTATCTTACGCCAATCTGCCAACAGGCGGTCGCGCCACGTGTTTTCCTGCTCCTGGGGTTGAATTAGCTGACGACCGATAAAAAGGAAAAAGAAATAATTTAATACAACATAAAGATGAAGGAGTGTGGTCAAGTGTACCCCCCCTGTGCTCCTTTGGAGAGGGTGGGACAGGGGTTGTGGCCAGTCCTTGGCCCAAAAGTCACCTTACTGTGGTGAGGAGGAGCACATCTATACCTGGGGGGGTTCTCAAGGTACCATGACCAAATCTTCACCCCCACCCCATACCCAGTTTCTACATCTACATCTCTGTGTGCCCTGTGACTACACAACACCGTTGGTAAGTTACTCCACCTAAAAAGTGTGTGATGAGGGCTAAATAAATTTATGAGGTCTGAATAAATTTGAGTTGTTTCAATATCAAATGATATAATACAATACCCTTTCGAAAATACCCTGACATTAACAAAGCCTGTCTAATCACCTGCTATTTTAATGAGTTTATAGCTTGTAAGCCACTGCAGTCAATGTCCACAGTGCAGCTCAATGAAACTCATTCAAATTGAAATGGCAATTAAATAATCCTCCTAGTTACAGGTTACAGGGTTTGTGGGGTGTACCCCATACCTATACAATGCTATGAATTAGGCCCTCGTTAGGGTATCATACAGAAATAACCACAGTGACCCTGAAGTCTGACATGCTAAATTCAAATGCTAAATTCTGTGCTATCCAACCTCATTTGTGCATACAGAATTTCCACACAATTTCACATAGCCACACAGTAAACACCCAGAGTTGGGCATTTTTACTTTTTTCTTCTTCTCTTCTTCTGTATCTTATTTTTCCTGCCACATTACATCATCTACAATGTTCCAGGCCCCAATTTACACTTCTCATCTGTGGTCTCTTCCCATATTTAGCAAATTCTCACACACGCAAACTGTAGCCAATTGCAAGTGACTTTCTGCCCTTTCTCAGAAATATGTGTGGAGCTTGATTGTAAATGAAAGGGACAGACACCCCTTTCCCGTGGATCAGATAAAAGTCTGTCCATTCAGTGACATTCAAAATTCACTGTGATTTTGATTGAAGACGACACTGGCAATAGGACACTGGATTTTAGATGCCAGCTTGCAACAACAGTTGTCTACTTTCTTCTTCTGCCAGTTAGCCAGCTCCACAGGCCTATCTAGATTACACTATATGGACAAAAGTATTCGGACGCCTGACCATTACACCAACAGGGACTGTAATGACATTGTATTCAAATACATATACTTAGATATGGAGTTAGTCTCCCTTTTGCAGCTATAACAGCTTCCACTCTTCTTGGAAGGCTTTCCACAAGATTTTGGAGTGTTTCTGGGGGAATTTGTGCCCATTCATTCTGTAGAGCATTTATGAGGTCAAGCACTGATGTTGGACGAGAAGGCCTGGCTCGCAATCTCCATTCCAGTTCATCCCAAAGGTGCTCGATGGGGTTGAGGTCAGGGCTCTGTGCGGGCCAGTCAAGTTCTTCCACACCAAACTCATCAAACTGTTGCCACAAAGTTGGAAGCATAGCATTGTCCAAAATGTCTTGGTATGCTGAAGCATTAAGATTGCCCTTCACTGGAGATAAGGGGCCTAGCCCAAACCCTGAAAAACAGGTGTGGCCAAATACTTTTGTCCACATAGTGTACTTCTTGAATCATAATTTGCTAGCTCAGTGTTTATCAACACCCCCAGTCTGCAGACAGGTGCTAGTCTGTGGGAAGTTGCTAACTGGTCTGTAACTGCCCCTTTCCAAGTCTACCTGGCTAGCAAAGAAGCTAATGTTATCTAGCTCTACAGTAATTTTAGAGGCAACTGTATACAACTGTATACCTTAAGATCATGATGCATGATATTTCTCAGCTGGATCAGTAGCCAACTAGCCAGTTAAATTTATGATCCTTTCCCAAAATAACATTCATCCAGCTAATTTTTTATTCAAAATGGAGATAAATGCAATGTGTATCACCTGGCAGTTGCATTCTAAACTAGAAAACAGCAACCTGTAACAATATCACCCATCACACATAAAATGTTGTGTGTATTTTCAAACCACTTGAAGTAATGTACTGTACAGTAGAGTACTGACAAAAGCAATACACCCTGTGTTTTTTCTTATCACATGAAGAGAATATGATCCTCATATGTCAAATCCAAGTCTCAGATACCAGGGTGGCAGACATTCATACATGAAAAACTACGATCCACTTGTGATATCTATGCTTGCTTTTAAGTTGCCTGTAACTTCAATCTACCACTCTTACAATGTGGTCCCAGCTTGGATCACACCATACAATAATCTCTTTTTTATATATATATATAATATATGTGTGTATATATTAGGGCTGTCAACGTTATTTGCCATTCAGCACATCTGCGTTTGCCACGCCTTTCAGTAAATCAGCCAAGTAAATATCCGCGCTGGAATTACGGAAGGAAACTTGATAATATGATTAATTTATGTTAAAACATTAACGTGTTAAAGTTTCACACTTTCACACACAGTTTCACACACTATATGGCCAAAAGTATGTGGACACCCCTCCTAATTATTGAGTTCCGGTGTTTCAGCCACACCGATTGTTAACAGGTGCATAAAATCAAGCACATAGCCATGCCATCTCCATAGACAAACCTTGGAAGTAGAATGGGTCATACTGGAGAGCTTAGTGACTTTAAACATGGCACTGTCATAAGATGCCATCTTTGCCACAAGTCAGTTTGCGAAATTTCTGCCCTGCTAGATCTGCCCCAGTCAACGGTAAGCGCTATTATTGTCAAGTGGAAGCATCTAGGAGCAACAACAGCTCAGCCACGAAGCCGTAGACCACGCAAACTTACAGAGCAGGGCCGCCGAGTGCTGAAGCGCGTAGCACGTAAAAACCACTGATCCTCTGTTGAATCACTCACTACAGAGTTCCAAACGGTCTCTGGCTGCAACATCAGCACAAGAACTGTGCGTCAGGAGCTTTGTGAAATGGGTTTCCATGGCTGAGCAGCTGCGCACAAGCCCAACATCACTATGCACAATGCCAAGTGATGGCTGGAGTGGTGCAAAGCTTGCCGCCACTGGACTCTGGAGCAGTGGAAACGTGTTCACTGGAGTGATGAATCACGCTTCACTATCTGGCAGTCTGATGGACGAATCTGGGTTTTGGTGGATGCCAGGAGAGCGCTACCTACTGGAATGCACAGTGCCTACTGTAAAGTTTGGTGGAGGAGGGATTATGGTCTGGGGCTGTTTTTCAGGGTTTAGGCTAGGCCCCTTAGTTCCAGTAGAGGGTAACATTAATGCTACTGCATACAAAGACATTTTAGACAATTGTATGCTTCCAACTTTGTGGCAACAGTTTGGGGAAGGCCCTTTCCTGTTCCAGCATGACTGTGCCCCTGTGCACAAAGCAACGTCCATAAAGACATGGTTTGATGAGTTTGGTGCGGAGGAATTCCAGTGGCCTGCAGAGAGCCCTGACCTCAACCCTATTGAACACCTTTGGGATGAATTAGAATGCCGATTGTGAGCCAGACCTTCTCTTCCAACATCAGTGCCTGACCTCACAAATACTCTTTTGGCTGAATGGGCATAAATTCCCACACTCCAAAATCTTGTGGAAAGTCTTCCCAGAAGAGTGGAGGCTGTTATAGCTGCAAAGGGTGGGTGCAACTCCATGTTAGTGCCCATGGTTTTGGAATGGGATGTCCAATAAGCTCATACAGGTGTGATGGTCAGGTGTTCACATACTTTTGGCCATGCCCATCCCAGCTACTTTTATGAAACATGGCCAATACCCTCACACAGTATGGGTTTTTTATTACTTGTGCTTTTATGTCAACATCTAAATATTTTTGGGACATTATTTTACATAGAAAAATGTACCACTGACTAACATGGATTGAACATTCAGAATCTGAATATTCTACAATGTGCAGCTGATGTCACAATGGGCCTGCTACAGAGGACACAGCTTGTAACTATTATGTACTTGTACTACTATCAGAATCAGAATCAGAATCGGAACAGACTTTATTGTCATTGCACGGTGGGGGTACAACGAAATTGTGGGTGGTCTGCAACAACAGCGTACTGTGGAACATTTATATAAACACAATACAAATAAGGCACACGACATTGGGTACAGAAAAATAATATACAATAAAATACAATAAATACAATAAAATACAAATTTAAAAAGAAGACACATTGTAAATATAAAGAAATATAAAGAAACACTTGTGCAATAATATGGCCTTTTAAAAAAAAAGTACTTAAAGTGCACAGTGGAATTGCACAGTTGTATTGAGGTAGAGGGTTGGGGGGGGGGGGGGTGTCAGTGTTTATTAGCAGTCCGTATGGCCCAGGGGAAGAAGCTATTGGTTAGTCTGGTGGTGTGGGCCTTGATTGACCTGAAGCGCTGTCCGGAGGGCAACAGGTCAAACAGGTGATAGGCGGGATGTGAGGGGTCTCCTGTGATGGCCTTAATTTTACTGAGGCAGCGAGATCTGGATATGTCATCCAGGGAGGGCAGTGGGCACCCGATACTTTTTTGGGCGGTGTTAATAACCCTCCGCACAGCCTTCCTGTCCTCAGCTGTGGAGCCTGTGTACCACACCCCCAGAGAGTATGTTAATATGCTCTCCACAGAGGAGTGATAGAAGGCCAGCAGCAGCTTCTTGTCCAGGTTGTTCTTCCTGAGGACATGCAGGAAGTGCAGCTGCTGCTGAGCCTTCTTCACTAAGGCCTTGGTGTTGCTTTTACTATGCTAGGCTTTTAAATCCAACTTTTTGTCCTCTTTTTTTCCATGCACATCACATACCACAGCTACAGCCTACAGGACAGATACATGTATGTTTGTACACAGCTCTGTACTTACTGTTACATGACAACCTCTGTAAGTACAACAATATCACATGTTCTTAGACTACAGAAATACTGCAACATATGTAGACCCCATACCCATAGTCTGTGTTTGCAGTTCTGCAAAACCATAAAACAAACGATCTCATAATCATCCCTTGTTCTCTTGGACCATAGTGCCGCATAGATGAACTATTATCTTTATGCCACTTGTCTCATCTTTTTTCTACTTCTTCTCACTGTCATCCCAATGTTAATAGTTCTTTTCAAGGAGAATCTCAATCCCCTTTTGGCCCTAGGTTTTCTTGGTTTTCTGGTAAAATATGTTATGCTACATTCTGAGTTGTTTATGGCCTCAATTGTAAAAAATTTGCTGTAGCTAATAAAGTTTAATTTATTGGTATTGTCTGCTTCATTGCTTGCATTGACAGAACTTATTTCATTACCTCATGCCTCTACCACATGGCTGTTTTGGAGCAGTGATAGTTGTGTTTTTGGGTAACGTAGCCCAAATTGTTTAGTGCAATTTGGCTTCATTTTGATTTATTTATAATGATATATGTGTAAATTGCATGAAATTTTTGTGAATTAATTACTACAGCAATATTTGTGCACAGGACCTAACAATCAGAGTTTCAGATGTTCTATTTCACGTGTTTTTGTCTTGTATTGTATACTGTACTTCTGCAATGGATGTACTCAAATTGAAATTAATAATATATTATTTTTTCTATTAAATACCTTGAAGTTGAAGAGTAAGCCCTCAACAATATTGGTCATAAATCTCATGGAAAAACTCCCTGGATTATGTCAGAGTGATTTCTGCCATCTAATTCTCATGGAGTAATCCCAATTAATCTCCATTTCAGCGTCCCCCTTTTGATGGTTTGTGCTGTTTTTTTCTGTGCACTCTTGTTCTTTGTACATACCAGAGATACCAGTTACAATACAGAGGATTTACCCGATTCAGTCGACTTCCATGCGCGCAGCCACTGAGAGAGGGAAAAAGGGGCAGGAAAGGGACTGCTGCCTTGTCGAGGAGCGCTGTTATGGTGAGGGCTGAATATCAGCAGAGGAGTTGCAGCAGTAGAATAGCGTAGGACTGTTACACTAAAGTTGGAATATCAGCAGAGGATTTGCAGCAGTAGAATTGAGTAATACTGTTACAGCACAGTTGGAATATCAGCAGAGGAGCTGCAGCAGTAGAACAGAATAAAACTGTTACACTAAAGTTCTTTGGATTGTTGGTGGCTTTGTTGTCTTTATCTGGGGAGAAGACCCACTAGTTCCTTTGCTATACTAAAATCTCCAGGTGGCTCGGCACAGTCAGGCAGGAGGGCAGGTGAGGCATCAGAAGCTGGGTTAGGTTTTTCAATCAATTTTTAGGTAGGTGTCCTGGAGCAGGAAGGGGAGACAACCATTGCTGGAACTGCTGAATACAGATTCACTATGCCACATATACATATACAACAATATCACTGACAGCTCAGTCTACGAGAGACTCAATGGCTTGTATCAGTTCACCAACCCCACCCCTTGACTAAAGGCTTGGCTAAAAGGGCCAATTTTAAACCAGAAGTGAGAGAGCATCTTAGTCTGGAGAAGGCTTGCAATACTTTTTGCTACACTCAGAAAAACAAGACTGCCAGCACTTTATGAATAAAATGTTCATGGGAGATTATAAGGAAAAATGAAATCTCTGAGTTACAGCAGGGTAAACCCAATTATCAAGGAAAGTTTGAGGACAAACTTGAAGTTGGCTTGAAAGAGCATGTTATCAAGGTTGCCAGCTTGGCACTCAGTGGTCTGAGTGAGATTTTCATTTTGAGACCATTCCACACCAAGAAGCACATGCTTTTTGTGGATAAGTCTACAAGTTAGTTCAACTCAGCTTGTTAGCTTGTTTGCTAGCTAACTAGCATGCTAAATAGATAGCTATCTTGTAAGCTACCTACATCATTACCTTTTTGATCTCACTTAGTTATCTCACCAGATAAGTTGCTAACTACTTAAAGCCAATTTGTACCTTAGCCAGCTAATGCGCTAGCTAGCTAAATCAGTAATGCACAAATGCTATTTTGAGCCAGTTATCTTGCTCGCTTTTAACAAAAGTGAAGAGATGATCTGGCATGAACAGATGTGGTGTGAGATTTTGTAAGGGAGCGTGAGACCTAGACAAACAGAGAAATATACTTTTTCTTTCAAGTGTGCTGCATGAACCATCCACTGTCTGCCTCAACCAGGCATAACCAGGCATACATTTTTATTGACATCTTAGTCTAGTTAGCCAACGTTAGCCCTGCTTGTAATAGTCAATTAAAATGCTCTTCCTTTTCCATCCCTGTTTGTAATTGATAGTTATGTAGGGCTGGGCGATAAAACGATAACAGTAATTATCGCGATATAATTTTCCTCAATAGAAATATAAAAAATGTTTCCATGCTTAGATAGCATGCACAGAAATGAATCACAAACTGCCAATAATATCGCAGCAATAGAGGTATGCTTTGCGCAGATTAGGTTGCATGGTGAGAGGTATAAATTCAGGCCAGCACGTAGTATTGTTTACAGACACAGTGGCTGACAGGCTTGTAGTTGGAGCAGAATAAGCAAAATAAGTGAAATGAACAACACCGAAGAAAAAGCAGTGCCCATGTCCAGCTCGAAGGACGAAGACATCGTCGACAAGAAAGGTCACTCAACTTCAGTAGTTTGCAGATATTTTGGCTATTTACAATCCCACAAAAAACAGAGCAGCGTGCACTGCAAACTGTGCCGAAGACACATGCCATCATTTGAAACAATATCACCCGTTAGAACACGCAGAAAGTAAGAAATTACAGTCCCAAACGAGTGTTCTTAGTGGATCCTCGACAAGCACCAGGCCAGTACCCAGTGTGACTACCCAGCAGCAAACTATTGAATCAGCATTTTCCAGCACCGTGCCTTACGACAAAAAAAACAAAAGACACAAAGACATCACAAATGCAATTGTATATTGCATTGCAAAAGACATTCCCATTAGCACTGTTGAAAATGAGGGATTCAAGAAGCTTATCAGTTGTCACAGGGCAGCTTTAAAACCTGAGACTGTAGACAGACTTCTTCCCCGTAACTTGTAGGGTAATGGATTTGCTTGTTTAAAACTTGTTCTTTTGTCTATTTATTTTGTTTGCATTGTCAGCTAAAACACTTACAAAATGTTTCAAACTGTCTGTACAAAGGGTTTGGCATGCTGACCAGAATTAAGATTTCTTTGTCTATTTTTTGTTTAATTTATTGACATTATCCTTTAAAACACTTTAAAGCTTTGCAGTCTGAGCAATCTTACATGTGTGCTGTATCACACTGCAGCACTTAATTTTTCTATTAAGATATTTATTTTGTTGTGGAAAAAAGACTGAAAAAGGATTTTACTTAATTTTACTCATGCATATTTTGATGTAGAAAAAAGATTTTATCATTATAATTGCTTTGAATGGTCTAGATTTGTGAAATGTTCCGCTGTTTGGCAAGTGTCATGTTCTGACCATAAAGAATAGTTTAAAACCACAATTAACCATGGTGGCGGAATTGGCTGTGATGCAAGGGGCACCAGTTAAATCTTGCCTAGGGCACCAAAATGGTCAGGGCCAGCTCTGGGTGTACAAATCTCAAGCATTAAAAAAGGCAGTAAAAATTACAAAATAAAACCCCAACCATTCATCCTCCTGGCCAGCAGGGCTCTACTGTGGTGCATGCGGTTAAGGGCACTGCAGGGAGAGAGAGGGCAACTTACTGGAAGAGGAACAGGAAATACTGGTGACAGTGGCATCCACACACTGCAAAAGGGGTGAAGTACAAGTGAGTGAGTATGTATAATTTAGAATCCACACACATTCGTGTACACACACACACAGCAAGTGGTCAAGCGCCACCAGTCCTTCTATGGAAACTTTTACACGACAGGAACTCAGAATGCCCAGGAGAGAACTGGAACCACAACAGTTAAGGCTGTTTTTCTCTTTACCCGGTTACTGCTGCCTATTTATAGGTCACCGTGATAATCACGTTTCTTGTCAGCCAACTGGGTAGCTCCATCACAACTAGAAACTAGCAGGATGCTATCAAGATTTGACACATAATCTGACAATTTACCTCTTAGGGATTTCCACGTAACTACCAAGATGTTGCATTACACAAAGTTATACAATTTTGTCAACTCCCAGAAGCAGAAACAAAGAAATAGCATTTCAATGATGACGGCAGTATGCCAAAATGCTTAAATCTTTCTTGAACATTACGTGGAGACAAGTGCCAATGAGACAAATAATGAATCAAACCAGAGTGACTTGACCATTTAATGAAATAGATAATTGTATCATTAAACGTGTCACTATGTGTCCATTGCAGAATCAGGTAGAGGATGTGACTTCAGGTTTGCGAGTTGCTGGGTGTGCACTGAGTGGACAACTGCTGTAAAAGGGAGCAAAAGAATATAAATTAGAGGACGATGGAACAGCAGTCAAGTTAGGTTGGGCACTTGGGAGAAAGTTGTGATGATATGGAGTGGAGGACACCATTGAGTACAATGGGAAGCAAATTAATATTTTTAAACCCAGAGAACACTGCCCCTCAGCAGGGAAGGCATGCAAGACTGGCTGTTGACCTGCCCCAATATTGATAATATTTGCTAACCCACAACAAAATGTGAGAAAAACTCACAGCCAAGCAGAGAGACCAGATGATGACACAGCAATGCCACAGGCCACCCAGGCTGCTAAATATTTGGGTTATTTGGATTGTTGGATTGTCTGCTCTGCAGTCATTACCTGTGTTTGTGTCTGAAGCTTTCCTTCCCATGTTCACCCACAATGCCCAGACTAGGCCTGTTTGCAGGAAAAATTTCCTGGAGTGCCACATTCCAGTCACTGAAGCACTTCTATATTTATAATCATAAGCTGTTATTTCAATATTTTCCTAGGACACATTCCAAGTAGTTGACTGGTTGCATTGCATAACTAGTTTATGTGAATACTAATTTTCCCACACAAAAGAAATACACAAAGGAGAAAAGCTCAGGAAAGGTGATACATCTACAGAGTGCATGCTTGATTGCTTTCCCTGAAAATAAAATTGAAATTTCATGATGTTACAGTGCAATTTGTAAATCCACTGTGCTCTCAACAATTGGCCTTACAGTAAATGGGAGTGGGTTTCCACAGAGAAATCTCACACTTTATATAAATATAAGTACGCAACATTCCAGTGAAATTGTACTGTAATTAACTATGTTGGCGGTATGCCACTACAGGCAAATACTGATAGGCCAGTGCACACTTGTGTAGTTTCATACAAGGGTAGGTGTGAGTTTGAGAGTTAAGGGCAATGCCAGTGTAACTCCTAGATTGCAAACTCCTTCTGTTTCCATTGAGGATTCCATTGTTTCCATATAAACTCTCTAGAGTCCACCTGACTGCCATTAATGGAGACGTTAGCATTTGAAAGAAGCTAAGCACATGAGCACTGGCAGGTATTAAATCCCAATATCCCCCACATGAAAGCAGAACAGAGAGTGAGCCTCTGAGGACTGTAAACCCTCCCCTGGTGTGGGTTCACAAGCTCTCCTCCAGAAAGCAGGACAATACATTTACATTTACATTTATTTATTTAGCAGACGCTTTTATCCAAAGCGACTTACAAAAGTGCATACAGTAAGTATAGCGACAGTACGGGGACAGGATGTGTACAGTTCCACAATGAGACAGTTCTCAGCTGAGAGCAAGGTCTGTTTGAGGACACAGTGCTATCAGATTTGTACAACTACAGCGTATAGGACAACTAATATGATACACCTTCAAACAGCAAACTTCAACAACTTCAAAAAGCGCAATGAGCGTCAGGGTAAAGGTGGCGACAAGAAACAATTCAAAAAGCACAGCAATTTACGACAGCACTGATTGGGGGGGGGGGGGGGCAGCAACTTTGTGCTGGGTCAGTCCAGGTAGAGTCTGAAGAGGTGCGTCTTCAGGCCCCGTCTGAAGGAATGGGGTGAAGGAGCTGAAGATTGATTTTTTTCCCTCCAATCTGACCGGAAATGGAAATGGCAGCTTCCTTTTTCTGTCCACTGGGGTGAAGGAGCTGTGGGAGGAAAGCAAAATCCACAGAAACACAATAGGGAAGGGGAAGAGAGTTTGATTGATGCAGTGTAGGATGTTGATGTTAGTGTTAATTTGAGGCTGGTGTAGGACACAGGGAGAGATGGAGAGGGAGGGTGAGACTGCAAGTGACCTCAATCCAACACAATGTTATCAGCAGAGACCAACACAATGCCTGACCCTGCACCCTTCAAATGTCAGAAGTTCGTAAGAGCAGAGTGGAGGTTCTGGACACTACAGACAAGCCAGGCTGATGTGAAATTTTGAGCCAGAGGAGGAACAGCATCTCTGTGTGTTAAGGGAAATGATTGGGTCAGAAGCTGGCAACGAGTGAGACAAGTGGGCCTGGAGCTGGTTGCTGGTATGAATGCTCCTCTCTGCCATCAGTGGTGCACAGGGCAATGTAGACATGTTCAAAGTCATTATTTATTTATACTGGATGGTGATTCAGACCGCCACAGCAGATGTGTGGGGAAGTGCCCTCAGACAGTTCTGCTCCTGGTGGAGAGTACTGGAGACGGGGAGAGATCTTAGAGTGGGGTCTGGTCAACCTAGTTGTGGCTGAAAAGTGTCCTGTAGTGTGCAGGGGAGCCTTAAGGTGTATGCCCTTAGCCAGCTGGGGGTTTGCTGACAGTAGCATTTATACGTGTGCAGTGGAGTGGGTGCACACTTAGCTTTAGGGGGTCTTCCTGGGCCAGGGAGGGACCCACGAGTGTTGGACACTGTAAAAACAGAGCATCAGGCTTCTTGTCATTCATGGTCATTTCATGACTTTGAAAATAAAGTGACCCTGCATTTGTTTGTATCTAACGGTGTCCATGCTGTACTGGTGGGCTGGGAGGTGGTCTGGGTGTTCCCCATTCAAACACACATGTGCACAGGATCCTCCCTCTGAGCTCTTGTTTCTACAGGACCTTAGTAGGGCCAGGGTCCTGCCAAGACTGAAATAAAGGGCCTCCCCAGTCTGGGCTTAGTCAATGGAGTGCACTTCATCAGGAGATAACCTTGGGCACAGAGGTGTCAATATCAGCTATTTACAGCTGTGTAGCTACCTGCAATAAAACAGTACCAAGCCTTGCTTTTAAAAATAGGGTGTGAGTGATGGTCAAGTGTTCCCAATTATTTTGGTAGCACTCTATGCACACATGTCACCACATAGACATGTGCACAGAAACACACATCACAGTATTCCTAATCCTGTAGACACCATTGTTAATGGCTGCTTACAATATCAAGGTTGCATAATAGACAGGTATGATGGCCGGGTAAGTGGTGTTATAAAGAATACTGTTGCTGAGAATAATATATAATATAATATTTAAGGTAAACATTAACATAAGTAATGAATTAAGAAAGTAAGAAAGAAAAGCATCAAAAACACAGTAAGGTACAATTTCGAGTTCATTACACACATCAAACCATTTCAAACCATCATTTCTACAGGAGCAAAGTGGGCAGTGATTACA
Source organism: Megalops cyprinoides (assembly GCF_013368585.1). Lineage (NCBI taxonomy): Eukaryota > Metazoa > Chordata > Actinopteri > Elopiformes > Megalopidae > Megalops > Megalops cyprinoides. Next base: position 515,288 of record NC_050596.1, read on the forward strand.
AAGCTTAAAAAGGGACATATAATAATGTATACATTTCTTATTATTTGATCAATGTAGTTTTACCACTTTAGATGATATTTTTATCAGGTTCATTTGAAATTAACTACAGGGCAGATATGGAGGAGAAGAAATGAAAAGCTTTTCTGTTTTATTTAGCTATATACAAATACAATACTGTCCCAGACACAATGATCTAAAGCCCTGCAACACTAAATAGTCTCTCAGTATATGCAGAGGATGTTGGTATAGCCAGTAACTTGAATGCTAGCCTAGTTAGCCTGGAAAGTCCTTCCCTTGCCCTTTCAAGTGATCAGAATTCTCTGGAGCACAATGTTAAAAATTCCACTAATTTCCAGAAGTCTCTAGACCTTTTCCAGGCTCAGCAAGTAATTCCCCATTTTTTCACAATTGCTCCTGAGTTTTCTGTTTTTTCACTCCCTCTGGAAAATGCAGTTCCCTCGCGAATTATGCTACATGTTAAGTGCTTTCTGACAATTTCAATTGTAAAGACAACAACAAATAAAATTTGATTGATTGATTAAAATGCATCTATGCATTGTGAAGGTGACAAAAATTTACCATGGGAGGACACATCTGGGAGAAGCAAGTGCGATGGAAGCCATGTAATATCAAAGGTTACTTTGTTTAGTACTGTAATACTGTAGTACTTCAACAGTTTTTTTCCCACTCTACTCCCTGCTGCTCTCTCCTCCCCCTCTGCCTGAACAAGAAATGACCCACACCCCCGGGGCACAGCATGCCCCCATCCACTCCCCTGAACTGAACACCCTAAACACACAGCCACTTTACAGAATGAGTAATTCTGTTTACAGTTACTTATTTGCACACTTCTGCCTGCCACATTTTTGTCTTGTTATTTTGTCTATTTATTGTCTTCTTGTATTTATTGTACCCATTGTCTTGTTATTTATTGATTTTAGGCTGTGCACCTTACGTTGTCTTTGTCCCTCACTTGTCTGAATGTAGCAACATGGGTCCCAGGGAAACAGTAGGATTATTTCAATCCTACTGTATAATTGTATATGGATGACATTAAAATCCCTCTTTGACTCTTTTATGCTGTTAACCAGAAAATACCCATAATAGTTCTAAAGTATAAAATATACACAATTCTATATATAACACAAATTATACACAATAGAAAGTCAAGTTTTAAATGTAATTTCCAGAGATCAAACTGACTTTCAGTTCCAATTCAAATTCAATTCTATCTAATCTAAATTCCAGTTCAATTCCAATTCCAATTCTTCATGATAAATTCTCCACGTAAATTCAGGAATTGTCCCATTAATTTCAATTTAAATGAAAACTGATCGCAACCCTATTCCATGCAAATTAGACCAAGATTAAAGTGGCAAGGAAAAATATTCTCACCAAAATCCAGACAGTATTACAGGATTTAATTAAAATTACAGAATATGTTGATGTCAGTATTTATTCTACACAGAAATATTAATGAACTTTCAAGGATCTGAATCGAAAGCACTTAAAGTGAGACTGAGGCAGTGAGGCAAAATTATAAGCCTCAATCCTCCCAATCTTCCTCTATTGAATCCTCAGCAAAGATCCCCATTACTGAGTCCCTGAGTAGGCTCTGTGTTTGTGCGCATGCCTGCAACCCTGATAGACCCTGTGTGCTGATAATTTGATAAAAATTAAGTTTGACAAACCTGAAAGTACTACCTGTAGACAAATGGTCCTTAAGATTGGGTTAATAAATATCAGATCGCTACAACCTAAAGCTTTATTAATAAACGAATTGATTACTGATCACCATTTTGATATCTTATGCCTGACTGAAACATGGCTTAAACCTAATGACTTTGTTGCTCTCAACGAATCAACTCCTCCCAGTTATTGTAATCACCAGGTCCCTCGACCTACTGGTAGAGGTGGCGGCGTTGCTGCTGTACACAGCTCCAAACTCTGTGCCACCCTTAAACCTGGCTATAACTTCCATTCATTTGAACTATTAGTACTTAGCTTTGCACATCCTGACAAGACTGCATTTCAGCTATTTACCCTTGTTATAGTTTACAGGCCACCTGGCCCTTACAGTGTTTTCTTATCGGAATTTGCCAATTTTCTATCTGACCTGGTTGTCAATATAGAAAAAGCTGTAATAGTAGGCGACTTTAATGTCCATATGGATAATGAACATGACCCATTCAGAACAGCATTTTTGTCCATCATCGAATCCATTGGACTCTATCAAGCTGTGGACAAACCCACACATTACCGCAACCATACTCTTGATTTGGTCCTCACATATGGAGCAGACATTAACCAGGTGGAAATCATGCCACACAATCCTGTGTTATCCGACCACTATCTCATCTCTTTCAATTTACCACTAACGTGCTTCACATACTCGGAGCCTAGATTTTCTTCCAGGCGCACGTTTTGCTCTCTTACAGCAAATGCCTTTATCGACGAGCTCCCTACATCATACTACCTGCACAACGAAATCTCCTCTAGTTTATGTTCAAACCCCAGCTCAACTGAAATTAATCTACTCGCGGACAGAATCGACTCTACTTTGCGTAAAACTCTAGATGCCGTTGCTCCCCTCGAAAGGAAGAAAATCACAGACAAGAAGCTAGCACCTTGGTATAACGACCATACTCGTGCTCTCAAACAAGCCACACGAAAACTCGAAAGAAAATGGCGCTCCACCAAACTACAGGTTTTTCTCCTGGCGTGGAAGGAAAGTCTCCTAAATTACAAGCATGCCCTCACAGCTACCAGATCCAAATATTTCTCTACTCTTATTGAGAGAAACAAGGACAATCCTAGGTACCTGTTTAGCACTATTGCCAGATTAACCAAGAGTCCTGCATCAGTTAACCCTACCATACCAGCAATTTATAGTAGCAGTGACTTCATGAACTTCTTTGATAGTAAAATCTTAAAGATAAGAGACACAATACAAAAATTCTCATCAACTTCTGGTTCCTGCCTGGCCAGTCCCGTTCCAGATTATGTATACATGTCTATTAGGCCCGCCTCGCGCTTCGACTCTTTTATACCCATTGAATTTGGCGACTTTTCTTCTCTTCTCAATTCATCTAATAACTCTACCAGCCAACTTGACCCCATACCAACTGGCTTCCTAAAACAGCTATTGCCTGCAATTGGCACACCACTATTAAATCTTATCAATGCCTCTCTTATGTCTGGACACGTACCTCAGCTCTTTAAAGTAGAAGTTATCAAGCCTATTCTGAAAAAGCCTAATCTTGATCCCAATGACCTGTCAAACTATAGGCCCATCTCGAACCTTCCATTCCTCTCAAAAATTCTGGAAAAAGCGGTATCAAAGCAACTCTGTGCCTTTTTACACTCTAACAACATTTTGGAAGTTTTCCAGTCCGGATTTAGACCTCACCACAGTACGGAAACCGCTCTCCTGAAAGTGCTCAACGACCTTCTACTCTCCTGTGACAATGGCTGTATCTCTCTTCTTGTGCTACTAGACCTAAGTGCAGCCTTTGATACCATCGATCATTGTATCCTCCTTGACCGCCTCGAAAACCTGGTTGGCATAAGTGGACATGCCCTATCTTGGTTTAGATCTTATCTATCAGAACGATATCAGTTTGTCTCCATCAACAACGAATCCTCCGCTCGTTCCAGAGTAAAATATGGTATACCTCAAGGATCTGTGCTTGGACCTCTGCTCTTCTCGTTATACATGTTGCCTCTTGGCGATATCATCCGTAAACATGACATTAATTTCCACTGTTACGCGGATGACACTCAGTTATACATATCAGTCAAACCCGATGTCCCTCTGAATATTTCAAACATGGAGGCCTGCCTAACAGATGTAAAGAATTGGATGGCCCGAAACTTTCTCCTCCTCAACCCGGACAAAACCGAAATATTGGTCATAGGCCAAAATTCAATCAGGAGCAAACTCACTCATTTTACATTGGACCTTGATGGTGTCTCCCTTGCCCCGAGTGCAGCCATCAAAGACCTTGGTGTTGTTATTGATTCCGAGCTCTCCTTTGAAACTCACATAACTAACACCTCTAGGACTGCCTTCTTCCATCTGAGAAATATTGCTAAAATCAGGAAAATCGTATCAATTAACGACGCTGAAAAACTAATCCATGCCTTTGTAACATCCAGATTAGACTACTGTAATGCCCTCTTGTCAGGATGTGCAAACGTCTCATTAAAACCCCTTCAGCTGGTGCAAAATGCAGCTGCTCGAATCTTAACTAAAACTAAACGCTTTGAGCACATCACCCCAGTTCTGGCTTCTCTCCATTGGCTACCTATTAAATACCGGATCATTTTTAAAATACTCTTACTCACATTTAAGGCTTTAAATGGGCTTGCCCCCCCCTATCTTAAGGACCTTCTTCATCCATATCTTCCGCAGAGAGCCCTTCGCTCCCAAAATGCCGGGCTTCTCACCATTCCAAGAGTGGGCAAAACTACTGTAGGCGGTAGAGCCTTTTCCTATCAAGCCCCTCTCCTGTGGAACAGTTTACCCTCTGAGATTCGGGGAACAGACTCTCTCTCCACCTTTAAGTCTAGGCTCAAAACATATCTATATAGTAAATCCTTCAGCTGAGGGACATGGCCTTGTGCTGGCGTGGATCATAGAGTCTCTGGTGGACTAAGTGGTCATTGCTTTCATGGACCCTGTGCCGTGATCTGGTGTTGACTGTCTTAGGGTCGCCCTCATGACTATGCCGGTCCCTTGCCTCCCGTCCCCTAGGTTATGCTGCCATAATGTTAGCCTGCCGGGGCCTTTTCCTTGTTGCACACCTTTTTCTCTGCCCCTCCTCTCCTGCCTCTCTGTTCTACATCCCTGCCATTCTTATCATCCACTAACCACTGTTTTCTGTTTGCTTCCTATTCCCTGCTCCGGGCGCCTGTCCGGAGCTGTAGCCCAAGCGTCTCATCTCGTTTTCCAGTCCTGCTACCTCGCTGCCCTGCCCATCAAAGCCAACTGCATTCCAAGACCCGGACATCCTAGAAGATATTCTTATAATCACTCTACTGTTAACTGCTATTGTTTGTCAATAACAAATGTACATTGCATAATTTTGTGTCTAACTCTATCTGCCCAGTGCCGGCCAGAAGCAGATGGGCCCCCCCATGAGCCCGGTTCTGCTCAAGGTTTCTTCCTGATAGGGAGTTTTTCCTTGCCACTGTTGCCTTGTTGGCTTGCTCTCAGGGGATCTCAGGCCTGGGAACAATGTAAAGCTGCTTTGTGACAACTTGTGTTGTAAAAAGCGCTATACAAATAAAAATGAATTGAATTGAATAGAGCAGGGAACCTATCCGTCATGCTGAGAGGAACCCCATTAAACTCTCGTTGTGCAAACCATGCAGTGTTCTGCATCAATCAAACTGAAATTCCATTGTTTTTTTAATCAGATGTGTGATACTTTATAATATCAGCCTGATAAGCAAAGATGAAGGACTGTCAGAAATCCATTGGTTATTAAGGATACACAGCCAGGATATTTCTATATGTATGAACAGCTTTAACTAACAGGAGCTTTTCTTGCAGGAATATTTCATGTAGCTCTGAATGCAACTTTTAAGATGACAGGATGTTATGGAGTTAGATAGTTAGATGTCATTGGGGAACCAAAATTGAATTTAATTAGTTTGAAGTTGTAAATGACAGAATCTGATTTTCAGTGTTTTAAGTAGAGCGATTTAAAGTTTGAAAGTGAATTTCCCATTTGAATGTCACAACTCTATGTTGGATTTTACATCTGAAATTCAATTAAAATGTAAGCTACATCTAACTTTTACATGTCATTCAATTTATTTAATTTTTTCAAATTACAATGTCTTAATGCATTCACTTCTGTAAATTCAAATAAAATTCAGATTCAATTCAGTACGCCGTACTCACATTTTTTAATAAATACATTTATTAGATGCTATCATTCTGCAAAAGGAGCAGAACGAAAAAGAAAATGTAAATTGTTTCTGTGCACCATAAAAAACTACACAACAAAGATACAGTAGCTAATATTGGTCATGTTCCAGGTGATCTACAGCAATGTTACTGCAACACTATAAAACTAGCTAATAGCTAGTTTTATTTATTTGGACATTTGCATTAATTGTGCAAGAATGAAAAAAACTTCCATTTTGCTCACCATTATAGTTAGTTAATGCAGTGCTGGGGGTATCAGCAAGAATATCACTCCAAATTTACCTACAGTGAGCTCTCTGAGTTTTGCTCACTCAAGAACATAATTTACCATGCCACTGAAGTTGCAGAGGATCAGCAGGTGTGTGGCAGTTCTTCTTATCTAATGTTGAATGTTGTGGTCGCTACTGCAAATCCTTGGCAACATATGTTGTTCCAGCTTAGCTAGTTACAGCTGTATAGCTACCTACTTACCAATTAGAGTAGATGAGTTGGACTTAATATACTGCAGACTTACGTTACTTGTAAGTACCTCTATAGCTAATTAACTAGTTGTGTTTTTCTTTGTTTTGTCAGCACTTATCTCGTTTCCAGTTTCATTCAGTGCTGTGGCCCTGTCAAATTTTCTCTTTTTCCCTTATTGTTTTCAGTTGTGGGTGTGGAAAGGCCATTTATTATTTAAGTAACATTAGCTACACATCACTGCCTCACACCTTGGTAGATCACCACTCCAAAACTTCAGCTAAGTTTGTTCCTGTGTGCGTCTCAAAAAGCACAACATTTTTCAGTACCCCCTCACCATTGATAACATGCGCCGTGATGTGACTCTGAACAGCCCTTTCCACCCATCCGTCATCATCGCCTCATTTTCCGCACTTTTCAGAATTTCTGTCACTTTCGTTTTTGCTTCGTTGTACAAGGCTGGCAACGGGATGTTGTATTTGTGCTCTAGTGTAGGCTATTCAGTAGTAGGCAAACTCCATCATTGTTGACTACCGAGAATGGTCTCATGTCATTAGCGATAAACACTCCAATGGATCTGGTGATATCTAGTGCTCTTGCACATGTATGAGGCAACGGGGATGCAAAACTTTCTCCAAGAGAAGTTTGGCCTTTAAGCACTTTCTTTCTCACATCCCTTGAACGGAGTTTGTCATTGTGGTGGCGTTGTAGATGCTGCATCATATTCGTGGTATTAGCAATAGTGATGTGCAGTTCGTGAAAATCCTTTCGAACTGAGTCCCTAATCTAAAAGATTCCTCTTTGAAAACATGTGCGCTGATTAGCTGGCATAGCAGCTATAACTCTCCCTCCAGTGGATATTAGATAAGCGGTCTGTCCACGAAGCAGCCTATCACAAAACTGTATCAGCAGTACGTTCATGATAACAACTAGCCAATGGCTGAAATGCTAAAACTCTCCAAGCACCTCCCACTGGCCATCTTGGCACAAGTTGACGATGTAGGACAATGCAAAAGATCCGGTGACTATGAAGACTCTAAACTCCACCTACTGACCTGATGAATTGTTGACAAGCTCCTCAGTTCACCAGTTTGTTCGGACTCGAAGGAGCTGTGAGTCCTCAGTTCACCAGATCGTCTATGAAGACCTGGTGACTACGTGTTGCCAGAATCGCTAGTAAGTATAGCAGGCTTGGGCTACATCCGCCATTGACTGTGACGATGCAAAACGAATCAGAGCGCTCTCGTGACATTATTATAGGAATTAAAAACAATATTAAATATTATTTTGCTCATCTACCTGCAGTATTATTTTATATTTATATTTTTAGCAGTAGCATATTTTAGGTGCGCACAATGTATTGCAGTTCTTGTTTATCACAACTGCAATTTTACGTAGGCTACAATGTATTTAATGTTGACATCACATTTCCTTTTAACGTGAATAAAGTCCTTATTAATAAATATTGACAAATCAACATAGTAGGCTACAAAACAAAACAGACATGTGATGCATAAGCCTATGCATCACATTTCATTGACATTTGGTTTCACACATGCTGTTTTGCTGCAGAGCAGGCTAATAATGGACATGATGTTTGGAACAATGTAGAGTAACTTTTAAAATGCAATAAAACTATTTACAGATTTGTAAAGAGCACATTCTAGTTTTTTTCCACCCATGACGCTCTCGCTCCAGACGCTCTCGCTCGCTACCTGCTGCTCCTCACCTGTTTCGTGCTCCGCACTTCCCGGTGCATAGCTGGAGGATGCAGCTATCATCTCTAGAAACATGGATCATAGTCTGAATTCCTCTAAACCTTGATTTATCAGGGCCAAGGCCAGGCAGCAGACTTTCTGTCCTACACAGATGTCTGCTTTTTCCCTGGAACCACCACTTAAAGTCCATCCCATAGAGACAGTGTCTGTTCCATGACCCTCGGTCCCAAACTTCTTAAAAACATCCAGTAGGGGTAGTTGTGCTGATAATTTGATAAAAATTAAGTTTGACAAACCTGAAAGTACTACCTGTAGACAAATGGTCCTTAAGATTGGGTTAATAAATATCAGATCGCTACAACCTAAAGCTATATTAATAAACGAATTGATTACTGATCACCAATTTGATATCTTATGCCTGACTGAAACATGGCTTAAACCTAATGACTTTGTTGCTCTCAACGAATCAACTCCTCCCAGTTACTATAATCACCAGGTCCCTCGACCTACTGGTAGAGGTGGCGGCGTTGCTGCTGTACACAGCTCCAAACTCTGTGCCACCCTTAAACCTGGCTATAACTTCCATTCATTTGAACTATTAGTACTTAGCTTCGCACATCCTGACAAGACTGCATTTCAGCTATTTACCCTTGTAATATTTTACAGGCCACCTGGCCCTTACAGTGTTTTCTTATCGGAATTTGCCAATTTTCTATCTGACCTGGTTGTCAATACAGAAAAAGCTGTAATAGTAGGCAACTTTAATGTCCATATGGATAATGAACATGACCTGTTCAGAACAGCATGTTTGTCCATCATCGAACCCATTGGACTCTATCAAGCTGTGGACAAACCCACACATTACCGCAACCATACTCTTGATTTGGTCCTCACATATGGAGCAGACATTAACCAGGTGGAAATTATGCCACACAATCCTGTGTTATCCGACCACTATCTCATCTCTTTCAATTTACTACTAACGTGCTTCACATACTCTGAGCCTAGATTTTCTTCTAGGCGCACATTTTGCTCTCTTACAGCAAATGCCTTTATCGACGAGCTCCCTACATCATACTACCTGCACAATAAAATCTCCTCTAGTTTATGTTCAAACCCTAGCTCAACTGAAATCAACCTACTCGCGGACAGTATCGACTCTACTCTACCCCTCAAAAGGAAGAAAATCACAGACAAGAAGCTAGCACCTTGGTATAAGGACCATACTTGTGCTCTCAAACAAGCTACGCGAAAACTCGAAAGAAAATGGCGCTCCACCAAATTACAGGTTTTTCTCCTGGCGTTGAAGGAAAGTCTCCTAACTTACAAGCATGCCCTCACAGCTACCAGATCCAAATATTTCCCTACCCTTATTGAGAGAAACAAGGACAATCCTAGGTACCTGTTTAGCACTATCGCCAGATTAACCAAGAGTCCTGCATCAGTTAACCCTACCATACCAGCAATTTATAGTAGCAATGAGTTCATGAACTTCTTTGATAGTAAAATCTTAACGATAAGAGACACAATACAAAAATTCTCATCAACTTCTGGCTCCTGCCTGGCCAGTCCCGTTCCAGATTATGTAGGCATGTCTATTAGGCCCACCTCACACTTTGACTCTTTTATACCCATTGAATTTAGCGACTTTTCTTCTCTTATCAATTCATCTAATAACTCTACCAGCCAACTTGACCCCATACCAACTGGCTTCCTAAAACAGCTACTGCTTGCAATTGGCACACCGCTATTAAATCTTATCAACGCCTCTCTTATGTCTGGACACGTACCTCAGCCCTTCAAAGTAGCAGTTATCAAGCCTATTCTGAAAAAGCCTAATCTTGATCCCAATGACCTGTCAAACTATAGGCCCATCTCGAACCTTCCATTCCTCTCAAAAAATCTGGAAAAAGCAGTATCAAAGCAACTCTGTGCCTTTTTACACGCTAACAACATCTTGGAAGTTTTCCAGTCCGGATTTAGGCCTCACCACAGTACGGAAACCGCTCTCCTGAAAGTGCTCAATGACCTTCTACTCTCCTGTGACAATGGCTGTATCTCTCTTCTTGTGCTGCTAGACCTAAGTGCAGCCTTTGATACCATCGATCATTGTATCCTCCTTGACCGCCTCGAAAACCTAGTTGGCATAAGTGGACAGGCCCTATCTTGGTTTAGGTCTTATCTATCAGAATGATATCAGTTTTGTCTCCATCAACAACGAATCCTCCGCTCGTTCCAGAGTAAGATATGGTATACCTCAAGGATCTGTGCTTGGACCTCTGCTCTTCTCATTATACATGTTGCCTCTTGGCGATATCATCCGTAAACATGACATTAATTTCCACTGTTACGCAGATGACACCCAGTTATACATATCAGTCAAACCTGATGTCCCTCTGAATATTTCAAACATGGAGGCCTGCCTAACAGATGTAAAGAATTGGATGGCCCGAAACTTTCTCCTCCTTAACCCGGACAAAACCGAAATATTGGTCATAGGCCAAAATTCAATCAGGAGCAAACTCACTCATTTTACACTGGACCTTGATGGTGTCTCCCTTGCCCCGAGTGCAGCCATCAAAGACCTTGGTGTTGTTATTGATTCCGAGCTCTCCTTTGAAACTCACATAACTAACACCTCTAGGACTGCCTTCTTCCATCTGAGAAATATTGCTAAAATCAGGAAAATCGTATCAATTAACGACGCTGAAAAACTAATCCATGCCTTTGTAACATCCAGATTAGACTACTGTAATGCCCTCTTGTCAGGATGTGCAAACGTCTCATTAAAACCCCTTCAGCTGGTGCAAAATGCAGCTGCTCGAATCTTAACTAAAACTAAACGCTTTGAGCACATCACCCCAGTTCTGGCTTCTCTCCATTGGCTACCTATTAAATACCGGATCATTTTTAAAATACTCTTACTCACATTTAAGGCTTTAAATGGGCTTGCCCCCCCCTATCTTAAGGACCTTCTTCATCCATATCATCCGCAGAGAGCCCTTCGCTCCCAAAATGCCGGGCTTCTCACCATTCCAAGAGTGGGCAAAACTACTGTAGGCGGTAGAGCCTTTTCCTATCAAGCCCCTCTCCTGTGGAACAGTTTACCCTCTGAGATTTGGGGAACAGACTCTCTCTCCACCTTTAAGTCTAGGCTCAAAACATATCTATATAGTAAATCCTTCAGCTGAGGGACATGGCCTGGTGCTGGCGTGGATCATAGAGTCTCTGGTGGACTAAGTGGTCATTGCTCTCATGGACCCTGCGCCGTGATCTGGTGTTGACTGTCTTAGGGTCGCCCTCATGACTATGCCGGTCCCTTGCCTCCCGTCCCCTAGGTATGCTGCCATAATGTTAGCCTGCTGGGGTCTTTCCTTGTTGCACACCTTTTTCTCTCCCCCTCCTCTCCTGCCTCTCTGTTCTACATCCCTGCCATTCTTATCATCCGCTAACCACTGTTTTCTGTTTGCTTCCTATCCCTGCTCCGGGCTCCTGTCCGGAGCTGTAGCCCAAGCGTCTCATCCCGTTTTCCAGTCCTGCTACCTCGCTGCCCTGCCCATCAAAGCCAACTGCGTTCCAAGAACCGGACATCCTAGGAGACATTCTTATAATCACTCTACTGTTAGCTACTATTGTCTGCCAATCGTAAATGTCTTAAAGTACATTGCATAATTTGTCTCTAACTCTATCTGCCCAGTGCCGGCCAGAAGCAGATGAGCCCCCCCTACGAGCCCGGTTCTGCTCAAGGTTTCTTCCTGATAGGGAGTTTTTCCTTGCCACTGTTGCCTTAGGCTTGCTCTCAGGGGGTCTCAGGCCTGGGAACAATGTAAAGCTGCTTTGTGACAAACTTGTGTTGTAAAAAGTGCTATACAAATAAAAATGAATTGAATTGAATTGTATGCCGCCCGACCAGATATGGAAATTAACGAATCAATGAGTCAAAGATTCAAATCATTTTATTGAACTGAATGAAAGGAACCGAATCACTAAAAAGAATAGTTTTGAACACCACTAATTAGCAATAGTGTAGCTGATATTTTTTCTACAGTGTTTGCATACCGTCTTCATTTTGTCAGTTAATTTGTCGCTATTCTCCTGTTGAATGATCGGAAAGCCAAAATGTTGCCACACTTCAGGTTTAAAGGAGGATGGTGCCTCCTCGATTTTAATCTCGGCACCAGCTGCGCTCATTACGTTTCACGCTGACGCTGCTAGTCTGCTACTGAAAACTCTTCTTTCTGTCTATGACTGAAAGTTGTAAAACGTGAAGCCTCGATTGGAATGCCAGAAGCGTGGTGTATGACTTTGTGCACTGGTAACACAAATAATGATACAGGTGACTACTTTCATTTTATATATTTATTGAATTGACAGGTTGCGATCGCCCCAAATCTGCGAGGGGGCTATGCGAGACACCGTGGCCAGGGGGCGCCACCGGAGCAGGGAGAGAGGGTGGGAGTGCACATTTATCAGGCAGAGGGGGACCTTCCCACTCCTCACACACACAACTGCCCGCCCCACCTACCACTCTCCTCCATTGTCTACCCTTCCACCAGACAGACTTCCCCGTCCAACCTTTCCCACCCTTCCACTGGTACCCACTGTACCACCTCCGAGCACGCTGGGACTTCCACATCCGCCCCCCAGGTCAACCAAACCACTCCCTCCAGCAGGGTCATCACCCAGGACCGGACCCTCCGGCACACAGTGAACGCGCGCTCTCAAACCTGGCGTGCTCTTCCCTGTTGGGAGGTGGAAAAGGTTAAGGACCAGGGCTGCATGCCCCTCATCACTTCCTCCCAGCAGTGGGCAACCATGTTTATGTCCAGGACTGCCGCCTCAGACCCCAGGCAATGATCCTGAACAATGATCACCCCTTTCTCTGGAACCCTAACACCCCTGACCATAAAATCCATGACGACATACCCCACAAAGGGGATGTCAAGCCCATTCGCTGCCGAGACAGCCACTGCAGGGCCGCCTGGTCCTGCATAGGCGCCTCCCCGTACCACCGCCTAAAAAACCCCTAGCTGAACAGCTGTGAGCCCAAATCTAGCCAGCACAGCACCTTTACCCCCCCAGCCTCCACCTCAATCTGGGGACAAGCCCCCAGAACCTCCTCGCTCCTAGGGTGTTCCTCACCCCCTGCTGGTACACTCTGCCCGCACGTCCTACTGTGGACGGGGCCGAGAGTTTAACGGCAGCCTCTGGGGGCAGTCACGCTGCATGTGTCTGGCCTGCTCACACTGTATGCAGATGGGGGGGTCCTCAGCCTCCGCCCTGGCCCGGTCCCACTGGGCACCTGCTCCCTGGGTGCCACATCACCCACAACCTGGAGGCTCCCAAGACCCGCGAGAATTGCTGCTGAATCTCCCCCAGTAGGGATTTCCCCAGTGTGGCCATCTGTTCCTGGAGCTCCTGCCACAGCTCTGTTGGCACCTCCTCCTTCCACCGCTCCATGTCCCCAGCCGGTACCGGAACCGCAGGCATCCTGGAGGGCTGGGAACGAGAAAAATAACAGGCCGTCCTCTCGCCCCCCCACCCCCCCAATTCCAGCTCCAGCTCACGGGCTTCCCGGCTCACTTCACGGAACGTGAGGGCCGGCTGCTACCTCTGGAGCTCCTGTCTAATGGGGCCCCCCATAAGCCCGGGAGGAACTGGTCTCGCAGGATCATGTCCTCAGCCTCCCCATCCCCCGGCTCTTGGGCCTGCCACTTCACATGTACCTCCCACAGCTGCAGGAGGTACGCCTCCAGGGTCTCGTCTGTACCCTGGGTGCACCAAAAAAAAACAAGTGCAGACCACCACAACCAGAGGAACAGGATGGGCAAACAGCTCCTCCAAAATGACCTATATGAGGGCCATCATGTTCTGCTGCATCATGTTGTGCAGCCACAACCAGCAGCACCTCCTGCTGGGCATGCCCCTCCAGAGCCCCCACAATGAAATTCACCCACTGTTCCTCAGTGAGCCCCTGCGCCCGTAGCATAGCCTGTATCTGAGCCTGCCATTCTCCAAAATTAGTTGAATCCTTCTTGCCCGAGAACTTGGGCACCCACGGGGCGCACACAAACCAGGGCACCACCACCGCTGCCCAGCAGGAACCCACGCGCTGCCCTGTGCTGCCTGTCTGTGGTGGCTGTGGTTTAAACAAGGGCAGATCCTGCCAACTACACCAAAATTGAAGGGTGTCAGGAGCCGCTACCCCAACACAGGTTCCTCCAATGGATCCGCCCGCCACAGACAACCAGGACACCAGGAGTACAGGTACAATGACTTCATTAAATAAAAGGCACCACAATTCATAGATGGACGGCTCATGCTCTGCAGACCTCCCACAGCTCCGGGGCAGGAACTTCGACCGCGCTGGGGGGAAAGAACACACGTGGCACAGATCACCCTCTCTGGTAGGCTGGGCATATTTAAAAAGGACATGCACACACACCACGGTAGCACCACCAGTCACATCCCTTACTACGTGGGGGCACTGCCCCGATCCGCCTCCTGTCCAGCCTGGGGCTCTGCTGCTTCACCGCTCTCATGCCTCTCTTCCCCTCTCCTGGCCCAGCCGGCCTCTGTTGTGTTGCCTGCTCCGAGCGTCACACCAGGAGGCGATCCAGGTCTGCAGCGCTCCACCGTCATTCACTCCACACACACTCTGTCGATTAAAATGAAATCCCCTCCCGGGATTTCCCCAAATTAAACCAAAAGGAAACAAAAAATATTCACAAAGGGAAAAAAAGCTTGGCTGAAAACGTCAAACAAAACCGAAACCAAAAGTAACCAAAAAGAAGCAATGAAAAACGAACAAAACTAAAAATAATTTCCCCCAGTAAAACCAGTGAGCAGAGCCTTCCTTTCCCCAAGCCGTCCAACGCTGGACTGTCTGAATTGTCTCCTTTTCATACCCATACCCCCGGTAATAATGACAATTCAGAACAGCCGCGAACCCCGCTATCCCGGCGGTGGCAATCATTCACTAACCCACGGCTCAACAACGGACCCGCGGTTCCCAATTAATATCCCTGACCGAGAGGTTCAACACGACAGCAATTGTCAGCCTTCCTCCTGACAACAGTACTCTGGAGCATGGCTCTTTACCTGCATTATTACCAAATAATACACACTATATGAAATATGAATTCTGGAATTAAAGACAATCTAAATGAATAATAACTATACACATACATGTTGCAAATCTCTGCTCCATCCATTGCTGAACACCAAAACACTGTGGTCTGCCCCCTGCCTGCACGATGCTATGGCAGCCCACAGTGTTCTGTTTCTGCTTCCTAGCTGGTGTTTTTGACACTGGGGCCACCCCAGGGACAATAATCATTTTACATACAAGAGAAATTGAAAATATAAATGCTTGTACTGTAAGAGCAGCAGCAGCAGCAGCTGTGATTTCCCACAGTCCAACCCCTGCTGCTCAAGCCATTTTTATTTTCAGGTATAGTAATCAACGTGATTATGTTCATATCTAAGAGGGTTGTCCTATGCAGTTCCAGTTTGAGATACACCTCTTCCTGTTTTTGTTTCATTTCTATTTTGTATATCAGGATGGTGAAGCTGATGTTTCAGGCTTGACTGAAGAAAAAAATATTGCATGACCTTCCTCCATTTATTTATTTTTTTTCTAAATCTGATTACCTTGTTTTCAGTTGGGTGGAGTAGGGATTGCCTGGGTCAATGTACATATCTTGTTTGTTTTATCACATTACATGTTCGCTCAAAATGAAGGCCTGTAAAACCAAAATAGTCAAAGATTTTCTGACAGCTGATTTTCTATCATGACAAATATTTTCCCAAATTTTTGTGAGAAATCTTTTGCAAAGTAATCATTTAAAGTGATTTCCAGAGAGGTTTAATACATTGGGAAAGATATTTCCTAAAGAGACACATAACCATGTATTGGATGTTTTACAACACATTTTACAGAGAGAAAATAGTTTATAACAATGGTAAATATTTTGTAATATATGGACAGAATTGTAAAATGTATACGTTGGTGTATGTATTGTATATTGCATATCACTGTATAAAACATACAAGGGAGATACGAATAACGTCACCCTGCTTTCTCATATATACAGGCAATTGAGTCAAGATAAGTACACTCTGGCACGTGTTAATGATAGGAATAATTTACATTTACATGTTTTCATTATGCAGACACTCTTATCTAAAGCAACTTACAGAGGACAAAGTGCATCTAATAAAGTGGCACTGCAAGCCTGTATGTACAGGGCATTACTGACCATGTTCTAACATGCCCCAAACTGTGCTGAGATAATTAGGGCTCTACCTTACACCCGGTGCATGGCAGCTGGCGCGGCGGCGCAGTTGTCTTTGCTAGCTTACAGGCAGCACGTTGTCAGTTTTCGCGTCATGCTCTCACACCGTCAAAATAGCAGGTGAACATGCGCGGCCTTAGGCGTGGTAATTAAAAAAAGAGGTGTGGTCAAGCGCATGGTCTATATGATGCTATTTCGACAGCATTGAAAATGCGCCGCTGACCAAGCGCCGTTGACCAAGAAAAACCTGGTCGGGTGTTAGTGGCGCATAGTTAAATGTTATTTTAAGGGTGCAGTATCGACTTACTCATGTTAGGCTGCGCGATCATACACCCTGCTTCTGTCATACAACAACAAGCAATAGCACATATCCATGCAAAATATAAGAAATTAGATTACAATGGGACACATCGTTTTGGGATAAATGAAGATATGAAGAAATGTATGTCACAATGAGTAGTTATAATAATCAGGTATTCACAGATGTGGGAGATTAGAAAAATTAGGCAGGTAGACCTATTTAAAAATTTTTTTAAAAAATTCTTTCACCAACAGCAGCAAGACACGTGTCACAATGGAGCTGTCGGTCAATAACCAGGAAACTAAATCTGACTGATCAACACTGACTGATCAACACTGACGGCTACATTAGGCTACACCAACACAAGACCATGTAAGTTTATTAAAACACCTTGAACTCTTCAGTTAAATATCTTTGCATTTGCTCATATGCTGTTGATTCGCACAGCCGAATGGAGTATCTGATGGCACAGAGAATTTTAAGACGGCAAAGGCAGAGGGTTCACTGGCCGAGACATTCCTATCTGTCTCTCGGTGAGGAGGAATGTAGGCGTAAACTGCGCCTATCTCACCAGGCTGTGACAGACATCTGTCATCTCCTGGCAGATGATCTGGGAACTAATGCATCCTCTCCCTATGCCCTTCCTGTTGCTGTTAAAGTAACTGCTGTGCTGCAATTCTATGCTAGTGGGTCATAGTGGCAGAGCTGGACAGGGGAGGCTCCGGGAGGAGCAGGGAGCGAGGTGGTCCTGGTGGATGTGGACAGAGAGCTTGTGGAGGGAGGTGGCGGCGGAGGAGGAGGTGTTACCGCAGGTATTACAGCAGGAGCAATGCGCTCAACTGCTTCAAAAAGCAGTCCCAGATTGTTGGCAATGTGCGTGAGGGGCCGCAGCAACATCTCCATGCGGCCAAGACAGGTGTTGACACGCCGGACACCCTGCTGGATTGCTGCCAGCTGCCTCTCCAGCATGTTAAAACCGGCTTGCTGGAGATCCAGGAAAGGCTGGGCCTCCTGTCGGACGATGCTGCCACGGCGTGATCTGGGTCTGCTTGTTGCTCCGCTTGATGGCTGTGGGACTTCTCCCTCCATAACTGCACCCTGCTCCCCACCACTGGTTCCCGGCTGATGAGGATCTTCAGCCAGTGGAGCTAAAGAACATATTTGGTGTATTTATTGTATGGCTTTGTTGCAAGTGTTAATGTAAATAATTATAAATAAATAAACAATTAAATGAATTAATTTGCACAACCCTATATGGATTGTAAGCACTGACTGACCTTGGAGCTGGACGCCTATTTCTAACCCTCCAAATCCCTCAATGCTTTCTGCACTGAGGGTTGAGGCAGCAAGGTCCTCCGCTGGCGTCAGATCCTCTGTGGTACTTGGTCCTCCCCCTGTCTCCCGACGCTGCTTGCGGCTTGCGGCAAGCTTTTGCTTTCCCCGTCTCCTTCAGGATCCAAGATTTTTTATAGTCACTATGCAAACGTACAGCTAAATTGCAGCCCTCTTTATGGTGTGCTCACATAGCCAAAAACTTAGCACACGCTAGACATAGAAAGAAAAGAACTGAAATGTGTGCAATGTGTTGCATAAATATATAGTCTAAGTAAATTTACTTGAAAACAATACACACAATACATAAAATGTTAGTATTCATTGTTTTTGCATACTAATGGAACTGGTAGTAAGCAGTATTGTACAGTATTGTACATCTACCTGACATCATTGTAGCGTTTTCGGCATTGCAGAGGTGTTCTGCTGAGGCCAGAAGACGAGGAGAGGCTCACCGAAATGTCTTCCCACACCTGCTTGACCTCGAGGAGTTTAGGGGGATTTTTACTTTTTCTTCGCGCACAAGCAGATCGGTCTCTTTGAAAGAAAATCGGTTTGGTCTCCCTGGTAATTGCGCCATTGAAATAGCAGTCCGCCATTGATCAAGTGCCTCGCTTTTAAAGGGAATGACAGATGCCAATCTGATTGGTTCTTTGCATGTCACACCCAAAACACACCTCTGATTAATTAGGTAGAGTAATCCAACCCTTTTGGAGCAACGCGCCGGCGCTTGGCGTGTTTTTCCCGCCGTCAAAATAGCAAAATGCGCCAAACCACACCCACAACGACAGTGCGCTTCATGCTACTGACGATGCGCCTTAGATCATTAAAATAGGGCCCTTAGTGTTTACATGCTTCCATATGTAAGTGCAATGCAACATTAACTGACCTCTTATATGTATCCCTGTGTTAGCATTCCCACTATTGTCCAGGACCCTCTCGACAGCCATT
This sequence comes from Megalops cyprinoides, assembly GCF_013368585.1. Taxonomy (NCBI): domain Eukaryota; kingdom Metazoa; phylum Chordata; class Actinopteri; order Elopiformes; family Megalopidae; genus Megalops; species Megalops cyprinoides. The sequence goes on from NC_050596.1 coordinate 534,284, forward strand.
TTTTTCCCAAGTGGCCCAAGTTTTTTTGATTCCCTCTTCAAAATCCACAATGCTACTTGTAGAGCATTTTGTGACAATCTGAATTGTAAAAAAGCATTATAACAAATATACACAAAAGGGTAAAGAGAGTTCAAGCTTGGCTGGGGGTTGAGATGCAATATGAAGTGGGTTTTCAGACCGTCACATGAATATTCTTTTTCTTTAATATGTGCATCACTGACATTTATTGTTGCTAATTTAAACATGGACTCAAAACAGTTTTATGATTGCATGTGCAACTGAGCGATCGGGGAGAAGGGCCTTGGAAAGAGGGGTGACCGAGAACCAGATGGTCACTCCGGCTGAGCTCTAGAGATCCTGTATGGAGATGGGAGATACTTCCAGAAGGACTGCAACCATCACTGCAACACTCGACATCTGGGCTTTATGGTAGAGTGGCCAGATGGAAGCCTCTACTCAGTAAAAGACACATGAAAGCCCACTTGTAGTTTGCAAAAAATCACCTAAAGGACTCTCAGACTGTGATGAAACCAAGATTGAACTGTTTGGCCTCAGTTCTAAACATTATGTCTGGAGGAAACCAGCCACCGCTCATCACCTGCGCAATACCATCCCAATGGTGAAGCATGGTGATGGTAGCATCATACTATAGGGGTATTTTTCAGTGGCAGGGACTAGGAGACTGGTCAGGGTTGAAGGAAAGCTGAACAGAGCAAATTACAGACATATCCTTAATAAAAACCTGCTCCAGAGCATTCAGGACCTCAGACTGGGCTGAAGGTGAACCTTCCCACAGGACAATGACCCTAAGCGCACAGCCAAGACAATGCAGAAGTGGCTTAGGGACAACTCTGTGAATGTCTTTGAGTGGTCCAGCCAGAGCCCGGAATTGAACCCAATTTAACATCTCTGGAGAGACCTGAAAATGGCTGTCCACCGACAGTCCCCATCCAACCTGACAGAGCTTGAGAGGATCTGCAGAGAAGAATAGCAGAAAATCCCCAAATTCAATTCAATTCAATTCATCTTTATTTGTATAACGCTTTTTACAACACAAGTTGTCACAAAGCAGCTTTACATTCCCAGGCCTGAGACCCCCTGAGAGCAAGCCTAAGGCAAGGAAAAATTACAGTGTAATTTAAGACATTTACGATTGATAGACAATAGTAGTTAACAGCAGAGCGATTATAAAAATGTCTCCTAGGATGTCCGCAGGATGAACGCAGTTGGCTTTAATCCAAATCCAGGTGTGTAAAGCTTGTCACATCATATCCAAGAAGACTCAAGGCTGTAATTGTTGCCAAAGGTGCTTCAACTAAGTACTGAGTTAAGGGGTCTGAATACTTATGTCAATGTGATATGTCAGTTTTTTTATTTTTAATAAATTTACAAAAAATTCTAAAATCCTGTTTTCACTTTGTCATTATGGGGTATTGAGTGTAGATTAATGAGGAAGAAAATGGATTGAAACAATTTTAGCATAAGGCTGCAACATAACAAAATGTGAAAAAAGTGAAGGGGTATGAATACTTTCTGAATGCACTGTGTGTAAGACTGGCTATTGGCCATAACAAGCATTTTCATATGCCTATAAATAGTGCATGGTGTGTGAAGACCAATCAGTTTGTGTTCCCATTTCATATCACTTTCTCCTCTTCATGTGGCTGAGAGGAGCCCCCATGAAAACATGTGGCTTTCCTTTTTTTCACTCCTCTGTCTGGAGAGTTCAGATCTGAATTCTGAGGAAGGCTAACTTGTCTGAAACATAAGCAAAATTTTTGTTGTTGAGATGTTACTAAAATAAAGACTTTGCTGAGTCAATGAGTGACCTCCGACTTTCCATTGTAATAAAAACTAAAACAAATGTAGCAACGAGCTCACAGACTCCTTATTCACTTCAAACGCTGCTGGAGACCCAAATAGAATACTCTTCTATTTCATTGTCCAAATGCCAAAACACTAACTGGTCAGATCTTTGTGTTTGTCTAATCCACACACAGCTTACTTCCACATGAATGGACAGTCCAACAAGGATACTGGGAAGCGGGAAGTGGAGCAAAAATGGGAAACCACTGTGTGAATTTCAGTATGTTATTACACCATGGTATGCCTGTGACTGCTAAGAGAAGAAATCACTGTCCATCTTTAGCCTGAGGGGGCTACAGATTTGTCCCACAACAAGGTATACAATTACATGATGTGGACATCTTCACATTTCTCTGCTATGAAAGTATGTTAAAAGAATTAAATTAAGGCTAAAGTCATCAGTGGGTGTGAGTAATATCAAAATTGTCATGGTGTGATTTTGTCTTACAAAATATTGTAATATATGATAATATCACCATCTGGTAGGAAGGTGGGGGTGGAATGGGGTACCCACCTACAAAAAAAACCCTAGTGACATTAACATGCAGTCACGTTACAAACTGAAGTAGGCTAAGTTAAAACACATTCAAACTAAAAACCACCAATATCAAAACATTAATATCAATTTTTTAAATACCTGAGGCTTTCTGAACAAACAAACAATACTTCTAGCCAAACATACAGTCAGCCAAATCAACTTTAGATCCAGCAGCAATTAAGAAAGCACGGAACAAATTATCCTACAGTGTTTGGCTACCTTGAGATTTGTCCCACACTTCCTTAGACCTATGAGGACTTCAAGATTAAAAACAAACTTTGTTTGAATCTTAAACAGGAACATGAACAAAATATAAGGCTAATAAACTCACCAGGTAAAGCAATGTTCCTTAATTTTAGATGTACATACTTTATCTAGGAAGATCGATAACTTGCTAACATGAAAGTGCAAGATTTCATTCTGCAGGCTATCATTGATTCATTAGCCCTCAATCGAGTTGCATCGTTCTTTGAGTAGTTCCATACACTGAGCAGAGTTGTTTTTGACCAGTTCAGCACACTTGTGTTGTAGCCTATTGTTTTATTTATCAGTTTTGTCTCTGAACTTACACAACAATCCTATAGACTAGGCCTATATACTGTATGTGCAGTGAACAGTGACTGTGTAATTGAAAAAATGTAAATACTTCACTGAAAAATATGCAGTAAAATCCCTTGTATTTAGCAAAGAACTGATGATATTGCACGGTATTGTGCAGGAGATAAGGTGGATGAAGCTTTCAGAGTTTATTCTACGCAATGGGCCATACAACCGCACCCGGGGTCAAAATAAATGATTGAGTGTTGTCCGGTTAGCTGGAATTTTCTACAACACATATCAGATGCTCTGCTTTAGGATACCCACAATTCCATTCTATGTATCCTCAAATTATATACACCAATGATAACAAGTCTTATCCACAATAGCAGTTGGTTGTCCCAATTTAAGCAGGAATTTAATCTTAACTATTTATATACATCATTACATACCCCCCCCCCTTAAATTCTGCTTAAATTTAGGGTGCAACTGAGCACAATGTAACCAAGGAAAGGTGTAAAGAGGGGAAAATAAAACTATATGTGAAACTGGAGCACTGATGTATAACCACGTCAATGTTAAAATTCTTCCCTAAAAAGTGCATAAGAATGGGATGGTACCAGGTCCCATAAGCACACAAACCAGTAGGGATGCCATTTACACGTCTCATATACTAACATATAACATAACATAACATAACATATTATAACTTTGCTCATACCGTATATTTCAAAATAAAAAAAAATGTCAAATCTCAAAGCTCCTGTGCTGGCTACTACTTGCATGAAAAGGAAAAAAAAAGACATTTTTCAATCTCTCAGATTAAAAAAAACACATCTGATACATCTCAAAACAGGGTCTTTAACAGTACTACATCTCTTTGACCTAACATCTCACAAATAAGCCTATTTTGGGGTCTCCCAGCTCTTCCCATGACTGAAACAATGGTTGTGCTTTGGGGTTGCAAACTACTATTGCAGACTAACTGCAATAGAGGCGACAGGTTCTGTGCCAGGCAAGTGTATGACACTGTGTACTGAATATGGGGCTGTGTTATTGTATGCTTCAGCAATGTTGTCTAGAAATGTCAGGGACATGGGTCGGGATCTCCTCCAAATAAGAGTCACTTCCCATGTTGTCAGGTGAGTCATTACCTGGAACATTTCCACTATTGCTTAAGACAGGTTCTCCAGCTTTGGGTGTCTACAAAAGCCACTCCATGGTCCGAACATTAATGTCTTCCACATTGTCCATAATTACTGAGTCGTGAGCACTCTCACAGACTGCACCACTAAAATCTGAGTCCACTCAGCTGGAGATCCCTCCCTGTCTGGATGTCTTGTATTCTGACACATTAATTTCTGGTCTCACTGACACAACATCATATGGGGTTGAGTCCCATTTGTCCACAATCTTCTTCCTGCCTTGTACCTCACAATGATCTGTAAAAGTCTGTCTCTCCACTGATCATACACCTCACAGGCTGCCAGGTTCAAGTCCTGTAGTCCCAGCTCATTCAATACATTCTTCATATTATCACTGGACCTTGTCACAGTAGGAACACCTGTAACATACTGAGCACTGGCTTTTATTAAGTCAGGCTGAGACAAATCTTCAACTACAATACAAGGGAAAACATCTGCAAGTTTAGTGTTTCTTTTCAACACTGCTGTCTCTTTGGTGCAGTTGATAAGTCTTACAGGCAACTACTTGCCACCCCACAGAGGTGTGATGATTCGGCTGACCCTGACATTCGTGGGCCAGGGATCTCGACCGGGTTTGCTTGACAATTACTGTGTACGGATTCTCAGCTCCACCTCTCTGGAGATGGAGATGAGAGATAAGAACTTGTGGCATTCGTCATCGATGGCATTGCTTGGCTCAGATACGATCCTCCAGTAGCCAGTGGACCTCTTCATCAGCTGCAAGAGCCTCTTGATGGCATTGTTACCTAGTATTATGTCAACATCTTGTCCAGGAACCACCAGCACTGGAATAAGCTTTCTGCATTCATACATGCTAACCTCTATGTCATATATTGCCTTAGGTATGACGTGGTTCCCACCAACACCAATTATGATGACATCATCAGCAGGACATTTTCTCATTTTGGTTGTGTTGCAGGAGATGTGCCTCAACAGCCTCACTGAGACTGCATGACATGGAGCCACTGTTGATCATGGCTTTCAACTCAACTCCACCTGCTATGGGAATACTCGTGTAAAATAAACAGCCAAGAAAACAATAAACAGCCTATAACATCAGCCATATTAAGACTGTATGTACCTTGGAATGTAACTGCTTGGCCAAAAGGAGCAGTGGAACAGAAAGACATGTATACTGATTCAAAATCATCCGTGTCACAGGTGGAAGGGTCATATTCAGGATCTGCATTGTCCTCCAGCTAATGCAGATCCATTACTTTCCCAGCTGCTGAGAAGGGGCAGACCTCCACTCAGGGCAGACACATCTAGAGTGAATTGGTGAATGACACTGAAAGCGAAGCCTGTGATCATGGCAGAGATCTGTGATTTAGACTGTTTCCTTAAGCTGGGATGCACAGGAGTTGGCCTCTGTAGCAGAACTTTCTCCAGCATACTAATAACACGATCTAGTGCAGAAGACTCTGCACTTTTTGTCTGTTCTGAGTCCCCAACTGTCAGGAGGTGGCACTGTGGCATGAGACATCAACCACATTCACAGACAGTTTACTCTTGGGCATGTTGTTTGCAACAGCTTTGAAGCTAATCTTAGAATGATACTCGTTCAGCACATCTTGGACCTCTAGTGCAGACCACTTGTCAACTGTTTTACACCTAAACATCATGGCAAGCTCCTTAGAGGGACAGTTCCTGATAAACATTCAAGCAACTTCTGTGCTTGGACATTCCAGTGTCTTACCCTGCTCTTTCAGGCAGTCACTGGTCTGCATTCCCCTTGAGTCTGAGCCAGTAGTTATACAGTTGTTCATCACTGTTAGGTAAGGTTGTGTAAAAGTCTGCTAGAGGAAGAGGTGAGCATGGGACAGTGTTAAAGTGATTTCTCAAAATGCTGTAGATAGCTTCAGGGTTAAGGGCAACATCAAGGCCACTATTTATAGTTCCCAATCTAGCCACATCCCTTTATATTTGTTTAAGAAACAAATTTCAAGGATTTAAGCACAAGTCTTTAGATCAAAATGTCTTTGAAAGAATGTTTCCCATTATCTTAATCAGGTGTGTCCAAACTTTTGACTGGTACTGTACCTAAATTCCCTCCAGAGACCACCAATGAAAAATCCTGACTGGATATTTTTTTACCTTTCTTTTTCAACCCATAAACTAAGGATATGTAAGTAGAGTATTGAAAAGATGAAATTAAAGAAATGAAATATAATAATAATGATAAACAATACTTATAAATGCTTAGGCTGTCTCTTAAGGCTTAGAAGGCCCTAATGGTTCCTCACCGGCGCTCATTAATTTTTGAAGTGTTTGTAGCTCTGATTAGATTGCTCAGAAAGCATGATTATCTTATCTGAGGTTTGATCCATTTGTGATGACGTTCAATTCAATCCCTTCAAAAAGAACAAATCATTCTCAAACTGCACATTACAAATCCCCTTTTGCAATTTCTCAGAAGGAAGAATTTGTTGAAATTTTCCTTAAAATATAGTCTATAATGCCCAAAAACCTGTGATTCCATGCCATTCATCGTCCAGTGTTTTTCTCTTCACCAACAGAAAAACATCATATCAGTTGCCTTGTAGATATTCAGAAACCTTGTATTACGCAACATTACACAACTGTCATTTAGCAGACACTCTCATCCAGAACGACTTACATAGGTGAGAGTTTTTCCACGTTATTTATTTATATAGCTGAATATTACTGCGACAATTCTGGGGTAAATGCCTTGCCTAAGGGTACAGCAGCAATGCCGCAGTGGGGAATGGAACAAGCAATCTTTTGGTTGTTAGCCCTGCCCCTTGCCACTATGCTACACTGCTACCCCATATAGCTCATTGTAACCTACCACCCCCAACCCCCCCGACACACACACACTTGGCAGGCTACGCTGACAACAAAGCTAAATAAAGCAAAGGTATTTTATCTAGATTCTCATGACAGGGTCTGGAAAGATGTGATAAGAGAGGTGTTAGGAATCTGACAGTTTCTGATGACAACCATGAGAAGTGCAAGTCATACTTCTCCTGATTGGAAAACCAATAACATGTTCACAACTTACAAATGAATAAAACACAGAAATGATGCATCACACATTTACATTGGTGGGTGTGTCCCCTTAGCACGACTGGACCAACAAGCTTGGATCTGGCAAGACAGTTGGGGGAAAGGGTATAACAGAAAGACTGCTAGGTTCACATGAAAAAGACGCTCACTGCTGCAGAGCAGAGCACCTCCAAACACCCACACAACAAAATGCTCCTTTCTCTTGGGGATGCCGTATCCTCTGATAAAGGCCCCAAGGGAAATTCCTTGTACATCTGTACTTAGCAAATAAAAATTCTGATTCTGATTCTGTTTGGACAAGTGCCCTCGCTCTCTGTTTATTTCAGGTACTCCTATACAATTTTGTCAGCGACCACATGGGACTCTCCCCATGAAAGCAACACTGGTGGCCATGCTGTGGGGGACTCATGGACCCAATTTTAAAACAAAATTTTGCAATGGCCTATCTGGAAGGCACTGAAAAATTACAGGTAATAGTCTCTGCAAAATCTATAATTCTCTGCTTAAAATCTATAATCGCTCACATACTGTACATAGTTCATGCAAGATCGTGAATAGTCTAGATATAGTCTACAAATAATGTTTGAGTACAGGCAGACAGCTTAGATCCAGAATCAGCACCTTTTCAGAAATGTGAGAGAGATTGATGATGCTGAAACAGGATTCTAGGATGTTTCTATACTGCTGTGCTTATGTGCTGTCTCTCGGCAAACTGGGATTTAATCAATACTTAATTCAATTCTTAATTTCATTCTCTCATTCACGAATTCAAGTGTTATGGTTTAAAAATTTATGGCAGTTTTTGCCATGAAGAAGTCAAGAGAAAATTTGAGCACACTCACAGAGTCAGTCTCTAACTGCAGTTTCCCCAGCTGAAAAGGAGAATAAAGGTTATACCCTGGAGACAAGTTTTTTAGGTACTTTTCCATATAGACTTCCAGGCCTTCAGTGTGTTCACACTTCAGAGTCAAGCAGGCTGGCAGCCTACCCATACCTTTGGAAGCCTCAGTGTTACCACAAACAGATCTAGGAGCTACAGCCAAAACAGGTATTTCTTTCTTGCTCGGAGTGCAGACTGGTCTGTGTGGTGTGTGTTGGACTTGCATTTACAAGACAAATATCTTTGATATATTTCTGCCTTTACTCAAGGGTAGTATAGAGCAATATAGTCACTCATGGATAATTCTCAGATTACACATTGATAACCATTTTTGATATAAATTTCAAATGCGTAGTACAATGCTGTGCATAATTCAGTAAAATGTTGGATATTTTTTATTTGTGCTGATTTTGTGATCACTGCTGGTATCATAATTTGAGAATTTCACACCAAAAGTTCAAGAGCGAATACTGAATCTTTGTTTGCAGTTGATTCATGGCTTTCCCTGGATGTCAACATGCCAAACATACCAGAAATAGGAAAACTTTACTGTACACACACCCACACACACTGAGATGTGTACATGTGTATATGAATGTGTGTCTGTGTTAGTGTAGGGCTCAAGGATTGCTATGGCTAGAATCATAGATTCAAAACATGGAGTGAAAAAACATAAGGAGAATAAGGTCATCTGCAAGCTTGCAGTTGAAGTAGAATTTCCATTGTTTTCTAAAACAATCTCACTTCCCTCCCTGGTGCAAAGGTATTCTTCTTATGAAAACAGAGTAGCAAAGAGTCAAACAGGGGAAGGGAGGAGGGATGCATAAAGAAAGGGGGTGGGGGGTAGGAGGCAGGATAGGAAATGCTGTTGAAGTGTCCTGAATGTCTTACAATACCCCCTGCGCAATGCTACATTTCTGTCCCCGGAGCTCTCCTCCAAATGACAGCTGTTTGAACACATCAGCTGAAGGTCCCCTCAGTACACACAGCTAGGCGCACACTCTCTCTCCTCCACCAGCACTTCTCTGGTGATCCTTTGCTGAAGAGCTTTCTCCTGACTATCCTTTGGAATTGTCTCTGCACCTTAGCCCCCCATCTCTGGGACAGGACAGCCAGCCACAGCACAAGCCCTGCAGGACTCGTGAGCCTTCAGGTAATTCGCCGTGCCCCAGGTCCCGTCTCTGCCTGGATATATGCTGGCGCAGAGACCGTGGCCGTGTCCCATGGGACTCTTCTCAACAGTGTGCTCCTCTAGCATGACAGCAATGTATATACCCGTGGGAAAGGTCAAGAGCCTGTACGCTACTGTTTTCGACTCTATGTGACAGTTTAGAGTTGTGAGAGTGCTTGAAGCTCACCTGATATTTATTTGTCAAATGGGGTAGTGAGGTCTGTTTATGACCACTGTTATTGGTTTTCAGAGACAATGTGATCTTGAGAAGACATATATGGTTCAGCATTTGGAAATAAGCTTTTGTGATATTATTTTTTCAGTGTCTAAAACACAGCATGAAGATAGTTATTCATATTTATTTCAAAATGGAACTGAACAGAGGTACTGGACATTGTGTGTGCCTTGATGAGTGATTGCTGTCAGGTTGAGTGTGAGCTCAATATTTTTACTGTCTCACTTATCCCTAATGCAATTCAGGATCACATGCTCACCACTTATTCTACACTGGATCAGGTTTTTACTATTTTTTTACTAAGACTATTCGGGTGTTTGGGGAATAACCTACAACATAATTTTGAGAAATACACTTTTTTTTAAGTGTGCTGCACAAACCATCCCATCCAGTGTCTGCCTCAAGAAACCAGGCATACATTTTTATTGACATCTTAGTCTACTTAGCCAACGTTAGCCCTGCTTGTAATAGTCAATTAAAATGCTTTTCCTTTTCCATCCCTTTTTGTAATTAATAGTTGTAAGTAGGGCTGAGCGATAAAATGATAATAATTATCGCAATATAATTTTCCTCAATAGAAATATAACAAATGTTCGATATAATTAATTTTCATGCTTAGATAGCATGAACAGAAATGAATCACAAACTGCCAATCATATCGCAGGAATAGAGGTATGCATTGCGCAGGTTAGGTTGCATGGCAAGAGGTATAAATTCAGGCCAGCACGTAGTATTGTTTACAGACACAGTGGCTGACAGGCTTGTAGTTGGAGCGGAATAAACAAAACAAGCAAAGAAAAAGCAGTGCCCATGAACAGCTCAAAGGACGAAGACATCGTCGACAAGAAAGGTCACTCAACTTCAGTAGTTTAGAGATATTTTGGCTATTTACACTCCAACCAAAAACGGAGCAGCGTGCACTACAAACTGTGCTGAAGACATGTGAAAGTAAGAAATTACAGTCCAAACGAGTGTTGTTAGTGGACCCTCGACAAGCACCAGGCTAGTACCCAGTGTGACTACCCAGCAGCAAACAATCATATCAGCATTTTCCAGCACCGTGCCTTACGACAAAAAAATGAAAAGACACAAAGACATCACAAATGCAATTGCATATTGCATTGCAAAAGACATGCTTCCCATTAGCACTGTCGAAAATGAGGGATTCAAGAAGCTTATTAGTTGTCACAGGGCAGTTTTAAAACCTGAGACTGTAGACAGACTTGTCTTTCTTCCCCGTAACTTGTAGGGTAATGGCTTTGCTTGTTTAAAAATTGTACAGAAGATACTGACCACAGTTGAGATTTTTCTTTTGTCTATTTATTTTGTCTACATTGTCAGCTAAAACACTTCAACCTGTCTGTACAAAGGGTTTAGCATGCTGACCAGAATTAAGATTTCTTTGTCTATTTATTGTTTAATTTATTGACATTATCCTTTAAAACACTTTAAAGCTTTGCAGTCTGAGCCATCTTACATGTGTGCTGTATCACACTGCAGCAATTTTTCTATTATTTATTTTGTTGAGGAAAAAGGACTGAAAAAGGATTTTACTTAATTTTGCTCATGCATATTTTGATGTTGAAAAAAGATTTTATCATTATAATTGTTTTGAATGTTCTACCTCAGATTTGTGAAATGTTCCGCTGTTTGGCAAGTGTTTGTCATGTTCTGACCATAAAGAATAGTTTAAAACCACAATTAACCGTGGTGGCGGAATTGGCTGCGATGCAAGGGGCACCAGCTAAAATCTTGCCTAGGGCACCAAATTGGTCGGAGCCGGCTCTGTCTCCACCTGATCATATTCTGCATGCAAAGCCCACAGCTTCACCCAGACATTACATTACATTCATTTAGCAGACGCTGTTATCCAGAGCGACTTCCAGCACAATAGAACCTAAGTGTATGCATTCACTTTGAATGAGCAACAGTGTCAGACCAGGCTAACAACACTTCCAGACCAGTGAGCGTGAGCACAACACTACTCATGCCCTACCCTAAGTTAGCTTGTGCAACCTGACTAGACAAGGGAAGCCAAGTATACTACCATACATTAGTCGCCAGATCACAGAACCCAAAACACATCGCAGGGCCTTAACTAGACGCTGCACAGAACACATAGTGAGGTAGACAAGATCCCAACCTTCTAATGATTCTGATGTGCAAGAAATTCACAGAAATACAGCAAACATTTTACAGCAAAATGCAAAGCAATGCATTTTAAAACTATTGTTTATTTTCTGACCAAAATATCACTGGGAAATTTAATACCCCAACCAAATCTAGCCCAAAGAAGATAACTTTACCTGTTACCCAACTTGGCCCAAACCTAAGCTGACCCATTCATTTTTTTTTTTGGTTTGCAAGTAAAGACATAATAATGAGAAAATTCAGGTCAACAGTTCAACAATATAAACAATCAGTTTTGGGAGATAGGAGGACAAAATTAGTTAGGCAATGCTATGTTCAGTAACATAAATTTCCTTTGTGTATTTCATTCATTCAAAAATACAAGATTTTAGCCCAGATTTTAGATAGCAGTGCATTGAGATCCAGAAACACTGAACCCAACCTGACCTGAATCTGAGTGCTAAAATGCAGTTATGAACTGGCCCGAACCCAACATATTTTGTCAGGTTTTTTTAGGTTTGGGTTGAGGTGCAGAGCTTTGGGAAAGAGATGATTTTTCTTTCATCATATTACATGACTCTTCATATGTGAACTGTGTTCATCTCAGCAAATGACTCTAGACTGCTCTCCGTTATGAAAGGGTAGTACCTGGGATATAATCTTATTTAATACTCACATCAAGACACAAGTATTGGCTATTTCTATGTTCTGATACTACATGAAGGTTTATGATGAATAGTTTGAAAGGAATAATGCGCATATTTGTGATATCTGAACATCATCATTCTGGGTCTGAGATTTGCCTGCTTTGACATTTAAAGTTTCAAAGAGGCTGAGAGAGTGAGTGGCAGCACTTCAGGGCCTGTCCTATAAAGTATTGCATAACATATAAAGATAGTCTTACAAACCACTAAATACATAACAGAAAACATAAACAAACTATATATTTTAAATTAAAAATTATTTTAAAAAGTGGTATCTTGAAAAGCCCTTTGCCGCTGGTTTTAGTATTGTGTTGGCTGTACTGAGTCTGTCCCCAACTTATCCTCGCCTCTATTCTGCTCCACAAAGTCAGACTCAGCAGGGAGGTCCAACACATTGCATAATTAAATGTGTCCCATATGCATCCAGGGAAGCCTATAAACATTTGAGCTAAAAGTACTAAAAACACTGAAAGTCTTGGGATGGTCCATGCTTCTTCCAGCAACTCTGGGTATTTTGGGGTAATGTGCTCACTCTGTGTCCCATGCATCTAGAATTTCCAACCAACAGTGCAGAGCACTGAACCCCCAGGACGGCATTTATGTCAGGAATAAGATTGCTCTTTTTTCAGGCTGGAGTGGACCTGGTGCTCACAGCAGCTGGAGCAGGGCATCTGCTTTATTGCAGATAAAGGAAGTGTGTGCTTGACTTCCAGGTTCTGACGGGTTCGACTGCTAATGTATCTATACTGTAAATATGGGCAGTGTCTGGATTGGCCAAAATTCTCAGAACAAATGTACTGACTGTGTAAATATTTACCCTGGCAACAGATGGTAAAAGCCCAAACAAGAGCTGAACAGCGGGCAGAGTCTGATATGGTGCAGGGCCAAAGGAAAGAGGGCAGCCTCAACAACCGCAAGTCACTGTTGCCTAACATATTACATTCTACAATGTTGTTGTAACATTGAGAAAATGTTACAAAAAATGTAGCATGACACACAGACGAGGAGAATGCTATCCTGAAGGTTTAAAAGTTGGCAATGGTGGGAAATTGGGGTGTAACGATTCATCGTAGCACGATACATAGCGGTGCAAAAATGTGACGGTACGCATCGTATAAATTGGACAGTTTTGATCATCATCTCTAATTATATTTTTGCATTATTATCATCACTAAACATACATTTTATTTCAAATGTTTAGACTACACACAAACAACAAATACAACAAACACTACATTACAATCCATCAATGGTAGTAAATAAATATATAAAATGAAAGTAGTCACCTGTATCATTGTGTTACCAGTGCACAAAGTCATATGGCACGCTTCCGGCATTCCAATCGAGGCTTCACGTTTTACATGTTTCAGTCATAGACAGAAAGAAGAGGTTTCAGTATCAGACTAGCAGCGTCAGCCTGAAACGTAATGAGTGCGGCTGGAGCTGAGATTGAAATCGAGGATGCGCCATCCTCCTTTAAATCAAAAGTGTGGCAACAATTTCCGATCATTCAACAGGAGAATAGCGACAAATTAACTGACAAAACGAGGACAGTATGCAAATATTGTAGAAAAACTATCAGCTACACTACTGCTAATACCACGAATATGATGCAGCATCTACAACGCCACCACAATGACAAACTTCAGGGGATGTGAGAAAGAAAGTGTTTAAAGGCCAAACTTCTCTTGAAAAAAGGTTTTGCATCCCCGTTGCCTCATACATGTACAAGAGCACAAGATATCACCAGATCCATGGGAGTGTTTATCGCTAATGACATGAGACCATTCTCGGTAGTCGACAACGAAGGAGCTCGCCTACTACTTAATACACTACAGCACAAATACAACATCCCGTCACGCCCGCACTTTAGTCAGTATTGCTAGTAATGCCAGCCTTGTACAACGAAGCAAAAACCAAAGTGACAGAAATTCTGAAAAGTGCGGAGAGTGTGGCGATGACGACAGATGCGTGGACGTCTAGGGCTGTTCAGAGCAACATTACAATCACAGCAGATGTTATCAATAGTGAAGGGGTACTCAAAAATTTTGTGCTCCAGACTCGTCCACCTTTTGAGATGCACACAGGAACAAATTTAGCTGAAGTTTTAAAATCGGCCTGTTTGGAGTGGGAACCTGCAAGACCAAATCACAGTATCGCTGTCGTTACCGACAATGCACACACAACATGGAGGTGGTAGTGAGAGAAGCCGGGCTATCACCGCATATAAAGTGTTTTGCGCACACACTGAATCTAGCTACCCAGACGGGATTAAAGATTATGGAGGACAAAAAAATGACATAAGATTAAAATAAATAAATGAAAAATAAATACATTTCTGGGCCATTTCTGCATTTTACATTTATTTACTTATTTCTGTATTTCTACATTTATTTATGCATCTCTACATTTATTTATTTATTTCTGTATTTCTACATTTATTCATTTATGCATTTCTACATTTATTTATTTCTGTATTTCTAATGTTAATTGAGTGGGTGGTCCTATACCTCAGTCTAAAGCCGAATTGGTTATAGCGGTGCGATTGGCTACTGCTGCTGCCTTGACTTGACTGGGGTTATGCATGTGACGTCACAGTACACGGAGTCACTGCGGCTTCCACCCACTGAGTGGCAGAAAGTAGTGGTGGGCGAAGCGAGGCGTTGTGAAACACTGAAACGTTTGAAGCAATTGTGTCGGAAATCTCCACGGTGCCGCCTACTGGCTACTTTTGCGATCTTCACATCTTGATAATGCTATTCTGTGAAACAACGACTCAAGACAAGCGTTGACAAATTCTAAACTACGTATTATTCTGGTGGGTTATGCCAGGCTATCAATACATACACTACTCACAAAAAGTTAGGGATATTTGTCTCTCTGGTGAAATTTATGGAAAATATACAAAGTTCACGCTACAGTGATATTATCTCATGAAAGTAGGGCATTTAAGTAGAAGCATGCAATGGTGATTTCCTCATCTCAAACAATTTATTGAAACAAAAGCCCACAACAGTGGTGGGTATACCACAACAAAAAATGTCAATGTCTCAATAACTTGTCATGTGCCCTTGAGCATCAATTACAGCTTGACAACGACGTCTCATGCTGTTCACAAGTCGACTTATTGTCTGCGGCATCCCACTCTTCTTGAAGGGTGGCCCTCAGGTCATTGAGGTTCTGGGGTACAGAGTTACAAGCCTCTACACGGCAACTCAGCTGATCCCATAGGTTTTCTATGGGATTCAGGTCTGGAGAAAGTGCAGGCCACTCCATTTGAGGTATCCCAGTCTCCAGTAGCTGTTCCCTAATGATGCAACCTCGATGAGCTGGAGCATTGTCGTCCATGAAGATGGAATTAGGCCTGTGTTGTTCATGCAGGGGCACAATGACTGGACTAATGATGTTATTCAGGTAGTATGGGCTTGTCACTGTACCATTCACAAAGTGTAGGGCAGTTCTGTATTGACTAGACACACCTGCCCACACTGTAACACCACCACCACCAAAGGCTCGTCTGGTGACAACAGTGGCTGATGCATAGCGCTCTCCTTGACGTGTCCAACATCGTTGGCGGCCATCATTTCTGCTCAACGTGAATCGACTTTCATCAGAGAACAGCACTGAGGCCCACTTGTCCCTCGCCCAGCGTAAATGCTCCCTGGCCCATGCAAGACGATGACGCCTGTGCCTGGTGGTGTGGTCAGGTACCCTTGCAGGTCGTCTAGCATGCAGACCACGCTGATGTAAACGGTTTCGAATGGTGTGACATGACACTTGGGTGCCTCTCACCTCCCTTAAATGTGCCTGGAGTTGAGTGGCATTCATCATCCGGTTCCGCAGGGCACTGTTCACAATGAAGCGGTCATCAGTGTGGGATGTGGCCAAAGGACGTACACTTCTATGCCTTTCTGTGACTCTTCCAGTCTCTCTGTATCTCTGTTGCAACCTGCTGATGACACTCTGTGACACTCTAAGCTTAGTGGCCACTTCCCTCTGAGAACACCCTGTTTGAAGCCTCGCAGTGGCGCGGTACTGTTGATCAATTGTTAGGTGTCGTCTTGGTCTCATGATGTCAAAATGTGAACAGCATGATGTAGAGGACTGTTTAAATACCAATTCTAATTGAACCAGGAAATTTATTGGTCGATTCATGGATCAAACACCTGTTGTGAATTTTGCCGTTCAGCTCCTTGTTAGAGAACAGCAAGTTGTGCAAAAAGTACTGAAACATTGAATAGTTGGACATGTACATTCAAAAGTTTAGAGAAGGTCAAATTAAGTTCACCTGTAAAGGTTATAGTGCATTTTAGGTTCATCCTGAAATTTCACCCCAAAGCCAAATATCCCTAACTTTTTGTGAGTAGTGTATGATCAATACATATTTAGGAGAAGTCACCATACAACAAACAAAGAAACAAAAGCTTTCATATTGTCAGCGACAGCGAATTGGGACTGTAATGAACAGTGTGTTTCAATAAATATTTCTTTTTTTCTGTTGTGTTTATTAACATCCGTGAGGCTATTTCAATTGCTTGGTATTTCACTTTCATGTGTAAGACATGACATTTAGGAATTTAGGAAATCATACACCTCACTTCAATTGGGGTTTCCAAGTGGAAATGATCCCACACCAGAGATCGGGATCTCTTACGTGGATTCTCCATCTCCATCTGGCCTAGCAATCAATATGTATCACTAACCTTATACCTAGCCTATCACTCACTAAATCGCACTGTCAATCGCTATATGTCACTATCTCTCAAAATGTCTCTCCTCTCACAAAAACCCTCGACGTTGGGATATGACGTTTAAGCATAATGAGAGTTTGCGGTTGAGACAGATGTGTGATCAGATTTATTCTAGACACTGTCAATGATAATCAAATGTAGGAGCGGCGGGTATGCAACCTGTCGAAACAGAGGTGAAACGCACCGAAGTTTCGCTTAGCCATGGACACGTGACACAGGCGTTTTGAACCACCTCTCGGTGCAGTGTTTCGAAACGTCTGCGCTTCGGGAGCTCGACACAGCGTCGAAACGTAAGTATCGAACGTCCCATCCCTAGCAGAAAGACTTAGGCTAATGAGTGGCAGCGTTACCGTTAAGCTTGAATGCTGCGAAAACACAAAAAAACACATCTAAAATGGGAAAGAGCTGTTGTGCAATTGACTGTACAAATAGATTCAACAAGAAATCGGAGCTATCTCTTTACAGACTGCCGAAAGCTAAAGAAAACAGAAGCAAATGGATCGCTGCAATTCACAGAAACAACTGGAATCCAGGCACCGAAACGTATAGTTTACAGTTTTCCAAATAAAAGTTTTAGTCAAATAAAAATATTTGTACAAACCACATACAACCAGAATATCCATTGGTGTTCCCATCACTTTAATTTCGCCAACAAATCCCGCCTTGAAGTAGGCTAGCCTATGACCAAGCGTCAAGGCTTTTGCGGACATTCTAAAACGCTTAGGCCTACGTGAAACGGCTTAACGTGGTTTAATGTTCCAAAACAGCGATCAATGATCACCATATTTCTCTCGGACATCTCTTGTCATAGGCCTAAACACTTCCACCTGTCAAAAAAATCAAGAAGGTAGAGTTCATTTGAATGTGTTGATGTTACATTTCAGCATGTATCTGAGAAGTTTTGTGATTTTTATGTGTATATTTTTGTTTATGACACCCAATATATACTGGAATCTAGCCAGCTAACTAGCTAGTTATAGAGGTAGCGGTACTGTAAATCCCATGCGGTGCATGCATGCCTGATCGTTTCCTTTTCTGTATGCTAGTTACGTAACGGTGCATGACGAGATCGGCTGTGCATCGCTAAATGCATGTTTCTTCATTTTTCTCTACCAGGTACACTGTTTAATTGCATTTCTGTAAATTTTGTATTTCTAATAGTTAGAACGGTCCCAGTTACATGAATGCACATTGCCGTTACGCAACGGTGCATGACGAGATCGGCGGTGCATCACTAAATGCATGTTTCTTCATTTTTTTTCTCTACCAGAGCGAAAATAAAGCGACTGTGGTACAAAAAAAAGGTGTGCCATTGTTTTTTAAACTGAACTCAACGAAGCTAAGAAACACGAGTTACACATGCTTATGTCATTTTTTGTCCTCCATAAAAGATAACCTGCGTCAGTCATTCGCTCGGGCAGATGAGAGGGGTTGTGGCCTTCTTTCACCAAAGTGCCACAGCAACAACTGTTTGTATCCCCTCGTTCCCGACCGACGCTACACTCACAGGAATCACAGGCAGACAGGATGGGTTGGGTTCACAGCGCGTGTTTTATTAGCACTGGCAAATAAACGGCATGAGTAGGTTGTCAATAATGTAATGTGTCTCTGGTTCCTGTTCATAAAAATAGAACACAATCATTGTATTGTCTAATTTTCTCGCAACGGCCATTTCACGCTTCATTAGCTATTAAGGCTAACATTCTATGGCTAACCCTCATAGCGTTTCAAGTAGCTAGCATTACTATGTTTGCTAAATGAAGCAAGACAAATACTTTACATAGCTTGATCTCCACTTAGTGTAATGCCTACATGTTCATAAGGTTGTTTATAGAGTTAGACAATGATTATAAGATAATTAAGACATCTTTTATATGACAATGACATTACAATACAAACAGATTAGAAAATATCAGTATAACACTTGAGAACGGATACTCAGAGAAATGAGAACCTAATATTTTGACAAACTTCATATAATTCGTACAAGTCAAAACTACTCCCGCTACATGTGCTCACTACAAAGCAAAAGATGCTTGAGATTGCACAACATAAGCTAATTATAGACATTGTCACACGCTGGAACAGCTGTATGGAAATGTTGGAACGCTATCTCGAGCAACAAGCAGCTGTAACTGCCGCCCTGGTAAGTACAGAGGTGCGCAAAAATGCTCGTCAACTTGATACTTTGGATAGCTCTGACATCAGTGATGCCGAGGACTTGGTGAAGCTCCTGAAACCTATAAAAACAGCTACCACTGTGCTGTCTGATGAAAAGAGTGCCACACTGTCACTTATTGTAGCCTTGAAATATATGATTGAGCAGAGCATGGTACCCAACCAGGATGACTCCACCACTGTCGCTGACATGAAGACAGCCATACTGCAAAATCTCTCTCTGACCGTCAGTATCTTAGCTCATTAACTTGTGTCTAAGTTTGAGCATTGTGTGTTGAGGTGCAATTTTCATAATTTCATATTAATGTAATACAGACAGACCCATTCGATTTAATATTATTTTATATTTGAAGACTATTTATTTTTGTCTAGCTTTCAAATAATTGCTCCTAGGGTCAGGCTGTCATCACTTTAATGGTACAAAAAGACAACAATAGTTCAGCATTGTTAATGCATCAAAAATAAATCCATTGTTTTCATTCCAGTGTCAGTTCAATTGATTTTCTTAAAAATATTGTGGAAGTGTAATGAAAACAGACTGGGATCCAAGAGTGGTCAAACAATGTTTAATTACGGAAGGCAAAGCATAGTCAGGGATAAAAACTTGGTCAGCAATGAGAAGCAGCAGTTCAAAAAACGAGCAAAGTCTAAACAACAGGCCAAGGTCAAGAACAGCGATCCAAACAAACAGAATGTCAGAGTGCAGGCTTGGTAGAGTTCAAACAAAACAATATCTCACAATGAGGCAACATAAACTGAGTCCTTATGTAGTCAGGACTTGACTGAAGAATGAGTCACAGGTGCGCATGATGAGTGGGTGTGGTTGAGCCAGGCTGAACTGGGCGTGGCTGAGCTGGCTGACTAGGAGCGGGTGTGACAGGAAGAATCGAACCTTAAACATTGTATTGTGAAGCGAATCGAACCATGAGCTGAGTGTATCGTTACATCCCTAGTGGAAAAAGTTTGTTTTTGGCATCCTGGGGAAGGAAACAAATAACAACAAAAAAAAACACTCTCCACTTTGACTCTGCACTAGGTGACCCTGTACTGTGGCTCTGCATAATGTGGCTCTTGTACCATCAGAATGACATGCTATGAACAGCACAGAAGTTTCATCAGCCCAACCACCTGCTTATAATGGGTATTTATATAAGTGCAGCATGATGCATGATAAATAATTGGAAGAAAATTATAAACTGCTGTGGTCCACTCTGTGATCCAAAACACTCTGTAACTTTGTCTTTTTTTCCAAGTTTTGAAAAAAATGTGATTTGCAGTTTCAGAGATAAATGCACTATAAACACTCTGATAGTTCCTGAGTATAGTAGTTGAGTCAGAGCTGACATGTGTGCAGTGCAGAGTTTGAAATGAATGCATAATCCAATTCTGCCCCCTGCTAATGTAGGCATGGGGGTCAGGGCAAGAAACACAGGGAGCATCTGAGCACATGGAATGACTCAGAGTTACCAATTATGGCCAGACATCTGCTAGCCCAGAGAGGCAAAAACATTAAATAATTGAAACTGGTCTAATAGCCATGAGTGATCCACACTGAACAATGTCAGACAAAGAAGTATGTGCAACTCTTCACAATGTCTTGTCCAATATTTGAAACCCTGGAATGTACATGGATTTCTATTTATCACCTCAATAACAACCCATGGCACTGCAAGGGATGTATTATTTTTAGTATTACATGTAATGGAATATTTAAGAGGCCTTCGGGCCATATTGTGCGACTAGATACTGGAACAATGATGTCTATGCATGCTGTTCTGGCCCATGCTCAGGCCCTTGTCTGGAATATTAGAGTCTTCGAACTCTTCCTGGTGCTTTCCAACAATGCTTGTTTGAGTCCTGGGTCTATATTCATCAAATGTCCGAAAATAGAAAAGAGATTTAAAAAGCCTTCCTCAGAGCAGACAATGACAGGTATTTATGAAGCTTCCTACTGTCAGCTGGGAATATGACAATTGGGAGTAAATCTCAGTTGTTTTTGCCACAAATGAATGGGTGTGATGACATTTTTCAGTTCATCCCATATGCTAAGAAATGCCCAATAAATACTATCTTTGAAAGCAGTGGCATTGTCCTAGCACTGCTATTTTTGAACACAAAAAGATCTCATAAATGTGGTTTAATGCTGGTAAATTAGCACAGTTAATTTTCATTCTGAATCAACTCGAAAGCAACAAATATAATTATTTGAAATGTTTTTGTTAACAATCAGAATAATGGACTATATCATTTTATTTTTTTTTCCATTGTTATTCATTCATTATCGTTATTGCCTTAATTCCTGATTTCCTCTGAGGATGACAGGAATCCCACATATGCTAACATGTCCACAGGTTGCAGATATTGCAGAAATGATGTACCTACCTTCGTTTTATTTGTTAAAGTTAAAATCTCCTTTTATAACTGACCAATTGTAGCCTCCACAACACTACACTTAACCTTATAAATCCTTTAGATGACATAATTTATGTGTGAAATGTTGTCATTTACATGTTTCACACGCTGAGATATATAGCTTAACTCTATCTGTCCAGTGCCGGCCAGAAGCAGATGGGCTCCCCCTCTGAGCCCGGTTCTGCTCAAGGTTTCTTCCTGATAGGGAGTTTTTCCTTGCCACTATTGCCTTAGGCTTACTCTCAGGGGGTCTCAGGCCTGGGAACAATGTAAAGCTGCTTTGTGACAACTTGTGTTGTAAAAAGTGCTATACAAATAAAAATGAATTGAATTGAATAGCTATAAATATTGTAATGTAACATATATGATATGTAGCTATCTGTGCTTGCAAAAAGTCACAGGAATGGAGTCATTGGCCATGGTTGTTGGATCTCATTCTTACCACCAAGCAGATGACATCTTAGTGGGATGAAATTGTTTTCAAATGAAAAACTTTTCCCTGTTGCTAAGAAACAAAGGTTAAATAACTTTTCTTAAAACAGTAAGTGGTGGCATTTTTTCACAGAAGTAATGACAATATCTCTGACGAGGTTGGTGACAAATGAAATACCCTCCTTATCAGACCAGTATCTTTTAACAGCTCTGTGTTGTCAAATGAAGCCAATTCCAAATGTACACTATTTGCTCTTCTGAAAAATGTGTATATGCTTCCTTGATGTTGGCAACTCCTTAGAAGTTATGGCAGCTCACAAGGACTCTTAAATACCTGCTGATGCAGTGGTACTTTTAAGTCTAAGTTAAAGAATCTTGAAAAATAGCTTATACTGTTGGGAGTAAGAGTAAGACCAAATTGATATCCCCCTCAGAATTTATGAGTACTTGGGGCCTCCTTCCTACTGTGTGATGCTTCATGAATATTGGCTCTGCTCTATGACCCTGTGCAGTGGATGTTTTCCCCAGGTGGGCTCTCCTTCACGGTGGCACTACTAGGTCGCTCCCAGACGCTGTCCTGCAAGTAACAGATTATTGCCTGTTAAGCCAAACAAGAAGCCTCCGTAGCCAAAGTACTCTGTCAGAGAAGGACCTATTATGAGAGTGATTTCCTTTTAAGTGCCTTGCCACTAGGAAATCATATTGTTTGAGATTGCTTCCTTGGAAAAGAAAAGAAGGAAAGAAAAAACAAGATGCAGGCTAAAAAAACCTTTGGCCCTGAAACGGATGGATATTTCCGTTCCTCCCCCCTCTAAGAAACTCTGATATGTTGTTCCCACAACTGGCAGCCATCTACATTTAGGAAAAAATGCCAGCATGCACTCACATTGGCTATACTACTGTAATGTCTATACAAGTTGAGCATGATCAATGAATTAGACAGTTAATAACCTAATGAAAATGCTGCATGAAATGAAGATTTAAAGGCTACTAATACAAAACATGCAAACAGCTATTTTCAAAGGGTATTTTTCACCAAATGTTGTAAAATTTAATAAAACAGATTTGTTTTACTTTTGCGTAGTTCAAAATAGCACATTAGTCATGGAAAATAGGCCTTGAAACTAATAAATGTGTTTGCTGAAGGGCAAAACCTCCTGCCCTATTGTTAGTGCAGGCCTGCTCCCCTTCAGGTGAGACAATAGGTAGGTTCTTTTGTTGACTGGTGAGGAAATGTCTGTCACTTAGTGTGTGTCCCTTGTTTTGCGTCTCAATGATTAATGTTGGACATACCGCAATTGCTTCAGTCAGTTTTTTTAATCTCTCTGGGCCCTCCACATGGCAGACATGAAGAGGAACACAAGCTTAAGAGTAGGCATTTCTCCCATTATTGTCTTCATGTTAGTGACACTGACATTACAGGTCAATTGAAATTGCACTTGCAATCTAACTACTATCGTGCTTTACTCTTGAAGGAGAACTCTAGTCAAAAATAAAAGGTAATGCAGTGAGTGAAAAAGTAATTATTACTGTTAATTAAAAATATTATCAAAAATAATACGAAATAATATGAGATGAGGAAAAAATATTGAAATTACCATGCACAAACAACAAGCTCAGGTACACTCATGTGATTGCTTTGAGGGATCATTTCATACCCTGGTGTGCTGAGCATTTTTAAAATTTTTGCTACCATACCATATGCATGTATCAGTTTGGATTTCAGACCCGCGTTTCTCTTAAAACTGATGGTTCAAAATGTGCAAATTAACCTGAAAAACCACGCCTCCTTACTCAGAGTCTGGTGGCTGGTAAATTCCCTCATGGAGGTGTTAGTCGCCATGGCAGAACACAGTTGCAGGATGCTCTTGTTAATTATGAAAGCTGAGGAGATACTTCTAAGAAGATAAAACAGTTCTGGAATTTAAATTAGCCTTTTCAATAGGCGATCTCTGCATACAGAGTTAAAAATATGAGTATCAAGTAGTTTTAATAATTCAAACACTACCATTTATTGGGCAATGTTAGATATGTGCAAAAGCAATACACAATAGGGCTGCAACTAATGACAATTCTGATAGTTGATTATATAGTCGACTATTCAGATTATGAATCGCACAATTACTCAATGGCTCTTATTTATATATCTGCTTTTAAATTTAGCTTGAGGTTATTTTAGGCATACGTTAACTAACAATAAAGACAGTAAAGATGAGAACTTCATTCAAAAATATGTCTTTTAATTAATGGTTACTAGGACTAATTCAGTGAGGGCAGTTGCTTGCTGGGGAGTACAACTCTGCTTCCTTTGAAGAAAGCCATCCATGGTAGCATTACAAGATCCAACAAACCCTATAATGCGTTTGAATTAATTTGAATGCAACCCACATTGGGCACGCACGCATAGACACGAGTTGTAGAAATCTTTCGCGATTTAGAAAGTATCAAATTCTCCGGTGTTCTCTAAACTTGTGCACTCGGCAGCAACACTATCTCCAGCCATAAACGTAGCCATGATAACGATGCGACGTTTAAGCAGAAAATTTCTAAATAGCAGGGGGACTCTGGTTTAACATTGTAGAGTTGGGGCGCATTTGGAATGTGAACAGGATTGTTGTGAATAATAGGTTAGTTTATTTGCTACACTGTATGTTCAACGTAATTAATAATTTATTGATCAATAGAAAATGTATTTCAAAACAGAAAACATTACAGCTCATAACGTGAAGTAACATGGCATTTAACATTAACATTAGCTATGCTAGCTACCTAACTAACTTAACGAGACGAGTCGAGCATAACTGATGTGCCCCCATGCCAGGCAAGGTCAGGTTTGCAAATGTTGCAGTTCACAACCTCCTTGGCAGAGTTAACCCTTTCATGCATACGGTCACACTGGTGTGATTAGCCGCTTAGCGCGTATGCTAAAACCGGTGCGATTAAAACACAAGATTGGAAAAATTCTAGCTAATTTTATCTTTAAGGAAACAGCGATTTAACATTAAAAACATAACAAATGCTAACTGGAAACTATGAGAAGCTTAATAAAGCTAAAGAAAACATAACAAACCATGTAATGTAACACGCCTGCTACATAGCATAAAAAATAAGTTATGTTCGAAAGGGTTAAGAGTGAAATGCTGTCACACTTTTGAGGTCTTTGGTCGTGAAGGTGTTGCCATCTCTATTGTTCACTCCAGTAAAGCAACGTAGCTTAGGCTACATGTCTCAGCATTCCCAGTCAGCATGAAAAACACACGTAATGACGTCACCAACTAATCGACAGTTTAATTTGTTGGCAACTAATTTGGTCATCGATTTTAGTCGACTGCGTCAATTATTCATTGCACCCCTAATACACAAGATAGATGTCTGTACACAAAACATTGGATTACAATGCTTGAATGTAGTGTTGAATACTTTTAGGGCTGCCCTCGCTCAAAGATTTTCCTAGTCAACCTTCCTAGTCGTTTCCTAGTCGTTAGTTCAAGCCATTAGTCAACTAGTCGTCGCATGTTTATGACATTAATTTAATTATTTAAATATATATTTTTTTTGGGGGCATCGGAGAATGGTTTGAGTTCCAGGGCTCTGGACAGAGTAGTGGGTAGGCACACAGTTATTGTTATATTGTTCTAAGCTTGCCAGAAATTCCAATGGGTTGTGCTTGGATGGGTCACATTTTCCAATATTAATAATCACTGCCTCTAGCTCAGTGTGACTAAAACTCCTAGCAATGATAGAGGTCATCGGCCCCTGTTCCTTCTCACTATTACGAACCGTAGTATTGGAGTGAATTGGCTCCATGGGAAACATAACCATGCTGTCGGAGTACTTATCTCTACAGCTAAGTGATCAAGAATCTCTCTCCCAACAATCATCGCCATCTTCCTGTCTGCCTTGGAAATCTGCCAGGCCTGTGACCAGGCTACCAAACATTAAATCTTCCAAACCACAACTGGCATTTCTTTCAATTGTCCTGTTTTTCATCATAAACTGACAAGCAGTTCTTGCTTCATCAAGATCGCTTGACAGCACTTCAGCAGATGATCTGAGCATGTTTTTGTGCATTTGAACTTTTTCCTCTTTCATAATCGTTTCATTAGCCTGGTAATTTTTTGTTGACATCACTCTATCACTGCCTTGGGAGTGGAGCACCTTATTTTCTGAAGAGAGCACGTCACTTTCTGTTTCCAATTCCTCTATTCTTTCCTTTGTTACCTTATATAGCCTAAAGCAAGAAACGCTCAAAGCATGTTAGCAACTTTCCCTTTCTTCTTTTTGGCCATCTTGGGATAATTTTCAAACCGGGACACAGCTCACTCGTAAGGCTTATCCACAACGTTCTCCTGTCGAACATTCCTGTGAGCCATGCTTGGCAATGTATTCAACAATCAAATCTTCCAGTATTAAGTTCTTACAAAGTCATCTGCATCAACTAGTAAGCTAGTCACAATCAGTCCCCTCAATGACTATACGTTATCTAGTTACTATAAGATACCCGTAAGTCTAATTATTCTCAGCTCCAGTGGTTCGGACACAAATGAATAGAATTCCCACACTAAGTCCGGCTTCCGACAATGCTTAAACTCTGCCATAGTATGTCGGGCGAAAACCACACTACTTTTGGTTGTAGTTTTAAACCTCACAGAGTCACAGCGCATCAGGCTCGCAATAATATAGTCAATGAGTTTAAAACACTACCACAGTGCTTCAGGAAGGAACCACACTACTTTAGGTTAACATTTTAAACCTCACAGAGCCACAGTGCATGGGGTTAGCAACAATACTGTCAACAAGTTTAAAACACTTCCACAGTGCGTCGGGCAGAAAGCACACTACATCGGGTTACAGTTTTAAACCTCACAGAGCCACGGTGTGTCGGGCCCACAACAACACAAGTTTCAGTTACTTTAGAAACTTACAGGCACTTAATTTCAGTTACGTTAGAAACTATCATTCCGGTACAACTCTGCCACCACAGTACTTTTTCTATGTTCTTTTATACAAGGGAATTACCTGAAAGAAATTTAGCAGTAGATTAGTAGTAGCCTAAACTCAGCTTCCACGCTTTTTTCAGAAAAATTCTGCGTTGGGTGGCTCACCAGTTATAAGAAAAAAAGATGATGGAGAAGAAGAATGCATGTTCATGTAAAAGTCCGCCTTTTATTTCAGTAAAAAACAGTATCGAAGCTTGCGAAAAGCAATGACTTCGGGTTCAGCAGGGTCGGAACCCTGATCGTTCAAACCAATTGCAATATATACAGCTTAGGTCACGCTCTTGATGTAAATGAACCAGACCTATTGCCTGTATTAATACTGAAATCACAATGCCGTGTTTGAGTACATCAGGATACCCTTTGTTTGAGAAGGTTCTCGATTACTCATTCCTGGTCCCATGCTATAATTGATTACCATTGTGCTTGACCCAATTGTTAGGGCTCGGCAGAGGTATGGACCATCCTGTCAGTGTCTCTGTGATAATCAAGCCATTTGGGATGGCGCAGCTATTCAAATTAGATTATGTCTGGTAGGGTAGAATGCTGTAATTGCTTACAGGAGGGTAGGGAATACTGTGGCATTAGCGGGTCTGTAGTTGCTAAACTCACCTCCCCTGAAATTATATCTCTGTAGAATGCTAATCTGAAGTGGGTTTCATTTACATGCATGTGAGTGATACAGTATTAATGCTGAGCACTTCATATGATAAGGTTCTAGTGGCTCATAACCATTTTCTTACAGGTTAAGCAAAAATTAATAATTTTTCAGATGTGTGGGCAATATATTTGTTTTTGAAGATAAAATATCTTTTTCATCCTCCATCCCCTTCCGTCTTTCCGCAGAATTATCCAGAGGAGGGTTTGAACGGGAATGGGTGATTGGAGTCTGCTGGGTAACTTCCTAGAAGAGGTGCAAGAGCACTCAACATCTGTCGGAAAGGTTTGGCTGACAGTTCTCTTTATTTTCCGCATCCTGGTCCTGGGTACAGCAGCAGAGTCATCCTGGGGCGATGAGCAGTCCGACTTCATGTGTGACACAGAGCAGCCCGGTTGTGAGAATGTGTGCTACGACAGAGCGTTCCCTATCGCCCACATCCGCTACTGGGTCTTGCAGATTGTGTTTGTTTCAACCCCCTCCCTCATCTACATGGGACACGCTATGCACATGCTGCGTGTAGCAGAGAAACGCCGCCAGAGGGATCAGGAGGACAAAGGTGGAGGGGGCAGGGCCAGCGGGGGCGAGAAGGAGTACCTAGAAGAAAAGGATTTTGGGAAAGATGTAGGGAAGATCCGTCCAAGAGGGGCATTGCTGAAGACATATGTGCTCAGCATCCTGATCCGCACTGTCATGGAAGTGGCTTTCATAGTGGCACAGTACATGATCTATGGAATCTTCCTCAATGCACTGTATGTCTGCGACGGCTGGCCCTGCTCAAACAAGGTTAACTGCTACATGTCGCGCCCCACTGAAAAGAATGTCTTCATTGTGTTCATGCTGGCTATGGCAGGTGTCTCTCTCTTCCTCAGCATTGTGGAGCTCTACCACCTGGCCTGGAAACAGTCAAGGAGGTGCTTCAAAGCCTATGTCACCTCCTGTAGACAGCAGACCCCACCCACCACAGTGGTAGCCATTGGCCGGGAGCATGACACTCCTGCCCACCCCTCCTGTGCCTGCACCCCACCTCCAGACTTTGACCAGTGCCTGGCATCGGCACCACCTCACTCTCACACGCACCCCAGCTGCCATCCCTTCAACAACAGTATGGCCGCCCAGCAGAAGTCAGTTAACCTGGCAACTGAGCACCACCACAGCCAGAACAACCTTGGGGCTATGGACTTCCTACAATTGAGCTATGTGCAGGGCACAGATGCACCCGACACCTGTGTCCCACCTTCACCGTTCCACAATGGCTTCCTGAAGGAAAAGCGCCGTCTCAGCAAAACCAGCGGCTCTAGTAGCCGCGCACGGGGTGATGACCTGGCAGTGTAGGATAGCAGCCGGCTGTGGGGTGATGACCTGGTGAATGTAGGGATGGTGCTGGGACAGGAGGACATTGGCGCAGGGGTAGGGGGATCAGGGGATCAGCTTGTGAGCTGGATGAAACACTCTTCCTAATATTGAGGTGTTTATGGATTGTCCCTTTTTTAAGGCCTTAATGATTTTGATCTGACAACTAACTGTGCACTAGCAACTATGAAGATACAAGAAATGTGACAGAAAAACTTGAGAACCCTCTCATAAATTGAATGTCAGTAACTGGTTGTCCCCGAGTGCCTGCAAACCACTTACTTTGATGCAGCAGTTTTAATAGTGTATGACACCCTGAAGCCAGGAAACATCAGATCAGTAAATATATTATTTGTTCATATAAGCTCGAAAAATCTTCAAGGTCAAAAGCACACGGCCATTTTTATCACTGAGATCAGGAGGGATGACAGTTTACCTCACATCATCTGATGGTTTGTAAATGCAGCAAAAGCAAAGCAATGTTTTTTATTCTGTTGGTTTTCTTTCAATGCCCTGAACCTGCAACCATAGGTAAACTGATCTTACCCCATCAGAGCATGTACTTGAATCCAATGCTGAGGAAGAACATCATTGTTTACCTACTCCAAGTAAACCTGCGTGTAATGTGTATGGTCGATGTTAAAAAATCATTTGGAATGCTTCAGAACATTCTGAAGACTACACATGTCACTGGGGGGCCTTACTGGTTATGAATGTACAATATCAATTATTTCCAATTGACTGCTTGTTGATTTTCACAAACATTTTTCCATTAGTCCTACATATGCAATCTCATGGTTAAAAATAAGGCTTACTATAATGCATCTACCATGCTGTGAGTATTTCTGTGAAAGGCAAGCTTTAGCTGAATCATGGATTGTATTGGGTTTAGTACATAATGCCTATGGTCATTTTATCAGTCCATTTTTATCAATAGATCATTATGGTTGTATTTCTCTTTTTTCTGATTCTTTGAATATAATGCAATTTTTCTAGACTAGTCCTAAGAAGAATTTCTATTGTAAAATTGGGTCCCAGGATGTATGCTTCTATTGTATCGCTTTTCTATTACATGAAGAGATGCACTATGTTAACACATTGTTTAAATATGTTGTCTATTATATTTTTTCAAATATTTATTGCCATCCCTTGACTTAAATCTTTTGAGTAGGGTTAAGGTGATTGACATGAAATGCTCACTGATTGAGTCTGTGCTCATAACATTTATTATTATTAGTTTTCATCAATAAAAAAATGAATTATGAATCAGGCATGTGTGTGTCCGGAATGGCAGAGCTCTTCTCTTGTTAAATTGAAGAAAACAAGACAGTGGAAAAGGTAAGGAAGGTAACACAGGTAAGCTATAAATCCAGAAGTGATTTGAAACCATAAGTGATGAAAACTACTGCATTAACAGACTACAGTTACACATACAGTATTGTAAAACCCCAGGTGGCTCACTGGTGGTTACACTTGTGACTTAGTTAACACTGCAATCAGTACACCACCTACTGATCACTCCTGGTTATGTTCCCTCTTTTTCCCACTGACAGCTATCATTTATAAACATCTAACAATCTAATATTGTGAATTGAATTAGAAAATGTTACTGGTGATGTCATTACACAAGCTTTCTAATTATACATACTGTATTACACAAACTTTACTCAGGCCACAGAGCCAACGTCTGACACTGCAGTCAAATACATGGGTGTTTGCTGCAGTAATTCAGGTCAAGTATTTAGATCAAAGATACAACAGCACTATCCCACCTGAAATGTTAACCTGTGACCTTCTGGTTAAAAGTACATTTCCCTAACCAGTACAACTCACTGCCAACGCAAGTTATGCTCTGAATGTTACCTTGCTACTTAAATACATGTGGTATGCTCTGTACACTTCACTGTCAATATTAGCCATTAGCATTTTGCACCTTAAAATGATCTTCCTTCCTATAAAGTGCATTCCATTTCTCACATTCCGGTCTCTAAGCATCTTTAGCAAATAAAGACGTGAACAGATGCAGCAATAGCATTTAAAAAGTTTGTTTCAAATCCAAACTAATATGTGAGCCATACCGCATAGCGTAATTTACCACCGCTGCTAATGAAGAAAAAACATGTCCTAACGGAAATCAGGAACGGGGAGTAGACGAGCAGAGATTCCATGGCAGTATTAACACGCGGGATAACGTGCTCCTTGCATGGTCAAGGCAGGAGGTGCTCGTTCATCGGCGTTTCACCTACATCGCTCCCCAGTGGTGGAACGAACTCCCTGTCCTGCTATGAACTGCTCCTTCACCCCATTCCCTCAGACGGGGCCTGAAGACGCACCTCTTCAGACTCTACCTGGACTGACCCAGCACACAATTGCTGCCCCCCCCATATCAGTGCTGTCGTAAATTGCTGTGCTTTTTAAATTGTTTCTTGTTGCCACCTTTACCTTGACGCTCATTGCGCCGTTTGAAGTTGTTGAAGTTTGCTGTTTGAAGGTGTATCGTATTAGTTGCTCTACACGCTGTAGTTGTACAAATCTGATAGTACTGTGTCCTCAAACAGACCTTGCTCTCAGCTGAGAACTGTCTCATTGTGGAACTGTACACATCCTGTCCCCGTACTGTCGCTATACTTACTGCACTTTTGTAAGTCGCTTTGGATAAAAGCGTCTGCTAAATAAATAAATGTAAACGTAAATGTAAACGTGGAATGCGGTGTAACTATAATCTTGTTGGTAAGCGCCTTGGGAAATGCGTTTAATTTTCTGCGTTGTGTCCTTAATCTGAACATCCAATGTAAAAGCAGAACTTAAAGGCAATAGCAGGGAAAAACGTAATTCTTTTGATGCATGCATGACTGGTGTCACTTCGCAAAGCCTGGCAGGTATACTGTGATTCTTGACAAATCCAAATGTTTTGAAAATGAACCCATAGCCTATTGCAGAAACGTGGCCTGTCTAGGCTGACACGATCACAAAATTTGAAATGAAATCTTTGAATTGTATCACCACCTCAAGACTCACTTGAGGCAAATAGTGCAATTCACTGACCACTTATGCTGCCGCTTATCCTTTAACTTGCAGGAATAATGAAACGTGAAACTGTGGAATTAATGATCTGTGATACTATGCGTATCATATCAAAACACTACGGTACGTCTAAGGCGCGAGAAAGGTGACGTGACGCAAAAGTCAGATAGAGCGCTTCAGAGTGTTTTTGGGACAAGTAGTTCACTGTAACCCTGCTTCAGGCTTTACAACTCAAGACGGAATTTCAGAGGACTACAAGTCCCAGAAAACGCTTTCCCCTAAACCGGTGTGGTGTTTTGAAAATAATCCGTCTTTGCTGAAAAGGCTACAACTTTTAACAATTTCATGTAATTGCCGGCAGCGGTAATACAGAGAAAAATGAGTTCAATTTAATGTACCTTCATTTCTTATGTATATAAATAAACAAAATCGTGTCTGTAAGAAGTTGTTCTAATTTAAGCAAGAAGGTTTGGTTTAAGATAGATATCTTTGACAGTTAGCTTGCTAGCTATCATGTGCTCTGTCCGCTAGCCAGGAGTCTAGTGGCAAGTTAGTTGGTAGACTAGTTGTAGGTACAGACCAGAGACAGTTACCTCGCCACTGCAACAAGCAAGTGAAATTAAAAGTAGGTACTACTTTGCATTAGTGGCTGTAGTTGCACATAGTAAATGTTAGCAAGGTAAAGAAAATTAGCCATATTATTTTAGGTGATATAGCCATTCACTTTTACTTACTATACAGGGCTTCCGCCAGGCCAGTTGCCTCATGAGGAGTCACTGGATCATGTTAGGTGTTTTTGGGTCGGTGGCATTAGACGCCATGTTGTGGTCGGAGAAAAAAACGGTACCTGATCAGACGGATTCGGGCAGAATGTCGGGAAATGATGGTCACCACTCTCCATACGAGCTCAGACTAGTCCAAGTTCTGTTCCGACACGGTGCCCGAACTCCACTGAAGTCCATCCCTGACGTACTGGAGGTAAGAGTGTAAATAACCCCTCCACTCTCGTAACGTTAATTGAGCACATGTATCAACGCCGCCTACATATAAAGACTTAAGAGTAAGCAAACTTACAGGAAGCTTTGCTCACTGAAAGAAGTTAGCTGCACTCACTATGTAGCTAGGTTACACTGGTTTGGTTTTGTCTGAGGCTTCATGCTGATTCATGTTCACAAAACATGATGGATGTCTGCATGTTTCACACTACTACTGTAATTATGTATAACATTATTATTTATTACATTATGCATGTATTGAATGATCTTTACAACTGGAAAGACAAACATCATTCAGAGTGTGCCAAGCTGACCACTAAAAAGGGAGAAGTCAACACACATGTAAACATTGTTATTTATTTTGTTTAAAGTGTATCCTACGTAACATAGAATTTTGAGTGTACTCTATTCCATTTAATAGGCGCAGTGGAATCCGAACCTTCTGAAAGTTCCAGCTCACACTCAGGTGGATTACGTTGTCACAGATCTGAATGGTGGCCCCCGCCCCCCAGCTCCCGTGGAGGACAGCTACAGAGCCCACACACTTTCAGTATGTGTATTCTTTAGACCCACAGCTGCTGGGAGTAAAAGAAGTTTATCTTGGGAAGAGGACAACTGGGAGATTCTGAAAAGCAGCTGCACATAGATGATAGGTGTAATTTATCTGTTCTGATACTATTTGGTTACAGTGGGCTACAGTGTGGCTACATGGTTATGGAAGCTCCAACAAGGGTATTGCAGGATCAGATCACCGATGGGGCACTGCTGTTATACCTTTAGCTTGTTTTGCTAATTATTAAGCAGTATGAATGAATAATAGTTTTGTTTCAGTACTTATGCAGCTGTATGAATGGATAATAAAATCGGAACTGTGTAAGTACATTATGTTACATTATTGTTACTTAGCAGACGCTGTTATCAAGAGCGACTTACATAGTTTACAATTTTCATATGCTATCCAGCTGGATATTAACTGAGGCAATTGTGAATTAAGTACCTTGCCCAAGGGTACAGCAGCAGTACCCCAGGAGGGAATCAAACCTTTCAGTTACGAGTCCTGCTCCTTACCACTATGCTACACTGCTATACAAATAAAAAGTAGTCTAATAAGTAAAGTAAATACAAGGTACAGTACATATAGGGTACAGTAGTCTCCACAGGGTACAGTAGACAAATCTGCTGTACAAAGAAAATAAGTCAATATTTTTTTTTTCTTGTTTGATTTCTTTTATTATGCCTTAGTCCAGGGGTTCCCAACCTTTTTTGGTTGGTGACCCCACTTGTCACAAAACTCTAGCGATCCCAGTCATTCACAACATAGACATGTTTAGATTTGTATGGACTACTTTGAAATATTATGTTACGAGTAAACATTCATTTTACATCTTTTATTTATCTTACCTTAGTTAATGAGATGGTTGGTTCTGCACATTGCGCTGCAACCTGTCAAAGCTCGGTAGTGTAGGAGAGAGAGCACATCTCATCTCTGCGGTCACATCCAGTCGGGAACAGTACTTTGACTTCATGCACACAAGTGCACTAAATCCGACCTCACACAGATACGTGCTTCCAAAAGGGACCAAGACTTTTAACTAGGGATGCATGATAATATCAGCACGACATCGGTGTTGGCCGATAAAAACTTAAGAAGTTAATAGTCGGCATCGGCAGATATGAAAATTTCTGCCGATTTGCCTGGCCAATAAGGTGACGCGTTAACTATGTGCACGCAATGACGCTGAATGTTTATTATGGGCGCCAGCAACAAGCTTCAACATGTCAGCTGTATGGAAGTATTTCAAAGTATCTGAAACAGATAACAAAATTGCTCTTTGCAATGTTTGTAAAGCACCAGTGATGCAGGGAGGGGTAAAATATATAGCTAAGTTTCTCACTCTGGGATGATGCTAGCTGTGTGTTGCTAAGCTTCTCTCTGCTTCCGGAGGGGAGCGAGACCATTTTAAATTATGAGGTCGGTATCAGCATTGGCAATTGGCCAAAGTGAGTTTGAAAATATCGGCATATCAAATATCGGCAAAAATCCAATATCGTGCATCCCTACTTTTAACGTACACAGTGCGATCTCTGAGTACTCCTCTCTTACTCCAAGCCAGAATTCCTCCACAGCCACTCACGAATGCACTCCCTGATGTGTTCTGTCACATCATAGTTCGATCAGCTGTTTAACAGCGGCGGCAGGCAGGTGCACAGAGCCTGCATCAGAGTGGAATAGGTCCCTCACCCACTCAAACTTTGACATATCCATGTCTAGAAAGTAAGTGGTGAAGTGCTCCTCAAGGCGTTTCAGGTGGTCACTCATCACCTGTGTGGAACACTCATTGATGCTGTTGTCTGTCAGAAAGTTGCACTGCAGAGGGAAAGGGGTGAAGTTTGCCTTTCTCTCCAGAATGTGAGTTTTCTTCTGAATCCGTCAATGCGGTCACTCATCTGCATTATATTCTTGTTTTTCCCCTGCATGCTTATGTTAAGATCATTCAGTTTCCTAAAGATGTCGGTCATGTATGCAAGGAGACACATTGTTGGTTACACAAAAAGTTGAGAAACTCTGTTTTTTTTCACATCCATGGAAAACGCCAACAGTTCATTTCTCAGCTTGAAAAATCTCTCCAGCACCCTGCCTCTAGACTACCACTGTGCTTCTGTGTGAAAGAGCAAATTTACGTGTTCCGAGCCAGTAGTGCTGCATAGTTTTGTAAACAGACATGCACGCAGTGGATGTGGCTTGATGTAGTTGACTATGCTGATTACCTGCTGCAATGCATCTGCGATTGGCACACTAAGTTCATTACATGCCAGTTGCTCTCGGTGAATCATACAATGAGTCCATACCACAGAGGGGGCCACATCCATGATCAATGTCCGCAGGTCTGCTCACCGTCCTGCCATAGATGGAGCCCTGTCTGTGCAGAATGCGACCATTCGGTCCCATGAAATGTTGTTTTCTTTTTCCATGTAGCTATGGAGGACATTGTACGTTGCTTTGGTAGTTTCATGTTCAGGAAGAGGAAGACAGTACAAAATATCCTCATGAATCGCATTCCCCTGCATATAGCAAACAAATGTCAAAGCATGGGCATTTTTTCCTTCTATGCTGACATCCATTTGAGGAACATAGGCCGGGGAACTCCAAAGTTGCTCTGATGGCATGCTTTTCTTGGTCGTTAGCTACTGCCTCTACCCTTCTTTTCACTGTGTTATCAGACAGTGGTATTGTCTTCTGTTTTTGAGCCTCTTCCTCCCCACACATCATTTTTACCATTTCAACGGCAGCAGGCAATATCAAAGTCTGCAACGGTATGTGGCTTCTTAGCCTTTGCAACAACATAGCTCAGCTCAAACTATGCTTTCAAAGCTTGCTTGTTAACCATCATTGCCCTTTTAAAATACATTCGCTGCTTGTTCAGCTCAACACATTTTCTTTCGAAGAAAGATTTTAGCTTGCCCACATATTCTTTATGTGTTGTCTCAAAATGTCTTTTAAGTTTTTTTGGTTCATGCTCTTACGGGATAGTACGTTTCCACATAGGAGGCATTTAGGCTTTTCCTCATTGTTTTCCATTACACTGATAAATCCATACTGCAGGAAGGCTTTCTCAGGTGCACTTGCAGATGTCGTGGGGGTCTCAGGTGGGCGAAGAAACCTCTCCATTTTTACAGTGTTTCCTAATTTCTGTCCTAATTCATTTGATTTTCTGTCCTAATTCATTTGTTTTGCTAACTTCCGCTTCGGTTTGATTTAAACGTTACATAGCTTGGTTACATCAATTAGACAGCCGAGGTCATTAACAAGTTGATTTTAAGTTGATTTTTATGAAGGAGGATACGATTAGTTGGTTAATTGTGCGTAACGTTAATTTTTAATTTAATGTACATATATATTTTTGTACGGATCAGCTGTAAGATATTTCAGGTGACCCCATTTGAGGGGTTGGAAATCAATCAGGTTGGAAATCGCAGCCTTCGTCATTCACCAAGTTCCATAAAATTTGAAAAGACTGAGTGAGAGTTTTGATTTGATAGGAATGGGACTGGCTTGCTCATGTAAATGTGCATGATCATAGAAATAAGATCTGTGGTATTGCAAGTAAAGCTCCTTACCCTGACCTTTGTTAGATTTTCTAGTAATTTTAAAAGTAAATGTACCGGACCAAAAGCGTGCTTGGAGAAAAGCTTTATTTGGTGGAGATGGAATCCGGCACCATTTCTGCCTGCAAAGCTTTAACTCTGAGAACTGTTACCATGATCGGCCTTTCATACCATGAAACAAATGGCAACAGACAATAGGTTTACAGTGTTGCAAGATCAACCTGTGCTCCCAATGTAAATCAGAATCTTTTGATGCTAAAGGCCCCTTTGTCTGGTGGTGGTTGCCAATTGCCCACTCCCGGTTGTATTCTACAATTGATGGCTGTCGCCTGCCTTAATCAATTGCTCTTGACTCCACCTGTAACGTGGCGCCAGAGGTGTGGAGCTTTCTTTGTAACTGTAACTTTGTAACTTTCTTTGTAATGATAATAATACCGTCAGGCTCAACAGTTCTCTTATTCTGAACCATGTCTGGTCAGAAGATACTATAATCTTACACCTTTGACCTCTGATTTGGTCATTCCGCTGAAGGGTGGGACATTCCCTGGCCAGCTGACCACTGTGGGCATGCAGCAGCTCTATGATCTGGGCGAGCGACTGAGGAAGAGGTATATCGAGGATGTTCCCTTCCTACTGCCTGGCTTCAGTTCTGCCGAGGTCTAGTAAGTATTCAGTTCCATTTAGGTCAGTTCCTGTGAATTTTACAAGTGTCTAGGAAGTACACTGTCCCTGTGTGTGTTTTATAGAAATCTGGGTGTGCCTGTTGGAATTTTAAGGAGGCACAGCTAATGCAGCATGCTCTCCTAAGTGAATAACATTTTTTGCCTTTCAGTGTCCGTTCTACGAACATTGTGCGAACGATAGAGTCAGCAAAGTGCCTGGTGGCCGGTCTGTTTCACCAGAGCCAGGAAGGTGAGCTGCTGCTCTGGGTGCATTGCAGCCTTGATGGCACCAGGTTGCTGTGAATGATCTCTGGACCTGTCACCCTCTAAAATTGATGACACAGAAGTCTCAAAGTTCAGAGTGCAGTGGACAGATGCCAGATAAGTTGAATGCTTCCTTTTTCATTGTGTGCATATCATCATCTGTAATATTATCGTCACAAGGAGGACTGTTATAATGTATGCAAGCTCATGCCTGTTAGTGTGTGAATTCATTTTGGATTGGTAGATCTGTGGGGTTTTTTGTTGATTTTGATCATTGTATACACACAGTACACCCACATGTCCATGTATTCATACATACATACACAAACTCACACATACCTATCATTTAAACTCATCATGAGTCCCATTTCAAGGTTTAATCTTTGTGAAATACCTTAACATATTTGAAAAGCATCCATGCTGTGATAGAAATCCTTCTCAGGGTGTTAAGGTTCTGGTATGGCCCCTCCAGGCACTGTACCCATCTTTACCACTGAGGCTGAGAATGAGGTCCTGTACCCCAACTACCACGGATGCAGACTTCTCAAACTCCTGAGTGGGTGAGTGCCTGAGTGAGCAGACACTTCTGGGACATAAGGGGCTTCTTGGTACCGTTTTTGTAGCTTTGCGCTTTACTATTGTGTACACATACAGTAGTTCTTGCAGGTCTTCCAATAGGTAGTATATTCGTCCTGTTATAACAGCCTTATGGCCTTACAAGTAGGGCTGTATTTTTGCCATTTGAATTTTAGCCAACTTTTTTCGAATGCAGCTTCGAATGTCTGTGATGTGACGTCATCGTTTTGGCCTGTTGTTTTGGCATTTCGTAAGTGACCAAATGAATGTAACAAGCAGTTCTGGCTCCAAAGGTTCAACCAGCATTTGCTTTAGTGTACAGAATTATTCCTGTGCAATTTCATGACACATAATTCACTCCGTAACCTGCTGACTCACGGAATGTATTGGACCAAAGCCCTTTCGTGCACATCATACCTTTGGTAATATAGCCTATGAACATAATTAATTTTGTACTTAAGCAAAACACTGATATCTGTGAAAGTTCAAGCAGCCTTTGCTTTTGTGGACAGAATGGCTTCTGTAACTGTGGAGTCATGGAATATATTGTGCTAAATCCCTTTCGTGCACATCATACTTTAAGTAATATAGCAAAACAGTTAAGTGGACAAAATGAACATTCGATGGCATGGAATGATGATCGTATAGCGCATTCTGCATTTCGTGCCACAAAAGCATAAATGCTGGCCTGGGACATCTATTACGTGGACAGAATTACTTTTGTCTACAAAATGAGTTTCTTTTGTCCACAAAATGAAAAGCACAACAGTCAATTCAGTGCACGACAGCAATCATCCGTTTTGTTTTCTGTGCACAGAAATATGTGCTCTCTTCAGTATTTTGTGGACACAATGCTAACGTGTTTGTGTTTTTCGTGGACAAAACGTGTTACGGTGTTACATGGTTTCGCATTGAATTTATGTGTTTCGTAGCACAGAAGGCCTTTTGTCTACGAAAAAAGATCTGTTACACCTGGCGGCGACCCACAGTTTATTGGCAAAATTATGTTAAATGATAATAAAAAGTAGGTCGCTTTAACATCCAAATTTCTTGTATTACAGTAGCAATAACCGTAAAACTGCAATTGTGCACCCATCCTAAAAATCGAATGCTTACTTTCACAATCGAATGCCAATTCAAGGAACGAAGCTTCGAATTTTTCCGTACAGCCCTACTTATAAGTTGTGCTGGTGCCTCCACAAAATATATAGGGGAATAATGTTTTCAAGATGGGCCGTCTAGAATATATTTTTTAAATGGTAGGTGTTAGTAACAGCTGTAGTGTTCTGTCCTGAAGATTATGGAGTAATCAGCACAGGAAACAGGGTATCGGTAATTTGGTTGAGATAAGCTGTGTGATTGCTCTTCTGTAGTGTGAAATTAGTTAGAGAAAGGTATGGTGAGGACAGGGCAACAAAAATGCACTGGAAAGCCTGCTTTATGGGCCGGATGGTGGCTGCAGGAATTCACCATCAACCAAAATGAGTTCAGTTCAGTGGACTGTCTTGGACTATTGAATGAATCCATTTTATTTTTATTAGGATATTATTTCCTGAGATTTCAGTTTTAATAGATTGATCTTTTCAGCATTTCTGCTCCTCAGTCCTTAACAGATGGGCATTCTTTGGTTTGGATGAGACATAGGTTGCCATAGATAGAGTTGGTTACAAAGCCAAACAAGAATTCAGATTACATTTTTTATCACCTAATAATAAAAGCTGGTCAGTGTGAGTTCCTACTAATATATGTGCAATATTTCAGGGAGCCTCCGGTTTGGCATATAGTTTTTGCTGCTCCATTGATAGTATATATTTAAGGGGTCTTGCCACATCTGTCTCTCAAGCTACTCTAGGCAAGGCCATGTGTAAAGGCATAAATATTAATAATCAGATGATACGATGGAATCATTTTCTGCATTTCTTTGCCTCTCATTCAGCACTCGCTGGGCAGAGTCCTCAATGCTCCCGGACATTGCTGCCGATTTGAGTAAGATCCAGAGAGAGCTGGGAATTGCGTCACACAAGCGGGTTGACTTCATCCTGATCCGGGATGACATGGTGGCCAGGGAGGTATATCACTGCAGAACCTCCCTCTCAGCACTGCAAATGTTTTTACACTGCAGAACCTCCGTCTTTGCACTGTCAATACTGTTACACTGCTATGCTGCAAACCTCCCTCTGTGGGCAGTCAGTGCTTTTATACTGTAACCTCCCTCTCAGCACTGCGAATGCTGTTACACTGCAGAACCTCCCTCTCAGCACTGCAAATGCTGTTACACTGTTCCTCTGCAGAACTTCCCTCTCAGCACTGCAAATGCTGTCACACTGCAGAACCCCCCTCTCAGCACTGCAAATGCTGTTACACTGCAGAACCTCCCTCTCAGCACTGCGAATGTTGTTACACTGCAGAACCTCCCTCTCAGCACTGCAAATGCTGTTACACTGTTCCTCTGCAGAACCTCCCTCTCAGCACTGCAAATGCTGTCACACTGCAGAACCCCCCTCTCAGCTCTGCAAATGCTGTTACACTGCAGAACCTCCCTCTCAGCACTGCAAATGCTGTTACACTGTTCCTCTGCAGAACCTCCCTCTCAGCACTGCAAATGCTGTCACACTGCAGAACCCCCCTCTCAGCACTGCAAATGCTGTTACACTGCACAACCTCCCTCTCAGCACTGCAAATACTGTTACACTGCAGAACCTCCCTCTCAGCTCTGCAAATGCTGTTACACTGCAGAACCTCCCTCTCAGCACTGCGAATGCTATTACGCTCTAACCCCCCTCTCAGTACTGTTACACTGGAGAACACTACACGTCATTATCAGTCCTTGCTGTTGGTGGTAAAATATGTTTTTCAAATTCAAAACAGCTCTTTTGTTTTCTTCAAACTGGCCTTTTGAATCCTCAACAACACCTGTGGGTAACACTGGATATCTCCTTCAGTGGTCCGGATATGGTTATGAGCACGATCAATTCCATTTCAATTCAGTCACTTTTGGAAATGAATTGAAATTCAGTTCATTAATTAATATCATGTAAAATAATGGGCAGTTTTCAGTTCATTAAATTAATTTCAGATCATTCCCTAAGCTGACTGAATTGAAATGGAATTGCCCCCAATTCTGATGAGTATCCTTCAGATGTGGTTATGAGTATGGCTATCTGCCAGATATGGTGATGAGTATGAGGAAGAATACATTAGCAGTGCACCATGCAGCATTCAGACCTCCAGCCTCCTGGGTACAAGGTTGGTTCCACAGCTGCTAGGTTTCACTGCTGTCCATGTCACTTAATGCCATCACATTCACATTCACAGATGTGTCACCGGTGCCCATCTGTCTGTTGGCCTGTCTGTCTTTGCAGACCCATGGCCTGCCATGTCCTCCTATGTTAAGCAGCTGGAGAAGCACAGTGGAAAGAAGGGCAGTGGAGATGATCTGCCATATCTACGATCCCAGCAAGAGGTGAGGTGCCACGCTGGGGCTCATGGCAGCGGGAGGCGGGGTCAAATGTAAGCACTTAATGAAGCTTAAGTAGAAATTGTAATTCTGAAAAGTCTGTATTTTCAATCATTCCTTTGACAATGTTACAGACAGAACCTTCAGCTCTGTGTGGGGCCACTGCTTCACATTCTGCTGAGGAACATGGAGGACAAAGTGCAGGGTGTGGCGTCCATCCAAAAGAGGTGAGTCCAACGGCAACACAGTAGACATACTGGGGCAACCACAATGTCAGCATTTAGAAGAATGGACTATGGACTAATCAGGGGTCGCACATATTAGTTTGTGACACTCTGTTCTGTATTTCAGTTTTCAGTGGCATTTTCAGTTTACTTTCTTAATAGGCTAGTAGTCTTCTGTCATATTTAAAATGGGTATGTGCAGCTTTAAAGTTTTGTCTCACTTGGTAGGCTGTAGGTCAAAAGGGAGGCAATTAAGGTTTACTCTTTACAGACATCCCTTCTTTAATTGACCAAGAAACCAAGAACAAGATCTTCACAAGATCATCTCATGGTTCTGGTTTAGCCATCTCATGTTGACCCCTTGCAAAACCTGTTGTTGCCACATGCTATGTTTGTTGCAATTTGCCGATGATTTTGGAAAATTGGAAACATACCGATTGGTCTACTTCCTCCACAAGGTGGCAGCCTTGCTTATAAAATCTGGTGTTGTTGGGTCTCATAGTAATAATGATATATTAACAGTACATGGTACATGGCAAAATTTATTGAAGTTTTGTGGTGAGGTAGACAAATCAATACCTTTATTAAGGCAATAGGGCCTTATAATGTGATGCTGTCAAAAATTCCATCACATATTGATTATTAGTAGTTACATCTTTTATAGTGAACTATCAGTTGCATGGCAGTGATCCAGCAACTCAGTGTATGTTTGTGGTCTCTCCCAGGAAGCT
The DNA here is from genome assembly GCF_013368585.1 of Megalops cyprinoides. Lineage (NCBI taxonomy): Eukaryota > Metazoa > Chordata > Actinopteri > Elopiformes > Megalopidae > Megalops > Megalops cyprinoides. The sequence goes on from NC_050596.1 coordinate 577,398, forward strand.
GTACCTGTACTCTGTGCATGACACCACTCTCATGCCCTGTCTGATGGCTCTGGGAATCTTTGACATGAAATGGCCACCCTATGCAGCTGACATCACCCTTGAACTGCACCATCACCATGTCACCAAAGAGGCCTTCGTTAAGGTGTCTTACCTTGGGCAGGTAAGAGGGCATAGGCTACCTGGAGTATACAGGGCTCTGGGGTGTAAGGTCAGGCAAGGGGGACACCTAGAGCCAAGAGGTAGCAGAAGTCAAAATACCCTCATATAAGAGTATGTATTTTTAATTAAAACTGGGAAGAAGTTGATGTTACCACAAGCATTTTGTAACTGTTTATAATGTCTTGTATTTGAAGGATCAGTGTTGTCCGTGAAAATGTCCTTATTTCTTCTTGTAGATATTCCTAGCTTTATGGGTTTGATCTGTCATGCTCTCTTGCCAATTCACATTTCTCCTTCAGAGAGAAATGGGTAATCACTCAGCATATTTAACTCAAATTTAGAGATTAACTGAAACATTAAAACACTGGCAAACCAGCCAGCAGTGTGGTTATTTTTGCTATCTGGATTGCCAATTAGCTGTTTGACATAGTTCTTCCCGAGGAGATATTAAAGATGTTCTTATGAAGAATTGCCCTTAGTCTTCAAAAGTCATGAGTGGATACATCTTACTTATCTTTCCAAATGTTTTGTGGATTTGTTCGGGGACCATCTACCCGTAGTAGTCATAGGTTTGCTGAATGATGTGTAATGTGTTGTATGTGACTTTGTCATCATGTGTTTCCAGGACCAGCTGATTCCAGGCTGCAGTGGTATCTATTGCCCCCTGAAGGAATTCAAAGAAGCTGTGTCCCCCTACTCTTTGACCTCTGAACTTTACAGGTCACTATGCAACAAGAGCCCTGAAGACTGAAGGAGATGCAGACTCGACTCTGCTCTTTTTCCACATGATCAGCAAAGCCAGTCTTCATTTTGCGATTTATTAATCATTAACATCACGTTCAATCGGTTTGAAGCAGACATTTTTTTTTGCTCTTCACAGAATGTTGATGTAGGTGCTTGCTGAAATCAATTACCAGCGTGTGTGTATGCATGTATATGTGTGTGTGTGTGCTGTAGTGCTGTAGTGCTGTTAGCTCAGCTCAGGGCAGGTGCAGTTGCAGGGGCACCCTGATAGGGGTAGGGGTGAGATTTGTTTTTGTCTCAATAAAATAATGAATTAAAATGCAGTCTTGGAAAGAAGGGCTTACAATGGAAAAACTGTAAAGCTGGTACACATCAGCATTTTCCTCAGGGGAATGCAGAGCATTTTGTGAATGTTTATAGATACATTCTATTAAAACGTGAGTTTTGTCTTTATATATGAACCGTGAGTTTTTCTAGTGTTATTAAGGTGGTTTTTTTAACTGAATTTGGTTAAGATTGTTTAAGGTACTTTTGCACCCAGGGTGTCAGGGACATCTAATAACAGTTTCAAGGCGATCTCTGGTCCCCTTCAAACAAACTGGGGTACAGCTCACCCTAAAATTTCATTGGGATGAAAAGTAGGTTACTCTTTATACAGCAGGGATGTGATTTTTCCGGATTAATCCAGAATTCCAGATTTTCCGACCTGAAAATGTGACCCACGTGAATCATGCAGATCCGTAAAAAAAAACAGAAATTGGGTGGGGATAGGGGGGTATGAGCCGCTAGGCTACATATAGAGATTATGCACGTGACGTCACAGTAGGTGGAGTCATTGTGGGTTACACCCACTGAGTGGCAGAAAGACAGCGTTAGTGTTCATCTTGAATGAAAACACATCTAAAATGGGAAAGAGCTGTTGTGCGATTGACTGTACACAGATTCAACAAGAAATCGGAAAGACTGCCGACAGACTGCCGAAAGCTAAAGAAAACAGAAGCAAATGGATCGCTGCAATTCGCAGATGGAACTGGAATCCAGGCACCGAAACGTGGATTGCCATTAAGGATAAGGATGTTTTTATTGTCATTCCAGAACATGTTGTACATGAAAGGGAACGATATTTTTAATGTTAAATCGCTGTTTCTTCAAAGCTAAAATTAGCTAGAATTTTTATTCTAGTTTTCTAATCACATCGGTTTTGGCATACGTGCTAAACGGCTAATCGCACCGGTGTGACCGTCCGCGCAAAAGGGTTAAAAGTTTCTACAAAACATGTTGAAATTTTGTTTATTATTAGCAGGGGTGGACACCCTGGCCTCAGAAAGTAAAAGTCCTGCCACGTATTTGTTTTTTGAGGCCTTCTTTTGAATTGAAAAATTGCATGTTGCTTCTGCTGAGTTAATATAGAATATAAAAATAAATTAAAATGATTTTTTTTTTTCAAATTAAATCTTGTCATGGGTCATACCTTATCATTCATATGCTATAGTATAGCTGCCACCGGTTTGATCCTGCATGTTTGTAAGGACAGAATCTGGACCAGCACTATGGAGCAAACTTGTGGCTCTAGTAGATTTCTGGAAAAGGTATGAAGTGTGTGTGTGTGTGTGTGTGTGTGTGTTGTTTGGGGGGGGGATTTCACCAAAAACGGTATGACTGCGTCTGTGAGGTCTCCATTCCAGAACAAAGGTGTCCACTGTATGGATCAAAAGAATGGAGCATTGTCCAATTTCTTCAAATTCTGTTTGCAAGGAGTATCAAATCAAAGATGGTAGACAAATGCAACAATTGAGTGATTCTCAGTTGCAGTGTTACACAAAGCAAACCATTTGGAGTTTGTTTACAAATGAACTCATATCTTGACTTCAGAATGAGTTTCACTTGTGAAAACGACATTGGATGGTGAGGGTGGGAAGCAGCTACATATCACAGTCACACTCATACTAGTGCACATTATTCAGCTGGTCCTGAATATCTAAATGAATAATATTCAGAGAGCTGGACAGTGTCTAATTTGTTTAGACAAGAACAATGGTAAATATTACAATACTTTACATTTAACATTTACAAGTTACTTACAAAGTGTGTGCTTCATATGAACATGGAATTTTAAATAACAAAAATAACATCGGTACTCTGGTTCACACATACACACACTCACTATAAAGTGACCACTTTATTAGGTACAACTGACCTCATTGGTGCAAACATCTAATCAGCCAGTCATCTGGCAGCAACTCAATGCATAAAATTATGCATAGTCAAGAGGTTCAGTTGCTGTTCAGACCAAACATCAGAATGGGTAGGAAATCTGATTTCAGTGACTCTGACTGTGGGATGATTGTTGGTGACAGACAGGGTGGTTTGAGTATCTCAGGAACTGCTCATCTGCTGGGATTTTCAAGCACAACAGTCTCTGGAGTGTATAGAGAATGGTGTGAAAAACAAAAAACATCCAGTGAGCAGCAGTTCTGTGGGTGAAAACGCCTTGTTAATGACAGAGGTCAGAGGAGAATGGCCAGACTGGTCCAAGCTGATAGGAAGGTGACAGTAACCCAGATAGCCACACATTACACTAGTGCTATGCAGAAAAGCATTTCTGAACATACAACTTGTTGAACAGTGAGGTGGATGGGCTACAGCAGCAGAAGACCCATCCGGGTACCACTCCTGTCAGCTAAGAACTGGATACTGAGGCTACAGTGGACACAGCCTCACCAAAACTCGATGGTAGACGATTAGAAAAACATGGCCTGGTCTGACGAATCTCGATTTCTGCTGCGACATGCAGATGGTAGGGTCAGAATTTGGTGTAAACAACATGAATCCATGGATCCATCCTGCTTTGTGGCAACGGTTCAGGCGGGAGGTGGTGGTGTAATGGTGTGGGGAACATTTTCTTGGCACACATTAGGCACCATAATACCAACTGAGCATTGTTTAAATGCCACAGCCTTCCTGAGTATTGTTGCTGACCATGTGCATCCCTTTATGACCACGGTCGACCCATCTTCTAATGGCTACTTCCAGCAGGATAGTGCGCCATGACATAAAGCACACGTCATCTCAGACTGGTTCCAGGAACATGACAATGAGTTCAGTGTACTCCATTGGCCTCCACAGGCGCCTGCAGCTGTACGCTGTACGCACAGTAGGTACTAGTGATGAGAATTCTGGCTCTTTTTAGTGAGCCGGATCATTTGGCTCAGCTCAGCAACTGTAAATTGAACGTTTTATTCATATTGAACACTAAACACAGTGCACTTGGTCCTCGTGCATAAATGTATGTTAACTGAATAGTCAGTGCATGGAGTACCTGTGGCTGAGTAGTGTGGCGAAACGATCATCCTATTATTCTGTCTTGTATTAATTAACAAAGAAAAAAGAAATCGGCTCTCAGACGGGAGCCGACTCCTATCGATCATGTAAAGAGACCGACACATCACTATAGTGCGCACCATGAGATTCACATTTGTGAGCACTCCTAGAGAGAGAGATGTGTATATGTATAGTTGTCATGCCAATAAAGCTCTTTGGAATTGAAATTAGATAGTGTTTATGACATGTGAGATGTCAGACAAATTTGGTGATCATTGATCGCTGTTTTGGGCCATTAAACCACGTTAAGCTTTTTCCTTATAATGGGCGTCAATGGAGAGGAAAACGCTTAACGTGAGATAACGGCCATACTCCTAGGATTTCGGTTTGGATTTTTTGACAGGAAGAAGTGTCTCTGACAAGAGATGTCTGAGAGAAATTTGGTGATCATTGATCACAGTTTCGGAACATTAAGCTATGTTAAGCGTTTTAGAATGTCCCGGCTTTTGTATGCCTTCAGGTTTTGCTTTGAGTAGCCTATTTCCCCGGCATCGAAATCAGGTACATATAAATGTCAGGAAACCCGATTCCTGGCCACATGTCAATGTCCATGGACCACTGGTTCTTTGGTAAATTGTAAGGATCACTGTCGAGTCCAACTGCCTTTAATTTAAGCAGATAATCGTTTGTTTTACTCCCGGTTTCGCAGTTTCCCCTACTAAAGCCAGCCATGTTGCAGTATGTTTTGCCACTCATTCCGACTGAGGGGGCGTATTCCGGCGGGAAAGTGACATCAGTGCATACCCTCTATTACTACAAATCAAATGTTTGGCGACACTTCAGATTTTTCAAGAGATACGGACACTTTGACAAGACATATGCAATTTGCTAAATATGCCGTGTCGCTATGAAGTCCTACACAGGCAGGACGACTAACTTAAGTCAAAAAGTGGTAGGGATAGACAGACTGCCGGCATAGAACACACCATGGCTAAATATTTTATTACTAGAGAGGAAACGATGCTTGTAAATCAGTCAGAGCAGCACTGTAACAGAGGTGGTTCTGAGCAGTTGGGGGCGGGGGTAAAGGGCAGGAGAGGCAGACGTGGTACTCTGAAATTCCTCTGTTTAAATGCTAGAAGCATAAAAAATAAAATTCACGATCTGGAAACCGTTATGAGTAATAGTAACTTTGATGTTGTTGGGATTACAGAGACGTGGCTTGGTCCAGGGGATGGGGATGAGTACAACGTAGAGGGATACAAGCTGCTAAGAAAAGATAGAATCAATAGAAGAGGAGGAGGCATAGCTCTCTATGTAAAGGATAATCTTAATACTCAGGAAATGCCAGGAATGGAGCCCCTTGGTGTTAGTGAAGACATATGGATTAAGATATTGGGGGAAAATGAAAAAGGTCTGAATGTTGGAGTATGCTATAGGCCACCAGCCTCACACAGCAATGTCAGTAGTATGCTCTTTGATAACATTAAACTAGCATGTCAGGAGGGTGAGACAATAGTTATGGGGGACTTCAATTACCCTTCAATTAATTGGGAAGCTGTGTCAGGTCAAGGTAAATGTGAGGAAGAGTTTTTGGATGTTGTAAATGACTGTTTTTTGATACAGTCTGTTACTCAACCCACGACAGAGAACACAATCCTAGATCTGCTTATGTGTAATAATCCTGATAGAATCGGCAGTATTGAGGTAGGGGAACCACTCGGTACAAGTGACCATAGTTCAATTACATTTGAAGTTTTTTGGCAAGTTAAGTCTGCATTCTCCAATGCTAGAGTATTCAACTTTAGGCAAGCTGACTTTATTAAGATGCATGATTATACAAGGAATATAAACTGGGTACCTCTTCTAGGTGGTAAAACTGTCAAAGAAATGTGGTGCATATTCAATTCAATTCAATTCATTTTTATTTGTATAGCGCTTTTTACAACACAAGTTGTCACAAAGCAGCTTTACATTGTTCCCAGGCCTGAGACCCCCTGAGAGCAAGCCTAAGGCAACAGTGGCAAGGAAAAACTCCCTATCAGGAAGAAACCTTGAGCAGAACCGGGCTCATGGGGGGGCCCATCTGCTTCTGGCCGGCACTGGGCAGATAGAGTTAGACACAAAATTATGCAATGTACATTTGTTATTGACAAACAATAGCAGTTAACAGTAGAGTGATTATAAGAATGTCTCCTAGGATGTCCGGGTCTTGGAATGCAGTTGGCTTTGATGGGCAGGGCAGCGAGGTAGCAGGACTGGAAAACGAGATGAGACGCTTGGGCTACAGCTCCGGACAGGAGCCCGGAGCAGGGAATAGGAAGCAAACAGAAAACAGTGGTTAGTGGATGATAAGAATGGCAGGGATGTAGAACAGAGAGGCAGGAGAGGAGGGGCAGAGAAAAAGGTGTGCAACAAGGAAAGACCCCGGCAGGCTAACATTATGGCAGCATACCTAGGGGACGGGAGGCAAGGAACTAGCATAGTCATGAGGGCGACCCTAAGACAGTCAACACCAGATCACGGCACAGGGTCCATGAAAGCAATGACCACTTAGTCCACCAGAGACTCTATGATCCACGCCAGCACCAGGCCATGTCCCTCAGCTGAAGGATTTACTATATAGATATGTTTTGAGCCTAGACTTAAAGGTGGAGAGAGAGGCTGTTCCCCGAATCTCATATTTAAAACAATGACTCTGGATGTACAGCGTAAATTCATTCCGCAAGTGAGAAAAGGAAAGCTGAAAAAGAAGCATCCACAGTGGATGAATAAGTCACTACGGAACAGTTTGAAACAAAAAGGAAATTATTTAGAAAATACAAGTTGGAGAGCTCAGATAGTAATACGATTGAATACAGTAATATGCGAGCTCAAATTAAGAAAAAAATAAGGGAAGCTAAAAGGTGTTTTGAAAGACAGATTGCACTAGATGCAAAGAGCAACTCTAAACGTTTTTTTTTCAATACTATGATCAAAAAAGGATAGTTAAGGATGAAATAAGAGGTATAAAAAATAAGGATGGGGTTATGGTTTACGATAACAAAGCTATTGCTGATACACTAAACAGTTACTTTGTGGAGAGTTTCACTAGTGAAGTGTTTTTGCATATGCCTTCAGGTGCAGTCAGTTCTCAGAGACTTATAGAGGAAATTGATTTAAATGATGCAGAAGTACTAGATAAACTTCAAAAACTTAAAACAAATAAGGCAGCAGGCCCTGATGGAATATATCCAAGAGTTCTCAGAGAACTAGCAGAGGTGGTTTACAAGCCTCTGACAGTTATTTTTAAGCAATCCCTTAAAACTGGAGAAATACCAGATGACTGGAAACATGGCAGTGTAGTACCTATCTACAAGAAAGGAGACCGGACTGAACCAGGAAATTATAGGCCTGTCAGCTTAACTTGTATCGCATGCAAAATACTGGAATCCATCATTAGGGATAATTTGCAATTATTCCTGGAACGAAATGGTGTTCTAAGTGATAGCCAACACGGTTTTCGCAGAGGGAGGTCGTGCTTAACAAACCTCCTGGACTTCTTTGAGGAAGCTACAGCATGTCTGGACTCAAACCAGGCTTATGATATTACCTATTTGGACTTTCAAAAGGCATTTGACAAAGTTCTGCACGAGAGACTCATATTGAAAATGACATCTGCGGGAATTACAGGAGCCATCACCGAGTGGGTTCGAAGTTGGCTGTCTAATAGAAAGCAGACTGTAACTGTGGGAGGAATTGTATCGGAGCAGGGTCCTGTACGAAGTGGAGTCCCGCAGGGATCGGTGTTGGGGCCTTTGCTATTTCTTATATACATAAATGATCTTGATGCAGAGGTTAGTAGTAAAATAGTAAAATTTGCAGATGACACAAAACTAGGGGGTCTAGCCAACAGTATAGAATCAACTAAAGTAATACAGGAAGACCTAAACAGCATCCAAAAGTGGGAAGATACCTGGCAGATGACATTCAATTTAGATAAATGTAAAGTCTTGCATGTGGGAAATAAGAACCTTAGACAAGACTACTTCATGGGTGGAAAAAAACTAGAATGTGCTCAATTTGAAAAGGACTTGGGAGTAATGGTTGACCCAAGCTTAACAGGATCTAGGCAGTGTGCTGTAGCAGTAAAAAGGCCAACAGGATGCTGGGATATATAGCCAAAAGTATCGAGTATAAATCTAAAGATGTTATATTGAAATTATACAATGCCTTAGTCAGACCGCACCTGGAATACTGTGTACAGTTCTGGGCACCGCACTATAAAAAAGATACCGAAGCTCTAGAAAAGGTTCAAAGAAGGGCAACTAAATTAGTTCCTGGCATGAAATATAAATGCTATGAGGAAAGACTCAAGTTACTTAACCTATTTAGATTAAGCGAGAGGAGGCTTAGGGGTGATTTAATTTATAGGGGTATTTAAATTTATGAAAGGAATCAATAAGGTTAACTATAATAGATTCTTTAGGGTGAGTTCAGTCTGTAAAACAAGAGGACATAAATGGAAACTAGTTAAGAGTAAGTTCCGCACTGATATAAGGAAATATTATTTTACACAAAGAGTTATCAATACATGGAATAGGTTGCCAGGTCATGTAGTTGAGGCAGAGACCCTTGCTGTGTTCAAGTCTAGACTTGATGCAGTTTTGGATATGTCAGGAGTTCCTCCTGACATGACCGCGCTGCACTCCCTGGGAGAGCGAGGGGGCTCGGGATTGAATAATTGGCAATTGACGGTGTTCGCTGCCTGGTGTGTGCTCCGCACCTGTTACCTGTCTGTAAGTAATTTCGCTGGGACTATTTAGGCAGGTGAGTGGGAGTAGCACGCCAGAGACGCTGACGGAGGTTGCCACACGGGATTTTAGCGTGGAGCCAGGTTTTTTTTGATTTCTTTCTTTTTCCTTTTGAACGTGCTGGCACGGCTGAGTTTAGGGTTTATTTTGGTTTGCTGTTTTTTTCTTTGAGCTCTGGGAGTCGCAACCCAGAGTGGGTTTTGAGTTTGCTTTGGCGCGGGCTGAGCTACGTCCCCACTTATATTTTCGTTCTGCTTTGTACGTCTTGTGTGGTGTGCGTGCGTGCGTGTGAGGAGCCTCCCCCGCAGCGGCAGCACTTCCCCCTTGGTGGTGAAATTGAGTAGTCCTCTCTCTCCCGGCGTCCAGGTGGGCGGGGACGCCAGATCACGGGTGTTTGCAGTGAGGCTAAGTGTGTGTGTGTGTGTGTGTGTGTGTGTGTGTGTGTGGGGATTCCTTTTCTTTTCTTCCTTTTTTGGTGTGAGCGGCTGGGTAGCGTTCCCGCCTGTTTGTAGCCAGGGAGGGCAGACAGGGGTGGACAGAAGGATAGGGGGAAGGGCTTCGTTGGGAGAGGGATAGCGGCGTCTCAGATTTTATGTGTTGTTGATGATGAAATTTGTGTGTTTTTTTTTTTTTTTTTTTTTTTTTTTGAGTTGCTATCCTACTCACCTTGTCCCGGCATTCTTGTGGCGGGCGGATCCCTAGGAGGGCGAACTATCTGGGCATAGTGTCACTCCTGACAGATACTCTTTAATTAAGAAATGGCGAGCTTAGTTGGGCCGAATGGCCTGTTCTCATCATATGTTATGTTCTTAACCAAAGAAATAAAATCAAACTATCTGTACCGTATTGAATCAAATCATGTCGAGTCGCACTGCATCGCAATAGGGGTGAATCGTATCGTGTGGCATTAGCAGTTGCTTCACATGTATCGGATCGTTGGCAATGCATGTGTATCGCATCGGCCTCAGTGATGGAGGTGCACATCCCTAACAGACATACGAGCTTGAGTTTACTTGGTGGAAAGATGGCAGAGGGAACCTGTAACGCTGAGGACGGAAAGGCCGTAGGCTACCTTGACAAATAGATGTGTTTAACTGAACTAGACACTTTATTTGTTATTATGTGGAGCACATTTTGTGTTTTTTGTTTGTTTTTTGTTGCCAAATTGGTTTTGGAGCAGTGAGAGTAACGATCACCCATTATTGTTTAATAAACAAGTGAACTGAACATTTTTTGTTACCTGCGTATCTGTTTGACTGAGTTATATTGATCACTGAGATAGCATTGACTTGGTTCAGTTAAAAAAAAAAATATCTTCTGATGTAGTAAACTACTTTTGCCGTGTTGGTGTAGCTTCGCTTGCTACATTTCTCTGGGAGTAGCTTCAGTGTAGTGAAGTTTCATTTAATGTAGAGTAACTTGGTAGCTTAGCTCACTCACTTTCCAAGTAGGTTGCCCAACACTGAGAACATACTACTCGACCATTACTGTAGTACGTTCTATCGGTATGCGAGCGAGTTGTGAGGACACAATTCGGATGTACTCCGTCGCCATCCTACTTGTCCTTTGACACGGATATTTACATGTTTTAAAAATCAGTCTGCTTTACTTAGCTGACTGTCAACCTGAGGTAAAACGAAAAGATAACGTTACTTAACAAGCCAACTGATTTGTTAGGTTAACCAAGCTGACTACACCGCCATCTTCTTCTTCGGTTAATCTGGCTCCATCTGATGTAGGGATTGCATAGTATAGTACGTTTGCACACTTCAAAATTTCAACGCATGTATTAGGTCATCCGGGTACCGTTCTATTATTACATGCCTGCTGAGTATTCGGACACCCTAAGGATTGTGACGTACTGTTTTTTGCGTACTATATACCAAGGCAGTATGAGTATTCGGATGCAGCCAGAGACCTTAAAAGGAAGAGACAGACCACTAGTTGAAATAAGAATGGCATTGGCCGTAACGCTCAATGTGACAGTTATATTAAGGGAAGTCCCGTCTTTCCACCAAACGGCCAATCGCTTTGTTGGTAAAGACGTAACCTGGAAAAGGGCGAAAAATGAACGCACACAGCCCACTCTACTGTCACAATTATAGCTACGCAGCACACAAACGGCGCAATCTATAAAATGTGTAATATTAGGTACAAAGTTAACGTCCTATATAATGTCTTTGATGGAGATCGGCGCATTATTGCCCGAGCTTTTCTGCCAAATATTATGTGTAAAGGATGACACAATTGTGTCTGACAGAATTATAGACCATTTTGGATTGTATGAGCGTAATAGCGTGAGCATTTACTAACATTTGGCATTTATTGTGCTTTTTCAATTCTATCGAAGCAGAAATTAGCTTGCTAATTAGGTGTATCAATTAGCTGGCTAGCTTGCAAGCTAAAGTTAGCTTGCTAGTCACCTGCAGCTAGCTCTTGGCACACTGAGGGGAGTAGCTATAAAACAAAAAAAACTGGTACACCGACTTTATTAAGTACCGAGCATGACATGGTGACCACCTCTGAGTGTTTACTGATATTCACAGATCATGTGCAATTCTACTTCATATTTCTCCTCCGGCTAAACAATCTTCAAGACTATATGTGATCAATGTCTGGTCTGTTGTCACCGCTACCATAGAAACAGCTGTAAAGGAGGTTGGTTTCGTTAAACCTTTGCCCCTTGTTGTGCAAATAAGGGAAACCTGATTGGTTAGCTGATTTAATTATTCATTAATCAGTCACTGGCATTTCTTTCTTTCAGCTTTCTCGTCGTGTGTGTGCGCGTAGTCAGGTTTCTGTGCACACTAGTGGTGTTCAAAACGATTATTTTTTAGTGATTCGGTTCCTTTCGTTCAGTTCAATAAAATGATTCCAATCTTTGGCTCACTGATTCGTTCATTTCCATATCCGGTCGGGCGGCATACACGAATCTGTAAATAGTTTTATTGCATTTTAAAAGTTACTCTACATTGTTCCAAACATCATGTCCATTATTAGCCTGCTCTGCGACAAAACAGCACGTGTGAAACCAAATGTCAATGAAATTAATAATAATTAAATCGTAATGTTCATTACGTGAAACTGCACCATGCTATTCAAACAATCATACGAAGTATACTTCGTCTTTACGAAGGTAATAGAACCCCACATTTAAACGCGTATAATAGCCTAAGTACATGTCATTTGCTAAAACTAAAAAAGCACTGAGGAAAGAGCCACGCTTATATCCGAAGCGAATAACTTCGTTTTACAAGTTTTGAACTAACCCAGCCCAAACATTTTAATATACTTGTAGGCCTAGTCAGTGATAGTGAGTCGTATTTTTATTTGTTGTTAATGTAGACGTAGTACGTTACAAATGTTATGTATAGGCTTATGCATCACATTTCTGTTTTGTTTTGTAGCCTTACTATGTTGATTTGTCAGTATTTATTAATGAGGACTTTATTCACGTTAAAAGGAAATATGATGTCAACATTAAATAGGGTATATCGTAACCTACGTAAAATTGCAGTTGTGATAAACAAGAACTGCCATACATTGTGCACACCTAAAATATGCTACTGGTAAAAATATAAATATACACTACTCACAAAAAGTTAGGGATATTTGTCTTTCGGGTGAAATTTATGGAAAATGTACAAAGTTCACGCTACAGTGATATTATATCATGAAAGTAGGGCATTTAAGTAGAAGCATGCAATGGTGATTTCCTCATCTCAAACAATTTATTGAAACAAAAGCCCACAACAGTGGTGGGTATACCACAACAAAAAATGTCAATGTCTCAATAACTTGTCATGTGCCCTTGAGCATCAATTACAGCTTGACAACGACGTCTCATGCTGTTCACAAATCGACTTATTGTCTGCTGAGGCATGGCATCCCACTTTTCTTGAAGGGCGGCGCTCAGGTCATTGAGGTACTGGGGTACAGAGTTACGAGCCTCCACATGGCAACTCAGCTGATTCAGGTCTGGAGAAAGTGCAGGCCACTCCATTTGAGGTATCCCAGTCTCCAGTAGCTGTTCCCTAATGATGCAACCTCGATGAGCTGGAGCATTGTCGTCCATGAAGATGAAATTAGGCCTGTGTTGTTCATGCAGGGGCACAATGACTGGACTAATGATGTTATTCAGGTAGTATGGGCTTGTCACTGTACCATTCACAGAGTGTAGGGCAGTTCTGTATTGACTAGACACACCTGCCCACACTGTAACACCACCACCACCAAAGGCTCGTCTGGTGACAACAGTGGCTGATGCATAGCGCTCTCCTTGACGTGTCCAACATCGTTGGCGGCCATCATTTCTGCTCAACGTGAATCGACTTTCATCAGAGAACAGCACTGAGGCCCACTTGTCCCTCGCCCAGCGTAAATGCTCCCTGGCCCATGCAAGACGATGACGCCTGTGCCTGGTGGTGTGGTCAGGTACCCTTGCAGGTCGTCTAGCATGCAGACCACGCTGATGTAAACGGTTTCGAATGGTGTGACATGACACTTGGGTGCCTCTCACCTCCCTTAAATGTGCTTGGAGTTGAGTGGCATTCATCATCCGGTTCCGCAGGGCACTGTTCACAATGAAGCGGTCATCAGTGTGGGATGTGGCCAAAGGACGTCCACTTCTATGCCTTTCTGTGACTCTTCCAGTCTCTCTGTATCTCTGTTGCAACCTGCTGATGACACTCTGTGACACTCTAAGCTTAGTGGCCACTTCCCTCTGAGAACATCCTGTTTGAAGCCTCGCAGTGGCGCGGTACTGTTGATCAATTGTTAGGTGTCGTCTTGGTCTCATGATGTCAAAATGTGAACAGCATGATGTAGAGGACTGTTTAAATACCAATTCTAATTGAACCAGGAAATTTATTGGTCGATTCATGGATCAAACACCTGTTGTGAATTTTGCCGTTCAGCTCCTTGTTAGAGAACAGCAAGTTGTGCAAAAAGTACTGAAACATTGAATAGTTGGATATGTACATTCAAAAGTTTAGAGAAGGTCAAATTAAGTTCACCTGTAAAGGTTATAGTGCATTTTAGGTTCATCCTGAAATTACACCCCAAAGCCAAATATCCCTAACTTTTTGTGAGTAGTGTAAAATAATATTGCAGGTAGATGAGCAAAATAATATTTAATATTGTTTTTAATTCCTATAATAATGTCACAGAAGCGCTCTGATTCCTTTTGCATCGTCAATGGTGGATGTAGCCCAAGCCTGCTATACTGAGAAGTAGCGATTCTAGCAACACATAGTCACCAGGTCTTCATAGTCAGTGAATCTTTGGCGTGCGAACGAACTGGTGAACTGAGGAACTTGTCAACAGTTCATCAGGTCAGTAGGTGGAGTTTAGAGTCTTCGTAGTTACCGGATCTTTTGCATTGTCCCACATCATCAGCTGTGCCGAGAAGGTCAGTGGGAGGTGCTTGGAGAGTTTTAGCATTTCAGCCATTGGCTAGTTGTTGTCATGAACGTACTGCTGATACAGTTTTGTGATAGGCTGCTTCGTGAACAGACCGCATATCTAATATCCACTGGAGGAAGAGTTATAGCTGCTATGCTAGCTAATCAGCGTGCATGTTTGCAAAGAGGAAGGAACGAATCTTTTAGACTAGTGATTCAGTACACTCAGTTCACCTCAAAGATTCGTTCTAAAGGATTCGTTCGTTCACAAACTGCACATCACTAGTGCATACCTTAAGATGAAATCCTGCAGGTGCCCCTGTTGACTTCCACAGTCACCAGATCTCAATCCAATAGAACCCCTTTGGGATGTGGTGGAAGGGGACATTCGCAGCATGAATGTGCAGCCGACAAATCTGCAGCAGCTGCGTGATGCCATCATACAATTCAATTTTATTTGTATAGCACTTTTTATAACACAAGTTGTCACAAAGCAGCTTTACATTTTTCCCAGGCCTGAGACCCCCTGAGAGCAAGCCTAAGACAACAGTGGCAAGGAAAAACTCCATAATTTACAGGAAGAAACCTTGAGCAGAACCCGGCTCAGAGGGGGGGCCCATCTGCTTCTGGCCGGCACTGGGCAGATAGAAATACATAGGATACTTGAAATTGTACAATGTACTTTAAGACATTTGAGTTTTGATAGACAGTAGTAAATAACAGTAACGCAGCACGCAGTTGGCATGATAGGCAGGGCAGCAAAGTAGCAGGACTGGAGATTGGGGTGTTATGCTTGAACTACAGCACCAGGCGGGAGCCCGGAGCAGGGACAGGAAACAAACAGAGAACAATGATTAGTGGATGGTAAGAATGACATGAATGTACAGCAGAGAGGCAGGAGAGGAGGGGCAGGGAAAAGAGGTGCCAGTGTGCAACAAGTAAAAAAAAAACCCTGCAGACTAACATTATGGCAGCATAACTAGGGGACGGGAGCATAGTCATGGAACTGGCATAGTCATGAGGGCGGCCCTAAGGCAATCAACACCAGTTCACGGCACAGGGTCCATATCAGCATGGACATATCAGCATGTCATGTCAGCATGGAGCAGAATCTCTAAGGAATGTTTCCAGTACCTTGTTGAATCCATGCCAGGAAGAATTCAGGCTGTTCGGGGGGCAGCGGGGAGACCTACCCAAGTATTAGAGAGGTGTATATACATACACACATACACACACACACACACAAAGTCAGGGTGTATGGACCACTGCTTACTTTGCTTTCAATTCCATCTTCTCAAAACAATCAGTCTTGATGACTCAAAATCAATCAGGCAAATGGAGATCAACTGCTGGAGATCAATACTCAGTTTAAGGCTGTTATAATGGAAGCATAAGATACTCATTGTAAAGGTGACTGGGATGTCAATAAATTCATTTATGCTAATTCACCCATGTGTAATTCTCCATATACAGTGGATATAAAAAGTCTATACACCCTTATGAAATTGCAGATTTTTGAAATGTAAAGACAGAAATAACAACATAAATGTCAGACTCTTTCCATCTTTAATGTGACCTTCAACAAACAAAAATCCAGAGAAAGAAAGAAGAGTTAATTATTAGGAAAAATAAATTTTAAAAAACTACAACACCCTAATTGCATAAGTCTGCACACCCCGCCCAACTAATACTTTTGTGGAAGCACCTTTTGCATTTATTACAGCAGCAAGTGTAGGGATTTTTCCTTCTTGTGAAGTAAGACTAGTTCCAAAGTTTAGGTTAATAGTGATTTATTAACAAAGCAAAAACTAGTGTTTAATTACAGTATGAAACATACCAGGTAAAAGCAAGGCAGATCAATTACAAAGTGATGTTGTTTGGGTACAAGCTTTTATACCCAAAACCTGAAATAAAATGTTGAAATAAAATGCAGGTTCCTGTCCCTGATTGGGTGGCAGAGAGACAAATGGACATTTACATCTGTAAGGGTTTCAAGGCTCCACAGAATCTCCTCCTTCATCCTGCTCACAGGAAGGGACAGAGGTATCACACCTCATACAGGAACAAAGGGTGTGGTGTGGAAGGCAACCAAATGGTCATTGTTAACATCAAGGTATGCCAATCAATTCCCTTTGTCTCTAACCCCCCTTTGATAATTAAGTTAGTTTTGATTGTATTAGGTGATCATCCAAGAACACTGAAGCAGGTTTTGCATTTTCCTTACACAAATCTTTGTGAATAAGTCTCTATTAACTTTGCCCATCTAGACATTGGAATTTTATCCCACTCTTCTTTGCAAAAAAGTTCAAGTGCCGTGAAATTGCGAGGGGATCTCCTGTATACAGCTCTCTTTAGGTCATTCCACAGGTTTTCGATGAGATTGAGGTCTGGGCTCTGACTGGGCCATTCCAAGACTTTGATTTTCCTTTTCTGAAGCCATGCCTTGGTCAACTTGCGCTTTGGGTCATTGTCATCTTCATCTTCAGCTTTCTGACAGAGGCCAGCAGGTTTTGTGCCAAAATATCTTGATATTTGGATATTCATTATCCCATCTATCTTGACAAGAGCCCCTGACACAGCTGAAGAGAAGCAGTCCCAAAGCATGATGTTACCACCACCATGCTTCAAAGTTGGTATGGTGTTCCTTGGATGATGTTTGCAATGTCTCTGTGGTGCCACATTTTCTCCACTTATTGATGATGGTTTTGACAGTGCTCCATCGTACATCCAGTGCCTTCGATATTCTTTTATATCCCTCTCCTGATTGGTACTTTTCAACAATTAGCTCTGGAAGTTTCTTTGGCAACTCTTTGCAGACCATGGTCATTGCAGTAGGCTGCAACCTCAAACATTCAAGCAAATCCTACAGCAAAAGCTGACTTTAATCTGGGTTTAATCAGAATCACTTTCATTGATGGCAGGTGTATGCTATTTACCTACAGGCATGATTTTAAGAACATAAGAAGAACATAATAACATATTATGATGAGAACAGGCCATTCGGCCCAACGAAGCTCGCCATTACAATTAGAGAGAATCCAAAACTGCAAAGTCTGGACTTGAACACAGCAAGGGTCTCTGCGTCAACTACATGACCTGGCAACCTATTTCATGTATTGATAACTCTTTGTGTATAATAATATCAGTGTGGAACTGACACTTAACTAGTTTCCATTTATGTCCCCTTGTTCTACAGACTGAACTCATCCGAAAAAATGTGTTGTAGTTAACCTTATTGGGTCCTTTCAGTGTTTCCCACACATAGAGTTTAGTTGGGCGGGCCGCCCAGGTATATTAACGGCCGCCAAAGTATATTTGGCGACCCATTTTACCATTTTTTATTTTTATTTTTTTATTCTGTCCAAGAGAACGACGCCATTCGCGATCGATTATTTTCTACCGCTCATCGCTGACCTTTCCGAGTGTAACCAATGATTTCACAGTGTGACGTACTGGAACATGGGAGGCGTGACACCGGCGTGAAATATAAATTTAAAGATCCAATCAAAGTCAAAATGGAGGACTGGAGAAGTTTATACTGTGTGTCAGGCTTTTCAGAGTTGTATGACACCACTTCTAAGTGGTACCACGACCTCCCTAAAAAACAATGCATGGCGCAAAGGTAGCATTGAGATGGGGCTACCAGGTTTGTAGCTACATACCCGGCATACTCAGAAGCTTGCTACGTCCCTGGCTATTAGCTAGCTACTTGTTCTGTCAAAGTGGCAAATCCAAATGTGAGTTTATAGTATTAATGTTACAGAGCTACAAAAAACTCGATAGCTAGCTAGTGTATTAGTGTCCCTGTAAGCACACATACATCTCCGAGACATCTATGTGATGTATGCTGATAGAGCTGGAAGCGTTTGCTCATCTGGAAGACATCTCTGAGTCATCAAATTCGAATGTCTACGGTTTAACAACAACTTATGGGTAAAAGTAAAACATCCAAAATATTTTAAACATTAAAGATCCCGAGACAGCAACGTTTCATGAACCCACATTCTATAGGCTCTTTTCCTCTTTCGGCGAACCACTAGCGTAGCCAGGAATCACAATGTAGGTGGGCCCAGAGAAAATCAATGCATCAAAATAGGCCAACACAACTACACCTGCTTGAATACATCACCGTTTAATCAGAGCATAAGCCTGTATGTCATCATAAGCAGTGTTAAGAACATAACGATAAGAACAGCATTGGCACGGCGGCCACACCACACACACACACGCGCGCGCGCGCATCTGACAGACGCAGCACAACACCATCATCAAATCAGCAGGACAGTAGTGGATAGTACAGTAGAGGACAGTATGTAAGAACAATGCTTGGTCATAGTCTGGCTCAGCGGCCACATAAACCACATGAAATAAACAACAGTGACTAGGCAACTACATAGTAGGAAAATGTAGACTGGCTTACTTTTGATGATTATAACAGGAGATGACAGAGCTTAGAGTTGAACACTGCAATGATTTCATTATAGTCCAATGATTCAGTCAATTCTCCTTCAAAGGAGAGCAGGGACAAAGAGTTCAGTCTATGTGTCAACATTGTTGCTCTGATACCAGTTTTTATCTGATTTACAGTTGAAAACAATCGTTAGACAGTACAGCTTGTTATGGGTATTGTGATGAGGGCCCGTAGGAGACGGCTCATTCTTGGAAAGATATCGTGTGGGCATGCATCGAGCTCCTCCACAAGTGATGGAAATGCCCTGCCATTTGCTACTTTTCTCTCCAGCTGCTGAACAAACACCTCATGTTCAGAATCCTCAACAGCGATGTTAAAGTGTGCACCGGCAGACTGTAATAAAGTCTTTTCACCGAAGGTGTTCGCCTGAGGTAAGCAAGCAGCGGCAGCTCTCATTAACCCGTACGTGTCAGCCTTAAAACGGGTATTCAGTTCCATGATCTGCTTGTCTAGTATATCATTCCACAACTGTTTCAGGTCAGAGTTGTCCTTGACAGGTGATGATAGACTCGATCAGCGTATCACCCAACTTAGTTGGCAACTTCCTTTTTCGGGCCCCAGTTACGTCCCAATTCACAATGTCATGCCTTTTCATCAAATCATCCGTCAGTGCCATTACTTTATCAAGGTCATTTTCTTCATTCCTGAATGTAGTGTAGCTCTCCTTAAGCCCTTCGATTAGACCAATGCAATCAGTTACTAATATAGTGGCAGACTGCAAGCCCTTAGTGACATAGTCACTCGTTTCAAACAACTTGTTGAACGTTACAAGTAGAAACAGAAATTTTTTCGTTTGCATTTGCTGCAGTAGTGAGTTGGCCTCAAGTTTTGTCTGGCCTGAGCTTTCAGAAAATTCAGCAAGAGTCTCCAATATAGGACCCGAAAGTGTCAGCACTTTACTCACTGCACTTGACCATGAGCTCCATCGGACATCACAGGACCTCTCTAGCTCCAAAATCGTTTTCCCTGGCCGCAGCTGTTGCTGGATTTCCATAAATCTAGCATTCCTATGTGACCCCGTCATGAAACTATGCAAGTTGTTAATGACATCAAAAAATGTTGATATGCTAGGGGACAACATTGATGCTGTGCACAGGATGAGGTTAAGGCGGTGGGAATTACAATGCACATATACTGCGTAAGGAAAGGTTTTCTTTAAAATCACATGTACCCCTCTTTTATTGCCGGACATAACCGATGCCCCATTGAACCCAAATCCAATGCTCAAAGCTGGATCCAGCTGCAACGGCTCCAGTACTTCCAGGATCTTTGCTGATATAGCACTTGCACTCATGTTCCGTCTCTACAAACCCCACAGCCCTTTCCTTCAACAGGCCTTTATGTATGTATCGGATACAGACTGCCTCAAGCTCTTTTTTGATAAGTCTTTACATTTGTCAGCCAAAATTGCATAGTATGTGTCTGTCTCATTGTGCAAATCCCCCTTTATTTTGCGGATAATTAATGATGCTGCGATTTCCAGTATTTCATTCTGGATATCAGGGCTAGTGAGTTTCGCGTTTCTAGGCAATTTGTCCAGTCGCCTTTTTATTTCTGGGTGATAGCTAGCTTTTCACGATGCCCACGCAAGGGAATGTCTTGTTTTGCACAGAATAAAATGATGTCTAGACTAGAATGTGCTCAATTTGAAAAATTGGGGCGACAGTGGCTCAGGAGGTAGAGCAGTCGACTGGGGATTGGAAGGTCCCTGGTTCGAATCTGGCTCATCCTGGCAGAGTGTCGAAGTGTCCTTGAGCAAGACACTGAACCCCCAACAGCTCCCAGTGGCCAGTTGGTAAGCCTGTATAGCAGCCTCTGCCACTGGTAGGTAGATGTGAGGCATATAACTGTAAAGTGCTTTGAGTGCTCAAATGAGTAGAAAAGCGCTATATAAATGCAGTCTAAAAAAAAAAAAAAAAAAGACTTGGGAGTAATAGTTGACCCAAGCTTAACAGGATCTAGGCTGTGTGCTGTAGCAGTAAAAAAAAAGGCCAACAGGATGCTGGGATATATAGCCAAACATATTGATTATAAATCTAAAGAGGTTATATTGAAATTATACAATGCCTTAGTCAGACCGCACCTGGAATACAGTGTGCAGTTCTGGGCACCGCACTTTAAGAAAGATATTGAGGCTCTTGATAAAGTTCAAAGAAGGGCAACTAAATTCGTTTCTGGAATGAAATATAAAAGCTATGAGGAAAGACTCAAGTTACTTAACCCATTTAGACTTAGCAAGAGGAGACTTAGGGGTGATTTAAGAGAGGTTTTTAAATTTATAAAAGGACTCAATAAGGTTAACTATAATACATTTGTTAGGGTGAGTTCAGTCTATAGAACAAGGGGACATAAATGGAAACTAGTGAAGAGTAAGTTCCGCACTGATGTAAGAAAGTACTATTTTACACAAAGAGTTATCAATACATGGAATAGGTTGCCAGGTCATGTAGTTGAGGCAGAGACCCTTGCTGTGTTCAAGTCCAGACTTGATGCAGTTTTGGATTCTCTTTAAGCTTAGCTGGCCCGAATGGCCTGTTCTCGTCATAATATGTTCTAATTTCATAAGGGTGTGTAGACTTTTTATATCCACTGTACAGCATACACAGCCTTATATGGACACACTACATGTAGTTCCCATTTTTTCTAGAGTGACCAGGTGAATACTGCTCCCAAATGCCTTCATGGACAGGGCCTGAAAGAAATATTCAGCCGCAGAGCACTTTATACCATCATTTTATTTCTCCAACACCATAGACCTGGGGAAGTGGTTCTGTACCACTTACACATGACAAGTTTATACAGGAGTGGGGGAGATAACAAAACAAACCCTTTTCTTTGCTTTTATTCTTATTTATTTTTAAAAAACTCTGGCTTTCACCTCCTTAAAATCCGGTAACATCTGGTTGCGCTGTGCAGCTGGGATAGTCTGTGGGTCATGCACAGTAAACAAGGTCCCTTTTTCAAGGGTAAAAGACTGCCCCTGAGCCACTGTGGACCGGCGGTTCGAGAAATGAGGCCTGCCTGATACTCCCTGTCCCCCATCCTCTCTGAAACGAACATAGCTGAAGAACCAGAGGACACACTGCATTACAAGATTATGGTTTCTACTCACTTTATCCATAGTGTTTTTTTCCTACAGCAAAAAAGGAGAAAAGAGACACTTTTATTTATAATTAATCCATGTTTGTGCTTTTTATAATACTATTATCTGTATGAGGTCATAGTTTGGTTTGTTATATACTGGAGTTGTAAAGGAAAAAAAAAGGCAAACTGGCTGAGCACCCCGTGGTAAACAGTATTGTGCAGTGGGGGTCTCCGCACACTCCCTGCCTGCATCACCCCCCTCCTCCCTAATGCAAAGCAGATGGAAAAACCCTATAGAAGTCACTACTAAAATCCCTTTTACAATACAAGTACAGTACACAAATACAAAGAGCATTTTATCTCTGGAGAGAATCACAGCAGAAACAGCACCAGAGTAGAGGTCCTTGCCAGCATATATTTTTTTCAGTTCTTTTTTTCATGACAAATCATTTGTTGTTTTATTTTAAAAGGTACAACTACAGACCTATAACTCCCAGAACAGTCTGTAAGTTTGTATGTTTTTTTTTTTTTTGAAGTAACCTTCTTTGTCCAAGTGTAATGGATTAAAAATTTCTAGTTACAGTTTTGAGCTAGCAAAGTAGATTAATCCTATACATTCTGGAGTTTCT